>NW_027140250.1:10000000-11307115 GCF_036365525.1 Heterodontus francisci | reverse complement strand
TAACAAAGACATACACTGATACCCAGTTACACAGACACACACTTGCACCAAGTAGCAAAGACAGACACTGATACCCAGTAACACAGACACACACTTCCACAAAAGTAACAAAGACATACAATGACACCCAGTAACAAAGACACACACTGACACCCAGTAACACAGATACACACGGACACCAAGAAACAAAGACACACACTGACACCAAGTGACACAGACATACAATGACACCAAGTAACAAAGACAGACACTGACACCAAGTAACACAGACACACACTTGCACCAAGTTACACAGACATAGACTGACACCAAGTAACAAAGACATACACTTACACCAAGTAACAAAGACACACACTTACACCAAGTCACAACGAATCACACTGACACCCAGTAACAAAGACATACACTGACACCAAGTCACAAAGACATACACTGATACCCAGTAACAAAGACACACACTTGCACCAAGTAACACAGACATACACTGCCACCAAGTAACAAAGACATACACTGATACCAGGAAACACAGACACACACTTACACCAAGTAACAAAGACATACACTGACGCCCAGTAACAAAGACATACACTGACACCCAGTAACACAGACACATACGGACACCAAGTAACAAAGACACACACTTACACCAAGTAACACTGACACACACTTACACCAAGTAACACAAACACACACTTCCACCAAGTAACAAAGACATACACTGACACCAAGTAACAAAGACACACACTTACACCAAGTAACACAGACATAGACTGACACCAAGTAACAAAGACATACACTTACACTAAGTAACACAGACATACACTGACACCAAGTAACAAAGACATACACTGATAACCAGTAGCACAGACACACGCTTACACCAAGTAACAAAGACAGACACTGATACCCAGTAACACAGACACACACTGACACCAAGTAACACAGACATACACTGACAACAAGTCACAAAGACACACACTGACACCCAGTAACAAAGACATAAACTGAAACCAAGTCACAAAGACATACACTGATATACAGTAACACAGACACACACTTACACCAAGTAACACAGACAAACACTGACACCCAGTAACACAGACACACACTTACACCAAGTAACACAGACATACACTGACACCAAGCACAAAGACATACACTGATACCCAGTAACACAGGCACACACTTACACCAAGTAACAGAGACATACACTGCCACCAAGTAACAAAGGCATACACTTACCCGAAGTAACAAAGACAAACACTTACACCATGTAACCCAGATATTCACTGAAAACAAGTAACAAGGACAGACAATTACACCAAGTAACAAAGACATAGACTTACACCAAGTATTTTGACATGCACTGAAACCATGTCACAAAGACATACACTGATACCCAGTAACTCAGACACACACTTACACCAAGTAACACTGACATACATTGACACCAAGTCACAAAGACATGCACTGACACCAAGTAACAAAGACATACACTGATACCCAGTAACACAGACACACACTTACACCAAGTAACAAAGACATACACTGACACCAAGTCACAAAGACACAAACTGACACACAGTAACAAAGACATAAACTGAAACCAAGTAACAAAGACATAGACTGATATACAGTAACACAGACACACACTTACACCAAGTAACACAGACATACACTGACACCAAGTAACAAAGACATACACTGATACCCAGTTACACAGACACAAACTTACACCAAGTAGCAAAGACAGACACTGATACCCAGTAACACAGACACACACTTCCACCAAGTGACAAAGACATACACTGACACCCAGTAACAAAGACATACACTGACACCCAGTAACACATTCACACACGGACACCAAGAAACAAAGACACGCACTTCCACCAAGTAACATTGAGACACACTGACACCCAGTAACAAAGACATAAACTGAAACCAAGTCACAAAGATATACACTGATATACGGTAACACAGACACACACTTACACCAAGTAACACAGACATACACTGACACCAAGTCACAAAGACATACACTGATACCCAGTTACACAGACACACACTTCCACCAAGTAGCAAAGACAGACACTGATACCCAGTAACACAGACACTCACGTCCACCAAGTAACAAAGACAGACAATGACACCCAGTAACAAAGACATACACTGACACCCAGTAACACAGATACACACGGACACCAAGAAACAAAGACACACACTGACACCAAGTGACACAGACATACAATGACACCAAGTAACAAAGACAAACACTGACACCAAGTAACACAGACACACACTTACACCAAGTAACACAAACACACACTTACACCAAGTAACAAAGACATACACTGACAACAAGTAACAAAGACACATACTTGCACCAAGTAACACAGACATAGACTGACACCAAGTAACAAAGACACTCACTTACTCCAAGTTACAAAGACACACACTTACACCAAGTAACCCAGACATACACTGAAACCAAGTAACAAAGACAGACAATTTCACCAAGTAACAAAGACATACACTGATATACAGTAACACAGACACACACTTACACCAAGTAACACAGACAAACACTGACACCCAGTAACACAGACACACACTTACACCAAGTAACACACACATACACTGACACCAAGCACAAAGACATACACCGATACCCAGTAACACAGGCACACACTTACACCAAGTAACAGAGACATACACTGCCACCAAGTAACAAAGGCATACACTTACCCGAAGTAACAAAGACAAACACTTACACCATGTAACCCAGATATTCACTGAAAACAAGTAACAAGGACAGACAATTACACCAAGTAACAAAGACATACACTGACACCAAGTATTTTGACATACACTGACACCTAGTAGCAAAGACATACACTGATACCCAGTAACACAGACACACACTTACACCATGTAACAAAGACATACACTGACACCAAGTCACAAAGAAACACACTGACACCCAGTAACAAAGGCGTACACTGACACCAAGTCACAGAGACATACATAGATACCCAGAAACAAAGACACGCACTTACACCAAGTAACAAAGACATACACTGATACCCAGTAACACAGACACACTCATACACCAAGTAACAAAGACAGACACTGATACCCAGTAACACAGACACACACTTACACCAAGTAACAAAGACATACACTGACACCCAGTAACAAAGACATACACTGACACCCCGTAACACAGACACACACACACCAGGTAACTAAGACACACACTTACACCAAGTAACACAGACACACACTTACACCAAGTAACAAAGACAGACACTGACACCAAGTAACAAAGACACACACTTACACCAAGTAACACAAACACACACTTACACCAAGTAACAAAGACATACACTGACACCAAGTAACAAAGAAACACACTTACACCAAGTAACACAGACATAGAGTGACACCAAGTAACAAAGACATACACTTACACCAAGTAACACAGAGATACACTGACACCAAGTAACAAAGACATACACTGTTACACAGTAACACAGACACACGCTTGCACCAAGTAACAAAGACATACACTGTTACCCAGTAGCACAGACACACGCTTGCACCAAGTAACAAAGACAGACACAGACACCCAGTAACACAGACACACACTTACACCATGTAACAAAGACATACACTGACACCAAGTCACAAAGAACCACACTGACACCCAGTAACAAAGACGTACACTGACACCAAGTCACAGAGACATACATTGATACCCAGAAACAAAGACACACACTTACACCAAGTAACAAAGACATACACTGATACCCAGTAACACAGACACACACTTACACCAAGTAACAAAGACAGACACTGATACCCAGTAACACAGACACACATTTACACCAAGTAACAAAGACATACACTGACACCCAGTAACAAAGACATACACTGACACCCCGTAACACAGACACACACGGACACCAAGTAACAAAGACACACACTTACATCAAGTAACAAAAACACACAGTGACACCCAGTAACACAAACAAACACACTGACACCAATTGACACAGACATACACTGACACCAAGTAACAAAGACATACACTGACACCAAGTAACACAGACACACACTTACACCAAGTAACACAAACACACACTTACACCAAGTAACAAAGACATACACTGACACCAAGTAACAAAGACACACACTTACACCAAGTAACACAGACATGGACTGACACCAAGTAACAAAGGCATACACTTACACCAAGTAACACAGAGATACACTGACACCAAGTAACAAAGACATACACTGTTACCCAGTAACACAGACACACGCTTACACCAAGTAACAAAGACATACACTGTTACCCAGTAACACAGACACACGCTTGCACCAAGTAACAAAGACAGACACTGACACCCAGTAACACAGACACACACTGGGCGGCACAGTGGCGCAGTGGTTAGCACTGCAGCCTCACAGCTCCAGGGACCCGGGTTCGATTCTGGGTTCTGCCTGTGCGGAGTTTGCAAGTTCTCCCTGTTTCTGCGTGGGTTTCCTCCAGATGCTCCGGTTTCCTCCCACATGCCAAAGACTGGCAGGTTGGTAGGTTGATTGGCCATTATAAATTGCCCCTAGTACAGGTAGGTGGTAGGGAAATATATAGGGACAGGTGGGGCTGTGATCGGAATACGGGATTCGTGTAGGATTAGTATAAGTGTGTGGTTGAAGGTCGGCACAGACTCGGTGGGCGATGGGCCTGTTTCAGTGCTGTGTCTCTAAACTTAACTAAATACTGACACCTAGTGTCACAGACACACACTGACACCCAGTGACATACACTGATACCCAGGAACACCGACACACACTGACACCAAATCACAAAGACACACACTTACACCAAGTAACACAGACATACACTGACACCAAGTAACAAAGACATACACTTAAACCAAGTAACAAAGACATACACTGACAACCAGTAACACAGACACACAAGGACAATTAACAAAGACACGCACTTACACCAAGTAACACAGACACACACTTACAACATGTATTTTGACATACACTTACACCAAGTAACAAAGACATACACTGACACCCAGTAACAAAGACATACACTGACACCAAGTAACAAAGACATACACTTAAACCAAGTAACAAAGACACACACTGATCCCCAGTAACACAGACACACACTGAACCCCAGTAACACAGACATACACTGATACCCAGTAACACAGACACGCACTTATACCAAGTAACAAATACATACACTGACACCAAGTAACAAAGACAGACATTGATACCCAGTAACACAGACACACACTTACACCAAGTAACAAAGACACACACTGACACCCAGTTAGAAACATACATTGACCCCCAGTAACACAGACACACACTGACCCCCAGTAACACAGACATGCACAGATACCCAGGAACACAAACACACACTTACACCAAGTAACAAAGAAATACACTGACAGGAAGTAACAAAGACACACACTTACACCAAGTAACACAGACATAGACTGACACCAAGTAACAAAGACATACACTTACACCAAGTAACACAGACATACACTGACACCAAGTCACAAAGACACACACTGACACCCAGTAACAAAGACATACACTGACACCAAGTCACAAAGACATACACTGATACCCAGTAACACAGACACACACTTACACCAAGTAACACAGACATACACTGACACCAAGTAACAAAGACATACACTGATACCCAGTGACACAGACACACACTTACACCAAGCAAAAAAGACAGACACTGATACCCAGTAACACAGACACACACTTACACCAAGTAACAAAGACATACACTGACACCCAGTAACAAAGACAGATACTGACACCCAGTCACACAGACACACACGGGCACCAAGTAACAAAGACACACACTTACACCATGCAACACAGACACACACTGACACCCAGTAACACAAACAAACACACTGACACCAAGTGACACAGACATACACTCACACCAAGTAACAAAGACATACACTGACACCAAGAAACAAAAACATACACTTACACCAAGTAACAAAGACAGACAATTACACCAAGTAACAAAGACATACAATGACACCAAGATATTTTGACATACACTTACACCAAGTAACAAAGACATACACTGACACCCAGTAACAAAGACATCCAATGACACCAAGTAGCAAAGACATACACTTACACCAAGTAACAAAGACATAAACTGATACCCAGTAACACAGACACACACTGACACCCAGTTAGAAACACATACTGACCCCCAGTAACACAGACACACACTGACCCCCAGTAACACAGACATGCACTGATACCCATTAACACAGACACACAATTACATCAAGTATCAAAGACATACACTGACACCAAGTAACAAAGACATACACTGACACCCAGTAACAAAGACATACACTGACAACCAGTAACACAGACACACAAGGACAATTAACAAAGACACGCACTTACACCAAATAACACAGACACACACTTACAACATGTATTTTGACATACACTTACACCAAGTAACAAAGACTTACACTGACACCCAGTAACAAAGACATACACTTCCACCAAGTAACACAGAAATACACTGACACCAAGTAACAAAGACATGCACTTACGCCAAGTAACAAAGACAGACAATTACACCACGTATTTTGACATACAATTACACCAGGTAACAAAGACATACACTGACACCCAGTAACAAAGACATACACTGACACCAAGTAACAAAGACATACACTTAAACCAAGTAACAAAGACACACACTGATCCCCAGTAACACAGACACACACTGAACCCCAGTAACACAGACATACACTGATACCCAGTAACACAGACACGCACTTATACCAAGTAACAAGTACATGCACTGACACCAAGTAACAAAGACAGACATTGATACCCAGTAACACAGACACACACTTACACCAAGTAACAAAGACACACACTGACACCCAGTTAGAAACATACATTGACCCCCAGTAACACAGACACACACTGACCCCCAGTAACACAGACATGCACAGATACCCAGGAACACAAACACACACTTACACCAAGTAACAAAGACATACACTGACACGAAGTAACAAAGACACACACTTACACCAAGTAACACAGACATAGACTGACACCAAGTAACAAAGACATACACTTACACCAAGTAACACAGACATACACTGACACCAAGTCACAAAGACACACACTGACACCCAGTAACAAAGACATACACTGACACCAAGTCACAAAGACATACACTGATACCCAGTAACACAGACACACACTTACACCAAGTAACACAGACATACACTGACACCAAGTAACAAAGACATACACTGATACCCAGTGACACAGACACACACTTACACCAAGCAAAAAAGACAGACACTGATACCCAGTAACACAGACACACACTTACACCAAGTAACAAAGACATACACTGACACCCAGTAACAAAGACAGATACTGACACCCAGTAACACAGACACACACGGGCACCAGGTAACAAAGACACACACTTACACCATGCAACACAGACACACACTGACACCCAGTAACACAAACAAACACACTGACACCAAGTGACACAGACATACACTCACACCAAGTAACAAAGACATACACTGACACCAAGTAACATTGACACACACTTACACCAAGTAACACAGAGATAGACTGACACCAAGTAACAAAGACATACACGGACACCAAGTAACAAAGACAAACACTTACACCATGTAACACAGACACACACTGACACCCAGTAACACAAACAAACACACTGACACAAAGTGACACAGACATACACTTACACCAAGTAACAGAGACAAACACTGACACCAAGTAACAAAGACATACACTGATACCCAGTAACAAAGACATACACTGACAACCAGTAACACAGACACACACTTACACCAAGTAACACAGACATACACTGACACCAAGTAACAAAGACATACACTGATACCCAGTAACACAGGCACACACTTACACCAAGTAACACAGACATACACTGACACCAAGTAACAAAGACATACACTGACACCAAGTAACAAAGACATACACTTACACCAAGTAACAAAGACACACACTTACAACAAGTAACCCAGACATACACTGAAACCAAGTGACAAAGACAGACAATTTCACCAAGTAACAAAGAAATACACTTACACCAAGTATTTTGACATACACTGACACCAAGTAACAAAGACATACACTGATACCCAGTAACACAGACACACACTTACACCATGTAACAAAGACATACACTGACACCAAGTCACAAAGAAACACACTGACACCCAGTAACAAAGACATACACTGACACCAAGTCAAAAAGACATAAACTGATACCCAGTAACACAGACACACACTTACACCAAGTAACACAAACACACACTTACACCAAGTAACACAGACATAGACTGACACAACGTAACAAAGACATACACTTACACCAGGTAACACAGAGATGCACTGACACCAAGTAACAAAGACATAAAATGATACCCAGTAACACAGACACACGCTTCCACCAAGTAACAAAGACAGACACTGATACCCAGTAACACAGACACACACTTACACCAAGCAACAAAGACAGACACTGACACCCAAAACAAAGTCATACACTGACACCCTTTAACACAGACACACACGGACACCAGGTAACAAAGACACACACTTACACCAAGTAACACACACACACACTGACACCCAGTAACACAGACATACACTTACACCAAGTAACACAGACATACACTGACACCAAGTAACAAAGACATACACTGTTACCCAGTAACACAGACACACACTTACAACAAGTAAAAAAGACAGACACTGATACCCAGTAACACAGACACACACTTACACCAAGTAACAAAGACACACACTGACACCCAGTAACAAAGACAGACATTGACACCCAGTAACACAGACACACACGGGCACCAAGTAACAAAGACACACACTTACACCAAGTAACACAGACACACTGAAACCCAGTAACACAAACAAACACACTGACACCAAGTGACACAGACATACACTGACACCAAGTAACAAAGACATACACTAACACCAAGTAACACAGATACACACTTACGCCAAGTAACACAAACACACACTTACACCAAGTAACAAAGTCATACAGTGACACCAAGTAACAAAGACACACACTTACACCAAGTAACACAGACATAGACTGACACCAAGTAACAAAGACATGCACTTACACCAAGTAACAGAGACATACACTGACACCAAGTAACAAAGACATACACTGATACCCAGTAACAAAAGCATACACGGGCACCAAGTAACAAAGACACACAGTTACACCAAGTAACACAGACACACACTGAAACCCAGGAACACAAACAAACACACTGACACCAAGTGACAGAGACATACACTGACACCAAGTAACACAGACACACACTTACACCAAGTAACACAAACACACACTTACACCAAGTAACAAAGACATACACTGACACCAAGTAACACAGACACACACTTACACCAAGTAACACAAACACACACTTATACCAAGTAACAAAGACATCCACTGACCCCAAGTAACAAAGACACACACTTCCACCAAGGAACACAGACATAGACTGACACCACGTAACAAAGACATACACTTACACCAGGTAACACAGAGATGCACTGACACCAAGTAACAAAGACATAAAATGATACCCAGTAACACAGACACACGCTTCCACCAAGTAACAAAGACAGACACTGATACCCAGTAACACAGTCACACACCTACACCAAGCAACAAAGACAGACACTGACACCCAAAACAAAGTCATACACTGACACCCTGTAACACAGACACACACGGACACCAGGTAACAAAGACACACACTTACACCAAGTAACACACACACACACTGACACCCAGTAACACAGACACACACTTACACCAAGTAACACAGACATACACTGACACCAAGTAACAAAGACATACACTGTTACCCAGTAACACAGACACACACTTACACCAAGTAAAAAAGACAGACACTGATACCCAGTAACACAGACACACACTTACACCAAGTAACAAAGACACACACTGACACCCAGTAACAAAGACAGACATTGACACCCAGTAACACAGACACACACGGGCACCAAGTAACAAAGGCACACACTTACACCAAGTAACACAGACACACTGAAACCCAGTAACACAAACAAACACACTGACACCAAGTGACACAGACATACACTGACACCAAGTAACAAAGACATACACTAACACCAAGTAACACAGATACACACTTACGCCAAGTAACACAAACACACACTTACACCAAGTAACAAAGTCATACAGTGACACCAAGTAACAAAGACACACACTGACACCAAGTAACAAAGACATGCACTTACACCAAGTAACAGAGACATACACTGACACCAAGTAACAAAGACATACACTGATACCCAGTAACAAAGGCATACACTGACACCAAGTGACAGAGACATACACTGACACCAAGTAACACAGACACACACTTACGCTAAGTAACACAAACACACTCTTACACCAAGTAACAAAGACATACACTGACACCAAGTAACACAGACACACACTTACACCAAGTAACACAAACACACACTTATACCAAGTAACAAAGACATCCACTGACCCCAAGTAACAACGACACACACTTACACCAAGGAACACAGACATAGACTGACACCAAGTAACAAAGACATACACTTACACCAAGTAACACAGACATACACTGACACCAAGTCACAAAGACACACACTGACACCCAGTAACAAAGACATACACTGACACCAATTCACAAAGACATGCACTGATACCCAGTAACACAGACACACACTTACACCAAGTAACACAGACATACACTGACACCAAGTAACAAAGACATACACTGATACCCAGTAACACAGACACACACTTACACCAAGTAACTAAGACATACACTGATACCCAGTAACACAGACACACACTTACACCAAGTAACACAGACACACACGGGCACCAAGTAACAAAGACACACACTTACACCAAGTAACACAGACACACACTGACACCCAGTAACACAGAGATAGACTGACACCAAGTAACAAAGACATACACTTACACCAAGTAACAGAGACATACACTGACACCAAGTAACAAAGACAGACACTGACACCAAGTAACATTGACACACACTTACACCAAGTAACACACACACACACTTACACCAAGTAACAAAGACATACACTGACACCAAGTAACAAAGACACACACTTACACCAAGTAACACAGAGATAGACTGACACCAAGTAACAAAGACATACACTTACACCAAGTAACAGAGACATACACTGACACCAAGTAACAAAGACATAGACTGATACCCAGTAACAAAGATATACACTGACACCCAGTAACACAGACACACACGGACACCAAGTAACAAAGACACACACTTACACCAAGTTACAAAGACATACACTGTCACCAAGTAACAAAGACATACACTGATACCCAGTAACACAGGCACACACTTACACCAGGTAGCACAGACATACACTGACACCAAGTAACAAAGACATACACTGACACCAAGTAACAAAGACATACACTTACACCAAGTAACAAAGACACACACTTACACCAAGTAACCCAGACATACACTGAAACCAAGTAACAAAGACAGACAATTTCACCAAGTGACAAAGACATACATTTACACCAAGTATTTTGACATACACTGACAGCAAGTAACAAAGACATACACTGATACTCAGTAACACAGACACACACTTACACCATGTAACAAAGACATACACTGACACCAAGTCAAAAAGACATACACTGATACCCAGTAACACAGACACACTTACACCAAGTAACACAAACACACAATTACACCAAGTAACAAAGACATACACTGACACGAAGTTACAAAGACACACACTTACACCAAGTAACACAGACATAGACTGACACCACGTGACAAAGACATACACTTACACCAGGTAACACAGAGATACACTGACACCAAGTAACAAAGACATAAACTGATACCCAGTAACACAGACACACGCTTACACCAAGTAACAAAGACAGACACTGATCCCCAGTAACACAGACACACACTTACACCAAGTAACAAAGGCATACACTGACACCCAAAACAAAGTCATACTCTGACACCATGGAACACAGACACACACGGCCACCAGGTAACAAAGACACACACTTACACCAAGTAACACAGACACACACTGACACCCAGTAACACAGACACACACTTACACCAAGTAACACAGACATACACTGACACCAAGTAACAAAGACATACACTGTTACCCAGTAACACAGACACACACTTACACCAAGTAAAAAAGACAGACACAAATACCCAATAACACAGACACACACTTACACCAAGTAACAAAGACATGCACTGACATCCAGTAACAAAGACAGACACTGAAACCCAGTAACACAGACACACACGGGCACCAAGTAACAAAGACACACACTTACACCAAGTAACACAGACACACTGAAACCCAGTAACACAAACAAACACACTGACACCAAGTGACACAGACATACACTGACACCAAGTAACAAAGACATACACTGACACCAAGTAACACAGATACACACTTACACCAAGTAACACAAACACACACTTACACCAAGTAACAAAGTCATACACTGGCACCAAGTAACAAAGACACACACTTACACCAAGTAACACAGACAAAGACTGACACCAAGTCACAAAGACATACACTTACACCAAGTATTTTGACATACACTGATACCAAGTAACAAAGACATACGCTGATACCCAGTAACACAGACACACACTTACACCAAGTAACACAGACATACACTGACACCAAGTAACAAAGACATACACTGATACCCAGTAACACAGGCACACAATTACACCAAGTAACACAGACATACACTGACACCAAGTAACAAAGACATACACTTACACCAAGTAACAAAGACATACACTGATACCCAGTAACACAGGCACACACTTACACCAAGTAACACAGACATACACTGACACCTAGTAACAAAGACAGACAATTTCACCAAGTAACAAAGACATACACTTACACCAAGTATTTTGACATACACTGACACCAAGTTACAAAGACATACACTGCTACCCAGTAAGACAGACACACACTTACACCAAATAAAAAAGACAGACACTGATACCCAGTAACACAGACACACACTTGCACCAAGTAACAAAGACATACACTGACACCAAGTAACAAAGACATACACTGACACCAAGTAACAAAGACATACACTTACACCAAGTATTTTGACATATACTGACAGCATGCCACAAAGACATACACTGATACCCAGTAACACAGACACACACTTACACCATGTAACAAATACATACACTGACACAAAGTCACAAAGAGACAGACTGACACCCAGTAACAAAGAGATACACTGACACCAATTCAAAAAGACATACACTGTTACCCAGTATCACAGACACACATTTACACCAAGTAATACAGACATACACTGACACCAAGTCACAAAGACATACACTGATAACCAGTAACACAGACACACACTTACACCAAGTAACACAAACACACAATAACACCAAGTAACAAAGACATACACTGACACCAAGTAACAAAGACACACACTTACAACAAGTAACACAGTCATAGACTGACACCACGTAACAAAGACATACACTTACACCAGGTAACACAGACATACACTGACACCAAGTAACAAAGACATACACTTACACCAAGTAACAAAGACATACACTGATACCCAGTAACACAGGCACACACTTACACCAAGTAACACAGACATACACTGACACCTAGTAACAAAGACAGACAATTTCACCAAGTAACAAAGACATACACTTACTCCAAGTATTTTGACATACACTGACACCAAGTTACAAAGACATACACTGCTACCCAGTAAGACAGACACACACTTACACCAAATAAAAAAGACAGACACTGATACCCAGTAACACAGACACACACTTACACCAAGTAACAAAGACATACACTGACACCAAGTAACAAAGACATACACTGACACCAAGTAACAAAGGCATACACTTACACCAAGTAACAAAGACATACGCTGACACCAAGTAACAAAGACATACACTTACACCAAGTATTTTGACATATACTGACAGCAAGCCACAAAGACATACACTGATACCCAGTAACACAGACACACACTTACACCATGTAACAAATACATACACTGACACCAAGTCACAAAGAGACAGACTGACACCCAGTAACAAAGAGATACACTGACACCAATTCAAAAAGACATACACTGTTACCCAGTATCACAGACACACATTTACACCAAGTAATACAGACATACACTGACACCAAGTCACAAAGACATACACTGATAACCAGTAACACAGACACACACTTACACCAAGTAACACAAACACACAATAACACCAAGTAACAAAGACATACACTGACACCAAGTAACAAAGACACACACTTACAACAAGTAACACAGTCATAGACTGACACCACGTAACAAAGACATACACTTACACCAGGTAACACAGAGATACACTGACACCAAGTAACAAAGACATACACAGATACCCAGTAACACAGACACACGCTTACACCAAGTAACAAAGACAGACACTGATACCCAGTAACACAGACACACACTTACACCAAGTAACAAAGACATACACTGACACCCAGTAACAAAGTCATACACTGACACCCAGTAACACAGACACACACAGACACCAAGCAACAAAGACACACACTTACATCAAGTAACACAGGCACACACTTACACCAAGTAATCCAGACATACACTGACACCAAGTAACAAAGACATACACTGACACCAAGTAACAAAAACATCCACTTACACCAAGTAACAAAGACACACACTTACACCAGGTAACCCAGACATACACTGAAACCAAGTAACAAAGACAGACAATTGCACCAAGTAACAAAGACATACACTTACACCAAGTATTTTGACATACACTGACACAAAGTAACAAAGACATACATTGATACCCAGTAACACAGACACACACTTACACCAAGTAACAAAGGCATAAACTGACACCAAGTCACAAAGTCACACACTTACACCAAGTAACACAGACATACACTGACACCAAGTAACAAAGACATACACTGATACCCAGTAACACAGACACACACTTACACCAAGTAACACAGACATACACTGACACCAAGTAACAAGGACATACACTTACACCAAGTATTTTGACATACACTGACACCAAGTAACAGAGACATACACTGATAACCAGTAACACAGACACACACTTACACCAAGTAAAAAAGACAGACACTGATACCCAGTAACAAAGACATCCACTGACACCAAGTCACAAAGACATACACTGACACCCAGTAACACAGACACACACTTACACCAAGTAACACAGACATACTCTGACACCAAGTAACAAAGACATACACTGATACCCAGTAACACAGGCACACACTTACACCAAGTAACACAGACATACACTGACACCAAGTAAGAAAGACATACACTTACACCAAGTAGCAAAGACACACACTTACACCAAGTAACCCAGACATACACTGAAACCAAGTAACAAAGACAGACACTTTCACCAAGTAACAAAGACATAGCATTACGCCAAGTATTTTGACATACACTGACACCAAGTAACAAAGACATACACTGACACCAAGTAACAAAGGCATACACTTACACCAAGTACCAAAGAAAAACACTTACAACTAGTAACAAAGACATACACTTACACCAGGTATTTTGACATGCACTGACACCAATGAACAAAGACATACACTGATACCCAGTAACACAGACACACACTTACACCAAGTAACAAAGACATACACTGACACCAAGTCACAAAGACACACACTGACACCCAGGAACAAAGACATACACTGACACCAAGTCAAAGACATACACCGATGCACAGTAACACAGACACACACTTAAACCAAGTAACGCAGACATACACTGACACCAAGTAACAAAGACATACACTTACACCAAGTATTTTGACATACACTGACACCAAGTAACAAAGACATACACTGATACCCAGTAACACAGACACACACTGACACCAAGTAACAAAGACATACACTGACACCAAGTAACAAAGGCATACACTTACACCAAGTATCAAAGACACACACTGACACCAAGTAACAAAGACATACACTGACACCAAGTAACAAAGGCATACACTTACACCAAGTAACAAAGACACACACTTACACCAAGTAACAAAGACACACACTTACACCAAGTAACAAAGACATACACTGATACCCAGTAACACAGACACACACTTACACCAAGTAACAAAGACATACACTGACACCAAGTCACAAAGACACACACTGACACCCAGTAACAAAGACATACACTGACACCAAGTCACAAAGACATACACCGATACACAGTAACACAGACACACACTTACACCAAGTAACACAGACATACACTGACACCAAGTAACAAAGACATACACTTACACCAAGTGTTTTGACATACACTGACACCCAGTAACAAAGACATACACTGATACCCAGTAACACAGACACACACTTACATCAAGTAACAAAGACATACACTGACACCAAGTCACAAAGACACACACTGACACCCAGTAACCCAGACATACACTGAAACCAAGTAACAAAGACAGACAATTTCACCAAGTAACAAAGACATACACTGATACCAAGTCACAAAGACATACATTGATACCCAGTAACACAGACATACACTGAAACCAAGTAACAAAGACAGACAATTTCACCAAGTAACAAAGACATACACTGACACCAAGTAACAAAGGCATACACTTACACCAAGTAACAAAGACAAACACTTACAACAGGTAACAAAGACATACACTTACACCAAGTATTTTGACATACACTGACACCAAGTAACAAAGACATACACTGACACCAAGTCACAAAGACACACACTGACACCCAGTAACAAAGACATGCACCGATACACAGTAACACAGACACACACTTACACCAAGTACACAGACATACACTGACACCAAGTAACAAAGACATACACTGATACCCAGTAAAACAGACACACACTTACACCAAGTAACAAAGACATACACTGACACCAAGTCACAAAGACACACGCTGACACCCAGTAACATAGACATACACCGATACACAGTAACACAGACACACACTTACACCAAGTAACACAGACATGCACTGACACCAAGTCACAAAGACACACACTGACACCCAGTAACAAAGACATGCACCGATACACAGTAACACAGACACACACTTACACCAAGTACACAGACATACACTGACACCAAGTAACAAAGACATACACTGATACCCAGTAAAACAGACACACACTTACACCAAGTAACAAAGACATACACTGACACCAAGTCACAAAGACACACGCTGACACCCAGTAACATAGACATACACCGATACACAGTAACACAGACACACACTTACACCAAGTAACACAGACATGCACTGACACCAAGTAACAAAGACATACACTTACACCAAGTATTTTGACATACACTGACACCAAGTAACAAAGACATACACTGATACCCAGTAACACAGACACACACTTCCACCAAGTAACAAAGTCATACAATGACACCAAGTCACAAAGACACACACTGACACCCAGTAACAAATACATATACTGACACCAAGTCACAAAGACATACAGTGATACCCAGTAACACAGACACACGCTGACACCAAGTAACAAAGACATACACTGATACCCAGTAACACAGACACATACTTACACCAAGTAACAAAGACATACACTGACATCCAGTAACAAAGACATACACTGACACCCAGTAACACAGACAAACACGGACACCAAGTAACAAAGACGCACACTTACACCAAGTAACACAGACACACACTGACACCCAGTAACACAGATACACACTTACACCAATTAACACAGACATACACTGACACCAAGTAACACAGACACACACTGACACCCAGTAACACAGATACACACTTACACCAATTAACACAGACACACACTTACACCAAGTAAAAAAGACAGACACTGATACCCAGTAACAAAGACATACACTGACACCAAGTCACAAAGACATACACTGATACCCAGTAACACAGACGCACACTTACACCAAGTAACACAGACATACACTGACACCAAGTAACAAAGACATACACTGATACTCTGTAACACAGACACACACTTACACCAAGTAACAAAGACATACACTGACACCCAGTAACAAAGACATACACTGACACCCAGTAACACAGACACACACGGACACCAAGTAACAAAGACACACACTTACAGCAAGTAACACAGACACACTCTGACACTCAGTAACCTCAAACAAACACATTGACACCAAGTGACACAGACATACACTGACACCAAGTAACAAAGACATACACTGACACCAAGTAACGCAGACACACACTTACGCCAAGTAACACAGACATAGACTGACACCAAGTAACAAAGACATGCACGAACACCAAGAAATACGGACATACACTGACACCAAGTAACAAGACATACACTGATACCAAGTAACATAGGCACGCACTGGGGGGGGGGGGGGGGGGCACATTGGCGCAGTGGTTAGCACCGCAGCCTCACAGCTCCAGGGACCGGGTTCGATTCTGGGTACTGCCTGTGCGGAGTTTGCAAGTTCTCCCTGTGTCTGCGTGGGTTTCCTCCGGTTGCCCCGGTTTCCTCCCACACGCCAAAGTCTTGCAGGTTGATAGTATAATTGGCCATCATAAATTACCCCTAGCATTGGTAGGTGGTAGGGAAATATATAGGGACAGGTGGGGATGTGATAGGAATACGGGATTAGTGTACGATTGGCATAAATGCGTGGTTGATGGTCGGCACTGTCAGGGTTGGCCGAAGGGCCTGTTTAATTGCTGTATCTCTCATCTAAACTAAATACTGACACCTAGTGTCACAGACACACACTGACACCCAGTAACAAAAACGAAAACACACTGACACCCAGTAACACAGAGAACCACTGATAGACAGGAACAAAGACGTACACTGACACCAAGTAACACAGACACACACTGACACCGAGTAACAAAGACATACACTGACACCGAGTAACAAAGACATACACTGACACCGATTCACAAAGACATACACTGATACCAAGTCACAAGGACAAACACTGATACCCAGTCACACAGACACACACTGACACCAAGTAACAAAGACATACACTGACACCAAGTAACAAAGGCATACACTTACACAAAGTAACAAAGACACACACTGAAACCAAGTAACAAAGACAGACAATTACACCAAGTAACAAAGACATACACTTACACCAAGTATCAAAGACATACACTGATACCCAGGAACACAGGCACACACTTACTCCAAGGAACACAGACATACACTGACACCAAGTAACACAGACATACACTGACACCAAGTAACAAAGACATACACTGACACCCAGTAATAAAGACATGCACTGACACCAAGTAACACAGACACACACGGACACCAAGTAACAAATACACACACTTACACCAAGTAACACAGACACACACTGACACCCAGTAACACAAACAAACACACTGATACCCAGTAACACAGACACAAACTGACACCCAGTTAGAAACACACACTGACCCCCAGTAACACAGACACACGCTGACGCCCAGTAATACAGACATACACTGATACCCAGTAACACAGACACACACTTACACCAAGTAACACAGACATACACTGACACCAAGTAACAAAGACATACACTTACACGAAGTAACACAGACACACACTGACACCAATTAACAAAGACATACACTTACACCAAGTAACAAAGACATACCCTGACACGAAGTAACAAAGACATACACTTACACCAAGTAACAAAGATAAACACTGACACCAAGTAACAAAGACATACACTTTAACCAAGTATTTTGACATACACTGACACCCAGTAACAAAGACATGCACTGACACCCAGTAACACAGACACACACGGACACCAGGTAACAAAGACACACACTTACACCAAGTAACACAGACATACACTGACACCAAGTAACAAAGACATACACTGACACCAAGTATTAAAGACATACACTTACACCAAATAACAAAGACACACACTTACACCAAGTAACACAGACACACACTGACACCAAGTAACAAAGAAATACACTGACACCAAGTAACAAAAACATACACTTACACCAAGTAACAAAGACAGACAATTACACCAAGTAACAAAGACATACACTTACACCAAGTAACAAAGAAATACACTGATACCCAGTAACACAGACACACACTGACACCCAGTTAGAAACACACAGTGACCCCCAGTAACACAGACACACACTGACGCCCAGCAACACAGACATGCACTGATACACAGTAACACAGAAACACAATTACACCAAGTATCAAAGACATACACTGACACCAAGTAACAAAGACATACACTGACACCCTGCAACAAAGACATACACTGACACCCAGTAACACAGACAAACACGGACACCAAGTAACAAAGACACACACTTACACCAAGTAACACAGACACACTCTTACACCAAGTATTTTGACATACACTTACACCAAGTAACAAAGACATACACTGACACCCAGTAACAAAGACATACACTTACAACAAGTAACAAAGACACACACTGACCCCCAGTAACACAGACACACACTGAACCCCAGTAATACAGACATGCACTGACACCCATTAACACAGACACACACGGACACCAAGTAACAAATACACACACTTACACCAAGTAACACATACACACACTGACACCCAGTAACACAAACAAACACACTGATACCCAGTAACACAGACACAAACTGACACCCAGTTAGAAACACACACTGACCCCCAGTAACACAGACACACGCTGACGCCCAGTAACACAGACATACACTGATACCCAGTAACACAGACACACACTTACACCAAGTAACACAGACATACACTGACACCAAGTAACAAAGACATACACTGACGCCAAGTAACAAAGACAGACACTGAAACCCAGTAACACAGACACACACTTACACCAAGTAACAAAGACATACACTGACACCCAGTTAGAAGCACACACTGACCCCCAGTAACACAGACACACACTGACCCCCAGTAACACAGACATACACTGACACCAAGTAACAAAGACATACACTTACACCAAGTAACACAGACATACACTTACACCAAGTATTTTGACATACACTTACACCAAGTAACAAAGACATACAGTGACACTCAGTAACAAAGACATCCAATGACACCAAGTCACAAACACATACAATGACACCAAGTAACAAAGACATACACTTACACCAAGTAACAAAGACATACACTGACACCCAGGAACACCGGCACACACTGACACCAATTAACAAAGACATACACTTACACCAAGTAACAAAGACATACCCTGACACGAAGTAACAAAGACGTACACTTACACCAAGTAACAAAGATAAACACTGACACCAAGTAACAAAGACATACACTTACACCAAGTATTTTGACATACACTGACACCCAGTAACAAAGACATGCACTGACACCCAGTAACACAGACACACACGGACACCAAGTAACAAAGACACACACTTACACCAAGTAACACAGACATACACTGACACCAAGTAACAAAGACATACACTGACACCAAGTATTAAAGACATACACTTACACCAAATAACAAAGACACACACTTACAACAGGTAACACAGACACACACTGACACCAAGTAACAAAGACATACACTGACACCAAGTAACAAAAACATACACTTACACCAAGTAACAAAGACAGACAATTACACCAAGTAACAAAGACATACACTAACACCAAGTAACAAAGACATACACTGATACCCAGTAACACAGACACACACTGACACCCAGTTAGAAACACACAGTGACCCCCAGAAACACAGACACACACTGACGCCCAGTAACACAGACATGCACTGATACACAGTAACACAGACACACAATTACACCAAGTATCAAAGACATACACTGACACCAAGAAACAAAGACATACACTGACACCCTGCAACAAAGACATACACTGACACCCAGTGACACAGACACACACGGACACCAAGTAACAAAGACACACACTTACACCAAGTAACACAGACACACTCTTACACCAAGTATTTTGACATACACTTACACCAAGTAACAAAGACATACACTGACACCCAGTAACAAAGACATACACTAACAACAAGTAACAAAGACACACACTGACCCCCAGTAACACAGACACACACTGAACCCCAGTAACACAGACATACACTGATACCCAGTAAAACAGGCACACACTGACACCAAGTAACAAAGACATACACTGACACCAAGTAACAAAGACAGACACTGATAGCCAGTAACGCAGACACACACTTACACGAAGTAACAAAGACGTACACTGACACCCAGTTAGAAACACACACTGACCCCCAGTAACACAGACACACACTGACCCCCAGTAACTCAGACATACACTGATAACCAGTAACACGGACACACAATTACACCAAGTATCAAAGACATACACTGACACCAAGTAACAAAGACATACACTGATACCCAGAAACACAGACGCGCACTTACAACAAGTAACAAAGACATACACTGATACCCAGTAACACAGACACACACTGACAAAAAGTTAGAAACACACAGTGACCCCCAGAAACACAGACACACACTGACGCCCAGTAACACAGACATGCACTGATACACAGTAACACAGACACACAATTGCACCAAGTATCAAAGACATACACTGACACCAAGTAACAAAGACATACACTGACACCCTGCAACAAAGACATACACTGACACCCAGTGACACAGACACACTCGGACACCAAGTAACAAAGACACACACTTACACCAAGTAACACAGACACACTCTTGCACCAATTATTTTGACATACACTTACACCAAGTAACAAAGACATACACTGACACCCAGTAACAAAGACATACACTTACAACAAGTAACAAAGACACACACTGACCCCCAGTAACACAGACACACACTGAACCCCAGTAACACAGACATACACTGATACCCAGTAAAACAGACACACACTGACACCAAGTAACAAAGACATACACTGACACCAAGTAACAAAGACAGACACTGATAGCCAGTAACGCAGACACACACTTACACGAAGTAACAAAGACGTACACTGACACCCAGTTAGAAACACACACTGACCCCCAGTAACACAGACACACACTGACCCCCAGTAACACAGACATACACTGATAACCAGTAACACGGACACACAATTACACCAAGTATCAAAGACATACACTGACACCAAGTAACAAAGACATACACTGATACCCAGTAACACAGACGCGCACTTACAACAAGTAACAAAGACAGACACTAATACCCAGTAACACAGACACACACTTACACCAAGTAACAAAGACATACACTTACACCAAGTAACACAGACATACACTTACACCAAGTATTTTGACATACACTTACACCAAGTAACAAAGACATACAGTGACACCCAGTAACAAAGACATCCACTGACAGCAAGTCACAAACACATACAATGACACCAAGTAACAAAGACATACACTTACACCAAGCAACAAAGACATACACTGACACCCCGGAACACAGACACACACGGACACCAAGTAACAAATACACACACTTACACCAAGTAACACAGACACACACTGACACCCAGTAACACAAACAAACACACTGATACCCAGTAACACAGACACAAACTGACACCCAGTTAGAAACACACACTGACCCCCAGTAACACAGACACACGCTGACGCCCAGTAACACAGACATACACTGATACCCAGTAACACAGACACACACTTACACCAAGTAACACAGACATACACTGACACCAAGTAACAAAGACATACACTGACACCAAGTAACAAAGACAGACACTGAAACCCAGTAACACAGACACACACTTACACCAAGTAACAAAGACATACACTGACACCCAGTTAGAAACACACACTGACCCCCAGTAACACAGACACACACTGATCCCCAGTAACACAGACATACACTGACACCAAGTAACAAAGACATACACTTACACCAAGTAACACAGACATACACTTACACCAAATATTTTGACATACACTTACACCAAGTAACAAAGACATACACTGACACCCAGGAACACCGGCACACACTGACACCAATTAACAAAGACATACACTTACACCAAGTAACAAAGACATACCCTGACACGAAGTAACAAAGAAGTACACTTACACCAAGTAACAAAGATAAACACTGACACCAAGTGACAAAGACATTCACTTACACCAAGTATTTTGACATACACTGACACCCAGTAACAAAGACATGCACTGACACCCAGTAACACAGACACACACGGACACCAAGTAACAAAGACACACACTTACACCAAGTAACACAGACATACACTGACACCAAGTAACAAAGACATACACTGACACCAAGTATTAAAGACATACACTTACACCAAATAACAAAGACACACACTTACACCAAGTAACACAGACACACACTGACACCAAGTAACAAAGACATACACTGACACCAAGTAACAAAAACATACACTTACACCAAGTAACAAAGACAGACAATTACACCAAGTAACAAAGACATACACTTACACCAAGTAACAAAGACATACACTGATACCCAGCAACACAGACACACACTGACACCCAGTTAGAAACACACAGTGACCCCCAGTAACACAGACACACACTGACGCCCAGTAACACAG
This sequence comes from Heterodontus francisci, assembly GCF_036365525.1. Classification (NCBI taxonomy): domain Eukaryota; kingdom Metazoa; phylum Chordata; class Chondrichthyes; order Heterodontiformes; family Heterodontidae; genus Heterodontus; species Heterodontus francisci. Next base: position 11,282,104 of record NW_027140250.1, on the reverse strand, counting down.
ACATGCACTGATACACAGTAACACAGACACACAATTACACCAAGTAACAAAGACATACACTGACACCCTGCAACAAAGACATACACTGACACCCAGTAACACAGACACACACGGACACCAAGTAACAAAGACACACACTTACACCAAGTAACACAGACACACTCTTACACCAAGTATTTTGACATACACTTACACCAAGTAACAAAGACATACACTGACACCCAGTAACAAAGACATACACTTACAACAAGTAACAAAGACACACACTGACCCCCAGTAACACAGACACACACTGAACCCCAGTAACACAGACATACACTGATACCCAGTAACACAGACACACACTGACACCAAGTAACAAAGACATACACTGACACCAAGTAACAAAGACAGACACTGATAGCCAGTAACGCAGACACACACTTACAGCAAGTAACAAAGACGTACACTGACACTCAGTTAGAAACACACACTGACCCCCAGTAACACAGACACACTCTGACCCCCAGTAACACAGACATACACTGATAACCAGTAACACGGACATACACTGATACCCAGTAACACAGACGCGCACTTACAACAAGTAACAAAGACAGACACTGATACCCAGTAACACAGACACACACTTACACCAAGTAACAAAGACATACACTTACACTAAGTAACACAGACATACACTTACACCAAGTATTTTGACATACACTTACACCAAGTAACAAAGACATACAGTGACACCCAGTAACAAAGACATCCACTGACAGCAAGTCACAAACACATACAATGACACCAAGTAACAAAGACATACACTTACACCAAGCAACAAAGACATACACTGACACCCAGGAACACCGGCACACACTGACACCAATTGACAAAGACACACACTTACACCAAATAACAAAGACATACCCTGACACGAAGTAACAAAGACACACACTTACACCAAGTAACAAAGACATACACTTCCACCAATTATTTTGCATACACTGACACCCAGTAACAAAGACATGCACTGACACCCAGTAACACAGACACACACGGACGCCAAGTAACAAAGACACACACTTTCTCCAAGTAACACAGACATACACTGACACCCAGTAACACAGACACACACGGACACCAAGTAACAAAGACACACACTTACACCAAGTAACACAGACATACACTGATAACAAGTAACAAAGACACACTTACACCCAGTAACAAAGACATACAACGACACCAAGTCACAAACACATACACTGACACCAAGTAACAAAGACATACACTGATACCCAGTAACACAGACACAACCTGACACCCAGTTAGAAACACACACTGACCCCCAGTAACACAGACACACACTGACCCCCAGTAACACAGACATACACTGATACCCAGTAACACAGTACACACAATTACACCAAGTATCAAAGATATACACTGACACCCAGGAACACCGGCACACACTGACACCAATTAACAAAGAGACACAATTACATCAAGTAGCAAAGACATCCCCTGACACGAATTAACAAAGACACGCACTTTCACCAAGTAACAAAGACATACACTGACACCAAGTAACAAAGACATAAACTTACACCAAGTAACAAAGACACACACTTACACCAAGTAACACAGACATACACTGACACCCAGTAACACAGACACACACGGACACCAAGTAACAAACACACACACTTCCACCAAGAAACACAGACACACACTTACACCAAGTATTTTGACATACACTTACACCAAGTAACAAAGACAAACACTGACACCCAGTAACAAAGACATACACTTACACCAAGTAACACAGACATACAGTGACACCAAGTAACAAAGACATACACTGACACCAAGTAACAAAGACATACACTTACGCCAAGTAACAAAGACAGACAATTACACCAAGTAACAAAGACATACACTTACACCAAGTATTTTGACATACACTTACACCAAGTTACAAAGACATACACTGACACCCAGTAACAAAGACATAGAATGACACCAAGTCACAAACACATACACTGACACCAAGTAACAAAGACATACACTTACACCAAGCAACAAAGCCACACACTGACCCCCAGTAACACAGACACTCACTGAACCCTAGTAACACAGACATACACTGATACCCAGTAACACAGACACACACTTACACCAAGTAACAAAGACATACACTGACACCAAGTAACAAAGACAGACACTGACCCCCAGTAACACCGACACACACTGACCCCCAGTAACACAGACATACACTGATACCCAGTAACAAAGACACACAATTACACCAAGTATCAAAGACATACACTGACACCAAGTAACAAAGACATACACTTACACCAAGTAACACAGACATACACTTACACCAAGTATTTTGACATACACTTACACCAAGTAACAAAGACATACATTGACACCCACTAACAAAGACATCCACTGACACCAAGTCACAAACACATACAATGACACCAAGTAACAAAGACATACACTTACATCAAGTAACAAAGACATACACTGACAGCCAGGAACACCGCACACACTGACACCAATTAACAAAGACACACACTTACACCAAGGAACAAAGACATACCCTGACAAGCAGTAACAAAGACATACACTTACACCAAGTAACAAAGATAAACACTGACACCAAGTAACAAAGACATACACTTACACCAAGTATGTTGACATACACTGACACCCAGTAACAAAGACATGCACTGACACCCAGTAACACAGACACACACGGACACCAAGTAACAAAGACACACACTTACACCAAGTAACACAGACATACACAGACGCCAAGTAACAAAGATATACACTGACACCAAGTATTAAAGACATACACTTACACCAAATAACACAGACATACACTGACACCAAGTAACAAAGACATACACTTACACCCAGTAACAAAGACATACAATGACACCAAGTCACAAACACATACACTTACACCAAGTAACAAAGACATACACTGACACCCAGGAACACCGGCACACACTGACACCAATTAACAAAGACACACAATTACATCAAGTAACAAAGAAATACCCTGACACGAAGTAACAAAGACACGCACTTTCACCAAGTAACAAAGACATACACTGACACAAAGTAACAAAGACATAAACTTACACCAAGTAACAAAGACACACACTTACACCAAATAACACAGACATACACTGACACCCAGTAACACAGACATGCACTGATAACCAGTAACACAGACACACAATTACACCAAGTATCAAAGACATACACTGACACCAAGTAACAAAGACATACACTGACACCCAGTAACAAAGACATACACTGACACCCAGTAACACAGACACACACGGACACCAAGTAACAAAGACACACACTTACACCAAGTAACACAGACATACACAGACTCCAAGTAACAAAGACATACACTGACACCAAGTATTAAAGACATACACTTACACCAAATAACACAGACATACACTGACACCAAGTAACAAAGACATACACTTACACCCAGTAACAAAGACATACAATGACACCAAGTCACAAACACATACACTTACACCAAGTAACAAAGACATACACTGACACCCAGGAACACCGGCACACACTGACACCAATTAACAAAGACACACAATTACATCAAGTAACAAAGAAATACCCTGACACGAAGTAACAAAGACACGCACTTTCACCAAGTAACAAAGACATACACTGACACAAAGTAACAAAGACATAAACTTACACCAAGTAACAAAGACACACACTTACACCAAATAACACAGACATACACTGACACCCAGTAACACAGACATGCACTGATAACCAGTAACACAGACACACAATTACACCAAGTATCAAAGACATACACTGACACCAAGTAACAAAGACATACAGTGACACCCAGTAACAAAGACATACACTGACACCCAGTAACACAGACACACACGGACACCAAGTAACAACACACACATACACCAAGTAACACAGACACACACTTACACCAAGTATTTTGACATACACTTACACCAAGTAACACAGACATACACTGACACTAAGTAACAAAGACATACACTGACACCAAGTAACAAAGACATACACTTACGCCAAGTAACAAAGCCAGACAATTACACCAAGTAACAAAGACAGACACTTACACCAAGTATTTTGACATACACTAACACCAAGTAACAAAGACATACACTGACACCCATTAACAAAGACACACACTTACACCAAGTAACAAAGACATACACTGACACCAAGTAAGAAAGACAGACACTGATACCCAGTAACACAGACACACACTTACACCAAGTAACAAAGACATACACTTACACCCAGTTAGAAACACACATTGACCCCCAGTAACACAGACACACACTGACCCCCAGTAACACAGACATACACTGATACCCAGTAACAAGGACACACAATTACACCAAGTATCAATGACATACACTGACACCAAGTAACAAAGACATACACTTACACCAAGTAACACAGACATACACTTACACCAAGTGTTTTGACATGCACTTACACCAAGTAACAAAGACATCCAGTGACACCCAGTAACAAAGACATCCACTGACACCAAGTCACAAACACATACAATGACACCAAGTAACAAAGACATACACTTACACCAAGTAACACAGACATACACTGACACCCAGGAACACCGGCACACACTGACACCAATTAACAAAGACACACACTTACACCAAGTAACAAGGACATACCCTGACACGAAGTAACAAAGACATACACTTACACCAAGTAACAAAGATAAACACTGACACCAAGTAACAAAGACATACACTTACACCAAGTATTTTGACATACACTGACATCCAGTAACAAAGTCATGCACTGACACCCAGTAACACAGACACACACGGACACCAAGTAACAAAGACACACACTTACACCAAGTAACACAGACATACACTGACACCAAGTAACAAAGACATACACTGACACCAAGTATTAAAGGCAGACCCATTCACCCGCCTCCAGCATTCTCCCTCTACCTGGACCCCTCACCCTGGCCTCTTACCCGCTCTTGATCTCTTCATTGAAAACTGTCGGCGAGACATTGGTCGTCTCAATTTCTCTGCCCCCCTCACTCACTCTAACCTGTCCCCCTCTGAACTTGAGGCACTCCGTTCTCTCAGGTCTAACCCCGACATGGTCATCAAACCTGCAGACAAGGGTGGTGCTGTTGTTGTATGGCGTACCGACCTCTACCTTGCAGAAGTTCAACGCCAACTCACAGACAACTCTTCCTACCTCCCTCTGGACCATGACCCCACCACCGAACATCAAGCCACCGTCCAAAGGACTGTCACTGACCTCATCTCCTCTGGAGATCTTCCCTCTACAGCTTCCAACCTCATAGTCCCGCAACCCCGGACAGCCCGCTTCTATCTCCTTCCCAAAATCCACAAACGGGACTGTCCCGGCAGACCCATTGTGTCAGCCTGCTACTGCCCAACTGAACTTATTTCTTCCTATCGAGACTCTATCTTTTCTCCGCTGGTCCAGTCTCTTCCCACCTACATCCGTGACTCTTCTGACGCCCTACGTCATTTTGACAATTTCCAGTTTCCTGGTCCCAACCGCCTCCTCTTCACTATGGACGTCCAATCGCTCTACACCTCAATCCCCCACCAGGATGGTTTGAGGGCTCTCCGCTTCTTCCTGGAACAGAGGCCCAACCAGTCCCCATCCACCACCACCCTCCTCCGCCTGGCTGAACTTGTTCTCACATTGAACAACTTCTCCTTCAACTCCACGCACTTCCTTCAAGTAAAAGGTGTCGCTATGGGTACCCGCATGGGTCCTAGTTATGCCTGTCTTTTTGTGGGATATGTCGAGCATTCTTTGTTCCAGTCCTACTCAGGCCCCCTCCCCCAACTCTTTTTCCGGTACATTGATTACTGTATCGGTGCCGTTTCCTGCTCCCGCCACGAACTCGAAAACTTTATCAACTTTGCTTCCAATTTCCACCCTTCTCTCACCTTTACATGGTCCAACTCTGACACTTCCCTTCCCTTCCTCGACTTCTCTGTCTCCATCTCTGGGGATAGGTTGTCTACCAATATCCATTATAAGCCCACTGACTCCCACAGCTACCTCGACTACACTTCTTCACACCCTACCTCCTGTAAGGACTCCATTCCATTCTCCCAGTTTCTCCGTCTCCGACGCATCTGCTCTGATGATGCTACCTTCCATGACGGTGCTTCTGATATGACCTCCTTTTTCCTCAACCGAGGATTTCCCCCCACTGTGGTTGACAGGGCCCTCAACCGTGTCCGACCCATTCCCCGCACCTCTACCCTCACCCCTTCCCCTCCCTCCCAGAACCGTGACAGGGTTCCCCTTGTCCTCACTTTTCATCCCACCAGCCTCCATATCCAAAGGATCATCCTCCGCCATTTTCGCCACCTCCAGCGTGATGCCACTACCAGTCGCATCTTCCCCTCCCTTCCCCTGTCAGCATTCCAAAGGGATCGTTCCCTCCGCGACACCCTGGTCCACTCCTCCATTACCCCCACCACCTCGTCCCCGTCCCAGGGCACCTTCCCTTGCAATCGCAGGAGGTGTAATACCTGCCCATTTACCTCCTCTCTCCTCACTATCCCAGGCCCCAAACACTCCTTTCAGGTGAAGCAGCGATTTACTTGTACTTCTTTCAATGTAGTATACTGTATTCGCTGCTCACAGTGTGGTCTCCTCTACATTGGGGAGACCAAGCGCAGACTGGGTGACCGCTTTGCGGAACATCTCCGCTCAGTCCGCAAGCAGGACCCTGAACTTCCATTTCAACACTCCCCCCTGCTCTCATGCTCACATCTCTGTCCTGGGATTGCTGCAGTGTTCCAGTGAACATCAACGCAAGCTCGAGGAACAGCATCTCATCTACCGATTAGGCACACAACAGCATGCCGGACTGAACATTGAGTTCAATAATTTCAGAGCATGACAGCCCCCCACTTTACTTTCATTATTAGTCATTTTTAGTTATTTTTTCTTCCTTTTTTTTTGCATTCCTTTTTAAATTTTTTCCATTTATTTCATTTCATCTTAGTTTGTTCAGTTTGCTTCCCCACTGTTTTTTTCAGGTTGTTTTTCTTCAGGTTTGCACTTGCTGATGTTCTATATTCAGTATATTCACACCTAATCTGTACTAATGCTTTGTCTTTCAAAACACCATTAACATATTGTTTGCCTTTGCTCCGTGACCTTTTGGTCAGCTATGTGGCCTGGTCCAATCTGCACCTTCTCCTTTGTTATCTCTTGCCCAACCCCCACCTCACTTGTTTATAATCTGTAACTTTTCTAATATTTGTCAGTTCCGAAGAAGTGTCACTGACCCGAAACGTTAACTCTGCTTCTCTTTCCACAGATGCTGCCAGACCTGCTGAGTGAATCCAGCATTTCTTGTTTTTGTTTCAGATTTCCAGCATCCGCAGTATTTTGCTTTTATTAAAGACATACACTTACACCAAATAACAAAGACAGAGAATTACAACAAGTAACAAAGACATAACCTTACACCCAGTAACAAAGACATACAATGACACCAAGTCACAAACACATACACTGACACCAAGTAACAAAGACATACACTTACACCAATTAACAAAGACATACACTGATACCCAGTAACAGAGACACAAACTGACACCCAGTTAGAAACACACACTGACCCCCAGTAACACAGACACACTCTGACCCCCAGTAACACAGACATAAACTGATACCCAGTAACACAGACACACAATTACACCAAGTATCAAAGTGATACACTGACACCAAGTAACAAAGACAGACACTGATACCCAGTAACACAGACACACACTTACACCAAGTAACAAAGACATACACTTACACCAAGTAACACAGATATACACTTACACCAAGTATTTTGACATACACTTACACCAAGTAACAAAGACATACAGTGACACCCAGTAACAAAGACATCCACTGACACCAAGTCACAAACACATACAATGACACCAAGTAACAAAGACAGACAATTACACCAAGTAACAAAGACATACACTGACACCCGGGAACACCGGCACACACTGAAACCAATTAACAAAGACACACACTTACATCAAGTAACAAAGACATACCCTGACACGAAGTAACAAAGACACACACTTACACCAAGTAACAAAGACATACACTGACACCAAGTAACAAAGACAGACAATTACACCAAATATTTTGACATACACTGACACCAAGTCACAAACACATACACTGACACCAAGTAACAAAGACATACACTGATACCCAGGAACACAGACACAAACTGACACCCAGTTAGAAACACACACTGACCCCCAGTAACACAGACACACACTGACCCCCAGTAACACAGACATGCACTGATACCCAGTAACACAGACACACAATTACACCAAGTATCAAAGACATACAATGACACCAAGTAACAAAGACAGACACTGATACCCAGTAACACAGACACACACTTACACCAAGTAACAAAGACATACACTGACACCCAGGAACACCGGCACACACTGACACCAATTAACAAAGACACACACTTACATCAAGTAACAAAGACATACCCTGACACGAAGTAACAAAGACACACACTTTCACCAAGTAACAAAGACATACACTGACACCAAATAACAATGACATACACTTACACCAATTAACAAAGACACACACTTACACCAAGTAACACAGACATACACTGACACCAAGTAACAAAGACATACACTGACACCAAGTAACAAAAACATACACTTACACCAAGTAACAAAGACATACACTTACACCAAGTATTTTGACATACACTTACACCAAGTAACAAAGACATACACTGACACCCAGTAACAAAGACATACAATGACACCAATTCACAAACACATACACTTACACCAAGTAACAAAGACATACAGTGACACACAGTAACAAAGACATCCACTGACACCAAGTCACAAACACATACAATGACACCAAGTAACAAAGACATGGAATTACACCAAGTAACAAAGACAGACACTGACACCCAGGAACACCGGCACACACTGACACCATTTAACAAAGACACACAATTACAACAAGTAACAAAGACATACCCTGACACGAAGTAACAAAGACACGCACTTTAACCAAGTAACAAAGACATACACTGACATAAAGTAACAAAGACATAAACTTACACCAAGTAACAAAGACACACACTTACACCAAGTAACACAGACATACACTGCCACCAAGTAACAAAGACATACACTGACACCAAGTAACAAAGACATACACTTACACCAAGTAACAAAGACAGACAATTACACCAAGTAACAAAGACATACACTTACACCAAGTATTTTGACATACACTTACACCAAGTAACAAAGAAATACACTGACACCCAGTAACAAAGACATACACTTACACCAAGTAACAAAGACATACACTGATACCCAGTAACACAGAAAAACACTGACACCCAGTTAGAAACAAACACTGACCCCCAGTAACACAGACACACACTGACCCCCAGTAACAAAGACATACACTGACACCCAGGAACACCGGCACACACTGGCACCAATTAACAAAGACACACACTTACATCAAGTAACAAAGACATACACTGACACGAAGTAACAAAGACACACACTTTCACCAAGTAACAAAGACATACACTGACACCAAGTAACAATGACATACACTTACACCAATTAACAAAGACACACACTTACACCAAGTAACACAGACATACACTGACACCAAGAAACAAAGACAAACACTGACACCAAGTAACAAAAACATACACTTACACCAAGTAACAAAGACATACACTTACACCACGTATTTTGACATACACTTACACCAAGTAACAAAGACATACACTGACACCCAGTAACAAAGACATACAATGACACCAAGTCACAAACACATACACTTACACTAAGTAACAAAGACATACAGTGACACACAGTAACAAAGACATCCACTGACACCAAGTCACAAACACATACAATGACACCAAGTAACAAAGACATAGAATTACACCAAATAACAAAGACATACACTGACACCCAGGAACACCGGCACACACTGACACCAATTAACAAAGACACACAATTACATCAAGTAACAAAGACATACAATGACATAAAGTAACAAAGACATAAACTTACACCAAGTAACAAAGACACACACTTACACCAAGTAACACAGACATACACTGCCACCAAGTAACAAAGACATACACTGACACCAAGTAACAAAGACATACACTTACACCAAGTAACAAAGACAGACAATTACACCAAGTAACAAAGACATACACTTACACCAAGTATTTTGACATACACTTACACCAAGTAACAAAGACATACACTGACACCCAGTAACAAAGACATACACTTACACCAAGTAACAAAGACAGACACTGATACCCAGTAACACAGAAAAACACTGACACCCAGTTAGAAACACACACTGACCCCCAGTAACACAGACACACACTGACCCCCAGTAACAAAGATATACACTGACACCCAGGAACACCGGCACACACTGACACCAATTAACAAAGACACACACTTACATCAAGTAACAAAGACATACCCTGACACGAAGTAACAAAGACACACACTTTCACCAAGTAACAAAGACATACACTGACACCAAGTAACAATGACATACACTTACACCAATTAAATAAGACACACACTTACACCAAGTAACACAGACATACACTGACACCAAGTAACAAAGACATACACTGACACCAAGTAACAAAAACATACACTTACACCAAGTAACAAAGACAGACACTTACACCAAGTATTTTGACATACACTTACACCAAGTAACAAAGACATACACTGACACCCAGTAACAAAGACATACAATGACACCAAGTCACAAACACATACACTTACACCAAGTAACAAAGACATACAGTGACACACAGTAACAAAGACATCCACTGACACCAAGTCACAAACACATACAATGACACCAAGTAACAAAGACATAGAATTACACTAAATAACAAAGACATACACTGACACCCAGGAACACCGGCACACACTGACACCAATTAACAAAGACACACAATTACATCAAGTAACAAAGACATACCCTGACACGAAGTAACAAAGACACGCACTTTCACCAAGTAACAAAGACATACAATGACATAAAGTAACAAAGACATAAACTTACACCAAGTAACAAAGACACACACTTACAACAAGTAACACAGACATACACTGCCACCAAGTAACAAAGACATACACTGACACCAAGTAACAAAGACATACACTTACACCAAGTAACAAAGACAGACAATTACACCAAGTAACAAAGACAGTTACACCAAGTATTTTGACATACACTTACACCAAGTAACAAAGACATACACTGTCACCCAGCAACAAAGACATACACTTACACCAAGTAACAAAGACATACACTGATACCCAGTAACACAGAAAAACACTGACACCCAGTTAGAAACACACACTGACCCCCAGTAACACAGACACACACTGACTCCCAGTAACAAAGACATACACTGACACCAAGTAACAAAGACATACACTTACACCAAGTATCAAAGACATTCACTGACACCAAGTAACAATGACATACACTGACACCCAGTAACAAAGACATACACTGACACCCAGTAACACAGACACACACGGACACCAAGTAACAACACACACTTACACCAAGTAACACAGACACACACTTACACCAAGTATTTTGACATACACTTGCACCAAGTAACAAAGACATACACTGACACCCAGTAACAAAGACATACACTTACACCAAGTAACACAGACATACACTGACACCAAGTAACAATGACATACACTGACACCAAGTAACAAAGACATAAACGTACGCCATTTAACAAAGACAGACAATTACACCAAGTAACAAAGACATACATTTACACCAAGTATTTTGACATACACTTACACCAAGTAAAAAAGACATACACTGACACCCAGTAACAAAGACATACACTGACACCAAGTAACAAAGACATACACTGATACCCAGTAACACAGAAAAACACTGACACCCAGTTAGAAACACACACTGACCCACAGTAACACAGACACACACTGACCCCCAGTAACAAAGACATACACTGACACCCAGGAACACCGGCACACACTGACACCAATTAACAAAGACACACACTTACATCAAGTAACAAAGACATACCCTGACACGAAGTAACAAAGACACACACTTTCACCAAGTAACAAAGACATACACTGACACCAAGTAACAATGACATACACTTACACCAATTAACAAAGACACACACTTACACCAAGTAACACAGACATACACTGACACCAAGTAACAAAGACATACACTGACACCAAGTAATAAAAACATACACTTACACCAAGTAACAAAGACATCCATTACACCAAGTATTTTGACATACACTTACACCAAGTAACGAAGACATACACTGACAACCAGTAACAAAGACATACTCTGACACCAAGTAACAAAGACATACACTGATACCCAGTAACACAGAAAAACACTGACACCCAGTTACAAACGCACACTGACCCACAGTAACACAGACACACACTGACCCCCAGTAACAAAGACATACACTGACACCCAGGAACACCGGCACACACTGACACCAATTAACAAAGACACACACTTACATCAAGTAACAAAGACATACCCTGACACGAAGTAACAAAGACACACACTTTCACCAAGTAACAAAGACATACACTGACACCAAGTAACAATGACATACACTTACACCAATTAACAAAGACACACACTTACACCAAGTAACACAGACATACACTGACACCAAGTAACAAAGACATACACTGACACCAAGTAACAAAAACATACACTTACACCAAGTAACAAAGACATCCATTACACCAAGTATTTTGACATACACTTACACCAAGTAACAAAGACATACACTGACACCCAGTAACAAAGACATACAATGACACCAAGTCACAAACACATACACTTACACCAAGTAACAAAGACATACAGTGACACACAGTAACAAAGACATCCACTGACACCAAGTCACAAACACATGCAATGACACCAAGTAACAAAGACATAGAATTACACCAAATAACAAAGACATACACTGACACCCAGGAACACCGGCACACACTGACACCAATTAACAAAGACACACAATTACATCAAGTAACAAAGACATACAATGACATAAAGTAACAAAGACATAAACTTACACCAAGTAACAAAGACAAACACTTACACCAAGTAACACAGACATACACTGCCACCAAGTAACAAAGACATACACTGACACCAAGTAACAAAGACATACACTTACACCAAGTAACACAGACATACACTGACACCAAGTAACAAAGACATACAGTGACACACAGTAACAAAGACATCCACTGACACCAAGTCACAAACACATACAATGACACCAAGTAACAAAGACATAGAATTACACTAAATAACAAAGACATACACTGACACCCAGGAACACCGGCACACACTGACACCAATTAACAAAGACACACAATTACATCAAGTAACAAAGACATACCCTGACACGAAGTAACAAAGACACGCACTTTCACCAAGTAACAAAGACATACAATGACATAAAGTAACAAAGACATAAACTTACACCAAGTAACAAAGACACACACTTACAACAAGTAACACAGACATACACTGCCACCAAGTAACAAAGACATACACTGACACCAAGTAACAAAGACATACACTTACACCAAGTAACAAAGACAGACAATTACACCAAGTAACAAAGACAGTTACACCAAGTATTTTGACATACACTTACACCAAGTAACAAAGACATACACTGTCACCCAGCAACAAAGACATACACTTACACCAAGTAACAAAGACATACACTGATACCCAGTAACACAGAAAAACACTGACACCCAGTTAGAAACACACACTGACCCCCAGTAACACAGACACACACTGACTCCCAGTAACAAAGACATACACTGACACCAAGTAACAAAGACATACACTTACACCAAGTATCAAAGACATTCACTGACACCAAGTAACAATGACATACACTGACACCCAGTAACAAAGACATACACTGACACCCAGTAACACAGACACACACGGACACCAAGTAACAACACACACTTACACCAAGTAACACAGACACACACTTACACCAAGTATTTTGACATACACTTGCACCAAGTAACAAAGACATACACTGACACCCAGTAACAAAGACATACACTTACACCAAGTAACACAGACATACACTGACACCAAGTAACAATGACATACACTGACACCAAGTAACAAAGACATAAACGTACGCCATTTAACAAAGACAGACAATTACACCAAGTAACAAAGACATACATTTACACCAAGTATTTTGACATACACTTACACCAAGTAAAAAAGACATACACTGACACCCAGTAACAAAGACATACACTGACACCAAGTAACAAAGACATACACTGATACCCAGTAACACAGAAAAACACTGACACCCAGTTAGAAACACACACTGACCCACAGTAACACAGACACACACTGACCCCCAGTAACAAAGACATACACTGACACCCAGGAACACCGGCACACACTGACACCAATTAACAAAGACACACACTTACATCAAGTAACAAAGACATACCCTGACACGAAGTAACAAAGACACACACTTTCACCAAGTAACAAAGACATACACTGACACCAAGTAACAATGACATACACTTACACCAATTAACAAAGACACACACTTACACCAAGTAACACAGACATACACTGACACCAAGTAACAAAGACATACACTGACACCAAGTAATAAAAACATACACTTACACCAAGTAACAAAGACATCCATTACACCAAGTATTTTGACATACACTTACACCAAGTAACGAAGACATACACTGACAACCAGTAACAAAGACATACTCTGACACCAAGTAACAAAGACATACACTGATACCCAGTAACACAGAAAAACACTGACACCCAGTTACAAACGCACACTGACCCACAGTAACACAGACACACACTGACCCCCAGTAACAAAGACATACACTGACACCCAGGAACACCGGCACACACTGACACCAATTAACAAAGACACACACTTACATCAAGTAACAAAGACATACCCTGACACGAAGTAACAAAGACACACACTTTCACCAAGTAACAAAGACATACACTGACACCAAGTAACAATGACATACACTTACACCAATTAACAAAGACACACACTTACACCAAGTAACACAGACATACACTGACACCAAGTAACAAAGACATACACTGACACCAAGTAACAAAAACATACACTTACACCAAGTAACAAAGACATCCATTACACCAAGTATTTTGACATACACTTACACCAAGTAACAAAGACATACACTGACACCCAGTAACAAAGACATACAATGACACCAAGTCACAAACACATACACTTACACCAAGTAACAAAGACATACAGTGACACACAGTAACAAAGACATCCACTGACACCAAGTCACAAACACATGCAATGACACCAAGTAACAAAGACATAGAATTACACCAAATAACAAAGACATACACTGACACCCAGGAACACCGGCACACACTGACACCAATTAACAAAGACACACAATTACATCAAGTAACAAAGACATACAATGACATAAAGTAACAAAGACATAAACTTACACCAAGTAACAAAGACAAACACTTACACCAAGTAACACAGACATACACTGCCACCAAGTAACAAAGACATACACTGACACCAAGTAACAAAGACATACACTTACACCAAGTAACACAGACATACACTGACACCAAGTAACAAAGACATACACTGACACCAAGTAATAAAAACATACACTTACACCAAGTAACAAAGACATCCATTACACCAAGTATTTTGACATACACTTACACCAAGTAACGAAGACATACACTGACAACCAGTAACAAAGACATACTCTGACTCCAAGTAACAAAGACATACACTGATACCCAGTAACACAGAAAAACACTGACACCCAGTTACAAACACACACTGACCCACAGTAACACAGACACACACTGACCCCCAGTAACAAAGACATACACTGACACCCAGGAACACCGGCACACACTGACACCAATTAACAAAGACACACACTTACATCAAGTAACAAAGACATACCCTGACACGAAGTAACAAAGACACACACTTTCACCAAGTAACAAAGACATACACTGACACCAAGTAACAATGACATACACTTAAACCAATTAACAAAGACACACACTTACACCAAGTAACACAGACATACACTGACACCAAGTAACAAAGACATACACTGACACCAAGTAACAAAAACATACACTTACACCAAGTAACAAAGACATCCATTACACCAAGTATTTTGACATACACTTACACCAAGTAACAAAGACATACACTGACACCCAGTAACAAAGACATACAATGACACCAAGTCACAAACACATACACTTACACCAAGTAACAAAGACATACAGTGACACACAGTAACAAAGACATCCACTGACACCAAGTCACAAACACATGCAATGACACCAAGTAACAAAGACATAGAATTACACCAAATAACAAAGACATACACTGACACACAGGAACACCGGCACACACTGACACCAATTAACAAAGACACACAATTACATCAAGTAACAAAGACATACAATGACATAAAGTAACAAAGACATAAACTTACACCAAGTAACAAAGACACACACTTACACCAAGTAACACAGACATACACTGCCACCAAGTAACAAAGACATACACTGACACCAAGTAACAAAGACATACACTTACACGAAGTAACAAAGACAGACAATTACACCAAGTAACAAAGACATACACTTACACCAAATATTTTGACATACACTTACACCAAGTAACAAAGACATACTCTGACACCCAGTAACAAAAACATACACTTACACCAAGTAACAAAGACATACACTGATACCCAGTAACACAGAAAAACACTGACACCCAGTTAGAAACACACACTGACCCCCAGTAACACAGACACACACTGACCCCCGGTAACAAAGACATACACTGACACCCAGGAACACCGGCACACACTGACACCAATTAACAAAGACGCACACTTACATCAAGTAACAAAGACATACCCTGACACCCAGTAACAAAGACATACACTTACACCAATAACACAGACATACACTGACACCAAGTAACAAAGACATACACTTACGCCATTTAACAAAGACAGACAATTACACCAAGTAACAAAGACATACACTTACACCAAGTATTTTGACATACACTTACACCAAGTAACAAAGACATACACTGACACCCAGTAACAAAGACACACACATACACCAAGTAACAAAGACATACACTGACACCAAGTAAGAAAGACAGACACTGATACCCAGTAACACAGACACACACTTACACCAAGTAACAAAGACATACACTGACACCCAGTTAGAAACACACACTGACCCCCAGTAACACAGACACACACTGACCCCCAGTAACACAGACGTACACTGATACCCTGTAACAAAGACAGACAATTACACCAAGTATCAAAGACATACACTGACAGCAAGTAACACAGACATACACTTACACCAAGCATTTTGACATGCTCTTACACCAAGTAACAAAGACATCCAGTGACACCCAGTAACAAAGACATCCACTGACACAAGTCACAAACACATACAATGACACCAAGTAACAAAGACATACAATTACACCAAGTAACAAAGACATACACTGACAACCAGGAACACCGGCACACACTGACACCAATTAACAAAGACACACACTTACACCAAGTAACAAAGACATACCCTGACACGAAGTAACAAAGACATACACTTACACCAAGTAACAAAGATAAAAACTGACACCAAGTAACAAAGACATACACTTACACCAAGTATTTTGACATACACTGACATCCAGTAACAAAGACATGCACTGACACCCAGTAACACAGACACACACGGACACCAAGTAACAAAGACACACACTTACACCAAGTAACACAGGCATACACTGACACCAAGTAACAAAGACATAAACTGACACCAAATACCAAAGACAGACAATTAAACCAAGTAACAAAGACATACACTTCCACCCAGTAACAAAGACATACAATGACACCAATTCACAAACACATACACCTGACACCAAATAACAAAGACATACACTTACACCAAGTAACAAAGTCATACACTGATACCCAGTTAGAAACACACACTGACCCCCAGTAGCACAGACACACACTGACCCCCAGTAACACAGACATACACTGATACCCAGTAGCACAGACACACAATTACACCAAGTATCAAAGTGATACACTGACACCAAGTAACAAAGACATACAGTGACACACAGTAACAAAGACATCCACTGACACCAAGTCACAAACACATACAATGACACCAAGTAACAAAGATATACAATTACAGCAAGTAACAAAGACATACACTGACAACCAGGAACACCGGCACACACTGACACCAATTAACAAAGACACACAATTATATCAAGTAACAAAGACAAACCCTGACACGAAGTAACAAAGACACGCACATTCACCAAGTAACAAAGACATACACTGACATAAAGTAACAAAGGCATAAACTTACACAATGTAACAAAGACACAAATTACACCAAATAACACAGACATACACTGACACCAAGTAACAAAGAAAGACAATTACACGAAGTAACAAAGACATACACTTACACCAATTATTTTGACATACACTTACACCAAGTAACAAAGACATACACTGACACCCAGTAACAAAGACATACAATGACAGCAAGTCACAAACACATACACTGACACCAAGTAACAAAGACAGACACTTACACCAAGTATTTTGACATACACTGACATCCAGTAACAAAGACATGCACTGACACCCAGTAACACAGACACACACGGACACCAAGTAACAAAGACACACACTTACACCAAGTAACACAGACATACACTGACACCAAGTAACAAAGACATACACTGACACCAAGTAATAAAAACATACACTTACACCAAGTAACAAAGACATCCATTACACCAAGTATTTTGACATACACTTACACCAAGTAACAAAGACATACACTGACACCCAGTAACAAAGACATACTCTGACACCAAGTAACAAAGACATACACTGATACCCAGTAACACAGAAAAACACTGACACCCAGTTACAAACACACACTGACCCACAGTAACACAGACACACACTGACCCCCAGTAACAAAGACATACACTGACACCCAGGAACACCGGCACACACTGACACCAATTAACAAAGACACACACTTACATCAAGTAACAAAGACATACCCTGACACGAAGTAACAAAGACACACACTTTCACCAAGTAACAAAGACATACACTGACACCAAGTAACAATGACATACACTTACACCAATTAACAAAGACACACACTTACACCAAGTAACACAGACATACACTGACACCAAGTAACAAAGACATACACTGACACCAAGTAACAAAAACATACACTTACACCAAGTAACAAAGACATCCATTACACCAAGTATTTTGACATACACTTACACCAAGTAACAAAGACATACACTGACACCCAGTAACAAAGACATACAATGACACCAAGTCACAAACACATACACTTACACCAAGTAACAAAGACATACAGTGACACACAGTAACAAAGACATCCACTGACACCAAGTCACAAACACATGCAATGACACCAAGTAACAAAGACATAGAATTACACCAAATAACAAAGACATACACTGACACCCAGGAACACCGGCACACACTGACACCAATTAACAAAGACACACAATTACATCAAGTAACAAAGACATACAATGACATAAAGTAACAAAGACATAAACTTACACCAAGTAACAAAGACACACACTTACACCAAGTAACACAGACATACACTGCCACCAAGTAACAAAGACATACACTAACACCAAGTAACAAAGACATACACTTACACGAAGTAACAAAGACAGACAATTACACCAAGTAACAAAGACATACACTTACACCAATTATTTTGACATACACTTACACCAAGTAACAAAGACATACTCTGACACCCAGTAACAAAGACATACACTTACACCAAGTAACAAAGACATACACTGATACCCAGTAACACAGAAAAACACTGACACCCAGTTAGAAACACACACTGACCCCCAGTAACACAGACACACACTGACCCCCGGTAACAAAGACATACACTGACACCCAGGAACACCGGCACACACTGACACCAATTAACAAAGACGCACACTTACATCAAGTAACAAAGACATACCCTGACACCCAGTAACAAAGACATACACTTACACCAATAACACAGACATACACTGACACCAAGTAACAAAGACATACACTTACGCCATTTAACAAAGACAGACAATTACACCAAGTAACAAAGACATACACTTACACCAAGTATTTTGACATACACTTACACCAAGTAACAAAGACATACACTGACACCCAGTAACAAAGACACACACATACACCAAGTAACAAAGACATACACTGACACCAAGTAAGAAAGACAGACACTGATACCCAGTAACACAGACACACACTTACACCAAGTAACAAAGACATACACTGACACCCAGTTAGAAACACACACTGACCCCCAGTAACACAGACACACACTGACCCCCAGTAACACAGACGTACACTGATACCCTGTAACAAAGACAGACAATTACACCAAGTATCAAAGACATACACTGACAGCAAGTAACAAAGACATACACTTACACCAAGTAACACAGACATACACTTACACCAAGTATTTTGACATGCTCTTACACCAAGTAACAAAGACATCCAGTGACACCCAGTAACAAAGACATCCACTGACACAAGTCACAAACACATACAATGACACCAAGTAACAAAGACATACAATTACACCAAGTAACAAAGACATACACTGACAACCAGGAACACCGGCACACACTGACACCTATTAACAAAGACACACACTTACACCAAGTAACAAAAACATACACTTACACCAAGTAACAAAGACATCCATTACACCAAGTATTTTGACATACACTTACACCAAGTAACAAAGACATACACTGACACCCAGTAACAAAGACATACAATGACACCAAGTCACAAACACATACACTTACACCAAGTAACAAAGACATACAGTGACACACAGTAACAAAGACATCCACTGACACCAAGTCACAAACACATGCAATGACACCAAGTAACAAAGACATAGAATTACACCAAATAACAAAGACATACACTGACACCCAGGAACACCGGCACACACTGACACCAATTAACAAAGACACACAATTACATCAAGTAACAAAGACATACAATGACATAAAGTAACAAAGACATAAACTTACACCAAGTAACAAAGACACACACTTACACCAAGTAACACAGACATACACTGCCACCAAGTAACAAAGACATACACTAACACCAAGTAACAAAGACATACACTTACACGAAGTAACAAAGACAGACAATTACACCAAGTAACAAAGACATACACTTACACCAATTATTTTGACATACACTTACACCAAGTAACAAAGACATACTCTGACACCCAGTAACAAAGACATACACTTACACCAAGTAACAAAGACATACACTGATACCCAGTAACACAGAAAAACACTGACACCCAGTTAGAAACACACACTGACCCCCAGTAACACAGACACACACTGACCCCCGGTAACAAAGACATACACTGACACCCAGGAACACCGGCACACACTGACACCAATTAACAAAGACGCACACTTACATCAAGTAACAAAGACATACCCTGACACCCAGTAACAAAGACATACACTTACACCAATAACACAGACATACACTGACACCAAGTAACAAAGACATACACTTACGCCATTTAACAAAGACAGACAATTACACCAAGTAACAAAGACATACACTTACACCAAGTATTTTGACATACACTTACACCAAGTAACAAAGACATACACTGACACCCAGTAACAAAGACACACACATACACCAAGTAACAAAGACATACACTGACACCAAGTAAGAAAGACAGACACTGATACCCAGTAACACAGACACACACTTACACCAAGTAACAAAGACATACACTGACACCCAGTTAGAAACACACACTGACCCCCAGTAACACAGACACACACTGACCCCCAGTAACACAGACGTACACTGATACCCTGTAACAAAGACAGACAATTACACCAAGTATCAAAGACATACACTGACAGCAAGTAACAAAGACATACACTTACACCAAGTAACACAGACATACACTTACACCAAGTATTTTGACATGCTCTTACACCAAGTAACAAAGACATCCAGTGACACCCAGTAACAAAGACATCCACTGACACAAGTCACAAACACATACAATGACACCAAGTAACAAAGACATACAATTACACCAAGTAACAAAGACATACACTGACAACCAGGAACACCGGCACACACTGACACCAATTAACAAAGACACACACTTACACCAAGTAACAAAGACATACCCTGACACGAAGTAACAAAGACATACACTTACACCAAGTAACAAAGATAAAAACTGACACCAAGTAACAAAGACATACACTTACACCAAGTATTTTGACATACACTGACATCCAGTAACAAAGACATGCACTGACACCCAGTAACACAGACACACACGGACACCAAGTAACAAAGACACACACTTACACCAAGTAACACAGGCATACACTGACACCAAGTAACAAAGACATAAACTGACACCAAATAACAAAGACAGACAATTACACCAAGTAACAAAGACATACACTTCCACCCAGTAACAAAGACATACAATGACACCAAGTCACAAACACATACACCTGACACCAAATAACAAAGACATACACTTACACCAAGTAACAAAGTCATACACTGATACCCAGTTAGAAACACACACTGACCCCCAGTAGCACAGACACACACTGACCCCCAGTAACACAGACATACTCTGATACCCAGTAGCACAGACACACAATTACACCAAGTATCAAAGTGATACACTGACACCAAGTAACAAAGACATACAGTGACACACAGTAACAAAGACATCCACTGACACCAAGTCACAAACACATACAATGACACCAAGTAACAAAGATATACAATTACACCAAGTAACAAAGACATACACTGACAACCAGCTACACCGGCACACACTGACACCAATTAACAAAGACACACAATTACATCAAGTAACAAAGACAAACCCTGACACGAAGTAACAAAGACACGCACATTCACCAAGTAACAAAGACATACACTGACATAAAGTAACAAAGGCATAAACTTACACAAAGTAACAAAGACACAAATTACACCAAATAACACAGACATACACTGACACCAAGTAACAAAGAAAGACAATTACACGAAGTAACAAAGACATACACTTACACCAATTATTTTGACATACACTTACACCAAGTAACAAAGACATACACTGACACCCAGTAACAAAGACATACAATGACAGCAAGTCACAAACACAT
Source organism: Heterodontus francisci (assembly GCF_036365525.1). NCBI lineage: Eukaryota > Metazoa > Chordata > Chondrichthyes > Heterodontiformes > Heterodontidae > Heterodontus > Heterodontus francisci. Next base: position 11,258,403 of record NW_027140250.1, on the reverse strand, counting down.
ACACTGACACCAAGTAACAAAGACATACACTTACACCAAGTATTTTGACATACACTGACATCCAGTAACAAAGACATGCACTGACACCCAGTAACACAGACACACACGGACACCAAGTAACAAAGACACACACTTACACCAAGTAACACAGACATACACTGACACCAAGTAACAAAGACATAAACTGACACCAAATAACAAAGACAGACAATTACACCAAGTAACAAAGACATACACTTACACCCAGTAACAAAGACATACAATGACACCAAGTCACAAACACATACACTGACACCAAATAACAAAGACATACACTTACACCAAGTAACAAAGTCATACACTGATACCCAGTTAGAAACACACACTGACCCCCAGTAGCACAGACACACACTGACCCCCAGTAACACAGACATACACTGATACCCAGTAGCACAGACACACAATTACACCAAGTATCAAAGTGATACACTGACACCAAGTAACAAAGACATACAGTGACACACAGTAACAAAGACATCCACTGACACCAAGTCACAAACACATACAATGACACCAAGTAACAAAGACATACAATTACACCAAGTAACAAAGACATACACTGACAACCAGGAACACCGGCACACACTGACACCAATTAACAAAGACACACAATTACATCAAGTAACAAAGACAAACCCTGACACGAAGTAACAAAGACACGCACATTCACCAAGTAACAAAGACATACACTGACATAAAGTAACAAAGGCATAAACTTACACAAAGTAACAAAGACACAAATTACACCAAATAACACAGACATACACTGACACCAAGTAACAAAGAAAGACAATTACACGAAGTAACAAAGACATACACTTACACCAATTATTTTGACATACACTTACACCAAGTAACAAAGACATACACTGACACCCAGTAACAAAGACATACAATGACAGCAAGTCACAAACACATACACTGACACCAAGTAACAAAGACATACACTGACACCAAGTAATAAAAACATACACTTACACCAAGTAACAAAGACATCCATTACACCAAGTATTTTGACATACACTTACACCAAGTAACAAAGACATACACTGACACCCAGTAACAAAGACATACTCTGACACCAAGTAACAAAGACATACACTGATACCCAGTAACACAGAAAAACACTGACACCCAGTTACAAACACACACTGACCCACAGTAACACAGACACACACTGACCCCCAGTAACAAAGACATACACTGACACCCAGGAACACCGGCACACACTGACACCAATTAACAAAGACACACACTTACATCAAGTAACAAAGACATACCCTGACACGAAGTAACAAAGACACACACTTTCACCAAGTAACAAAGACATACACTGACACCAAGTAACAATGACATACACTTACACCAATTAACAAAGACACACACTTACACCAAGTAACACAGACATACACTGACACCAAGTAACAAAGACATACACTGACACCAAGTAACAAAAACATACACTTACACCAAGTAACAAAGACATCCATTACACCAATTATTTTGACATACACTTACACCAAGTAACAAAGACATACACTGACACCCAGTAACAAAGACATACAATGACACCAAGTCACAAACACATACACTTACACCAAGTAACAAAGACATACAGTGACACACAGTAACAAAGACATCCACTGACACCAAGTCACAAACACATGCAATGACACCAAGTAACAAAGACATAGAATTACACCAAATAACAAAGACATACACTGACACCCAGGAACACCGGCACACACTGACACCAATTAACAAAGACACACAATTACATCAAGTAACAAAGACATACAATGACATAAAGTAACAAAGACATAAACTTACACCAAGTAACAAAGACACACACTTACACCAAGTAACACAGACATACACTGCCACCAAGTAACAAAGACATACACTAACACCAAGTAACAAAGACATACACTTACACGAAGTAACAAAGACAGACAATTACACCAAGTAACAAAGACATACACTTACACCAATTATTTTGACATACACTTACACCAAGTAACAAAGACATACTCTGACACCCAGTAACAAAGACATACACTTACACCAAGTAACAAAGACATACACTGATACCCAGTAACACAGAAAAACACTGACACCCAGTTAGAAACACACACTGGCCCCCGGTAACAAAGACATACACTGACACCCAGGAACACCGGCACACACTGACACCAATTAACAAAGACGCACACTTACATCAAGTAACAAAGACATACCCTGACACCCAGTAACAAAGACATACACTTACACCAATAACACAGACATACACTGACACCAAGTAACAAAGACATACACTTACGCCATTTAACAAAGACAGACAATTACACCAAGTAACAAAGACATACACTTACACCAAGTATTTTGACATACACTTACACCAAGTAACAAAGACATACACTGACACCCAGTAACAAAGACACACACATACACCAAGTAACAAAGACATACACTGACACCAAGTAAGAAAGACAGACACTGATACCCAGTAACACAGACACACACTTACACCAAGTAACAAAGACATACACTGACACCCAGTTAGAAACACACACTGACCCCCAGTAACACAGACACACACTGACCCCCAGTAACACAGACGTACACTGATACCCTGTAACAAAGACAGACAATTACACCAAGTATCAAAGACATACACTGACAGCAAGTAACAAAGACATACACTTACACCAAGTAACACAGACATACACTTACACCAAGTATTTTGACATGCTCTTACACCAAGTAACAAAGACATCCAGTGACACCCAGTAACAAAGACATCCACTGACACAAGTCACAAACACATACAATGACACCAAGTAACAAAGACATACAATTACACCAAGTAACAAAGACATACACTGACAACCAGGAACACCGGCACACACTGACACCAATTAACAAAGACACACACTTACACCAAGTAACAAAGACATACCCTGACACGAAGTAACAAAGACATACACTTACACCAAGTAACAAAGATAAAAACTGACACCAAGTAACAAAGACATACACTTACACCAAGTATTTTGACATACACTGACATCCAGTAACAAAGACATGCACTGACACCCAGTAACACAGACACACACGGACACCAAGTAACAAAGACACACACTTACACCAAGTAACACAGGCATACACTGACACCAAGTAACAAAGACATAAACTGACACCAAATAACAAAGACAGACAATTACACCAAGTAACAAAGACATACACTTCCACCCAGTAACAAAGACATACAATGACACCAAGTCACAAACACATACACCTGACACCAAATAACAAAGACATACACTTACTCCAAGTAACAAAGTCATACACTGATACCCAGTTAGAAACACACACTGACCCCCAGTAGCACAGACACACACTGACCCCCAGTAACACAGACATACACTGATACCCAGTAGCACAGACACACAATTACACCAAGTATCAAAGTGATACACTGACACCAAGTAACAAAGACATACAGTGACACACAGTAACAAAGACATCCACTGACACCAAGTCACAAACACATACAATGACACCAAGTAACAAAGATATACAATTACACCAAGTAACAAAGACATACACTGACAACCAGCTACACCGGCACACACTGACACCAATTAACAAAGACACACAATTACATCAAGTAACAAAGACAAACCCTGACACGAAGTAACAAAGACACGCACATTCACCAAGTAACAAAGACATACACTGACATAAAGTAACAAAGGCATAAACTTACACAAAGTAACAAAGACACAAATTACACCAAATAACACAGACATACACTGACACCAAGTAACAAAGAAAGACAATTACACGAAGTAACAAAGACATACACTTACACCAATTATTTTGACATACACTTACACCAAGTAACAAAGACATACACTGACACCCAGTAACAAAGACATACAATGACAGCAAGTCACAAACACATACACTGACACCAAGTAACAAAGACATACACTTACACCAAGTATTTTGACATACACTGACATCCAGTAACAAAGACATGCACTGACACCCAGTAACACAGACACACACGGACACCAAGTAACAAAGACACACACTTACACCAAGTAACACAGACATACACTGACACCAAGTAACAAAGACATAAACTGACACCAAATAACAAAGACAGACAATTACACCAAGTAACAAAGACATACACTTACACCCAGTAACAAAGACATACAATGACACCAAGTCACAAACACATACACTGACACCAAATAACAAAGACATACACTTACACCAAGTAACAAAGTCATACACTGATACCCAGTTAGAAACACACACTGACCCCCAGTAGCACAGACACACACTGACCCCCAGTAACACAGACATACACTGATACCCAGTAGCACAGACACACAATTACACCAAGTATCAAAGTGATACACTGACACCAAGTAACAAAGACATATAGTGACACACAGTAACAAAGACATCCACTGACACCAAGTCACAAACACATACAATGACACCAAGTAACAAAGACATACAATTACACCAAGTAACAAAGACATACACTGACAACCAGGAACACCGGCACACACTGACACCAATTAACAAAGACACACAATTACATCAAGTAACAAAGACAAACCCTGACACGAAGTAACAAAGACACGCACATTCACCAAGTAACAAAGACATACACTGACATAAAGTAACAAAGGCATAAACTTACACAAAGTAACAAAGACACAAATTACACCAAATAACACAGACATACACTGACACCAAGTAACAAAGAAAGACAATTACACGAAGTAACAAAGACATACACTTACACCAATTATTTTGACATACACTTACACCAAGTAACAAAGACATACACTGACACCCAGTAACAAAGACATACAATGACAGCAAGTCACAAACACATACACTGACACCAAGTAACAAAGACATACACTGATACCCAGTAACACGGAAAAACACTGACACCCAGTTAGAAACACACACTGACCCCCAGTAACACAGACACACACTGACCCGCAGTAACACAGACATGCACTGATACCCAGTAACACAGACACACAATTACACCAAGTATCAAAGACATACACTGACACCAAGTAACAAAGACATACACTGACACCCAGTAACAAAGACATACAATGACACCCAGTAACACAGACACACACAGACACCAAGTAACAACACACACTTACACCAAGTAACAGAGACACACACTTACACCAAGTATTTTGACATACACTTACACCAAGTAACAAAGACATACACTTACACCAAGTAACACAGACATACACTGACACCAAGTAACAAAGACATACACTGACACCAAGTCACAAAAACATACACTTACGCCAAGTAACAAAGACAGACAATTACACCAAGTAACAAAGACATACACTTACACCAAGTATTTTGACATACAATTACACCAAGTAACAAAGACATACACTGACACCCAGTAACAAAGACACACACTTACACCAAGTAACAAAGACATACACTGACACCAAGTAAGAAAGACAGGCACTGATACCCAGTAACACAGACACACACTTACACCAAGTAACAAAGACATACACTGACACCCAGTTAGAAACACACACTGACCCCCAGTAACACAGACACACACTGACCCCCAGTAACACAGACATACACTGATACCCAGCAACAAAGACACACAATTACACCAAGTATCAAAGACATACACTGACACCAAGTAACAAAGACATACACTTACACCAAGTAACACAGACATACACTTACACCAAGTATTTTGACATGCACTTACATCAAGTAACAAAGACATCCAGTGACACCCAGTAACAAAGACATCCACTGATACCCAGCAACAAAGACACACAATTACACCAAGTATCAAAGACATACACTGACACCAAGTAACAAAGACATACACTTACACCAAGTAACACAGACATACACTTACACCAAGTATTTAGACATGCACTTACATCAAGTAACAAAGACATCCACTGACACCCAGGAACACCGGCAGACACTGACACCAATTAACAAAGACACACACTTACACCAAGTAACAAAGACATACCCTGACACGAAGTAACAAAGACATACACTTACACCAAGTAACAAAGATAAACACTGTCACCAAGTAACAGAGACATACACTTACACCAAGTATTTTGACACACACTGACATCCAGTAACAAAGACATGCACTGACACCCAGTAACACAGACACACACGGACACCAAGTAACAAAGACACACACTTACACCAAGTAACACAGACATATACTGACACCAAGTATTAAAGACATACACTTACACCAAATAACAAAGACAGACAATTACACCAAGTAACAAAGACATACAATGACACCACGTCACAAACACATACACTGACACCACGTAACAAAGACAGTCACTTACACCAAGTAACAAAGACATACACTGATACCCAGTAACACAGACACAAACTGACACCCAGTTAGAAACACACACTGACCCCCAGTAACACAGACACAAATTGACCCCCAGTAACACAGACATACACTGATACCCAGTAGCACAGACACACAATTACACCAAGTATCAAAGTGATACACTGACACCAAGTAACAAAGACATACAGTGACACACAGTAACAAAGACATCCACTGACACCAAGTCACAAACACATACAATGACACCAAGTAACAAAGACATACAATTACACCAAGTAACAAAGACATACACTGACAACCAGGAACACCGGCACACACTGACACCAATTAACAAAGACACACAATTACATCAAGTAACAAAGACATACCCTGACACGAAGTAACAAAGACACGCACTTTCACCAAGTAACAAAGACATACACTGACATAAAGTAACAAAGACATAAACTTAAACCAAGTAACAAAGACACACACTTGCACCAAGTAACACAGACATACACTGACACCAAGTATCAAAGACATGCACTGACACTAAGTAACAAAGACATACACTTACACAAAGTAACAAAGACAGACAATTACACCAAGTAACAAAGACATACACTTACACCAATTATTTTGACATACACTTACACCAAGTAACAAAGACATACACTGACACCCAGTAACAAAGACATACAATGACAGCAAGTCACAAACACATACACTGACACCAAGTAACAAAGACATACACTTACACCAAGTAACAAAGACATACACTGATACCCAGTTAGAAACACACACTGACCCCCAGTAACACAGACACACACTGACCCCCAGTAACACAGACATGCACTGATACCCAGTAACACAGACACACAATTACACCAAGTATCAAAGACAGACACTGACACCAAGTAACAAAGACATACACTGACAACCAGTAACAAAGACATACACTGACACCCAGTAACACAGACTCACACGGACACCAAGTAACAAACACACACACTTACACCAAGTAACACAGACACACACTTACACCAAGTATTTTGACATACACTTACACCAAGTAACACAGACATACACTGACATCAAGTAACAAAGACATACACTGACACCAAGTAACAAAGACATACACTTACGCCAAGTTACAAAAACAGACAATTACACCAAGTAGCAAAGACATACACTTACACCAGGTATTTTGTCATACACTTACACCAAGTAACAAAGACATACACTGATTCCCTGTAACAAAGACATACAATGACACCATTTCACAAACACATACACTGACACCAAGTAACAAGACATACACTTCCACCAAGAAACAAAGACACACACATACCCCCAGTAACACAGACACACACTGAACCCCAGTAACACACACATACACTGATACCCAGTAACACAATTACACACTTACACCAAGTAACAAAGACATACACTGACTCCAAGTAACAAAGACAGACACTGATACCCAGTAACACAGACACACACTTACACCAAGTATCAAAGACATACACTGACACCAAGTAACAAAGACATACACTTACACCAAGTAACACAGACATACACTTACACCAAGTATTTTGACATACACTTACACCAAGTAACAAAGACATACAGTGACACCCAGTAACAAAGACATCCACTGACACCAAGTCACAAACACATACAATGACACCAAGTAACAAAGACATACACTTACACCAAGTGACAAAGACATACACTGACACCCAGGAACACCGGCACACACTGAACCCCAGTAACACAGACACACACTGAACCCAGTAACACAATTACACACTTACACCAAGTAACAAAGACACAGACTTACACGAAGTAACAAAGACATACCCTGACACGAAGTAACAAAGACATACACTTGCACCAAGTAACAAAGCTAAACACTGACACCAAGTAACAAAGACATACACTTACAACTAGTATTTTGACATATACTGACACCCAGTAACAAAGACACGCACTTTCACCAAGTAACAAAGACAGACACTTGCACCAAGTAACCAAGTAACAAAGACATACACTGACACCAAGTATCAAAGACATACACTTACACCAAATAACAAAGACAGACAATTACACCAAGTAACAAAGACATACACTTACACCCAGTAACAAAGGCATACAATGACACCAAGTCACAAACACATACAATGACACCAAGTAACAAAGACATACACTGATACCCAGTAACACAGACACAAACTGACACCCAGTTAGAAACACACACTGACCCCCAGTAACACAGACACACACTGACCCCCAGTAACACAGACATACACTGATACCCAGTAACACAGACACACAATTACACCAAGTATCAAAGACATACGATGACACCAAGTAACAAAGACAGACACTGATACCCAGTAGCACAGACACACCCTTACACCAAGTAACAAAGACATACACTTACACCAAGTATTTTGACATACACTGACACCAAGTAACAAAGACAGACACTTACACCAAGTAACAAAGACAGACAATTACACCAAGTAACAAAGACAAACACTTACACCCAGTAACAAAGACATACAATGACACCAAGTCGCAAACACATACACTGACACCAATTAACAAAGACATACACTAACACCAAGTAACAAACACATACACTGATACCCAGTAACACAGACACAAACTGACACCCAGTTAGAAACACACACTGACCCCCAGTAACACAGACACACACTGACCCCCGGTAACACAGACATACACTGATACCCAGTAACACAGACACACAATTACACCAAGTATCAAAGTGATACACTGACACCAAGTAGCAAAGACAGACACTGATACCCAGTAACACAGACACACACTTACACCAAGTAACAAAGACATACACTTACACCAAGTGACACAGATATACACTTACACCAAGTATTTTGACATACACTTACACCAAGTAACAAAGACATACAGTGACACCCAGTAACAAAGACATTCACTGACACCAAGTCACAAACACATACAATGACACCAAGTAACAAAGACATACAATTACACCAAGTAACAAAGACATACACTGACACCCAGGAACACAGACACACACTGACACCAATTAACAGAGATACACACTTACATCAAGTAACAAAGACATACACTGACACCAAGTAACAAAGACATACAATTGCACCAAATATTTTGACATACACTGACACCAAGTCACAAACACATACACTGACACCAAGTAACAAAGACATACACTTACACCAAGTAACAAAGACATACACTGATACCCAGTAACACAGACACAAACTGACACCCATTTAGAAACACACACTGACCCCCAGTAACACAGACACACACTGACCCCCAGTAACACAGACATGCACTGATACCCAGTAACACAGACACACAATTACACCAAGTATCAAAGACATACAATGACACCAAGTTACAAATACAGACACTGATACCCAGTAACACAGACACACACTTACACCAAGTAACAAAGACATACACTGACACCCAGGAACACCGGCACACACTGACACCAATTAACAAAGACACACACTTACATCAAGTAACAAAGACGTACCCTGACACGAAGTAACAAAGACACGCACTTTCACCAAGTAACAAAGACATACACTGACACCAAGTAACAATGACATACACTTACACAAAGTAACAAAGACACACACTTACACCAAGTAACACTGACATACACTGACACCAAGTAACAAAGACATACACTGACACCAAGTAACAAAAACATACACTTACACCAAGTAACAAAGACAGACAATTACACCAAGTAACAAAGACATACACTTACACCAAGTATTTTGACATACACCGAGACCAAGTAACAGAGACATACACTGACACCCAGTAACAAAGACATACAATGACACCAAGTCACAAACACAAACACTGACACCAAGTAACAAAGACATACACTTACACCAAGTAACAAAGACATACACCGATACCCAGTAACACAGACACACACTGACACCCAGTTAGAAACACGCACTGACCCCCAGGAACACAGACACACACTGAACCCCAGTAACACAGACATACACTGACACCAAGTAACAAAGACATACACTGAAACCCAGTAACAAAGACATACACTGACACCCAGTAACACAGACACACACTGACACCCAGTAACAAAGACATACACTTACACCAAGTAACACAGACATACACTGACACCAATTAACAAAGACATACACTGACACCAAGTAACAAAGACATACACTTACGCCAAGTAACAAAAACAGACAATTACACCAAGTAACAAAGACAGACACTTACACCAAGTATTTTGACATACACTTACACCAAGTAACAAAGACATACACTGACACCCAGTAACAAAGACATACAATGACACCAAGTCACAAACACATACACTGACACCAAGTAACAAAGACATACACTTACACCAAGTAACAAAGACACGCACAGACCCCCAGTAACACAGACACACACTGAACCCCAGTAACACAGACATACACTGATACCCAGTAACACAATTACACACTTACACCAAGTAACAAAGACATACACTGACACCAAGTAACAAAGACAGACACTGATACCCAGTAACACAGACACAGACTTACACCAAGTAACAGAGACATACACTGACACCCAGTTAGAAACACACACTGATCCCCAGTAACACAGACACACACTGACCCCAGTAACACAGACATACATTGATACCCAGCAACAAAGACACACAATTACACCAAGTATCAAAGACATACACTGACACCAAGTAACAAAGACATACACTTACACCAAGTAACACAGACATACACTTACACCAAGTATTTTGACATACACTTACACCAAGTAACAAAGACATACAGTGACACCCAGTAACAAAGACATCCACTGACACCAAGTCACAAACACATACACTGACACCAAGTAACAAAGACATACACTTACACCAAGTAACAAAGACACGCACAGACCCCCAGTAACACAGACACACACTGAACCCCAGTAACACAGACATACACTGATACCCAGTAACACAATTACACACTTACACCAAGTAACAAAGACATACACTGACACCAAGTAACAAAGACAGACACTGATACCCAGTAACACAGACACAGACTTACACCAAGTAACAGAGACATACACTGACACCCAGTTAGAAACACACACTGATCCCCAGTAACACAGACACACACTGACCCCAGTAACACAGACATACATTGATACCCAGCAACAAAGACACACAATTACACCAAGTATCAAAGACATACACTGACACCAAGTAACAAAGACATACACTTACACCAAGTAACACAGACATACACTTACACCAAGTATTTTGACATACACTTACACCAAGTAACAAAGACATACAGTGACACCCAGTAACAAAGACATCCACTGACACCAAGTCACAAACACATACAATGACACCAAGTAACAAAGACATACACTTACACCAAGTAACAAAGACATACACTGACACCCAGGAACACCGGCACACACTGACACCAATTAACAAAGACACACACTTACACCAAATAACAAAGACATACCCTGACACGAAGTAACAAAGACATACACTTGCACCAAGTAACAAAGCTAAACCCTGACACCAAGTAACAAAGACATACACTTACACCAAGTATTTTGACATACACTGACACCCAGTAACAAAGACATGCACTGACACCCAGTAACACAGACACACACGGACACCAAGTAACAAAGACACACACTTCCACCAAGTTACACAGACATACACTTACACCAAATAACAAAGACAGACAGTTGCACCAAGTAACAAAGGCATACACTTACACCCAGTAACAAAGACATACAATGACACCAAGTAACAAAGACATACACTTACACCAAGTAACAAAGACATACACTGATATTCAGTAACAAAGACACAAACCGACACCCAGTTAGTAACACACGCTGACCCCCAGTAACACAGACACACACTGACCCCCAGTAACACAGACATACACTGATACCCAGTAACACAGACACACAATTACACCAAGTATCAAAGTCATACAATGACACCAAGTAACAAAGACAGACACTGATACCCAGTAACACAGACACACACTTACACCAAGTAACAAAGACATACACTGACACCCAGGAACACAGGCACACCCTGACCATAATTAACAAAGACACACACTTACATCAAGTAACAAAGACATACCCTGACACGAAGTAACAAAGACACGCACTTTCACCAAGTAACAAAGACATACACTGACACCAAGTAACAATGACATACAATGACACCAAGTAAAAAAGACACACACTTACACCAAGTAACACAGACATACACTGACACCAAGTAACAAAGACATGCACTGACACCAAGTAATAAAAACATACACTTACACCAAGCAACAAAGACAGACAATTACACCAAGTAACAAAGACATACACTTACACTAAATATTTTGACATACACTAACACAAAGTAACAAAGACATACACTGACACCCAGTAACAAAGACATACAATGACACCAAGTCACAAACACATACACTGACACCAAGTAACAAAGACATACACTTACACGAAGTTACAAAGACATTCACTGATACCCAGTAACACAGACACACACTGACACCCATTTAGAAACACACACTGACCCCCAGTAACACAGACACACACTGACCCCCAGTAACACAGACATGCACTGATACCCAGTAACACAGACACACAATTACACCAAGTATCAAAGACATACACTGACAACAAGTAACAAAGACATACACTGAGACCCAGTAACAAAGACATACACTGAAACCAAGTAACAAAGACATACACTGACACCAAGTAACAAAGACATACACTTACGCCAAGTAACAAAAACAGACAATTACACCAAGTAACAAAGACATACACTTACACCAAGTATTTTGACATACACTTACACCAAGTAACAAAGACATACACTGACACCCAGTAACAAAGACATACAATGACACCAAGTCACAAACACATACACTGACACCAAGTAACAAAGACATACACTTACACCAAGTAACAAAGACACACACAGACCCCCAGTAACACAGACGCACACTGAACCCCAGTTACACAGACATACACTGATACCCAGGAACACAATTACACACTTACACCAAGTAACAAAGACATACACTGACACCCAGTTAGAAACACACACTGACCCCCAGTAACACTGACATACATTGATACCCAGTAACAAAGACACACAATTACACCAAGTATCAAAGACATACACTGACACCAAGTAACAAAGACATACACTTACACCAAGTAACACAGACATACACTTACACCAAGTATTTTGACATACACTTACACCAAGTAACAAAGACATACAGTGACACCCAGTAACAAAGACATCCACTGACACCAAGTCACAAACACATGCAATGACACCAAGTAACAAAGACATACACTTACACCAAGTAACAAAGTCATACACTGACACCCAGGAACACCGGCACACACTGACACCAATTAACAAAGACACACACTTACACCAAGTAACAAAGACATACCCTGACACGAAGTAACAAAGACATACACTTGCACCAAGTAACAAAGCTCAATACTGACACCAAGTAACAAAGACATACACTTACACCAAGTATTTTGACATACACTGACAGCCAGTAACAAAGACATGCACTGACACCCAGGAACACAGTCACACACGGACACCAAGTAACAAAGACACACACTTACACCAAGTAACACAGACATACACTGACACCAAGTATTAAAGACAGGCAATTACACCAAGTAACAAAGACAGACAGTGACACCCAGTAACAAAGACATCCACTGACACCAAGTCACAAACACAGACAATGACACCAAGTAACAAAGACATACACTTACAGCAAGTAACACAGATATACACTTCCACCAATTATTTTGACATACACTTACACCAAGTAACAAAGACATACAGTGACACCCAGTAACAAAGACATCCACTGACAACAAGACACAAACACATACAATGACACCAAGTAACAAAGACACACACTTACATCAAGTAACAAAGACATACCCTGACACGAAGTAACAAAGACACGCACTTTCACCAAGTAACAAAGACATACACTTACACCAAGTAGCAAAGACATACACTTACACCAAGTAACAAAGACACACACTTAAACCAAGTAACACAGACATACACTGACACCAAGTAACAAAGACATACACTGACACCAAGTAACAAAAACATACAATTACACCAAGTAACAAAGACAGACAATTACACCAAGTAACAAAGACAAACACTGACACCCAGTAACAAAGACATACAATGACACCAAGTCGCAAACACATACACTGACACCAAGTAACAAAGACATACACTAACACCAAGTAACACAGATATACACTTACACCATGTATTAAAGACATACACTTACGCCAAGTAACAAAAACAGACAATTACACCAAGTAACAAAGACATACACTTACACCAAGTATTTTGACATACACTTACACCAAGTAACAAAGACATACACTGACACCCAGTAACAAAGTCATACAATGACACCAAGTCACAAACTCATACACTGACACCAAGTAACAAAGACATACACTTACACCAAGTAACAAAGACACACACAGACCCCCAGTAACACAGACACACACTGAACCCCAGTAACACAGACATACACTGATACCCAGGAACACAATTACACACTTACACCAAGTAACAAAGACATACACTGACACCAAGTAACAAAGACAGACAGTGATACCCAGTAACACAGACACACACTTACACCAAGTAACAAAGACATACACTGACACCCAGTTAGAAACACACACTGACCCCCGGTAACACAGACACACACTGACCCCCAGTAACACTGACATACATTGATACCCAGTAACAAAGACACACAATTACACCAAGTATCAAAGACATACACTGACACCAAGTAACAAAGACATACACTTACACCAAGTAACACAGACATACACTTACACCAAGTATTTTGACATACACTTACACCAAGTAACAAAGACATACAATGACACCAAGTAACAAAGACATACACTTACACCAAGTAACAAAGTCATACACTGACACCCAGGAACACCGGCACACACTGACACCAATTAACAAAGACCCACACTTACACCAAGTAACAAAGCTAAACACTGACACCAAGTAACAAAGACATACACTTACACCAAGTATTTTGACATACACTGACACCCAGTAACAAAGACATGCACTGACACCCAGTAACACAGACACACGCGGACTCCAAGTAACAAAGACACACACTTACACCAAGTAACACAGACATACACTGACACCAAGTATTAAAGACAGACAATTACACCAAGTAACAAAGACAGACAGTGACACCCAGTAACAAAGACATCCACTGACACCAAGTCACAAACACAGACAATGACACCAAGTAACAAAGACATACACTTACAGCAAGTAACACAGATATACACTTCCACCAATTATTTTGACATACACTTACACCAAGTAACAAAGACATACAGTGACACCCAGTAACAAAGACATCCACTGACACCAAGTCACAAACACATACAATGACACCAAGTAACAAAGACACACACTTACATCAAGTAACAAAGACATACCCTGACACGAAGTAACAAAGACACGCACTTTCACCAAGTAACAAAGACATACACTTACACCAAGTAGCAAAGACATACACTTACACCAAGTAACAAAGACACATACTTAAACCAAGTAACACAGACATACACTGACACCAAGTAACAAAGACATACACTGACACCAAGTAACAAAAACATACAATTACACCAAGTAACAAAGACAGACAATTACACCAAGTAACAAAGACAAACACTGACACCCAGTAACAAAGACATACAATGACACCAAGTCGCAAACACATACACTGACACCAAGTAACAAAGACATACACTAACACCAAGTAACACAGATATACACTTACACCAAGTATTAAAGACATACACTTACGCCAAGTAACAAAAACAGACAATTACACCAAGTAACAAAGACATACACTTACACCAAGTATTTTGACATACACTTACACCAAGTAACAAAGACATACACTGACACCCAGTAACAAAGACATGCAATGACACCAAGTCACAAACACATACACTGACACCAAGTAACAAAGACATACACTTACACCAAGTAACAAAGACACACACAGACCCCCAGTAACACAGACACACACTGAACCCCATTAACACAGACATACACTGATACCCAGGAACACAATTACACACTTACACCAAGTAACAAAGACATACACTGACACCAAGTAACAAAGACAGACACTGATACCCAGCAACACAGACACACACTTACACCAAGTAACAAAGACATACACTGACACCCAGTTAGAAACACACACTGACCCCCGGTAACACAGACACACACTGACCCCCAGTAACACTGACATACATTGATACCCAGTAACAAAGACACACAATTACACCAAGTATCAAAGACATACACTGACACCAAGTAACAAAGACATACACTTACACCAAGTAACACAGACATACACTTACACCAAGTATTTTGACATACACTTACACCAAGTAACAAAGACATACAGTGACACCCAGTAACAAAGACATCCACTGACACCAAGTCACAAACACATACACTGACACCCAGGAACACCGGCACACACTGACACCAATTAACAAAGACACACACGTACACCAAGTAACAAAGCTAAACACTGACACCAAGTAACAAAGACATACACTTACACCAAGTATTTTGACATACACTAACACCCAGTAACAAAGACATGCACTGTCACCCAGTAACACAGACACACACGGACACCAAGAAACAAAGACACACACTTACACCAAGTAACTCAGACATACACTGACACCAAGTATTAAAGACAGACAATTACACCAAGTAACAAAGACAGACAGTGACACCCAGTAACAAAGACATCCACTGACACCAAGTCACAAACACAGACAATGACACCAAGTAACAAAGACATACACTTACAGCAAGTAACACAGATATACACTTCCACCAATTATTTTGACGTACACTTACACCAAGTAACAAAGACATACACTGACACCCAGTTAGAAACACACACTGATCCCCAGTAACACAGACACACACTGACCCCAGTAACACAGACATACATTGATACCCAGCAACAAAGACACACAATTACACCAAGTATCAAAGACATACACTGACACCAAGTAACAAAGACATACACTTACACCAAGTAACACAGACATGCACTGACACCAAGTATTTTGACATACACTTACACCAAGTAACAAAGACATACAGTGACACCCAGTAACAAAGACATCCACTGACACCAAGTCACAAACACATACAATGACACCAAGTAACAAAGACATACACTTACACCAAGTAACAAAGACATACACTGACACCCAGGAACACCGGCACACACTGACACCAATTAACAAAGACACACACTTACACCAAATAACAAAGACATACCCTGACACGAAGTAACAAAGACATACACTTGCACCAAGTAACAAAGCTAAACCCTGACACCAAGTAACAAAGACATACACTTACACCAAGTATTCTGACATACACTGACACCCAGTAACAAAGACATGCACTGACACCCAGTAACACAGACACACACGGACACCAAGTAACAAAGACACACACTTCCACCAAGTTACACAGACATACACTTACACCAAATAACAAAGACAGACAGTTGCACCAAGTAACAAAGGCATACACTTACACCCAGTAACAAAGACATACAATGACACCAAGTAACAAAGACATACACTTACACCAAGTAACAAAGACATACACTGATATTCAGTAACAAAGACACAAACCGACACCCAGTTAGTAACACACGCTGACCCCCAGTAACACAGACACACACTGACACCCAGTAACACAGACATACACTGATACCCAGTAACACAGACACACAATTACACCAAGTATCAAAGTCATACAATGACACCAAGTAACAAAGACAGACACTGATACCCAGTAACACAGACACACACTTACACCAAGTAACAAAGACATACACTGACACCCAGGAACACAGGCACACCCTGACCATAATTAACAAAGACACACACTTACATCAAGTAACAAAGACATACCCTGACACGAAGTAACAAAGACACGCACTTTCACCAAGTAACAAAGACATACACTGACACCAAGTAACAATGACATACACTTACACCAAGTAAAAAAGACACACACTTACACCAAGTAACACAGACATACACTGACACCAAGTAACAAAGACATGCACTGACACCAAGTAATAAAAACATACACTTACACCAAGCAACAAAGACAGACAATTACACCAAGTAACAAAGACATACACTTACACTAAATATTTTGACATACACTTACACAAAGTAACAAAGACATACACTGACACCCAGTAACAAAGACATACAATGACACCAAGTCACAAACACATACACTGACACCAAGTAACAAAGACATACACTTACACGAAGTTACAAAGACATTCACTGATACCCAGTAACACAGACACACACTGACACCCATTTAGAAACACACACTGACCCCCAGTAACACAGACACACACTGACCCCCAGTAACACAGACATGCACTGATACCCAGTAACACAGACACACAATTACACCAAGTATCAAAGACATACACTGACACCAAGTAACAAAGACATACACTGACACCCAGTAACAAAGACATACACTGAAACCAAGTAACAAAGACATACACTGACACCAAGTAACAAAGACATACACTTACGCCAAGTAACAAAAACAGACAATTACACCAAGTAACAAAGACATACACTTACACCAAGTATTTTGACATACACTTACACCAAGTAACAAAGACATACACTGACACCAAGTAACAAAAACATGCAATTACACCAAGTAACAAAGACAGACAATTACACCAAGTAACAAAGACAAACACTGACACCCAGTAACAAAGACATACAATGACACCAAGTCGCAAACACATACACTGACACCAAGTAACAAAGACATACACTAACACCAAGTAACACAGATATACACTTACACCAAGTATTAAAGACATACACTTACGCCAAGTAACAAAAACAGACAATTACACCAAGTAACAAAGACATACACTTACACCAAGTATTTTGACATACACTTACACCAAGTAACAAAGACATACACTGACACCCAGTAACAAAGACATGCAATGACACCAAGTCACAAACACATACACTGACACCAAGTAACAAAGACATACACTTACACCAAGTAACAAAGACACACACAGACCCCCAGTAACACAGACACACACTGAACTCCAGTAACACAGACATACACTGATACCCAGGAACACAATTACACACTTACACCAAGTAACAAAGACATACACTGACACCAAGTAACAAAGACAGACACTGATACCCAGCAACACAGACACACACTTACACCAAGTAACAAAGACATACACTGACACCCAGTTAGAAACACACACTGACCCCCGGTAACACAGACACACACTGACCCCCAGTAACACTGACATACATTGATACCCAGTAACAAAGACACACAATTACACCAAGTATCAAAGACATACACTGACACCAAGTAACAAAGACATACACTTACACCAAGTAACACAGACATACACTTACACCAAGTATTTTGACATACACTTACACCAAGTAACAAAGACATACAGTGACACCCAGTAACAAAGACATCCACTGACACCAAGTCACAAACACATACAATGACACCAAGTAACAAAGACATACACTTACACCAAGTAACAAAGTCATACACTGACACCCAGGAACACCGGCACACACTGACACCAATTAACAAAGACACACACGTACACCAAGTAACAAAGCTAAACACTGACACCAAGTAACAAAGACATACACTTACACCAAGTATTTTGACATACACTAACACCCAGTAACAAAGACATGCACTGTCACCCAGTAACACAGACACACACGGACACCAAGAAACAAAGACACACACTTACACCAAGTAACTCAGACATACACTGACACCAAGTATTAAAGACAGACAATTACACCAAGTAACAAAGACAGACAGTGACACCCAGTAACAAAGACATCCACTGACACCAAGTCACAAACACAGACAATGACACCAAGTAACAAAGACATACACTTACAGCAAGTAACACAGATATACACTTCCACCAATTATTTTGACGTACACTTACACCAAGTAACAAAGACATACACTGACACCCAGTTAGAAACACACACTGATCCCCAGTAACACAGACACACACTGACCCCAGTAACACAGACATACATTGATACCCAGCAACAAAGACACACAATTACACCAAGTATCAAAGACATACACTGACACCAAGTAACAAAGACATACACTTACACCAAGTAACACAGACATGCACTGACACCAAGTATTTTGACATACACTTACACCAAGTAACAAAGACATACAGTGACACCCAGTAACAAAGACATCCACTGACACCAAGTCACAAACACATACAATGACACCAAGTAACAAAGACATACACTTACACCAAGTAACAAAGACATACACTGACACCCAGGAACACCGGCACACACTGACACCAATTAACAAAGACACACACTTACACCAAATAACAAAGACATACCCTGACACGAAGTAACAAAGACATACACTTGCACCAAGTAACAAAGCTAAACCCTGACACCAAGTAACAAAGACATACACTTACACCAAGTATTTTGACATACACTGACACCCAGTAACAAAGACATGCACTGACACCCAGTAACACAGACACACACGGACACCAAGTAACAAAGACACACACTTCCACCAAGTTACACAGACATACACTTACACCAAATAACAAAGACAGACAGTTGCACCAAGTAACAAAGGCATACACTTACACCCAGTAACAAAGACATACAATGACACCAAGTAACAAAGACATACACTTACACCAAGTAACAAAGACATACACTTACACGAAGTTACAAAGACATTCACTGATACCCAGTAACACAGACACACACTGACACCCATTTAGAAACACACACTGACCCCCAGTAACACAGACACACACTGACACCCAGTAACACAGACATACACTGATACCCAGTAACACAGACACACAATTACACCAAGTATCAAAGTCATACAATGACACCAAGTAACAAAGACAGACACTGATACCCAGTAACACAGACACACACTTACACCAAGTAACAAAGACATACACTGACACCCAGGAACACAGGCACACCCTGACCATAATTAACAAAGACACACACTTACATCAAGTAACAAAGACATACCCTGACACGAAGTAACAAAGACACGCACTTTCACCAAGTAACAAAGACATACACTGACACCAAGTAACAATGACATACACTTACACCAAGTAAAAAAGACACACACTTACACCAAGTAACACAGACATACACTGACACCAAGTAACAAAGACATGCACTGACACCAAGTAATAAAAACATACACTTACACCAAGCAACAAAGACAGACAATTACACCAAGTAACAAAGACATACACTTACACTAAATATTTTGACATACACTTACACAAAGTAACAAAGACATACACTGACACCCAGTAACAAAGACATACAATGACACCAAGTCACAAACACATACACTGACACCAAGTAACAAAGACATACACTTACACGAAGTTACAAAGACATTCACTGATACCCAGTAACACAGACACACACTGACACCCATTTAGAAACACACACTGACCCCCAGTAACACAGACACACACTGACCCCCAGTAACACAGACATGCACTGATACCCAGTAACACAGACACACAATTACACCAAGTATCAAAGACATACACTGACACCAAGTAACAAAGACATACACTGACACCCAGTAACAAAGACATACACTGAAACCAAGTAACAAAGACATACACTGACACCAAGTAACAAAGACATACACTTACGCCAAGTAACAAAAACAGACAATTACACCAAGTAACAAAGACATACACTTACACCAAGTATTTTGACATACACTTACACCAAGTAACAAAGACATACACTGACACCCAGTAACAAAGACATACAATGACACCAAGTCACAAACACATACACTGACACCAAGTAACAAAGACATACACTTACACCAAGCAACAAAGACACACACAGACCCCCAGTAACACAGACGCACACTGAACCCCAGTTACACAGACATACACTGATACCCAGGAACACAATTACACACTTACACCAAGTAACAAAGACATACACTGACACCCAGTTAGAAACACACACTGACCCCCGGTAACACAGACACACACTGACCCCCAGTAACACTGACATACATTGATACCCAGTAACAAAGACACACAATTACACCAAGTATCAAAGACATACACTGACACCAAGTAACAAAGACATACACTTACACCAAGTAACACAGACATACACTTACACCAAGTATTTTGACATACACTTACACCAAGTAACAAAGACATACAGTGACACCCAGTAACAAAGACATCCACTGACACCAAGTCACAAACACATACAATGACACCAAGTAACAAAGACATACACTTACACCAAGTAACAAAGTCATACACTGACACCCAGGAACACCGGCACACACTGACACCAATTAACAAAGACACACACGTACACCAAGTAACAAAGCTAAACACTGACACCAAGTAACAAAGACATACACTTACACCAAGTATTTTGACATACACTGAAACCCAGTAACAAAGACATGCACTGTCACCCAGTAACACAGACACACACGGACACCAAGAAACAAAGACACACACTTACACCAAGTAACTCAGACATACACTGACACCAAGTATTAAAGACAGACAATTACACCAAGTAACAAAGACAGACAGTGACACCCAGTAACAAAGACATCCACTGACACCAAGTCACAAACACAGACAATGACACCAAGTAACAAAGTCATACACTTACAGCAAGTAACACAGATATACACTTCCACCAATTATTTTGACGTACACTTACACCAAGTAACAAAGACATACAGTGACACCCAGTAACAAAGACATCCACTGACCCCAAGTCACAAACACATACAATGACACCAAGTAACAAAGACATACAATTGCACCAAGTAACAAAGACATACACTGACACCCAGGAACACCGGCAAACACTGACACCAATTAACAAAGACACACACTTACATCAAGTAACAAAGACATACCCTGACACGAAGTAACAAAGACACACACTTACAACAAGTAACAAAGAAATACACTGACACCAAGTAACAAAGACATACACTTACACCAAGTATTTTGACATACACTGACACCAAGTCACAAACACATACACTGACACCAAGTAACAAAGACATACACTTACACCAAGTAACAAAGACATACACTGAAACCCAGTAACACAGACACAAACTGACACCCAGTTAGAAACACACACTGACCCCCAGCAACACAGACACACACTGACCCCCAGTAACACAGACATACACTGATACCCAGTAACACAGACACACAATTACACCAAGTATCAAAGACATACGATGACACCAAGTAACAAAGACAGACACTGATACCCAGTAGCACAGACACACCCTTACACCAAGTAACAAAGACATACACTTACACCAAGTAACACAGATATACACTTACACCAAGTATTTTGACATTCACTTACACCAAGTAACAAAGACAGACAGTGACACCCAGTAACAAAGACATCCACTGACACCAAGTCACAAACACATACAACGACACCAAGTAACAAAGACATACAATTACACCAAGTAACAAAGACATACACTGACACCCAGGAACACCGGCACACACTGACACCAATTAACAAAGACACACACTTACATCAAGTAGCAAAGACATACCCTGACACGAAGTAACAAAGACACGCACTTTCACCAAGTGACAAAGACATACACTGACACCAAGTAACAAAGACATACACTTACACCAAGTAACAAAGACACACACTTACACCAAGTAACACAGACATACACTGACACCAAGTAACAAAGATATACACTGACACCAAGTAACAAAAACATACACTTACACCAAGTAACAAAGTCAAACACTGACACCCAGGAACACCGGCACACACTGACACCAAGTAACAAAGACATACACTTACAGCAAGTAACACAGATATACTCTTCCACCAATTATTTTGACGTACACTTACACCAAGTAACAAAGACATACCATGACAATATGAAAGGCACAATTCAACATGGTGGCTCCTCATCAGAGCCCTTTCCTATCCTGAGTGGTGTGAAACAGGGCTGTGTTCTCGCACCCACACTTTTTGGGATTTTCTTCTCCCTGCTGCTTTCACATGCGTTCAAATCCTCTGAAGAAGGAATTTTCCTCCACACAAGATCAGGGGGCAGGTTGTTCAACCTTGCCCGTCTAAGAGCGAAGTCCAAAGTACGGAAAGTCCTCATCAGAGAACTCCTCTTTGCTGACGATGCTGCTTTAACATCTCACACTGAAGAATGCCTGCAGAGTCTCATCGACAGGTTTGCGTCTGCCTGCAATGAATTTGGCCTAACCATCAGCCTCAAGAAAACGAACATCATGGGGCAGGATGTCAGAAATGCTCCATCCATCAATATTGGCGACCACGCTCTGGAAGTGGTTCAAGAGTTCACCTACCTAGGCTCAACTATCACCAGTAACCTGTCTCTAGATGCAGAAATCAACAAGCGCATGGGTAAGGCTTCCACTGCTATGTTCAGACTGGCCAAGAGAGTGTGGGAAAATGGCGCACTGACACGGAACACAAAAGTCCGAGTGTATCAGGCCTGTGTCCTCAGTACCTTGCTCTACGGCAGCGAGGCCTGGACAACGTATGCCAGCCAAGAGCGACGTCTCAATTCATTCCATCTTCGCTGCCTTCGGAGAATACTTGGCATCAGGTGGCAGGACTATATCTCCAACACAGAAGTCCTTGAAGCGGCCAACATCCCCAGCTTATACACACTACTGAGTCAGCGGCGCTTGAGATGGCTTGGCCATGTGAGCCGCATGGAAGATGGCAGGATCCCCAAAGACACATTGTACAGCGAGCTCGCCACTGGTATCAGACCCACCGGCCGTCCATGTCTCCGTTATAAAGACGTCTGCAAACGCGACATGAAATCGTGTGACATTGATCACAAGTCGTGGGAGTCAGTTGCCAGCATTCGCCAGAGCTGGCGGGCAGCCATAAAGACAGGGCTAAATTGTGGCGAGTCGAAGAGACTTAGTAGTTGGCAGGAAAAAAGTCAGAGGCGCAAGGGGAGAGCCAACTGTGCAACAGCCCCAACAAACAAATTTCTCTGCAGCACCTGTGGAAGAGCCTGTTACTCCAGAATTGGCCTTTATAGCCACTCCAGGCGCTGCTTCACAAACCACTGACCACCTCCAGGCGCGTATCCATTGTCTCTCGAGATAAGGAGGCCCAAAAGAAAGAACAGTGACACCCAGTAACAAAGACATCCACTGACACCAAGTCACAAACACATACAATGACACCAAGTAACAAAGACATACAATTACACCAAGTAACAAAGACATACACTGAAACCCAGGAACACCGGCAAACACTGACACCAATTAACAAAGACACACACTTACATCAAGTAACAAAGACATACCCTGACACGAAGTAACAAAGACATACACTTGCACCAAGTAACAAAGCTAAACACTGACACCAAGTAACAAAGACATACACTTACACCAAGTATTTTGACATACACTGACACCCAGTAACAAAGACATGCACTGACACCCAGTAACACAGACACACACGGACACCAAGTATTAAAGACAGACAATTACACCAAGTAACAAAGACAGACAGTGACACCCAGTAACAAAGACATCCACTGACACCAAGTCACAAACACAGACAATGACACCAAGTAACTCAGACATACACTTACAGCAAGTAACACAGATATACACTTCCACCAATTATTTTGACATACACTTACACCAAGTAACAAAGACATACAGTGACACCCAGTAACAAAGACATCCACTGACACCAAGTCACAAACACATACAATGACACCAAGTAACAAAGACACACACTTACATCAAGTAACAAAGACATACCCTGACACGAAGTAACAAAGACACGCACTTTCACCAAGTAACAAAGACATACACTTACACCAAGTAGCAAAGAGATACACTTACACCAAATAACAAAGACACACATTTAAACCAAGTAACACAGACATACACTGACACCAAGTAACAAAGACATACACTGACACCAAGTAACAAAAACATACAATTACACCAAGTAACAAAGACAGACAATTACACCAAGTAACAAAGACAAACACTGACACCCAGTAACAAAGACATACAATGACACCAAGTCGCAAACACATACACTGACATCAAGTAACAAAGACATACACTAACACCAAGTAACACAGATATACACTTACACCAAGTATTAAAGACATACACTTACGCCAAGTAAGAAAAACAGACAATTACACCAAGTAACAAAGACATACACTTACACCAAGTATTTTGACATACACTTACACCAAGTAACAAAGACATACACTGACACCCAGTAACAAAGTCATACAATGACGCCAAGTCACAAACACATACACTGACACCAAGTAACAAAGACATACACTTACACCAAGTAACAAAGACACACACAGACCCCCAGTAACACAGACACACACTGAACCCCAGTAACACAGACATACACTGATACCCAGGAACACAATTACACACTTACACCAAGTAAGAAAGACATACACTGACACCAAGTAACAAAGACAGACAGTGATACCCAGTAACACAGACACACACTTACACCAAGTAACAAAGACATACACTGACACCCAGTTAGAAACACACACTGACCCCCGGTAACACAGACACACACTGACCCCCAGTAACACTGACATACATTGATACCCAGTAACAAAGACACAAAATTACACCAAGTATCAAAGACATACACTGACACCAAGTAACAAAGACATACACATACACCAAGTAACACAGACATACACTTACACCAAGTATTTTGACATACACTTACACCAAGTAACAAAGACATACAGTGACACCCAGTAACAAAGACATCCACTGACACCAAGTCACAAACACATACAATGACACCAAGTAACAAAGACATACACTTACACCAAGTAACAAAGTCATACACTGACACCCAGGAACACCGGCACACACTGACACCAATTAACAAAGACACACACTTACACCAAGTAACAAAGCTAAACACTGACACCAAGTAACAAAGACATACACTTACACCAAGTATTTTGACATACACTGACACCCAGTAACAAAGACATGCACTGACACCCAGTAACACAGACACACGCGGACACCAAGTAACAAAGACACACACTTACACCAAGTAACACAGACATACACTGACACCAAGTATTAAAGACAGACAATTACACCAAGTAACAAAGACAGACAGTGACACCCAGTAACAAAGACATCCACTGACACCAAGTCACAAACACAGACAATGACACCAAGTAACAAAGACATACACTTACAGCAAGTAACACAGATATACACTTCCACCAATTATTTTGACATACACTTACACCAAGTAACAAAGACATACAGTGACACCCAGTAACAAAGACATCCACTGACACCAAGTCACAAACACATACAATGACACCAAGTAACAAAGACACACACTTACATCAAGTAACAAAGACATACCCTGACACGAAGTAACAAAGACACGCACTTTCACCAAGTAACAAAAGACATACACTTACACCAAGTAGCAAAGACATACACTTACACCAAGTAACAAAGACACACACTTAAACCAAGTAACACAGACATACACTGACACCAAGTAACAAAGACATACAGTGACACCAAGTAACAAAAACATACAATTACACCAAGTAACAAAGACAGACAATTACACCAAGTAACAAAGACAAACACTGACACCCAGTAACAAAGACATACAATGACACCAAGTCGCAAACACAGACAATGACACCAAGTAACAAAGACATACACTTACAGCAAGTAACACAGATATACACTTCCACCAATTATTTTGACGTACACTTACACCAAGTAACAAAGACATACAGTGACACCCAGTAACAAAGACATCCACTGACACCAAGTAACAAAAACATACACTTACACCAAGTAACAAAGACAGACAATTACACCAAGTAACAAAGACAAACACTGACACCCAGTAACAAAGACATACAATGACTCCAAGTCGCAAACACATACACTGACACCAAGTAACAAAGACATACACTAACACCAAGTAACACAGATATACAATTACACCAAGTATTTTGACATACACTGACACCAAGTAACAAAGACATCCAGTGACACCCAGTAACAAAGACATCCACTGACACCAAGTCACAAACACATACAATGACACCAAGTAACAAAGACATACAATTACACCAAGTAACAAAGACATACACTGACACCCAGGAACACCGGAACACACTGACACCAATTAACAAGGACACACACTTACATCAAGTAACAAAGACATACCCTGACACGAAGTAACAAAGACACGCACTTTCACCAAGTAACAAAGACATACACTTACACCAAGTAGCAAAGACATACACTTACACCAAGTAACAAAGACACACACTTAAACCAAGTAACACAGACATACACTGACACCAAGTAACAAAGACATACACTGACACCAAGTAACAAAAACATACAATTACACCAAGTAACAAAGACAGACACTGACACCCAGTAACAAAGACATACAATGACAAAAATTCGCAAACACATACACTGACACCAAGTAACAAAGACATACACTTACACCAAGTAACAAAGACATACACTGATACCCAGTAACACAGACACAAACTGACACCCAGTTAGAAACACACACTGACCCCCAGTAACACAGACACACACTGACCCCCAGTAACACAGACATGCACTGATACCCAGTAACACAGACACACAATTACACCAAGTATCAAAGTGATACACTGACACCAAGTAGCAAATACAGACACTGATACCCAGTAACACAGACACACCCTTACACCAAGTAACAAAGACATACACTTACACCAAGTAACACAGATATACACTTACACCAAGTATTTTGACATACACTTACAGCAAGTAACAAAGACATACAGTGACACCCAGTAACAAAGACATCCACTGACACCAAGTCTCAAACACATACAATGACACCAAGTAACAAAGACATACAATTACACCAAGTAACAAAGACATACACTGACACCCAGTAACACAGACACACACTGACACCAATTAACAAAGACACACACTTACATCAAGTAACAAAGACATACCCTGACACGAAGTAACAAAGACACACACTTACACCAAGTGACAAAGACATACACTGACACCAAGTAACAAAGAC
This sequence comes from Heterodontus francisci, assembly GCF_036365525.1. NCBI lineage: Eukaryota > Metazoa > Chordata > Chondrichthyes > Heterodontiformes > Heterodontidae > Heterodontus > Heterodontus francisci. The sequence continues at coordinate 11,228,378 of NW_027140250.1, read as the reverse complement.
ATACACTTACACCAAATATTTTGACATACACTGACACCAAGTCACAAACACATACACTGACACCAAGTGACAAAGACATACACTTACACCAAGTAACATAGACATACACTGATACCCAGTAACACAGACACAAACTGACACCCAGTTAGAAACACACACTGACCCCCAGTAACACAGACACACACTGACCCCCAGTAACACAGACATGCACTGATACCCAGTAACACAGAAACACAAAATCACCTAGTATCAAAGACATACAATGACACCAAGTAACAATGACATACACAGATACCCAGTAACACAGACACAAACTGACACCCAGTTAGAAACACACACTGACCCCCAGTAACACAGACACACACTGACCCCCAGTAACACAGACATGCACTGATACCCAGTAACACAGACACACAATTACACCTAGTATCAAAGACATACAATTACACCAAGTAACAAAGACATACACTGACACCCAGGAACACCGGCACACACTGACACCAATTAACAAAGACACACACTTACATCAAGTAACAAAGACGTACCCTGACACGAAGTAACAAAGACACGCACTTTCAACAAGTAACAAAGACATACACTGACACCAAGTAACAATGACATACACTTACACCAAGTAACAAAGACACACACTTACACCAAGTAACACAGACATACACTGACACCAAGTAACAAAGACACACACTTACACCAAGTAACAAAGACATACACTTCCACCAAGTAACACAGATATACACTGACACCAAGTATTTTGACATACACTTACACCAAGTAACAAAGACATACAGTGACACCCAGTAACAAAGACATCCACAGACACCAAGTCACAAACACATCCAATGACACCAAGTAACAAATACATACAATTACACCAAGTAACAAAGACATACACTGACACCGAGGAACACCGGCACACACTGACACCAATTAACAAAGACACACACTTACACCAAGTAACAAAGACATACCCTGACACGCAGTAACAAAGACACGCACTTTCACCAAGTAACAAAGACATACACTGACACCAAGTAACAAAGACATACACCGACACCCAGTAACACAGACACACACTGACACCCAGTAACAATGACATACACTTACACCAAGTAACACAGACATACACTGACACCAAGTAACAAAGACATGCACTGACACCAAGTCACAAACACATGCACTGACAATAAGTAACAAAGACATACACTTACACCAAGTATTTTGACATGCACTTACACCAAGTAACAAAGACATACACTGACACCCAGTAACAAAGACATACAATGACACCAAGTCACAAACACATACACTGACAATAAGTAACAAAGACATACACTTACACCAAGTAACAAAGACACACACAGTCCCCCAGTAACACAGACACACACTGAACCCCAGTAACACAGACATACACTGATACCCAGTAACACAATTACACACTTACACCAAGTAACAAAGACATACACTGACACCAAGTAACAAAGACAGACACTGATACCCAGTAACACAGACACACACTTACACCAAGTAACAAAGACATACACTGACACCCAGTTAGAAACACACACTGACCCCCAGTAGCACAGACACACACTGACCCCCAGTAACACAGACATACATTGATACCTAGTAACAAAGACACACAATTACACCAAGTATCAAAGACATACACTGACACCAAGTAACAAAGACATACACTTACACCAAGTAACACAGACATACACTTACACCAAGTATTTTGACATACACTTACACCAAGTAACAAAGACATACAGTGACACCCAGTAACAAAGACATCCACTGACACTAAGTCACAAACTTAGGTCTTTTGCGAGGAGCAGCCTTGATAGAACGGGGTGCGGAGCGGACTTTCAGCTGAGCGGTCAATTTCAGTAAGTTACAAGTTAATCCCTTTTTTGTTTCAGAGGACCGCGGACTGCTGGGTAGGGGAAAACTATTTATTTGGGCAGTTTTAAAATCTTTGTCTTTTGCGAGGAGCAGCCTTGATAGAACGGGGTGCGGAGCGGACTTTCAGCTGAGCGGTCAATTTCAGTAAGTTACAAGTTAATCCCTTTTTTGTTTCGGAGGACCGGGGACTGCTGGGTAGGGGAAAACTATTTATTTGGGCAGTTTTAAAATCTTTGTCTTTTGTGAGGAGCAGCCTTGATAGAACGGGGTGCGGAGCGGACTTTCAGCTGAGCGGTCAATTTCAGTAAGTTACAAGTTAATCCCTTTTTTGTTTCGGAGGACCGGGGACTGCTGGGTAGGGGAAAACTATTTATTTGGGCAGTTTTAAAATCTTTGTCTTTTGCGAGGAGCAGCCTTGATAGAACGGGGTGCGGAGCGGACTTTCAGCTGAGCGGTCAATTTCAGTAAGTTACAAGTTAATCCCTTTTTTGTTTCGGAGGACCGGGGACTGCTGGGTAGGGGAAAACTATTTATTTGGGCAGTTTTAAAATCTTTGTCTTTTGCGAGGAGCAGCCTTGATAGAACGGGGTGCGGAGCGGACTTTCAGCTGAGCGGTCAATTTCAGTAAGTTACAAGTTAATCCCTTTTTTGTTTCGGAGGACCGGGGACTGCTGGGTAGGGGAAAACTATTTATTTGGGCAGTTTTAAAATCTTTGTCCTTTGCAAGGAGCAGCCTTGATAGAACGGGGTGCGGAGCGGACTTTCAGCTGAGCGGTCAATTTCAGTAAGTTACAAGTTAATCCCTTTTTTGTTTCGGAGGACCGGATACTGCTGGGTAGGGGAAAACTATTTATTTGGGCAGTTTTAAAATCTTTGTCTTTTGCGAGGAGCAGCCTTGATAGAACGGGGTGCGGAGCGGACTTTCAGCTGAGCGGTCAATTTCAGTAAGTTACAAGTTAATCCCTTTTTTGTTTCGGAGGACCGGGGCCTGCTGGGTAGGGGAAAACTATTTATTTGGGCAGTTTTAAAATCTTTGTCTTTTGCGAGGAGCAGCCTTGATAGAACGGGGTGCGGAGCGGACTTTCAGCTGAGCGGTCAATTTCAGTAAGTTACAAGTTAATCCCTTTTTTGTTTCGGAGGACCGGGGACTGCTGGGTAGGGGAAAACTATTTATTTGGGCAGTGGCAGTACCCGAGACACGACACGTGTAGTGTCTCCCACCCACCCTCCTCCTCTAACCAAAAAAAAGGACTCTAGTGTGTTGATAAGGTAAGCTTTTTATTTAAAAAGTTCAGTCCGTCGGATTGCTAAGCGAACACGTTTTGACTTTTTTTTTCGTTTGGTTTATCAGCCGATTTATTGGGAATCTAGAATAGTGGAAATGGAGGTAAAGGCAGTTGTATGTTCCTCCTGCAGAATGTGGGAGGTAGGGGTCGCCAAGAGTGTCCCTGCTTACTGCATCTGCGGGAAGTGCACCCAACCCCAGCTCCTCGCAGACCGCGTTAGGGAACTGGAGCTGGAGCTGGATGAACTTCGGATCATTCGGGATGCGGAGGGGATTATTGACAGGAGTTATAGGGAGGCAGTCACACCTCAGGTAAAAGAAGTAGGTAGATGGGTTACCGTCAGGGGAAGGAAAGGGAACCAGCAGGCAGTGCAGGGATCCCCTGTGGCCGTTTCCCTCAACAACAGGTATACCGTTTTGGATACTGTTGGGGGGGACGACTTACCAGGGGTAAGCAATGGGGTGCAGGTCTCTGGCACAGAGTCTGTCCCTGTTGCTCAGAAGGGAAAAGGGAAGAGGAGCAGAGCATTAGTCATTGGGGACTCCATAGTTAGGGGAACAGATAGGAGGTTCTGTGGGAACGAGAGAGACTCACGGTTGGTGTGTTGCCTCCCAGGTGCCAGGGTACGTGATGTCTCCGATCGTGTTTTTGGGATCCTTAATGGGGAGGGGGAGCACCCCCAAGTCGTGGTCCACATAGGCACCAACGACATAGGTAGGAAGAGAGATGGGGATTTAAGGTAGAAATTCAGGGAGCTAGGGTGGCAGCTTAGAGCGATAACAACCAGAGTTGTTATCTCTGGGTTGTTGCCTGTGCCACGTGCTAGCGAAGAGAGGAATAGGGAGAGAGAGGAGTTGAACACGTGGCTGCAGGGATGGTGTAGGAGGGAGGGTTTTGGTTTCCTGGATAATTGGGGCTCTTTCTGGGGTAGGTGGGACCTCTACAAACAGGATGGTCTTCACCTGAACCAGAGGGGTACCAATATCCTGGGGGGGAGATTTGTTAGTGCTCTTCGGGGGGGGGGGGGGGGGGGGTTTAAACTAAATCAGCAGGGGAATGGGAACCTATATTGTAGTTCCAGTGTACAGGCTGTTGAGAGTAGTGAGGTAGGGGATAAGGTGACAGGGACGCAAGAGGGCACTGGCAAGCAAGAACTTGGTTTAAAGTGTGTCTACTTCAACGCCAGGAGCATCCGGAATAAGGTGGGTGAGCTTGCAGCATGGGTTGGTACCTGGGATCCTGATGTTGTGGCCATTTCGGAGACATGGGTAGAGCAGGGGCAGGAATGGATGTTGCAGGTTCCGGGATTTAGATGTTTCAGAAAGAACAGAGAAGAGGGTAAAAGAGGGGGGGGGTGTGGCATTGTTAATCAAGGAAAGTATTGCAGCGGCAGAAAGGACGTTTGAGGACTCGTCTACTGAGGTAGTATGGGCCGAGGTTAGAAACAGGAGAGGAGAGGTCACCCTGTTGGGAGTTTTCTATAGACCTCCGAATAGTTCCAGAGATGTAGAGGAAAGGATAGCGAAGATGATTCTCGACAGGAGCGAGAGTAACAGGGTAGTGGTTATGGGGGACTTTAACTTTCCAAATATTGACTGGAAATACTGTAGTTCAAGTACTTTAGATGGGACTGTTTTCGTCCAGTGTGTGCAGGAGGGTTTTCTGACACAGTATGTGGACAGGCCAACCAGGGGCGATGCCACATTGGATTTGGTACTGGGTAATGAACCCGGCCAGGTGTTCGATTTAGATGTAGGTGAGCACTTTGGCGATAGTGATCACAATTCGGTTAGGTTTACCTTAGCGATGGGCAGGGACAGGTATATACCGCAGGGCAAGAATTATAGCTGGGGGAAAGGAAATTATGACGCGATTAGGCAAGATTTAGGATGTGTAGGATGGGGAAGGAAACTGCAGGGGATGGGCACAAACGAAATGTGGAGCTTATTCAAGGAGCAGCTAATGCGTGTCGTTGATAAGTATGTACCTGTCAGGCAGGGAGGAAGTTGTCGAGCGAGGGAGCCGTGGTTTACTCAAGAAGTTGAAGCGCTTGTCAAGAGGAAGAGGGCGGCTTATGTTAGGATGAGACGTGAAGGCTCAGTTAGGGCGCTTGAGAGTTACAAGCTAGCCAGGAAGGATCTAAAGGGAGGGCTAAGAAGAGCAAGGAGAGGACACGAGAAGTCATTGGCGGATAGGATCAAAGAAAACCCTAAGGCTTTCTATAGGTATATCAGGAATAAACGAATGATAAGAGTTAGAACAGGGCCAATCAAGGATAGTAGTGGGAAGTTGTGTGCGGAATCAGAGGAGATAGGGGAAGCGTTAAATGAATATTTTTCGTCAGTATTTACAGTAGAGAAGAAAATGTTGCCGAGGAGATTACTGAGATACAGCCTACTAGGCTAGATGGGATTGAGATTCACAAGGAGGAGGTGTTAGCAATTTTGGAAAGAGTGAAAATAGATAAGTCCCCTGGGCCAGATGGAATTTATCCTAGGATTCTCTGGGAAGCCAGGGAGGAGATTGCAGAGCCGTTGTTGTTGATCTTTAAGTCGTCATTGTCGACAGGAGTAGTGCCGGAGGACTGGAGGATAGCAAATGTTGTCCCCTTGTTCAAGAAGGGGAGTAGAGACAGCCCTGGTAATTATAGACCTGTGAGCCTTACTTCGGTTGTGGGTAAAATGTTGGAAAAGGTTATAAGAGACAGGATTTATAATCATCTTGAAAAGAATAAGTTCATTTGCGATAGTCAGCACGGTTTTGTGAAAGGTAGGTCGTGCCTCACAAACCTTAATGAGTTTTTCGAGAAGGTGACCAAACAGGTGGATGAGGGTAAAGCCGTGGATGTGGTGTATATGGATTTCAGTAAGGCGTTTGATAAGGTTCCCCACGGTAGGCTATTGCAGAAAATACGCAAGTATGGGGTTGAAGGTGATTTAGAGCTTTGGATCAGAAATTGGCCAGCTGAAAGAAGACAGAGGGTGGTGGTTGATGGCAAATGTTCATCCTGGAGTTTAGTTACTAGTGGTGTACCGCAAGGTTCTGTTTTGGGGCCACTGCTGTTTGTCATTTTTATAAACGACCTGGATGAGGGTGTAGAAGGGTGGGTTAGTAAATTTGCGGATGACACGAAGGTCGGTGGAGTTGTGGATAGTGTCGAAGGGTGTTGTAGGGTACAGAGGGACATAGATAGGCTGCAGAGCTGGGCTGAGAGATGGCAAATGGAGTTTAATGCGGAGAAGTGTGAGGTGATTCACTTTGGAAGGAGTAACAGCAATGCAGAGTACTGGGCTAATGGGAAGACTCTTGGTAGTGTAGATGAGCAGAGAGATCTTGGTATCCAGGTACATAAATCCCTGAAAGTTGCTACCCAGGTTAATAGGGCTGTTAAGAAGGCATATGGTGTGTTAGCCTTTATTAGTAGGGGGATCGAGTTTCAGAGCCACGGGGTCATGATGCAGCTGTACAAAACTCTGGTGAGGCCACACCTGGAGTATTGCGTGCAGTTCTGGTCACCGCATTATAGGAAGGATGTCGAAGCTTTGGAAAGGGTGCAGAGGAGATTTACTAGGATGTTGCCTGGTATGGAAGGAAGGTCTTACGAGGAAAGGCTGAGGGACTTGGGCTTGTTTTCGTTAGAGAGAAGGAGGAGGAGAGGTGACTTAATAGAGACATACAAGATAATCAGAGGGTTTGATAGGGTGGATAGTGAGAGTCTTTTTCCTCGGATGAGGATGGCAAACACGAGGGGACATAGCTTTAAGTTGAGGGGTGAAAGATATAGGACAGATGTCAGAGGTAGTTTCTTTACGCAGAGAGTAGTAGGGGCGTGGAACGCCCTGCCTGCAACAGTAGTAGACTCGCCAACTTTAAGGGCATTTAAGTGGTCATTGGATAGACATATGGATGTAAATGGAATAGTGTAGGTCAGATGATCGGCGCAACATCGAGGGCCGAAGGGCCTGTACTGCGCTGTAATATTCTAAAAAAAACACATACAATGACACCAAGTAACAAAGACATACACTTACACCAAGTAACAAAGTCATACACTGACACCCAGGAACACCGGCACACACTGACACCAATTAACAAAGACACACACTTACACCAAGTAACAAAGACATACCCTGGCACGAAGTAACAAAGAGATACACTTACACCCAGTAACAAAGACATACAATGACACCAAGTCACAAACACATACAATGACACCAAGTAACAAAGACAAACACTTACACCAAGTAACAAAGACATGCACTGATACCCAGTAACACAGACACAAACTGACACCCAGTTAGAAACACACACTGACCCCCAGTAACACAGACACACACTGACCCCCAGTAACACAGACATACACTGATACCCAGTAACACAGACACACAATTACACCAAGTATCAAAGAGATGCACTGACACCAAGTAACAAAGACAGACACTGATACCCAGTGACACAGACACACACTTACACCAAGTAACAAAGACATACACTTACACGAAGTAACACAGATATACACTTACACCAAGTATTTTGACATACACTTACACCAAGTAACAAAGACATACAGTGACACCCAGTAACAAAGACATCCACTGACACCAAGTCACAAACACATACAATTAGACCAAGTAACAAAGACATACACTGACAACCAGGAACACCGGCACACACTGACACCAATTAACAAAGACCCACACTTACATCAAGTAACAAAGACATACCCTGACACGAAGTAACAAAGACACACACTTACACCAAGTCACAAAGACATACACTGACACCAAGTAACAAAGACATACACTTACACCAAGTATTTTGACATACACTGACACCAAGTCACAAACACATACACTGACACCAAGTAACAAAGACAGACACTTACACCAAGTAACACAGACACACACTTACACCAAATATTTTGACATACACTTACACCAAGTAACAAAGACATACACTGACACCCAGTAACAAAGACATACACTTACACCAAGTAACACAGACATACACTGACACCAAGTAACAAAGACATACTCTGACACCAAGTAACAAAGACATACACTTACACCAAGTATTTTGACATACACTTACACCAAGTAACAAAGACACACACTGACCCCCAGCAACACAGACACACTCTGAACCCCAGTAACACAGACATACACTGATACCCAGTAACACAGACACACACTTACACCAAGTAACAAAGACATACACTGACACCCAGTTAGAAACACACACTGACCCACAGTAACACAGACACACACTGACCACCAGTAACACAGACATACACTGATACCCAGTAACACAGACACACAATTACACCAAGTATCAAAGAGATACACTGACACCAAGTAACAAAGACAGACACTGATGCCCAGTGACACAGACACAAACTTACACCAAGTAACAAAGACATTCACTTACACCAAGTAACACAGATATACACTGACACCCAGTAACAAAGACATACACTTACACCAAGTAACAAAGACATACAGTGACACCCAGTAACAAAGACATCCACTGACACCAAGTCACAAACACATACAATGACACCAAGTAACAAAGACATACAATTACACCAAGTAACAAAGACATACACTGACACCCAGGAACACCGGCACACACTGACACCAATTAACAAAGACACACACTTACATCAAGTAACAAAGACATACCGTGACACGAAGTAACAAAGACACACACTTACACCAAGTAACAAAGACATACACTGACACCAAGTAACAAAGACATACACTTACACCAAGTATTTTGACATACACTGACACCAAGTCACAAACACATACACCGACACCAAGTAACAAAGACACACACTTACACCAAGTCACAAAGACATACACTGACACCAAGTAACAAAGACATACACTTACACCAAGTATTTTGACATACACTGACACCAAGTCACAAACACATACACTGACACCAAGTAAAAAAGACAGACACTTACACCAAGTAACACAGACACACACTTACACCAAATATTTTGACATACACTTTCACCAAGTAACAAAGACATACACTGACACCCAGTAACAAAGACATACACTTACACCAAGTAACACAGACATACACTGACACCAAGTAACAAAGACATACTCTGACACCAAGTAACAAAGACATACACTTACACCAAGTATTTTGACATACACTTACACCAAGTAACAAAGACACACACTGACCCCCAGCAACACAGACACACTCTGAACCCCAGTAACACAGACATACACTGATACCCAGTAACACAGACACACACTTACACCAAGTAACAAAGACATACACTGACACCCAGTTAGAAACACACACTGACCCACAGTAACACAGACACACACTGACCACCAGTAACACAGACATACACTGATACCCAGTAACACAGACACACAATTACACCAAGTATCAAAGAGATACACTGACACCAAGTAACAAAGACAGACACTGATGCCCAGTGACACAGACACAAACTTACACCAAGTAACAAAGACATTCACTTACACCAAGTAACACAGATATACACTGACACCCAGTAACAAAGACATACACTTACACCAAGTAACAAAGACATACAGTGACACCCAGTAACAAAGACATCCACTGACACCAAGTCACAAACACATACAATGACACCAAGTAACAAAGACATACAATTACACCAAGTAACAAAGACATACACTGACACCCAGGAACACCGGCACACACTGACACCAATTAACAAAGACACACACTTACATCAAGTAACAAAGACATACCGTGACACGAAGTAACAAAGACACACACTTACACCAAGTAACAAAGACATACACTGACACCAAGTAACAAAGACATACACTTACACCAAGTATTTTGACATACACTGACACCAAGTCACAAACACATACACCGACACCAAGTAACAAAGACATACACTTACACCAAGTAACAAAGACATACACTGATACCCAGTAACACAGACACAAACTGACACCCAGTTAGAAACACACACTGACCCCCAGTAACACAGACACACACTGACCCCCAGTAACACAGACACACACTGATACCCAGTAACACAGACACACAATTACACCAAGTATCAAAGACATACAATGACACCAAGTAACAAAGACAGGCACTGATACCCAGTGACACAGACACACACTTACACAAAGTAACAAAGACATACACTTACACCAAGTATCACAGATATACACTTACACCAAGTATTTTGACATACACTTACACCAAGTAACAAAGACATACAGTGACACACAGTAACAAAGACATACACTGACACCAAGTCACAAACACAAACAATGACACCAAGTAACAAAGACATACAATTACACCAAGTAACAAAGTCATACACTGACACCCAGGAACACCGGCACACAGTGACACCAATTAACAAAGACACACACTTACATCAAGTAACAAAGACATACCCTGACACGAAGTAACAAAGACACGCACTTTCACCAAGTAACAAAGACATACACTGACACCAAGTAACAAAGACATACACTTACACCAAGTAACAAAGACACACACTTACACCAAGTAACACAGACATACACAGAAATCAAGTAACAAAGAAATACACTGACAACAAGTAACAAAAACATACACTTACACCAAGCAACAAAGACAGACAATTACACCAAGTAACAAAGACAAACACTGACACCCAGTAACAAAGACATGCAATGACACCAAGTCACAAACACATACACTGACACCAACTAACAAAGACATACACTTACACCAAGTACCAAAGACATACACTGATACCCAGTAACACAGACACACACTGACACCCAGTTAGAAACACACACTGACCCCCAGTAACACAGATACACACTGACCCCCAGTAACACAGACATGCACTGATACCCAGTAACACAGACACACAATTACACCAAGTATCAAAGACATAGACTGACACCTAGTAACAAAGACATACACTGACACCCAGTAACAAAGACATACACTGACAGTCAGTAACACAGACACACACGGACACCAAGTAACAAACACAGACACTTACACCAAGTAACACAGACACACACTTACACCAAGTATTTTGACATACACTTACACCAAGTAACAAAGACATACACTGACACCCAGTAACAAAGACATACACTTACACCAAGTAACACAGACATACACTGACACCAAGTAACAAAGACATACACTGACACCAAGTAACAAAGACATACACTTACAACAAGTATTTTGACATACACTTACACCAAGTAACAAAGACATACACTGACACCCAGTAACAAAGACATACAATGACACCAAGTCGCAAACACATACACTGACACCAAGTAACAAAGACATACACTTACACCAAGTAACAAAGACACACACTGACCCCCAGCAACGCAGACACACACTGAACCCCAGTAACACAGACATACACTGATACTCAGTAACACAGACACACACTTACACCAAGTAACAAAGACATACACTGACACCCAGTTAGAAACACACACTGACCCCCCGTAACACAGACACACACTGACCCCCAGTAACACAGACATACACTGATACCCAGTAACACAGACACACAATTACACCAAGTATCAAAGACATACACTGACACCAAGTAACAAAGACATACGCTTACACCAAGTAACACAGACATACACTTACACCAAATATTTTGACATACACTTACACCAAGTAACAAAGACATACAGTGACACCCATTAACAAAGACATCCACTGACACCAAGTCACAAACACATACAATGACACCAAGTAACAAAGACATACACTTACACCAAGTAACAAAGACATACACTGACACCCAGGAACACCGGCACACACTGACACCAATTAACAAAGACACACACTGACACCAAGTAACAAAGACATACCCTGACACGAAGTAACAAAGACACACACTTACACCAAGTAACAAAGATAAACACTGACACCAAGTAACAAAGACATACACTTACACCAAGTATTTTGACATACACTGACACCCAGTAACACAGACACACACGGACACCAAGTAACAAAGACACAGACTTACACGAAGTAACACAGACATACACTGACACCAAGTAACAAAGACATACACTGACACCAAGTATTAAAGACATACACTTACACCAAATAACAAAGACAGACAATTACACCAAGTAACAAAGACATACACTTACACCCAGTAACAAAGACATACAATGACACCAAGTCACAAACACATACACTGACACCAAGTAACAAAGACATACACTTACACCAAGTAACAAAGACACACACTGACCCCCAGCAACGCAGACACACACTGAACCCCAGTAACACAGACATACACTGATACTCAGTAACACAGACACACACTTACACCAAGTAACAAAGACATACACTGACACCCAGTTAGAAACACACACTGACCCCCCGTAACACAGACACACACTGACCCCCAGTAACACAGACATACACTGATACCCAGTAACACAGACACACAATTACACCAAGTATCAAAGACATACACTGACACCAAGTAACAAAGACATACGCTTACACCAAGTAACACAGACATACACTTACACCAAATATTTTGACATACACTTACACCAAGTAACAAAGACATACAGTGACACCCATTAACAAAGACATCCACTGACACCAAGTCACAAACACATACAATGACACCAAGTAACAAAGACATACACTTACACCAAGTAACAAACACATACACTGACACCCAGGAACACCGGCACACACTGACACCAATTAACAAAGACACACACTGACACCAAGTAACAAAGACATACCCTGACACGAAGTAACAAAGACACACACTTACACCAAGTAACAAAGATAAACACTGACACCAAGTAACAAAGACATACACTTACACCAAGTATTTTGACATACACTGACACCCAGTAACACAGACACACACGGACACCAAGTAACAAAGATACAGACTTACACCAAGTAACACAGACATACACTGACACCAAGTAACAAAGACATACACTGACACCAAGTATTAAATACATACACTTACACCAAATAACAAAGACAGACAATTACACCAAGTAACAAAGACATACACTTACACCCAGTAACAAAGACATACAATGACACCAAGTCACAAACACATACACTGACACCAAGTAACAAAGACATACACTTACACCAAGTAACAAAGACATACACTGATACCCAGTAACACAGACACAAACTGACACCCAGTTAGAAACACACACTGACCCCCAGTAACACAGACATACACTGATACGCAGTAACACAGACACACACTTACACCAAGTAACAAAGACATACACTTACACCAAGTAACAAAGACATACTGTGACACCCAGTAACAAAGACATCCACTGACACCAAGTCACAAACACATACAATGACACCAAGTAACAAAGACATACAATTACACCAAGTAACAAAGACATACACTGACACCCAGGAACACGGGCACACACTGACACCAATTAACAAAGACACACACTTACATCAAGTAACAAAGACATACCCTGACACGAAGTAACAAAGACACACACTTACACCAAGTAACAAAGACATACACTGACACCAAGTAACACAGACATACACTTACACCAAATATTTTGACATACACTTACACCAAGTAACAAAGACATACAGTGACACCCATTAACAAAGACATCCACTGACACCAAGTCACAAACACATACAATGACACCAAGTAACAAAGACATACACTTACACCAAGTAACAAAGACATACACTGACACCCAGGAACACCGGCACACACTGACACCAATTAACAAAGACACACACTGACACCAAGTAACAAAGACATACCCTGACACGAAGTAACAAAGACACACACTTACACCAAGTAACAAAGATAAACACTGACACCAAGTAACAAAGACATACACTTACACCAAGTATTTTGACATACACTGACACCCAGTAACACAGACACACACGGACACCAAGTAACAAAGACACAGACTTACACCAAGTAACACAGACATACACTGACACCAAGTAACAAAGACATACACTGACACCAAGTATTAAAGACATACACTTACACCAAATAACAAAGACAGACAATTACACCAAGTAACAAAGACATACACTTACACCCAGTAACAAAGACATACAATGACACCAAGTCACAAACACATACACTGACACCAAGTAACAAAGACATACACTTACACCAAGTAACAAAGACATACACTGATACCCAGTAACACAGACACAAACTGACACCCAGTTAGAAACACACACTGACCCCCAGTAACACAGACATACACTGATACGCAGTAACACAGACACACACTTACACCAAGTAACAAAGACATACACTTACACCAAGTAACAAAGACATACTGTGACACCCAGTAACAAAGACATCCACTGACACCAAGTCACAAACACATACAATGACACCAAGTAACAAAGACATACAATTACATCAAGTAACAAAGACATACACTGACACCCAGGAACACGGGCACACACTGACACCAATTAACAAAGACACACACTTACATCAAGTAACAAAGACATACCCTGACACGAAGTAACAAAGACACACACTTACACCAAGTAACAAAGACATACACTGATACCCAGTAACACAGACACACACTTACACCAAGTAACAAAGACATACACTGACACCAAGTCACAAAGACACACACTGACACCCAGTAACAAAGACATACACTGACACCAAGTCAAATAGACAGACTCTGATACCCAGTAACACAGACACACACATACACCAAGTAACAAAGACATACACTTACACCAAGTATTTTGACTTACACTTACACCAAGTAACAAAGACATACAGTGACACCCAGTAACAAAGATATCCACTGACACCAAGTCACAAACACATACAATGACACCAAGTAACAAAGACACACACTTACACCAAGCAACACAGACTCACACTGACACCCAGTAACACAGACACACACTTACACCAAGTCACAAAGACATACACTGATACCCAGTAACACAGACGCACACTTACACCAAGTAACAAAGACAGACACTGATACCCAGTAACACAGACACTCACTTACAGCAAGTAACAAAGACATGCAATTACACCAAGTAACACAGACATACACTTACACCAAGTATTTTGACATACACTTACACCAAGTAACAAAGTCATACACTGACACCCAGTAACAAAGACATATACTGACACCAAGTCACAAAAACATACACGGTAACCAAGTAACAAAGACATACACGTACAGCAAGTAACAAAGACATACACTGACACCAAGTAACAAAGACATACACTGATTCCCAGTAACACAAACACACACTGACACCAAGTAACAAAGACATACACTTACACCAAGTAACAAAGACAGACATTGACACCCAGGAACACCGGCACACACTGACTCCAATTAACAAAGACACACACTTACACCACGTAACAAAGACGTACCCTGACACGAAGTAACAAAGACACACACTTCCACCAAGTAACAAAGATAAACACTGACACCAAGTAACAAAGACATACACTTACACCAAGTATTTTGACATACACTGACACCCACTAACGAAGACATGCACTGACACCCAGTAACACAGACACACACGGACACCAAGTAACACAGATATACACTTACACCAACTATTTTTACATACACTTACACCAAGTAACAAAGACATACTGTGACACCCAGTAACAAAGACATCCACTGACACCAAGTCACAAACACATACAATGTCACCAAGTAACAAAGACATACACTGACTCCCAGGAACACCGGCACACACTGACACCAATTAACAAGGACACACACTTACACCAAGCAACAAAGACATACCCTGACTCGAAGTAACAAAGACACACACTTACACCAAGTAACAAAGATAAACACTGACACCAAGTAACAAAGACATAAACTTACACCAAGTATTTTGACATCCACTGACACCCAATAACAAAGACATGCACTGACACCCAGTAACACAGACACACACGGACACCAAGTAACAAAGACACACACTTGCACCAAGTAACACAGACATACACTGACACCAAGTAACAAAGACATACACTTCCACCAAGTAACAAAGACAGACACTGACACCCAGTAACACAGACATACACTGACACCAAGTAACAAAGACAGACAATTACACAAAGTAACAAAGACATACACTTACACCAAGTATTTTGACATCCACTGACACCAATTAACAAAGACATACACTGATACCCAGTAACACAGACACACACGTACACCAAGTAACAAAGAAACAGACTTACACCAAGTAACACACAACCCACAATGACACCCAGTAACACAGACACACACTTACACCAAGTAACACAGACATACACTGACACCAAGTAACAAAGACATACACTGATACCCAGTAACACACGCACACACTGGGGGGTGGGCACATTGGCGCAGTGGTTAGCACCGCAGCCTCACTGCTCCAGGGACCCGGGTTCGATTCTGGGTACTGCCTGTGCGGAGTTTGCAAGTTCTCCCTGTGTCTGCGTGAGTTTCCTCCTGTTGCTCCGGTTTCCTCCCACATGCCAAAGACTTGCAGGTTGATAGGTTAATTGGCCATCGTAAATTGCCCCTAGTATAGGTAGGTGGTCGGGAAATATATAGGGACAGGTGGGGATGTGATAGGAATACGGGATTAGTGAAGGATTAGCATAAATGGGTGGTTGATGGTCGGCACAGTCTCGGTGGGCCGAAGGGCCTGTTTCAGGGCTGCATCTCGAAACTAAACTAAATACTGACACCTAGTGTCACAGACACACACTGACACCCAGTAACACAAACAAACACACACTGACACCCAGTAACACAGAGAACCACGGATACACAGGAACAAAGACATACACTGACAACAAGTCACAAAGACATACACTGATACCAAGTCACAAAGACATACACTGACACCAAGTAACACAGACATACACTTGCACCAAGTGACAAAGACATACTCTGATACCCTGTAACACAGGCACACACTTACACCAAGTCATAAAGACATACACTGACACCAAGTAACAAAGACATACACTGACACCAAGTCACAAATACACACACTGACACCCAGTAACACAGGCACACACTTGCACCAAGTAACACAGACATACACTTGCACCAAGTAACACAGACATACACTGACACCAAGTGACAAAGACATACTCTGATACCCAGTAACACAGGCACACACTTACACCAAGTAACAAAGCCATACACTGACACCAAGTAACAAAGGCATACACTGACACCAAGTAACAAAGACATACACTTGCACCAAGTATTTTGACATACACTGACAGCAAGTAACAAAGACATACACTGATACCCAGTAACACAGACACACACTTACACCAAGTAACACAGACATACACTGACACCAAGTGACAAAGACATACTCTGATACCCAGTAACACAGGCACACACTTACACCAAGTAACACAGACATACACTTACACCAAGAAACACAGACATACACTGACACCAAGTAACAAATACATACATTGACACCAAGTAACAAAGACATACACTGACACCAAGTAACAAAGATATACACTGATACCCAGGAGCACAGACACACACTTACACCAAGTAACAAAGACATACACTGTCACCAAGTCACAGAGAAACACACTGACACCCAGTAACACAGGCACACACTTGGGGGCGGGGGGAGGGGGGCACATTGGCACAGTGGTTAGCACCGCAGCCTCACAGCTCCAGGGGCCCGTGTTCGATTCTGGGCACTGCCTCTGCGGAGTTTGCAAGTTCTCCCTGTGTCTGCGTGGGTTTCCTCCTGTTGCTCCGGTTTCCTCCCACATGCCAAAGACTTGCAGGTTGATAGGTTAATTGGCCATCGTAAATTGCCCCTAGTATAGGTAGGTGGTAGGGAAATATATTGGGACAGGTGGGGATGTGATAGGAATACGGGATTAGTGTAGGATTAGCATAAATGGGTGGTTGATGGTCGGCACAGTCTCGGTGGGCCGAAGGGCCTGTTTCAGGGCTGCATCTCGAAACTAAACTAAATACTGACACCTAGTGTCACAGACACACACTGACACCCAGTAACACAAACAAACACACACTGACACCCAGTAACACAGAGAACCACGGATACACAGGAACAAAGACATACACTGACAACAAGTCACAAAGACATACACTGATACCAAGTCACAAAGACATACACTGACACCAAGTAACAAAGGCACACACTGACAGCAAGCAATAAAGACATACACTGATACCCAGTAACACAGACACACACTTACACCAAGTAACACAGACATACACTGACACCAAGTGACAAAGACATACTCTGATACCCAGTAACACAGGCACACACTTACACCAAGTAACAAAGCCATACACTGACACCAAGTAACAAAGGCATACACTGACACCAAGTAACAAAGACATACACTTGCACCAAGTATTTTGACATACACTGACAGCAAGTAACAAAGACATACACTGATACCCAGTAACACAGACACACACTTACACCAAGTAACACAGACATACACTGACACCAAGTGACAAAGACATACTCTGATGCCCAGTAACACAGGCACACACTTACACCAAGTAACACAGACATACACTTACACCAAGAAACACAGACATACACTGACACCAAGTAACAAATACATACATTGACACCAAGTAACAAAGACATACACTGACACCAAGTAACAAAGATATACACTGATACCCAGGAGCACATACACACACTTACACCAAGTAACAAAGACATACACTGTCACCAAGTCACAGGGAAACACACTGACACCCAGTAACACAGGCACACACTTGGGGGCGGGGGGAGGGGGGCACATTGGCACAGTGGTTAGCACCGCAGCCTCACAGCTCCAGGGGCCCGTGTTCGATTCTGGGCACTGCCTCTGCGGAGTTTGCAAGTTCTCCCTGTGTCTGCGTGGGTTTCCTCCCGGTGCTCCGGTTTCCTCCCACATGCCGAAGACTTGCAGGTTGATAGCTTAATTGGCCATCATAAATTGCCCCTAGTATAGGTAGGTTGTAGGGAAATATATAGGGATAGGTGGGGATGTGATAGGAATACGGGATTAGTGTAGGATTAGTGTAAATGGGTGGTTGATGGTCGGCACAGACTCGGTGGGCCGAAGGGCCTGTTTAAGTGCTGTCTCTCCAAACTAAACTAAATACTGACACCTAGTGTCACAGACACACACTGACACCCAGTACCACAAACAAACACACACTGACACCCAGTAACACCGAGAAACACTGATACACAATAACAAAGACATACACTGACACCAAGTAACACAGACACACAATGACACCCAGTAAAAAAGACATACACTGACACCAAGTCACAAAGACATACACTGACACCAAGTAACAAAGACAAACACTGATGCCGAGTAACACAGAGGCACACTGACACAAAGTAACAAAGACATACACTGACAACAAGTAACAAAGACATACACTGATACCAAGTCACAAAGACAGACACTGATGCCCAGTAACACAGACACACACTGACACCAAGTCACAAAGACATGCACTGAAACCAAGTCACAAAGACAGACACTGACGTCCAGTAACAAAGACACACACTTACACCAAGTAACACAGACATACACTGACACCAAGTAACAAAGACAGACAATTACACCAAGTAACACAGACATACACTGACACCAAGTAGCAAAGACAGACAATTCCACCAAGTGACAAAGACATACACTTACACCAAGTATTTTGACATACACTGAAACCAAGTAACAAAGACATACACTGATACCGAGTGACACAGACACACAATTACACCAAGTAACACAAAAACTCACTTACACCAAGTAACAAAGACATACACTTACACCAAGTAACAAAGACATACACTGTTACCCAGTAACACAGACACACACTCACACCAAGTAACAAAGACATACACTGATACCAAGTAACACAGACACACACTTACACCAAGAAACAAAGACATACGCTGACACCAAGTAACAAAGACACACACTTACACCAAGTAACACAGACATACACTGACACCAAGTAACAAAGACATAAACTGTTACCCAGTAACACAGACACACACTTACACCAAGTAACAAAGACATACACTGATACCCAGTAACACAGACACACACCGGGCGGCACATTGGCAGCCTCACAGCTCCAGGGACCCGGGCTCGATTCTGGGTACTGCCTGTGCGGTGTTTGCAAGTTCTCCCTGTGTTAGCGTTAGTTTCCTCCGGGTGCTCCGGTTTCCTCCCACATGTCAAAGACTTGCAGGTTGACAGGTTAATTGGCCATTATAAATTGACCCTAGTATAGGTAGGTGGTCGGGATATATGTAGGGACAGGTGGGGATGTGATAGGAATACGGGATTAGTGTAGGATTAGTATAAATGGGTGGTTGATGGTCGGCACAGACTCGGTTGGCCGGAGGGCCAGTTTCAGTGCTGGATAACTAAACTAAATACTGACACCCAGTAACACAAACAAACACACACTGACACCCAGGAACATAGAGAAACAATGATATACAGTAACAAAGACATACACTGACACACAGACACACACTGTCACCAAGTAACAAAGACATACACTGACACCCAGTAACAAAGACATACACTGACACCGAGTCACAAAGACATACACTGATAACCGGTTACACAGACACACACTTACACCAAGTAACAACGACATAAACTGACACCAAGTAACAAAGACATACACTTACACCAAGTAACAAAGACATACACTGACACCAAGTAACAAAGACATACACTGATACCCAGTAACACAGACACACACTCACACCAAGTAACAAGGACATATACTGACACCAAGTAACCAAGGCATACACTTACACCAAATAACAAAGAGACACACTTACACCAAGTAACACAGACATACACTGACACCAAGTAAAAAAGACAGACGATTACACCAAGTTACGAAGACATACACCTCCACCAAGTATTTTGACATACACTGACACCAAGTAACAAAGACATACACTGATACCAAGTCACAAAGACACACACTGACACCCAGTAACACAGACACACACTTACACCAAGTAACACAGACATACACTGATACCCAGTAACACAGACACACACTTACACCAAGTAACACAGACATACACTGACACCAAGTAACAAAGACATACACTGATACCCAGGAACACAGACACACACTTACACCAAGTAACAAAGACATACACTGACACCAAGTCACAAAGACACACACTGACAAACAGTAACAAAGTCATACACTGACACCAAGTATTTTGACATCCACTGACACCAAGTTACAATGACATACACTGATACCCAGTAACACAGACACACACTTACACCAAGTAACAAAGACATGCACTGACACCAAGACACAAAGACACACACTGACAATAAGTAACAAAGACAAACACTGACACAAAGTCACAAAGACATACACTGATACCCTGAAACACAGACACACACTTACACCAAGTAACACAGACATACACTGACACCAAGTAACAAAGACATAAACTGATACCCAGTAACACAGACACACACTTACACCAATAACAAAGACAGAGACTGACACCCAGTAACACAGACACACACTTACACCAAGTAACAAAGACATACAATGACACCAAGTAACAAAAAGACATAAACTGACACCCAGGAACAAAGACACACACGGACACCAAGTAACAAAGACACACACTTACACCAAGTAACACAGACACACACTGACACCCAGTAACACAGACACACACTTACACCAAGTAACACAGACATACACTGACACCAAGTAACAAAGACATACACTTACACCAAGTAACAAAGACATACACTGACACCAAGTAACAAAGACATACACTGATACCCAGTAACACAGACACACTCTTACACCAAGTAACTAAGACAGACACTGATACCCAGTAACAAAGACACACACTTACACCAAGTAACACAGACATGCACTGACACCAAGTAACAAAGACATACACTGATACCAAGTAACACAGATACACACTTACAGCAAGTAACAAAGACAGACACTGATACCCAGTAACACAGACACACACTTCCAGCAAGTAACAAAGACATACACTGACACCAAGTAACAAAGACATAAACTGACACCCAGTAACACAGACACACACGGACACCAAGTAACAAAGACACACACTTACACCAAGTAACACAGACACACACTGACACCCAGGAACACAGACACACACTTACACCAAGTAACAAAGACATACACTGACACCAAGTAACAAAGACATACACTTACACCAAGTAACAAAGACATGCACTGACACGAAGTCACAAAGACATACACTGATACCCAGTAACACAGACACACACTTACATCAAGTGACAAAGACATACACTGATACCCAGTAACACAGGCACACACTTTGGGGGGGGGGGGCGGTGGGGCACATTGGCGCAGTGGTTCGCACCGCAGCCTCACAGCTCCAGGGACCTGGGTTCGATTCTGGGCACTGCCTGTGCGGAGTTTGCAAGTTCTCCCTGTGTCTGCGTGAGTTTCCTCCGGGTGCTCCGGTTTCCTCCCACATGCCAGAGACTTGCAGGTTGATAGGTTAATTGGCCATTATAAATTGCCCCTAGTATAGGTAGGTGGTAGGGAAATATATAGGGACATTTGGGGATGTGATAGAAATACGGGATTAGTGTAGGATTAGGGTAAATGGGTGGTTGATGTTCGGCACAGACTCGGTGCGCCGAAGGGCCTGTTTAAATGCTGTATCTCTCAACTAAACTAAATACTGACACCTAGTGTCACAGACACACACTGACAGCCAGTCAAACAAACAAACACACACTGAAACCCACTAACACAGAGAACAACTGAAACACAGTAACACAGACACACACTTACACCAAGTCACAAAGACACACACTGACAAACAGTAACAAAGTCATGCACTGACACCAAGTATTTTGACATCCACTGACACCAAGTTACAATGACATACACTGATACCCAGTAACACAGACACACACTTACACCAAGTAACAAATACATGCACTGACACCAAGTCACAAAGACACACACTGACACCCAGTAACAAAGACATGCACTGACACAAATTCACAAAGACATATACTGATACCCTGTAACACAGACACACACTTACACCAAGTAACACAGACATAAACTGACACCCAGTAACAAAGACACACACTTACACCAATAACAAAGACAGAGACAGATACCCAGTAACACAGACACACACTTACACCAAGTAACAAAGACATACACTGACACCAAGTAACAAAGACATAAACTGACACCCAGTAACACAGACACACACGGACACCAAGTGACAAAGACACACACTTGCACCAAGTAACACAGACGTACACTGACACCCAGGAACACAGACACACACTTACACCAAATAACAAAGACATACACTGACACCAAGTAACAAAGACATACACTTACACCAAGTAACAAAGACATACACTGACACCAAGTAAAAAAGACATTCACTGATACCCAGTAACACAGATACACACTTACACCAAGTAACAAAGACATACACAGATACCCAGTAAAACAGACACACACTTACACCAAGTAACAAAGACATACACTGACACCAAGTAACAAAGACATAAACTGACACCCAGTAACACAGACAGACACGGATACCAAGTAACAATGACACACACTTACCCCAAGTAACACAGACATACACTGACACCAAGTAACAAAGACATACAATGATACCCAGTAACACAGACACACACTGACACCAAGTAAGAAAGACATACACTGATACCCAGTAACACAGACACACACTTACACCAAGTAACAAAGACATACAATGACACCAAGTCACAAAGACACACACTGACACCCAGTAACAAAGACATACATTGACACCAAGTCACAAAGACATACACTGATACCCAGTAATACAGACACACACTTACACCAAGTAACACAGACATACACTGTCACCAAGTTACAAAGACATAAACTGACACCCAGTAACACAGACACACACGGACACCAAGTAAGAAAGACATAAACTGACACCCAGTAACACAGACACACACGGACACAAAGTAAGAAAGACAGAGACTGATACCCAGTAACACAGATACACACTTACACCAAGTAACAAAGACAGACACTGACACCAAGTTACAAAGACATAAACTGACACCCAGTAACACAGACACACACGGACACCAAGTAACAAAGACACACACTGACACCAAGTAACACAGACACCCACTGACACCCAGTAACAAAGACATACACTGACACCAAGTCACAAAGACATACACTGATACCCAGTAATACAGACACACACTTACACCAAGTAACACAGACATACACTGATACCAAGTAACACAGACACACACTTACACCAAGTAACACAGTCATACACTGACACCAAGTAACAAAGACATACACTGATACCCAGTAACACAGACGCACACTTACACCAAGTAACAAAGACATACACTGACACCAAGTCACAAAGACACGCACTGACAAACAGTAACAAATTCATACACTGACACCAAGTATTTTGACATCCACTGACACCAAGTAACAAAGACATACACTGATACCCAGTAACACAGACGCACACTTACACCAAGTAACAAAGACATACACTGACACCAAGTCACAAAGACACACACTGACAAACAGTAACAAATTCATACACTGACACCAAGTATTTTGACATCCACTGATACCAAGTCACAAAGACACACACTGACACCCAGTAACAAAGGCATACACTGACACAAAGTCACAAAGACATACACTGATACCCAGCAACACAGACACACACTTACACCAAGTAAGACAGACATACACTGACACCAAGTAACAAAGACATAAACTGATACCAAGTAACACAGACACACACTTACACCAAGTAACAAAGACGGAGACTGATACACAATAACACAGATACACACTTACACCAAGTAACAAAGACAGACACTGACACCAAGTAACAAAGACATAAACTGACACCCAGTAACACAGACACACACGGACACCAAGTAACAAAGACACACACTGACACCAAGTAACACAGACACACACTGACACCCAGTAACAAAGACATACACTGACACCAAGTCACAAAGACATACACTGATACACAGTAACACAGACACACACTGACACCAAGTAACAAAGGCATACACTTACACCAAGTAACAAAGACATGCACTGATCCCCAGTAACACAGACACACAGATACACCCAGTAACACAGACACACACTTACACCAAGTAACGAAGACATACACTGATACCCAGTAACACAGACACGCACTTACACCATGTAACAAAGACATACATTGACACCAAGACACAAAGACATACACTGATACCCAGTAATACAGACACACACTTACACCAAGTAACACAGGCATAAACTGATACCCAGTAACACAGACACACACTTACACCAAGTAACACAGTCATACACTGACACCAAGTAACAAAGACATACACTGATACCCAGTAACACAGACACACACTTACACCAAGTAACAAAGACATACACTGACACCAAGTCACAAAGACACACACTGACAAACAGTAACAAAGTCATGCACTGACACCAAGTATGTTGACATCCACTGACACCAAGTTACAATGAAATACACTGATACCCATTAACACAGACATACACTGACACAATGTCACAAAGACATACACTGATACCCAGTAACACAGACACACACTTACACCAAGGAACGCAGACATACACTGACACCAAGTAACAAAGACATAAACTGATACCCAGTAACACAGACACACACTTACACCAAGTAACAAAGACAGAGACTGATACCCAGTAACACACACACACACTTACACCAAGTAACAAAGACATACACTGACACCAAGTAACAAAGACATAAACTGACACCCAGTAACACAGACACACACGGACACCAAGTAACAAAGACATACACTGACACCAAGTAACAAAGACATACATTGATACCAAGTCACGAAGACATACACTGATACCCAGTAACACAGACACACACTGACACCAAGTAACAAAGACATACACTGACACCAAGTAACAAAGACATACACTTACACCAAGTATTTTGACATCCACTGACACCAAGTTACAATGAAATACACTGATACCCAGTAACACAGACACACACTTACACCAAGGAACGCAGACATACACTGACACCAAGTAACAAAGACATAAACTGATACCCAGTAACACAGACACACACTTACACCAAGTAACAAAGACAGAGACTGATACCCAGTAACACACACACACACTTACACCAAGTAACAAAGACATACACTGACACCAAGTAACAAAGACATAAACTGACACCCAGTAACACAGACACACACGGACACCATGTAACAAAGACACACACTGACACCAAGTAACACAGACACACACTGACACCCAGTAACAAAGACATACACTGACACCAAGTAACAAAGACATACATTGATACCAAGTCACGAAGACATACACTGATACCCAGTAACACAGACACACACTGACACCAAGTAACAAAGACATACACTGACACCAAGTAACAAAGACATACACTGACACCAAGTAACAAAGACACACACATACACCAAGTAACACAGACATACACTGACACCATGTAACAAAGACAGACAATTACACCAAGTAACAAAGACTTTCACTTCCACCAAGTATTTTGGCATACACTGACACCAAGTCACAAAGACACACACTGACACCCAGTAACAAAGACATACACTGACACCAATTCACAAAGACATACACTGATACCCAGTAACACAGACACACACTTACACCAAGTAACACAGACATATACTGACACCAAGTAACAAAGACATGCACTGATACCCAGTAACACAGACACACACTTACACCAAGTAACAAAGACAGACACTGATACACAGTAACACAGACACACACTGACACCAAGTAACAAAGGCAGACACTTACACCAAGTAACAAAGACACACACTTACACCAAGTAACACAGACATACACTGACACCAAGTAACAAAGACATACAATTACACCAAGTAACAAAGACATACACTTACACCAAGTATTTTGACATACACTGACACCAAGTAACAAAGACATGCACTGATCCCCAGTAACACAGACACACACATACACCCAGTAACACAGACACACACTTACACCAATTAACGAAGACATACACTGACACCAAGTAACAAAGACATGCACGTACACCATGTAGCAAAGACGTACACTGACACCAAGTAACAAAGACATACATAGATACCCAGTAACACAGACACGCACTTACACCATGTATCAAAGACATACATTGACACCAATTCACAAAGACATACACTGATACCCAGTAATACAGACACACACTTACACCAATTAACACAGGCATAAACTGATACCCAGTAACACAGACACACACTTAAACCAAGTAACACAGTCATACACTGACACCAAGTAACAAAGACATACACTGACACCAAGTAACAAAGACATAAACTGACACCCAGTAACACAGACACACACGGACACCATGTAACAAAGACACACACTGACACCAAGTAACACAGACACACACTGACACCCAGTAACAAAGACATAAACTGACACCAAGTAACAAAGACATACATTGATACCAAGTCACGAAGACATACACTGATACCCAGTAATACAGACACAGACTTACACCAATTAACACAGGCATAAACTGATACCCAGTAACACAGACACACACTTAAACCAAGTAACACAGTCATACACTGACACCAAGTAACAAAGACATACACTGATACCCAGTAACACAGACACACACTTACACCAAGTAACAAAGACATACACTGACACCAAGTCACAAAGACATAAACTGATACCCAGTAACACAGACACACACTTACACCAAGTAACAAAGACCGAGACTGATACCCAGTAACACACACACACACTTACACCAAGTAACAAAGACATACACTGACACCAAGTAACAAAGACATAAACTGACACCCAGTAACACAGACACACACGGACACCAAGTAACAAAGACATACACTGACACCAAGTAACAAAGACATACACTTACACCAAATATTTTGACATACACTGACACCAAGTAACAAAGACATACACTGATACCCAGTAACGCAGACACACACTTACATCCAGTAACAAAGACATGCACTGATACCAAGTCACAAAGACATACACTGATGCTAGAGGAACACAGACACACACTGACACCAAGTAACAAAGACATACACTTACACCAAGTAACAAAGACAAGCACTTACACCAAGTAACAAAGACACACACTTACACCAAGTATTTTGACATCCACTGACACCAAGTAACAAAGACATACACTGATACCAGGGAACACAGACACACATGGACACCAAGTAACAAAGACACAGAATTACACCAAGTAACACAGACACACACTGATACCCAGTAACACAGACACACACTTACACAAAGTAACACAGACATACACTGACACCAAGTCACAAAGACATACACTGATACCCAGTAACACAGACACACACTTCCACCAAGTAACAAAGACATACACTGACACCAAGTAACACAAACAAACACACACTGACACCCAGCAACACAGAGAAACACTAATAAACAGTAACAAAGACACACACTGACACCACGTAACACAGACACACACTTACAACCAGTAACAAAGACATACACTGACACCAAGTCAGAAAGACATACACTGATACCAAGTAACAAAGACAGACACTGATACACAGTAACACAGACACACACTGACACCAAGTAACAAAGGCAGACACTTACACCAAGTAACAAAGACACACACTTACACCAAGTAACACAGACATACACTGACACCAAGTAACAAAGACAGACAATTACACCAAGTAACAAAGACATACACTTACACCAAGTATTTTGACATACACTGACACCAAGTAACAAAGACATGCACTGATCCCCAGTAACACAGACACACACATACACCCAGTAACACAGACACACACTTACACCAATTAACGAAGACATACACTGACACCAAGTAACAAAGACATGCACGTACACCATGTAGCAAAGACGTACACTGACACCAAGTAACAAAGACATACATAGATACCCAGTAACACAGACACGCACTTACACCATGTATCAAAGACATACATTGACACCAAGTCACAAAGACATACACTGATACCCAGTAATACAGACACACACTTACACCAATTAACACAGGCATAAACTGATACCCAGTAACACAGACACACACTTAAACCAAGTAACACAGTCATACACTGACACCAAGTAACAAAGACATACACTGACACCAAGTAACAAAGACATACACTGACACCCAGTAACACAGACACACACGGACACCATGTAACAAAGACACACACTGACACCAAGTAACACAGACACACACTGACACCCAGTAACAAAGACATAAACTGACACCAAGTAACAAAGACATACATTGATACCAAGTCACGAAGACATACACTGATACCCAGTAATACAGACACACACTTACACCAATTAACACAGGCATAAACTGATACCCAGTAACACAGACACACACTTAAACCAAGTAACACAGTCATACACTGACACCAAGTAACAAAGACATACACTGATACCCAGTAACACAGACACACACTTACACCAAGTAACAAAGACATACACTGACACCAAGTCACAAAGACATAAACTGATACCCAGTAACACAGACACACACTTACACCAAGTAACAAAGACCGAGACTGATACCCAGTAACACACACACACACTTACACCAAGTAACAAAGACATACACTGACACCAAGTAACAAAGACATAAACTGACACCCAGTAACACAGACACACACGGACACCAAGTAACAAAGACATACACTGACACCAAGTAACAAAGACATACACTTACACCAAATATTTTGACATACACTGACACCAAGTAACAAAGACATACACTGATACCCAGTAACGCAGACACACACTTACATCCAGTAACAAAGACATGCACTGATACCAAGTCACAAAGACATACACTGATGCTAGAGGAACACAGACACACACTGACACCAAGTAACAAAGACATACACTTACACCAAGTAACAAAGACAAGCACTTACACCAAGTAACAAAGACACACACTTACACCAAGTATTTTGACATCCACTGACACCAAGTAACAAAGACATACACTGATACCAGGGAACACAGACACACATGGACACCAAGTAACAAAGACACAGAATTACACCAAGTAACACAGACACACACTGATACCCAGTAACACAGACACACACTTACACAAAGTAACACAGACATACACTGACACCAAGTCACAAAGACATACACTGATACCCAGTAACACAGACACACACTTCCACCAAGTAACAAAGACATACACTGACACCAAGTAACACAAACAAACACACACTGACACCCAGCAACACAGAGAAACACTAATAAACAGTAACAAAGACACACACTGACACCACGTAACACAGACACACACTTACAACCAGTAACAAAGACATACACTGACACCAAGTCAGAAAGACATACACTGATACCAAGTCACAAAGACAGACACTGATACCCAGAAACACAGACACGCACTGACACCAAGTAACAAAGACATACACTGACTCCAAGTAACAAAGACATACACTTACACCAATAACAAAGACAGACAAGTACACCAAGTAACAAAGACATACACCTACACCAAGTATTTTGACATACACTGACACCAAGTAACAAAGAAATACACTGATACCCAGTAACACAGACACTCACTTACCCCAAGTAACAAAGACATACACTGACAACAAGTCACAAAGACACACACTGACACCCAGCAACAAAGACATACAATGATGCCCAGTAACACAGACACACACTGACACCAAGTAACAAAGACATACACTGACACCAAGTAACAAAGACACACACATACACCAAGTAACACAGACATACACTGACACCAAGTAACAAAGACAGACAATTACACCAAGTAACAAAGACTTTCACTTCCGCCAAGTATTTTGGCAGACACTGACAACAAGTCACAAAGACACACACTGACACCCAGTAACACAGACATACACTGACACCAATTCACAAAGACATACACTGATACCCAGTAACACAGACACACACTTACACCAAGTAACACAGACATACAATGACACCAAGTAACAAAGACATGCACTGATACCCAGTAACTCAGACACACACTTACACCAAGTAACAAAGACAGACACTGATACACAGTAACACAGACACACACTGACACCAAGTAACAAAGGCATACACTTACACCAAGTAACAAAGACACACACTTACACCAAGTAACACAGACATACACTGACACCAAGTAACAAAGACAGACAATTGCACCAAGTAACAAAGACATGCACGTACACGATGTAGCAAAGACGTACACTGACACAAAGTAACAAAGACATCCATAGATACCCAGTAACACAGACACGCACTTACACCATGTAACAAAGACATACATTGACACCAAGTCACAAAGACATACACTGATACCCAGTAATACAGACACACACTTACACCAAGTAACACAGGCATAAACTGATACCCAGTAACACAGACACACACTTAAACCAAGTAACACAGTCATACACTGACACCAAGTAACAAAGACATACACTGACACCAAGTCACAAAGAAACACACTGACAAACAGTAACAAAGTCATGCACTGACACCAAGTATGTTGACATCCACTGACACCAGGTTACAATGAAATACACTGATACCCAGTAACACAGACATACACTTACACCAACTAACAAAGACATACACTGACACCCATTAACAAAGACATACACTGACACCCAGTAACACAGACACACACGGTCACCAAGTAACATAGACACACACTGATGCCCAGTAACACAGAAACACACTTACACCAAGTAACAAAGACAGACACTGATACCCAGTAACACAGACACACACTTACAGCAAGTAACAAAGACATACACTGACACCCAGTAACAAAGACATACATTGACACCCAGTAACACAGACACACACGGACACCAAGTAACAAAGACACAGACTTAAACCAAGTAACACAGACATACACTGACACCCAGTAACACAGACACACACATGCACCAAGTAACACAGACATGCACTTACACCAAGTAACAAAGACATACACTGATACCCTGGAACAGAGACACACACTTACACCAAGTAACACAGACATAAACTGACACCAAGTAACAAAGACATACACTGATGCCCAGTAACACAGAAACACACTTACACCAAGTAACAAAGACAGACACTGATACCCAGTAACACAGACACACACTTACAACAAGTAACAAAGACATACACTGACACCCAGTAACAAAGACATACACTGACACCCAGTAACAAAGTCATGCACTGACACCAAGTATGTTGACATCCACTGACACCAAGTTACAATGAAATACACTGATACCCATTAACACAGACATACACTGACACAAAGTCACAAAGACATACACTGATACCCAGTAACACAGACACACACTTACACCAAGGAACGCAGACATACACTGACACCAAGTAACAAAGACATAAACTGATACCCAGTAACACAGACACACACTTACACCAAGTAACAAAGACAGAGACTGATACCCAGTAACACACGCACACACTTACTCCAAGTAACAAAGACATACACTGACACCAAGTAACAAAGACATAACCTGACACCCAGTAACACAGACACACACGGACACCAAGTAACAAAGACACACACTGACACCAAGTAACACAGACACACACTGACACCCAGTAACAAAGACATACACTGACACCAAGTAACAAAGACATACATTGATACCAAGTCACGAAGACATACACTGATACCCAGTAACACAGACACACACTGACACCAAGTAACAAAGACATACACTGACACCAAGTAACAAAGACATACACTTACACCAAGTATTTTGACATCCACTGACACCAAGTTACAATGAAATACACTGATACCCAGTAACACAGACACACACTTACACCAAGGAACGCAGACATACACTGACACCAAGTAACAAAGACATAAACTGATACCCAGTAACACAGACACACACTTACACCAAGTAACAAAGACAGAGACTGATACCCAGTAACACACACACACACTTACACCAAGTAACAAAGACATACACTGACACCAAGTAACAAAGACATAAACTGACACCCAGTAACACAGACACACACGGACACCATGTAACAAAGACACACACTGACACCAAGTAACACAGACACACACTGACACCCAGTAACAAAGACATACACTGACACCAAGTAACAAAGACATACATTGATACCAAGTCACGAAGACATACACTGATACCCAGTAACAAAGACACACACATACACCAAGTAACACAGACATACACTGACACCATGTAACAAAGACAGACAATTACACCAAGTAACAAAGACTTTCACTTCCACCAAGTATTTTGGCATACACTGACACCAAGTCACAAAGACACACACTGACACCCAGTAACAAAGACATACACTGACACCAATTCACAAAGACATACACTGATACCCAGTAACACAGACACACACTTACACCAAGTAACACAGACATATACTGACACCAAGTAACAAAGACATGCACTGATACCCAGTAACACAGACACACACTTACACCAAGTAACAAAGACAGACACTGATACACAGTAACACAGACACACACTGACACCAAGTAACAAAGGCAGACACTTACACCAAGTAACAAAGACACACACTTACACCAAGTAACACAGACATACACTGACACCAAGTAACAAAGACAGACAATTACACCAAGTAACAAAGACATACACTTACACCAAGTATTTTGACATACACTGACACCAAGTAATAAAGACATGCACTGATCCCCAGTAACACAGACACACACATACACCCAGTAACACAGACACACACTTACACCAATTAACGAAGACATACACTGACACCAAGTAACAAAGACATGCACGTACACCATGTAGCAAAGACGTACACTGACACCAAGTAACAAAGACATACATAGATACCCAGTAACACAGACACGCACTTACACCATGTATCAAAGACATACATTGACACCAAGTCACAAAGACATACACTGATACCCAGTAATACAGACACACACTTAAACCAAGTAACACAGTCATACACTGACACCAAGTAACAAAGACATACACTGACACCAAGTAACAAAGACATAAACTGACACCCAGTAACACAGACACACACGGACACCATGTAACAAAGACACACACTGACACCAAGTAACACAGACACACACTGACACCCAGTAACAAAGACATAAACTGACACCAAGTAACAAAGACATACATTGATACCAAGTCACGAAGACATACACTGATACCCAGTAATACAGACACACACTTACACCAATTAACACAGGCATAAACTGATACCCAGTAACACAGACACACACTTAAACCAAGTAACACAGTCATACACTGACACCAAGTAACAAAGACATACACTGATACCCAGTAACACAGACACACACTTACACCAAGTAACAAAGACATACACTGACACCAAGTCACAAAGACATAAACTGATACCCAGTAACACAGACACACACTTACACCAAGTAACAAAGACCGAGACTGATACCCAGTAACACACACACACACTTACACCAAGTAACAAAGACATACACTGACACCAAGTAACAAAGACATAAACTGACACCCAGTAACACAGACACACACGGACACCAAGTAACAAAGACATACACTGACACCAAGTAACAAAGACATACACTTACACCAAATATTTTGACATACACTGACACCAAGTAACAAAGACATACACTGATACCCAGTAACGCAGACACACACTTACATCCAGTAACAAAGACATGCACTGATACCAAGTCACAAAGACATACACTGATGCTAGAGGAACACAGACACACACTGACACCAAGTAACAAAGACATGCACTTACACCAAGTAACAAAGACAAGCACTTACACCAAGTAACAAAGACACACACTTACACCAAGTATTTTGACATCCACTGACACCAAGTAACAAAGACATACACTGATACCAGGGAACACAGACACACATGGACACCAAGTAACAAAGACACAGAATTACACCAAGTAACACAGACACACACTGATACCCAGTAACACAGACACACACTTACACAAAGTAACACAGACATACACTGACACCAAGTCACAAAGACATACACTGATACCCAGTAACACAGACACACACTTCCACCAAGTAACAAAGACATACACTGACACCAAGTAACACAAACAAACACACACTGACACCCAGCAACACAGAGAAACACTAATAAACAGTAACAAAGACACACACTGACACCACGTAACACAGACACACACTTACAACCAGTAACAAAGACATACACTGACACCAAGTCAGAAAGACATACACTGATACCAAGTCACAAAGACAGACACTGATACCCAGAAACACAGACACGCACTGACACCAAGTAACAAAGACATACACTGACTCCAAGTAACAAAGACATACACTTACACCAATAACAAAGACAGACAAGTACACCAAGTAACAAAGACATACACCTACACCAAGTATTTTGACATACACTGACACCAAGTAACAAAGAAATACACTGATACCCAGTAACACAGACACTCACTTACCCCAAGTAACAAAGACATACACTGACAACAAGTCACAAAGACACACACTGACACCCAGCAACAAAGACATACAATGATGCCCAGTAACACAGACACACACTGACACCAAGTAACAAAGACATACACTGACACCAAGTAACAAAGACACACACATACACCAAGTAACACAGACATACACTGACACCAAGTAACAAAGACAGACAATTACACCAAGTAACAAAGACTTTCACTTCCGCCAAGTATTTTGGCAGACACTGACAACAAGTCACAAAGACACACACTGACACCCAGTAACACAGACATACACTGACACCAATTCACAAAGACATACACTGATACCCAGTAACACAGACACACACTTACACCAAGTAACACAGACATACAATGACACCAAGTAACAAAGACATGCACTGATACCGAGTAACTCAGACACACACTTACACCAAGTAACAAAGACAGACACTGATACACAGTAACACAGACACACACTGACACCAAGTAACAAAGGCATACACTTACACCAAGTAACAAAGACACACACTTACACCAAGTAACACAGACATACACTGACACCAAGTAACAAAGACAGACAATTGCACCAAGTAACAAAGACATACACTTTCACCAAGTATTTTGACATACACTGACACCAAGTAACAAAGACATGCACTGATCCCCAGTAACACAGACACACACTTACACCCAGTAACACAGACACACACTTACACCAAGTAACGAAGACATACACTGACACCAAGTAACAAAGACATGCACGTACACGATGTAGCAAAGACGTACACTGACACAAAGTAACAAAGACATCCATAGATACCCAGTAACACAGACACGCACTTACACCATGTAACAAAGACATACATTGACACCAAGTCACAAAGACATACACTGATACCCAGTAATACAGACACACACTTACACCAAGTAACACAGGCATAAACTGATACCCAGTAACACAGACACACACTTAAACCAAGTAACACAGTCATACACTGACACCAAGTAACAAAGACATACACTGACACCAAGTCACAAAGAAACACACTGACAAACAGTAACAAAGTCATGCACTGACACCAAGTATGTTGACATCCACTGACACCAGGTTACAATGAAATACACTGATACCCAGTAACACAGACATACACTTACACCAAGTAACAAAGACATACACTGACACCCATTAACAAAGACATACACTGACACCCAGTAACACAGACACACACGGTCACCAAGTAACATAGACACACACTGATGCCCAGTAACACAGAAACACACTTACACCAAGTAACAAAGACAGACACTGATACCCAGTAACACAGACACACACTTACAGCAAGTAACAAAGACATACACTGACACCCAGTAACAAAGACATACATTGACACCCAGTAACACAGACACACACGGACACCAAGTAACAAAGACACAGACTTACACCAAGTAACACAGACATACACTGACACCCAGTAACACAGACACACACATGCACCAAGTAACACAGACATGCACTTACACCAAGTAACAAAGACATACACTGATACCCTGGAACAGAGACACACACTTACACCAAGTAACACAGACATAAACTGACACCAAGTAACAAAGACATACACTGATGCCCAGTAACACAGAAACACACTTACACCAAGTAACAAAGACAGACACTGATACCCAGTAACACAGACACACACTTACAACAAGTAACAAAGACATACACTGACACCCAGTAACAAAGACATACACTGACACCCAGTAACACAGACACACACGGACACCAAGTAACAAAGACACAGACTTACACCAAGTAACACAGACATACACTGACACCCAGTAACACAGACACACACTTGCACCAAGTAACACAGGCATGCACTGACACCAAGTAACAAAGACATACACTGACACCAAGTAACAAAGACATACAATTACACCAAGTAACAAAGACACACACTTACTCCAAGTAACACAGATATACACTGACAACAAGTAACAAAGACATGCACTGACGCCCAGTAAGACAGACACACACTTACACCAAGTAACACATACACACACAGACACCCAGTAACACAGACACACACTTACACCAAGTAACACAGACATACACTGACACGAAGTAACAAAGACATACACTGATACCTTGTAACACAGACACGCACTTCAACCGGGTAACACAGACATACACTGACACCAAGTAACAAAGACATACACTGATACCCAGGAACACAGACACACACTTACACCAAGTAACACAGACATACACTAACACCAAGTAACACAGACATACACTGACACCAAGTAACAAAGACATACAATTACACCAAGTAACAAAGACACACACTTACACCAAGTAACAAAGACAGACACTGATACCCACTAGCACAGACACATACTTACACCAAGTAACAAAGACATACACTGACACCAAGTAACAAAGACATACAATTACACCAAGTAACAAAGACACACACTTGCACCAAGTAACACAGATATACACTGACACCAAGTAACAAAGACATGCACTGACACCCAGTAACACAGACACACACGGACACCAAGTAACACTTACACACACTAACACCAAGTAATAGAAACAAACGCACACTGACACCCAGTAACACAGAGAAACACTAATAAACAGTAACAAAGACATACACTGACACCAAGTCAAAAAGACATACACTGATACCAAGTAACACAGACACACACTTACACCAAGTAACACCGACATACACTGACACCAAGTAACAAAGACTTACACTGATACCCAGTAACATAGACACACACTTACACCAGGTAACACAGACATACACTGACACCAAGTAACAAAGTCATACACTGATACCCAGGAACACAGACACACACTTACACCAAGTAACACAGACACACACTAACACCAAGTAACAGAAACAAACGCACACTGACACCCAGTAACACAGAGAAACACTAATAAACAGTAACAAAGACATACACTGACACCAAGTCAAAAAGACATACACTGATACCAAGTAACAAAGACTGACAATTACACCAAGTAACAAAGACATACACCTACACCAAGTATTTTGACATACACTGACACCAAGTAACAAAGTCATACACTGATACCCAGTAACACAGACACACACTTACACCAAGTAACAACGACATACACTGACAACAAGTCACAAAGACACACACTGACACCCAGTAACAAAGACATACACTGACATCATGTCACAAAGACACACACTGACACCAAGTAACACAGACATACACTGACACCAAGTAACAAAGACATGCACTGATGCCCAGTAACACAGACACACACTTACACCAAGTAACAAAGACACACACTGACACCAAGTAACACTGACATACACTGACACCAAGTAACAAAGACATGCACTGATACCCAGTAACACAGACACACACTTACACCAAGTAACAAAGACAGACACTGATACCCAGTAACACAGACATACACTTACACCAAGTAACAAAGACATACACTGACACCCAGTAACAAAGACATACAGTGACACCCAGTAACACAGACACACACGGTCACCAAGTTACAAAGACACACACTTACACCAAGTAACACAGACATACATGAAACCAAGTAACAAAGACATACACTGATGCCCAGTAACACAGACACACACTGACACCAAGTAACAAAGACAGACACTGATACCCAGTAACACAGACAGACACTTACACAAAGTAACAAAGACATACACTTACACCAAGTAACACAGACACACACTGACACCAATTAACAAAGACATACACTGACACCAAGTAACAAAGACATACACTTACACCAAGTAACAAAGACACACACATACACCAAGTAACACAGACATACACTGACACCAAGTAACAAAGACAGACAATTACACCAAGTAACAAAGACTTTCACTTACACCAAGTATTTTGGCATACACTGACACCAAGTCACAAAGACACACACTGACACCCAGTAACAAAGACATACACTGACACCAATTCTCAAAGACATACACTGATACCAAGTAACACAGACACACACTTACACCAAGTAACAAAGACAGACACTGATACCCAGTAACACAGACATACACTTACACCAAGTAACAAAGACATACACTGACACCCAGTAACAAAGACATACACTGACACCCAGTAGCAAAGACACACACGGTCACCAAGTAACATAGACACACACATACACCAAGTAACACAGACAGACACTGACACCAAGTAACAAAGACATACACTGATACCCAGTAACACAGACACACACTTACACTAGGTAACACAGACACACACTTACACCAAGTAACAAAGACATACACTTACACCAAGTAACACAGACATACACTGACACCAAGGAACAAAGACATACAATTACACCAAGTAACAAAGACACACACTTACACCAAGTAACACAGATATACACTGACAACAAGTAACAAAGACATGCACTGACACCCAGTAAGACAGACACACACTTACAACAAGTAACACGTACACACACTGACACCCAGTAACACAGACACACACTTACACCAAGTAACACAGACATACACTGACACGAAGTAACAAAGACATACACTGATACCTTGTAACACAGACACACACTTACACCGGGTAACACAGACATACACTGACACCAAGTAACAAAGACATACACTGATACCCAGGAACACAGACACACACTTACACCAAGTAACACAGACATACACTGATACCAAGTCACAAAGACATACACTGATGCTGGAGGAACACAGACACACACTGACACCAAGTAACAAAGACATACACTTACACCAAGTAACAAAGACAAGCACTTACGCCAAGTATCAAATACACACACTTACACCAAGTATTTTGACATCCACTGACACCAAGTAACAAAGACATACACTGATACCAGGGAACACAGACACACATGGACACCAAGTAACAAAGACACAGAATTACACCAAGTAACACAGACACAAACTGACACCCAGTAGCACAGACACACACTTACACAAAGTAACACAGACATACACTGACACCAAGTAACAAAGACATACACTGAAACCCAGTAACGCAGACACACCCTTACACCAAGTAACAAAGACATACACTGACACCAAGTAACACAAACAAACACACACTGACACCCAGTAACACAGAGAAACACTAATAAACAGTAACAAAGACACACACTGACACCACGTAACACAGACACACACTTACAACCAGAAACAAAGACATACACTGACACCAAGTCAAAAAGACATACACTGATACCATTCACAAAGACAGACACTGATACCCAGAAACACAGACACACACTGCCACCAAGTAACAAAGACATACACTGACTCCAAGTAACAAAGACATACACTTACACCAAGAAGCAAAGACAGACAATTACACCAAGTAACAAAGACATACACGTACACCAAGTATTTTGACATACACTGACACCAAGTAACAAAGAAATACACTGATACCCAGTAACACTGACACTCACTTACACCAAGTAACAAAGACATACACTGACAACAAGTCACAAAGACACACACTGACACCCAGCAACAAAGAAATACACTGATGCCCAGTAACACAGACACACACTGACACCAAGCAACAAAGACATACACTGACACCAAGTAACAAAGACACACACATACACCAAGTAACACAGACATACACTGACACCAAGTAACAAAGACAGACAATTACACCAAGTAACAAAGACTTTCACTTCCACCAAGTATTTTGGCATACACTGACACCAAGTCACAAAGACACACACTGACACCCAGTAACAAAGACATACACTGACACCAATTCACAAAGACATACACTGATACCCAGT
The DNA here is from genome assembly GCF_036365525.1 of Heterodontus francisci. NCBI lineage: Eukaryota > Metazoa > Chordata > Chondrichthyes > Heterodontiformes > Heterodontidae > Heterodontus > Heterodontus francisci. The sequence goes on along the minus strand of NW_027140250.1, from coordinate 11,186,465 downwards.
AACACAGACACACACTTACACCAAGTAACAAAGACAGACACTGATACCCAGTAACACAGACATACACTTACACCAAGTAACAAAGACATACACTGACACCCAGTAACAAAGGCATACACTGACACCCAGTAACACAGACACACACGGACACCAAGCAACAAAGACACAGACTTACACCAAGTAACACAGACATACACTGACACCCAGTAACACAGACACACACTTGCACCAAGTAACGCAGACATGCACTGACACCAAGTAACAAAGACATACACTGACACCCTGGAACACAGACACACACTTACACCAAGTAACACAGACACACACTTACACCAAGTAAAAAAGACATACACTTACACCAAGTAACACAGACATACACTGACACCAAGTAACAAAGACATACAATCACACCAAGTAACAAAGACACACACTTACTCCAAGTAACACAGATATACACTGACAACAAGTAACAAAGACATGCACTGACACCCAGTAAGACAGACACACACTTACACCAAGTAACACATACACACACTGACACCCAGTAACACAGACACACACTTCCACCAAGTAACACAGACATACACTGACACGAAGCAACAAAGACATACACTGATACCTTGTAACACAGACACGCACTTACACCGGGTAACACAGACATACACTGACACCAAGTAACAAAGACATACACTGACACCCAGGAACACAGACACACACTTACACCAAGTAACACAGACATACACTAACACCAAGTAACACAGACATACACTGACACCAAGTAACAAAGACATACAATTACACCAAGTAACAAAGACACACACTTACACCAAGTAACAAAGACAGACACTGATACCCACTAACACAGACACATACTTACACCAAGTAACAAAGACATACACTGACACCAAGTAACAAAGACATACAATTACACCAAGTAACAAAGACACACACTTACACCAAGTAACACAGATATACACTGACACCAAGTAACAAAGACATGCACTGACACCCAGTAACACAGACACACACGGACACCAAGTAACACCTACACACACTGACACCCAGTAACACAGACACACACTTACACCAAGTAACACCGACATACGCTGACACCAAGTAACAAAGACATACACTGATACCCAGTAACATAGACACACACTTACACCAGGTAACACAGACATACACTGACACCGAGTGACAAAGTCATACACTGATACCCAGTAACATAGACACACACTTACACCAAGTAACACAGACACACACTAACACCAGGTAACACAGACATACACTGACACCAAGTAACAAAGACATACAATTACACCAAGTAACAAAGACACACACTTACACCAAGTATCAAAGACAGACACTGATAAGCAGTAACACAGACACACACTTACACCAAGTAACAAAGACATACAATGACACCAAGTAACAGGAACAAACGCACACTGACACACAGTAACACAGAGAAACACTAATAAACAGTAACAAAGACATACACTGACACCAAGTCAAAAAGACATACACTGATACCAAGTAACAAAGACAGACACTGACACCAAGTAACAAAGACATACACTTACACCAAGTTACAAAGGCTGACAATTACTCCAAGTAACAAAGACATACACCTACACCAAGTATTTTGACATACACTGACACCAAGTAACAAAGACATACACTGATACCCAGTAACAAAGACACACACTTACACCAAGTAACAAAGACATACACTGACAACAAGTCACAAAGACACACACTGACACCCAGTAACAAAGACATACACTGACATCAAGTCACAAAGACACACACTGACACCAAGTAACACAGACATACACTGACACCAAGTAACAAAGACATGCACTGATACCCAGTAACACAGACACACACTTACACCAAGTAACAAAGACACACACTGACACCAAGTAACACAGACATACACTGACACCAAGTAACAAAGACATGCACTGATACCCAGTAACACAGACACACACTTACACCAAGTAACAAAGACAGACACTGATACCCAGTAACACAGACATACACTTACACCAAGTAACAAAGACATACACTGACACCCAGTAACAAAGACATACACTGACACCCAGTAACACAGAGACACACGGTCACCAAGTTACAAAGACACACACTTACACCAAGTAACACAGACATACATGAAACCAAGTAACAAAGACATACACTGATGCCCAGTAACACAGACACACACTTACACCAAGTAACAAAGACAGACACTGATACCCAGTAACAATGACAGACACTTACACCAAGTAACAAAGACGTACACTTACACCAATTAACACAGACACACATTGACACCAATTAACAAAGACATACACTGACACCAAGTAACAAAGACATACACTTACACCAAGTAACAAAGACACACACATACACCAAGTAACACAGACATACACTGACACCAAGTAACAAAGACAGACAATTACACCAAGTAACAAAGACTTTCACTTACACGAAGTATTTTGGCATACACTGACACCAAGTCACAAAGACACACACTGACACCCAGTAACAAAGACATACACTGACACCAATTCTCAAGGACATACACTGATACCAAGTAACACAGACACACACTTACACCAAGTAACACAGACATACACTTACACCAATTAACAAAGACATACACTGATACCCTGGAACACAGACACACACTTACACCAAGTAACACAGACACACACGGTCACCATGTAACAAAGACATACACTTACACCAAGTAACACAGACATACACTGACACCAAGTAACAAAGACATACACTGATGCCCAGTAACACAGAAACACACTTACACCAAGTAACAAAGACAGACACTGATACCCAGTAACACAGACACACACTTACAGCAAGTAACAAAGACATACACTGACACCCAGTAACAAAGGCATACACTGACACCCAGTAACACAGACACACACGGACACCAAGTAACAAAGACACAGACTTACACCAAGTAACACAGACATACACTGACACCCAGTAACACAGACACACACTTGCACCAAGTAACACAGACATGCACTGACACCAAGTAACAAAGACATACACTGATACCCTGGAACACAGACACACACTTACACCAAGTAACACAGACACACACTTACACCAAGTAAAAAAGACATACACTTACACCAAGTAACACAGACATACACTGACAACAAGTAACAAAGACATACAATTACACCAAGTAACAAAGACACACACTTACTCCAAGTAACACAGATATACACTGACAACAAGTAACAAAGACATGCACTGACACCCAGTAAGACAGACACACACTTACACCAAGTAACACATACACACACTGACACCCAGTAACACAGACACACACTTACACCAAGTAACACAGACATACACTGACACGAAGTAACAAAGACATACACTGATACCTTGTAACACAGACACGCACTTACACCGGGTAACACAGACATACACTGACACCAAGTAACAAAGACATACACTGATACCCAGGAACACAGACACACACTTACACCAAGTAACACAGACATACACTAACACCAAGTAACACAGACATACACTGACACCAAGTAACAAAGACATACAATGACACCAAGTAACAAAGACACACACTTACACCAAGTAACAAAGACAGACACTGATACCCACTAACACAGACACATACTTACACCAAGTAACAAAGACATACACTGACAGCAAGTAACAAAGACATACAATTACACCAAGTAACAAAGACACACACTTACACCAAGTAACACAGATATACACTGACACCAAGTAACAAAGACATGCACTGACACCCAGTAACACAGACACACACGGACACCAAGTAACACTTACACACACTGACACCCAGGAACACAGACACACACTTACACCAAGTAACACCGACATACGCTGACACCTAGTAACAAAGACATACACTGATACCCAGTAACATAGACACACACTTACACCAGGTAACACAGACATACACTGACACCAAGTAACAAGGTCATACACTGATACCCAGGAACACAGACACACACTTACACCAAGTAACACAGACACACACTAACACCAAGTAACACAGACATACACTGACACCAAGTAACAAAGACATACAATTACACCAAGTAACAAAGACACACACTTACACCAAGTATCAAAGACAGACACTGATAACCAGTAACACAGACACACACTTACACCAAGTAACAAAGACATACACTGACACCAAGTAACAGAAACAAACGCACACTGACACCCAGTAACACAGAGAAACACTAATAAACAGTAACAAAGACATACACTGACACCAAGTCAAAAAGACATACACTGATACCAAGTAACAAAGACATACACTGACACCAAGTAACAAAGACATACACTTACACCAAGTAACAAAGACTGACAATTACTCCAAGTAACAAAGACATACACCTACACCAAGTATTTTGACATACACTGACACCAAGTCACAAAGACACACACTGACACCCAGTAACAAAGACATACACTGACATCAAGTCACAAAGACACACACTGACACCAAGTAACACAGACATACACTGACACCAAGTAACAAAGACATGCACTGATACCCAGTAACACAGACACACACTTATACCAAGTAACAAAGACACACACTGACACCAAGTAACACAGACATACACTCACACCAAGTAACAAAGACATGCACTGATACCCAGTAACACAGACACACACTTACACCAAGTAACAAAGACAGACACTGATACCCAGTAACACAGACATACACTTACACCAAGTAACAAAGACATACACTGACACCCAGTAACAAAGACATACACTGACACCCAGTAACACAGACACACACGGTCACCAAGTTACAAAGACACACACTTACACCAAGTAACACAGACATACATGAAACCAAGTAACAAAGACATACACTGATGCCCAGTAACACAGACACACACTTACACCAAGTAACAAAGACAGACACTGATACCCAGTAACACAGACAGACACTTACACCAAGTAACAAAGACGTACACTTACACCAATTAACACAGACACACACTGACACCAATTAACAAAGACATACACTGACACCAAGTAACAAAGACATACACTTACACCAAGTAACAAAGACACACACATACACCAAGTAACACAGACATACACTGACACCAAGTAACAAAGACAGACAATTACACCAAGTAACAAAGACTTTCACTTACACGAAGTATTTTGGCATACACTGACACCAAGTCACAAAGACACACACTGACACCCAGTAACAAAGACATACACGGACACCAATTCTCAAAGACATACACTGATACCAAGTAACACAGACACACACTTACACCAAGTAACACAGACATACACTGACACCAAGTAACAAAGACATGCACTGATACCCAGTAACACAGACAGACACTTACACCAATTAACAAAGACAGACACTGATAGCCAGCAACACAGACATACACTTACACCAAGTAACAAAGACATACACTGACACCCAGTAACAAAGACATACACTGACACCCAGTAGCAAAGACACACACGGTCACCAAGTAACATAGACACACACATACACCAAGTAACACAGACATGCACTGACACCAAGTAACAAAGACATACACTGATACCCTGGAACACAGACACACACTGACACCAAGTAACACAGACACACACTTACACCAAGTAACAAAGACATACACTTACACCAAGTAACACAGACATACACTGACACCAAGTAACAAAGACATACACTGATGCCCAGTAACACAGAAACACACTTACACCAAGTAACAAAGACAGACACTGATACCCAGTAACACAGACACACACTTACAGCAAGTAACAAAGACATACACTGACACCCAGTAACAAAGGCATACAATGACAACCAGTAACACAGACACACACGGACACCAAGTAACAAAGACAGAGACTTACACCAAGTAACACAGACATACACTGACACCCAGTAACACAGACACACACTTGCACCAAGTAACACAGACATGCACTGACACCAAGTAACAAAGACATACACTGATACCCTGGAACACAGACACACACTTACACCAGGTAACACAGACACACACTTACACCAAGTAAAAAAGACATACACTTACACCAAGTAACACAGACATACACTGACACCAAGTAACAAAGACATACAATTACACCAAGTAACAAAGACACACACTTACTCCAAGTTACACAGATATACACTGACAACAAGTAACAAAGACATGCACTGACACCCAGTAAGACAGACACACAGTTACACCAAGTAACACTGACATACACTGACACGAAGTAACAAAGACATGCACTGATACCTTGTAACACAGACACGCACTTCCACCGGGTAACACAGACATACACTGACACCAAGTAACAAAGACATACACTGATACCCAGGAACACAGACACACACTTACACCAAGTAACACAGACATACACTAACACCAAGTAACACAGACATACACTGACACCAAGTAACAAAGACATACAATTACACCAAGTAACAAAGACACACACTTACACCAAGTAACAAAGACAGACACTGATACCCACTAACACAGACACATACTTACACCAAGTAACAAAGACATACACTGACACCAAGTAACAAAGACATACAATTACACCAAGTAACAAAGACACACACTTACACCAAGTAACACAGATATACACTGACACCAAGTAACAAAGACATGCACTGACACCCAGTAACACAGACACACACGGACACCAAGTAACACTTACACACACTGACACCCAGTAACACAGACACACACTTACACCAAGTAACACCGACATACGCTGACACCAAGTAACAAAGACATACACTGATATCCAGTAACATAGACACACACTTACACCAGGTTACACAGACATACACTGACAGCAAGTAACAAAGTCATACACTGATACCCAGGAACACAGACACACACTTACACCAAGTAACACAGACACACACTAACACCAAGTAACACAGACATACACTGACACCAAGTAACAAAGACATACAATTACACCAAGTAACAAAGACACACACTTACACCAAGTATCAAAGACAGACACTGATAACCAGTTACACAGACACACACTTACACCAAGTAACAAAGACATACACTGACACCAAGTAACAGAAACAAACGCACACTGACACCCAGTAACACAGAGAAACACTAATAAACAGTAACAAAGACATACACTGACACCAAGTCAAAAAGACATACACTGATACCAAGTAACAAAGACATACACTGACACCAAGTAACAAAGACATACACTTACACCAAGAAACAAAGACTGACAATTACTCCAAGTAACAAAGACATACACCTACACCAAGTATTTTGACATACACTGACACCAAGAAACAAAGACATACACTGATACCCAGTTACACAGACACACACTTACACCAAGTAACAAAGACATACACTGACAACAAGTCACAAAGACACACACTGACACCCAGTAACAAAGACATACACTGACATCAAGTCACAAAGACACACACTGACACCAAGTAACACAGACATACACTGACACCAAGTAACAAAGACATGCACTGATACCCAGTAACACAGATACACACTTACACCAAGTAACAAAGACACACACTGACACCAAGTAACACAGACATACACTGACACCAAGTAACAAAGACATGCACTGATACCCAGTAACACAGACACACACTTACACCAAGTAACAAAGACAGACACTGATACCCAGTAACACAGACATACACTTACACCAAGTAACAAAGACATACACTGACACCCAGTAACAAAGACATACAGTGACACCCAGGAACACAGACACACACGGTCACCAAGTTACAAAGACACACACTTACACCAATTAACACAGACATACATGAAACCAAGTAACAAAGACAAACACTGATGCCCAGTAACACAGACACACACTTACACCAAGTAACAAAGACAGACACTGATACCCAGTAACTCAGACAGACACTTACACCAAGTAACAAAGACGTACACTTACACCAATTAACACAGACACACACTGACACCAATTAACAAAGACACACACTGACACCAATTAACAAAGACGTACACTTACACCAAGTAACACAGACACATACTTACACCAAGTAACACAGATATACACTGACAACAAGTAACAAAGACATGCACTGACACCCAGTAACACAGACACGCACTTACACCAAGTAACACAGACATACACTGACACGAAGTAACAAAGACATACACTGATACCTTGTAACACAGACACACACTTACACCGGGTAACACAGACATACACTGACACCAAGTAACAAAGACATACACTGATACCCAGGAACACAGACACACACTTACACCAAGTAACACAGACATACACTAACACCAAGTAACACAGACATACACTGACACCAAGTAACAAAGACATACAATTACACCAAGTAACAAAGACACACACTTACACCAAGTTACAAAGACAGACACTGATACCCACTAACACAGACACATACTTACACCAAGTAACAAAGACATACACTGACACCAAGTAACAAAGACATACAATTACACCAAGTAACAAAGACACACACTTACACCAAGTAACACAGATATACACTGACACCAAGTAACAAAGACATGCACTGACACCCAGTAACACAGACACACACGGACACCAAGTAACACTTACACACACTGACACCCAGTAACACAGACACACACTTACACCAAGTAACACCGACATACGCTGACACCAAGTAACAAAGACATACACTGACACCAAGTAACAAAGACATACACTTACACCAAGTAACAAAGACTGACAATTACTCCAAGTAACAAAGACATACACCTACACCAAGTATTTTGACATACACTGACACCAAGTAACAAAGACATACACTGATACCCAGTTACACAGACACACACTTACACCAAGTAACAAAGACATACACTGACAACAAGTCACAAAGACACACACTGACACCCAGTAACAAAGACATACACTGACATCAAGTCACAAAGACACACACTGACACCAAGTAACACAGACATACACTGACACCAAGTAACAAAGACATGCACTGATACCCAGTAACACAGACACACACTTACACCAAGTAACAAAGACAGACACTGATACCCAGTAACACAGACATACACTTACACCAAGTAACAAAGACACACACTGACACCAAGTAACACAGACATACACTGACACCAAGTAACAAAGACATGCACTGATACCCAGTAACACAGACACACACTTACACCAAGTAACAAAGACACACACTGACACCAAGTAACACAGACATACACTGACACCAAGTAACAAAGACATGCACTGATACCCAGTAACACAGACACACACTTACACCAAGTAACAAAGACAGACACTGATACCCAGTAACACAGACACACACTGACACCAATTAACAAAGACACACACTGACACCAATTAACAAAGACGTACACTTACACCAAGTAACACAGACACATACTTACACCAAGTAACACAGATATACACTGACAACAAGTAACAAAGACATGCACTGACACCCAGTAACACAGACACGCACTTACACCAAGTAACACAGACATACACTGACACGAAGTAACAAAGACATACACTGATACCTTGTAACACAGACACACACTTACACCGGGTAACACAGACATACACTGACACCAAGTAACAAAGACATACACTGATACCCAGGAACACAGACACACACTTACACCAAGTAACACAGACATACACTAACACCAAGTAACACAGACATGCACTGACACCAAGTAACAAAGACATACAATTACACCAAGGAACAAAGACACACACATACACCAAGTAACAAAGACAGACACTGATACCCAGTAACACAGACACATACTTACACCAAGTAACAAAGACATACACTGACACCAAGTAGCAAAGACATACAATTACACCAAGTAACAAAGAAACACACTTACACCAAGTAACACAGATATACACTGACACCAAGTAACAAAGACATGCACTGACACCCAGTAACACAGACACACACGGACACCAAGTAACAAAGACACACACTTACACCAAGTAACACATACACACACTGACACCCAGTAACACAGACACACACTTACACCAAGTAACACCGACATACACTGACACCAAGTAACAAAGACATACACTGATACCCAGTAACACAGACACACACTTACACCAGGTAACACAGACATACACTGACACCAAGTAACAAAGACATATACTGATACCCAGGAACACAGACACACACTTACACCAAGTAACACAGACACACACTAACACCAAGTAACACAGACATACACTGACACCAAGTAACAAAGACACACACTTACACCAAGTAACAAAGACAGACACTGATACCCAGTAACACAGACACACACTTACACCAAGTAACAAAGACATACACTGACACCAAGTAACAGAAACAAACGCACACTGACACCCAGTAACACAGAGTAACACTAATAAACAGTAACAAAGACATACACTGACACCAAGTCACAAAGACATACACTGATACCAAGTCACAAAGACATACACTGACACCAAGTAACAAAGACATACACTGGCACCAAGTAAGAAAGACATACACTTACACCAAGTACAAAGACAGACAATTACACCAAGTAACAAAGACATACACCTACACCAAGTATTTTGACATACACTGATACCCAGTAACACAGACACACCATTACACCAAGTAACAAAGACAAACACTGACAACAAGTCACAAAGACACACACTGACACCCAGTAACAAAGACATACACTGACATCAAGTCACAAAGACATACACTGATACCAAGTCACAAAGACATACACTGATGCCCAGTAACACAGACACACACTGACACCAAGTAACAAAGACATACACTGACACCAAGTAACAAAGACATACACTTACACCAAGTAACAAAGACACACACTTACACCAAGTAACACAGACATACACTGACACCAAGTCACAAAGACAGACAATTACACCAAGTAACAAAGACTTTCATTTACACCAAGTATTTTGGCATACACTGACACCAAGTCACAAAGACACACACTGACACCAAGTAACACAGACATACACTGACACCAAGTAACAAAGACATGCACTGATACCCAGTAACACAGACACACACTTACACCAAGTAACAAAGACAGACACTGATACCCAGTAACACAGACATACACTTACACCAAGTAACAAAGACATACACTGACACCCAGTAACAAAGACATACACTGACACCCAGTAACACAGACACACACGGTCACCAAGTTACAAAGACAAACACTTACACCAAGTAACACAGACATACATGAAACCAAGTAACAAAGACATACACTGATGCCCAGTAACACAGACACACACTTACACCAAGTAACAAAGACAGACACTGATACCCAGTAACACAGACAGAAACTTACACCAAGTAACAAAGACATACACTTACACCAAGTAATACAGACACACACTGACACCAAGTAACAAAGACATACACTGACACCAAGTAACAAAGACACACACATACACCAAGTAACACAGACATACACTGACACCAAGTAACAAAGACAGACAATTACACCAAGTAACAAAGACTTTCACTTACACCAAGTATTTTGGCATACACTGACACCAAGTCACAAAGACACACACTGACACCCAGTAACAAAGACATACACTGACACCAATTCTCAAAGACATACACTGATACCCAGTAACACAGACACACACTTACACCATGTAACACAGACATACACTGACACCAAGTAACAAAGACATGCACTGATACCCAGTAACACAGACACACACTTACACCAAGTAACAAAGACAGACACTGATACCCAGTAACACAGGCATACACTTACACCAAGTAACAAAGACATACACTGAACCCAGTAACAAAGACACACACGGTCACCAAGTAACATAGACACACACATACACCAAGTAACACAGCCATACACTGACACCAAGTACCAAAGACATACACTGATGCCCAGTTACACAGAAACACACTTACAACAAGTAACAAAGACAGACACTGACACCAAGTAACAAAGACATACAATTACACCAAGTAACAAAGACAGACAATTACACCAAGTAACAAAGACATACACTGACACCAAGTAACAAAGACATACACTTACACCAAGTAACAAAGACACACACTTACACCAAGTAACACAGACATACACTGACACCAAGTAACAAAGACAGACAATTACACCAAGTAACAAAGACATACACTTACACCAAGTATTTTGACATACACTGACACCAAGTGACAAAGACATGCACTGACACCAAGTAACACAGACACACACTGACACCCAGTAAAAAAGACATACACAGACACCAAGTCACAAAGACATACACTGATACCAAGTCACAAAGACATACACTGATGCCCAGTAACAAAGACACACACTTACACCAAGTAACACAAACATACACTGACACCAAGTAACAATGACAGACAATTACACCAAGTAACAAAGACAAACACTTACACCAAGTATTTTGACATACACTGACACCAAGTAACAAAGACAGACACTGATACCCAGTAACACAGGCACACACTGCGGGGGGTGGGTGGGTGTTTGTGGGGGTGGTGGCACATTGGCGCAGTGGTTAGCACCGCAGCCTCACAGCTCCAGGGACCCGGGTTCGATTCTGGGTACTGCCTGTGCGGAGTTTGCAAGTTCTCCCTGTGTCTGCGTGGGTTTCCTCCCGGTGCTCCGGTTTCCTCACACATGCCAAAGACTTGCAGGTTGATAGGTTAATTGGCCATCATAAATTGCCCCTAGTATTGGTAGGTGGTAGGGAAATATCTAAGGATAGGTGGGGATGTGATAGGAATACGGGATTAGTGTAGGATTAGTATAAATGGGATGTTGATGGTCGGCACAGACTCGGTGTGCCGAAGGGCCTGTTTATGTGCTGTATCTCTAAACTAAGCTAAATACTGATACCTAGTGTCACAGACACACACTGACACCCAGTACCACAAACAAACACACACTGACACCCAGTCACACAGTGAAACACTGTTACACAGTAACAAAGACATACACTGACATCAAGTCACAAAGACATACACTGATACCAAGTCACAAAGATATACACTGATGCCCAGTAACACAGGCACACACTTACACCAAGTATATTGACATACACTGACACCAAGTAACAAAGACATGCACTGACACCAAGTAACACAGACACACACTGAAACCCAGTAAAAAAGACATGCACTGACACCAAGTCACAAAGACATACACTGATACCAAGTCACAAAAGACAGACACTGATGCCCAGTAACAAAGACACACACTTACACCAAGTAACACAGACATGAACTGACACCAAGTAACAAAGACAGACAATTACACCTAGTAACAAAGACATACACCTACACCAAGTATTTTGACATACACTGACACCAAGTAACAAAGACATACACTGATACCCAGTAACGCAGACACACACTTACTCCCAGTAACACAGACACACACTGACACCAAGTAACAAAGACATACACTGACACCAAGTAACAAAGACATACACTTACACCAAGTAACAAAGACACACAATGATACCCGTAACGCAGACACACACTTACACCCAGTAAAAAAGACATACACTGACACCAAGTCACAAAGACATACACTGATACCGAGTCACAAAGACATACACTGATGCCCAGTAACACAGACACACACTGACACCAAGTCACGAAGACATACACTGACACCAAGTAACAAAGATATACACTTGCACCAAGTAACAAAGACACACACTTACACCAAGTAACACAGACATACATTGACACCATGTAACAAAGACATACACTGACACCCAGTAACACAGACACACACGGACACCAAGTAACAAAGACACACACTTACACCAAGTAACACAGATACACACTGACACCCAGTAACACAAACAAACACACTGACACCAAGTAACATAAACATACACTGACACCAAGTCACAAAGACATACACTGATACCAAGTCACAAATACATGCACTGACGCCCAGTAACACAGACACACACTGACACCAAGTCACAAAGACATACACTGACACCAAGTAACAAAGATATACACTTTCACCAAGTAACAAAGACACACACTTACACCAAGTAACACAGACATACACTGACACCAAGTAACATAAACATACACTGACACCAAGTCACGAAGACATACACTGATACAAAGTCACAAATACATGCACTGACACCCAGTAACACAGACACACACTGACACCAAGTCACAAAGACATACACTGACACCAAGTAACAAAGATATACACTTACACCAAGTAACAAAGACACACACTTACACCAAGTAACACAGACATACACTGACACCAAGTAACAAAGACAGACAATTACACCAAGTAACAAAGACATACACTTACACCACTTATTTTGACATACACTGACACCAAGTAACAAAGACATACACTTACACCACTTATTTTGACATACACTGACACCAAGTAACAAAGACATACACTGATACCCAGTAACACAGACACACACTTACACCAAGTAACACAGACACACACTTACACCAAGTAAAAAAGACAGACACTGATACCCAGTAACACAGACTCACACTTGCACCAAGTAACAAAGACATACACTGACACCCAGTAACAAAGACATACACAGACACCCAGTAACACAGACACCCACGGACACCAAGTAACAAAGACACACACTTCCACCAAGTAACACAGACACAAACTGACTCCCAGTAACACAAACAAACACACTGACACTAAGCAACACAGACATACACTGACACCAAGTAACAAAGACATACACTGATACCCAGTAACACAGGCACACACTTGGGGGGTGGGGGGGGGGCACATTGGCGCAGTGGTTAGCACCGCAGCCTCACAGCTCCTGGGACCCGGGTTCGATTCTGGGTACTGCCTGTGCGGAGTTTGCAAGTTCTCCCTGTGTCTGCGTCGGTTTCCTCCGGGTGCTCCGGTTTCCTCCCACATGCCAAAGACTTGCAGGTTGATAGGTTAATTGGCCATCATAAATTGCCCCCAGTATAGGCAGGTGGTAGGGAAATATATAGGGACAGGTGGGGATGTGATAGGAATACGGGATTAGTGTAGCATTATTATAAATTTTTGGTTGATGGTCGGCACAGACCCGGTGTGCCGAAAGGCCTGTTAAAGTGCTGTATCTCTAAACTAAACTAAATACTGACACCTATTGTCACAGATAAACACTGACACACAGTGACACAAACAAACACACACTGACACGCAGTAACACAGAGAAACACTAATAAACAGTAACAAAGACATACACTGACACCAAGTCACAAACACATACACTGACACCAAGTAACAAAGACATACACTGACACCAAGTCACAAAGACATACACTGACACCCAGGAACACAAACAAACACACTGACACCAAGTAACATAAACATACACTGACACCAAGTCACAAAGACATACACTGATACCAAGTCACAAATACATGCACTGACGCCCAGTAACACAGACACACACTGACACCAAGTCACAAAGACATACACTGACACCAAGTAACAAAGATATACACTTACACCAAGTAACAAAGACACACCTTACATCAAGTAACACAGACATACATTGACACCAAGTAACAAAGACATACACTGACACCCAGTAACACAGACACACACGGACACCAAGTAACAAAGTCACACACTTACACCAAGTAACACAGACACACACTGACACCCAGTAACACAAACAAACACACTGACACCAAGTAACATAAACATACACTGACACCAAGTCACAAAGACATACACTGATACCAAGTCACAAATACATGCACTGACGCCCAGTAACACAGACACACACTGACACCAAGTCACAAAGACATACACTGACACCAAGTAACAAAGATATACACTTACACCAAGTAACAAAGACACGCACTTACACCAAGTAACACAGACATACACTGGCACCAAGTAACATAAACATACACTGACACCAAGTCACAAAGACATGCACTGATACCAAGTCACAAATACATGCACTGACGCCCAGTAACACAGACACACACTGACACCAAGTCACAAAGACATACACTGACACCAAGTAACAAAGATATACACTTACACCAAGTAACACAGACATACACTGACACCAAGTAACAAAGACATCCACTGATACCCAGTAACACAGACACACACTTACACCAAGTAACACAGACACACACTTACACCAAGTAAAAAAGACAGACACTGATACCCAGTAACACAGACACACACTTGCACCAAGTAACAAAGACATACACTGACACCCAGTAACAAAGACATACACTGACACCCAGTAACACAGACACCCACGGACACCAAGTAACAAAGACACACACTTCCACCAAGTAACACAGACACACACTGACTCCCAGTAACACAAAGAAACACACTGACACTAAGCAACACAGACATACACTGACACCAAGTAACAAAGACATACACTGATACCCAGTAACACAGGGGGGGGGGGGGCACATTGGCGCAGTGGTTCGCACCGCAGCCTCACAGCTCCTGGGACCCGGGTTCGATTCTGGGTACTGCCTGTGCGGAGTTTGCAAGTTCTCCCTGTGTCTGCGTGGGTTTCCTCCGGGTGCTCCGGTTTCCTCCCACATGCCAAAGACTTGCAGGTTGATAGGTTAATTGGCCATCATAAATTGCCCCCAGTATAGGCAGGTGGTAGGGAAATATGTAGGGCCAGGTGGGGATGTGATAGGAATACGGGATTAGTGTAGCATTATTATAAATTGGTGGTTGATGGTCGGCACAGACCCGGTGTGCCGAAAGGCCTGTTAAAGTGCTGTATCTCTAAACTAATTTAAATACTGACACCTATTGTCACAGATAAACACTGATACACAGTGACACAAACAAACACACACTGACACGCAGTAACACAGAGAAACACTAATAAACAGTAACAAAGACATACACTGACACCAAGTCACAAACACATACACTGACACCAAGTAACAAAGACATACACTGACACCAAGTCACAAAGACATACAATGACACCAAGTCACAAATACATACACTGATACACAGACACACACTTACACCAAGTACCACAGACATACACTGACACCAAGTAACAAAGACATACACTGATACCCAGTATCAGAGACACACACTTGCACCAAGTAACAAAGACATACACTGACACCAAGTCACAAAGACACACACTGACACCCAGTAACAAAGACAGTCACTGACACAAAGTCACAAAGACATACACTGATACCCAGGAACACAGACACACACTGACACCCAGTAACAAAGACATACAATGATACCAAGTCACAAAGACATACACTGATACCCAGTAACACAGACACACACTGACACACAGTAACAAAGACATACACTGATAGCAAGTCACAAAGATATACACTGATACCCAGTAACACAGAGACACACTGACACCCAGTAACAAAGACATACACTGATACCAAGTCACAAAGACATACACTGATACCCAGTAACACAGACACACACTGACACCAAGTAACAAAGACATACACTGTCACCAAGTAACAATGACATACACTGACACCAAGTAACAAAGACATGCTCTTACAACAAGTATCAAAGACAGACAATTACACCAAGTAACTAAGAAATGCACTTACACCAAGTATTTTGACATACACTGACACCAAGTAACAAAGACATACACTGACACTCAGTCACAAAGTCACAAAGCGACACCCAGTAACAAAGACATACAATGACACCAATTCACAAAGACATAAACTGCTACCCAGTAACACAGACACACACTAACACCAAGTAACTCAGACATACACTGACACCAAGTAACAAAGACATACACTGATACCCAGTTACACAGACACAAACTGACACCGATTAACAAAGTCAGACACTGATACCCAGTAACACAGACACACACTAACACCAAGTAACTCAGACACACACTTACACCAATTAACAAAGACATACACTTGACACCCAGTAACAAAGACATACACAGACACCCAGTAACACAGACACACACGGACACCAAGTAACTCAGACATACACTGACACCAAGTAACAAAGACATACCCTGATACCCAGTAACAAAGACATACACTGACACGAAGTCACAAAGACATAAACAGATACCCAGTAACACAGACACACACTAACACCAAGTAACTCAGACATACACTGACACCCAGTAACAAAGACACACAATTACACCCATTAACACAGTCACACACGGACACCAAGTAACAAAGACACACTCTTACACCAAGTAACAGAGACACACACTGAAACCCAGTAACACAAACAAACACACTGACACCAATTAACACAGACATACACTGAAACCAAGTAACAAAGACATACACTGATACCCAGTAACACAGACACACACTTGCACCAAGTAACAAAGACATACACTGACACCAGGTCACAAAGACACTCACTGACAACCAGTAACAAAGACATGCACTGACACCAAATCACAAAGACATACACTGATACCCAGGAACACAGACACACACTGACACCCAGTAACAAAGATATACACTAATGCCATTTCACAAAGACATACACTGATACCCAGTAACACAGACACACACTTACACCCAGTAACAAAGACATGTACTGATACCAAGTCACAAAGACATACACTGATACCCAGTAACACAGATACACGCTCTGACTCCCAGCAACAAAGGCATACACTGATACCAAGTCACAAAGACATACACTGCTACCCAGTAACACAGACACACACTGACACCAAGTAACAAAGACATACACTGACACCAAGTAACAAAGTCATACACTGACACCAAGTGACAAAGACATACACTTACACCAAGTAACAAAGACAGACAATTACACCAAGTAACAAAGACATACACTTACACCAAGTATTTTGACATACACTGACACCAAGTAACAAAGACATAAACTGATACCCATTGACACAAACATACACTGATACCCAGTAACACAGACACACACTAACACCAAGTAACAAAGACATACACTGATACCCAGTAACACAGACACACACTAACACCTAGTAACAAAGACATACACTGACACCAAGTCACAAAGACACACAGTGATACCCAGTAACACAGACACACACTAACACCAAGTAACTCAGACATACACTGACACCAAGTAACAAAGACATACACTGACACCAAGTCACAAAGACATACACTGATACCCAGTAACACAGACACACACTAACACCAAGTAACTCAGACATACACTGACACCAAGTAACAAAGACATACACTGATACCCGGTAACACAGATACACACTTACACCAATTAACAAAGACATACACTGACACCAAGTCACAAAGACACACACTGACACCCAGTAACAAAGACATATACTGACACAAAGTCACAAAGACATACACTGATACCCATGAACACAGACACACACTGACACCCATTAACAAAGACATACAATGATACCAAGTCACAAAGACATACACTGATACGCAGCAACACAGTCACACACTGACACCCAGTAACAAAGACATACACTGATATCAAGTCACAAAGACATACACTGTCACCAAGTAACAAAGACAGACAATGACACCAAGTAACAAAGACATAAACTTACACCAAGTATTTTGACATACACTGACACCAAGTAACAAAGACATACACTGATACCCATTGACACAAACATACACTGATACCCAGTAACACAGACACACACTAACACCAAGTAACAAAGACATACACTGACACCAAGTCACAAAGACACACACTGACACCAAGTAACAAAGACATACACTGACACCAAGTAACAAAGAAATACACTGATACCCAGTATCACAGACACACACTTGCACCAAGTAACAAAGACATACACTGACACCAAGTCACAAAGACACACACTGACACCCAGTAACAAAGACATACACTGACACCAAGTCACAAAGACATACACTGATACCCAGGAACACAGACACACACTGACACCCAGTAACAAAGACATACACTGATTCTTTTGGGCCTCCTTATCTCGAGAGACAATGGATACGCGCCTGGAGGTGGTCAGTGGTTTGTGAAGCAGCGCCTGGAGTGGCTATAAAGGCCAATTCTGGAGTGACAGGCTCTTCCACAGGTGCTGCAGAGAAATTTGTTTGTTGGGGCTGTTGCACAGTTGGCTCTCCCCTTGCGCCTCTGTCTTTTTTCCTGCCAACTACTGAGTCTCTTCGACTCGCCACAATTTAGCCCTGTCTTTATGGCTGCCCGCCAGCTCTGGCGAATGCTGGCAACTGACTCCCACGACTTGTGATCAATGTCACACGATTTCATGTCGCGTTTGCAGACGTCTTTATAACGGAGAAATGGACGGCCGGTGGGTCTGATACCAATGGCGAGCTCGCTGTACAATGTGTCTTTGGGGATCCTGCCATCTTCCATGCGGCTCACATGGCCAAGCCATCTCAAGCGCCGCTGACTCAGTACTGTGTATAAGCTGGGGATGTTGGCCGCTTCAAGGACTTCTGTGTTGGAGATATAGTCCTGCCACCTGATGCCAAGTATTCTCCGAAGGCAGCGAAGATGGAATGAATTGAGACGTCGCTCTTGGCTGGCATACGTTGTCCAGGCCTCGCTGCCGTAGAGCAAGGTACTGAGGACACAGGCCTGATACACTCGGACTTTTGTGTTCCGTGTCAGTGCGCCATTTTCCCACACTCTCTTGGCCAGTCTGGACATAGCAGTGGAAGCCTTACCCATGCGCTTGTTGATTTCTGCATCTAGAGACAGGTTACTGGTGATAGTTGAGCCTAGGTAGGTGAACTCTTGAACCACTTCCAGAGCGTGGTCGCCAATATTGATGGATGGAGCATTTCTGACATCCTGCCCCATGATGTTCGTTTTCTTGAGGCTGATGGTTAGGCCAAATTCATTGCAGGCAGACGCAAACCTGTCGATGAGACTCTGCAGGCATTCTTCAGTGTGAGATGTTAAAGCAGCATCGTCAGCAAAGAGGAGTTCTCTGATGAGGACTTTCCGTACTTTGGACTTCGCTCTTAGACGGGCAAGGTTGAACAACCTGCCCCCTGATCTTGTGTGGAGGAAAATTCCTTCTTCAGAGGATGTGAACGCATGTGAAAGCAGCAGGGAGAAGAAAATCCCAAAAAGTGTGGGTGCGAGAACACAGCCCTGTTTCACACCACTCAGGATAGGAAAGGGCTCTGATGAGGAGCCACCATGTTGAATTGTGCCTTTCATATTGTCATGGAATGAGGTGATGATACTTAGTAGCTTTGGTGGACATCCGATCTTTTCTAGTAGTCTGAAGAGACCACGTCTGCTGACGAGGTCAAAGGCTTTGGTGAGATCAATGAAAGCAATGTAGAGGGGCATCTGTTGTTCACGGCATTTCTCCTGTATCTGACGAAGGGAGAACAGCATGTCAATAGTCGATCTCTCTGCACGAAAGCCACACTGTGCCTCAGGGTAGACGTGCTCGGCCAGCTTCTGGAGCCTGTTCAGAGCGACTCGAGCAAAGACTTTCCCCACTATGCTGAGCAGGGAGATTCCATGGTAGTTGTTGCAGTCACCGCGGTCACCTTTGTTTTTATAGAGGGTGTTGATGTTGGCATCGCGCATGTCCTGGGGTACTGCTCCCTCGTCCCAGCACAGGCATAGCAGTTCATGTAGTGCTGAGAGTATAGCAGGCTTGGCACTCTTGATTATTTCAGGGGTAATGCTGTCCTTCCCAGGGTCTTTTCCGCTGGCTAGGGAATCAATGGCATCACTGAGTTCCGATTTGGTTGGCTGTATGTCCAGCTCATCCATGACTGGTAGAGGCTGGGCTGCATTGAGGGCAGTCTCAGTGACAGCATTCTCCCTGGAGTACAGTTCTAGGTAGTGCTCAACACAGCGGTCCATCTGTTTGCGTTGGTCAGTGATTATGTCCCCCGATTTAGATTTGAGGGGGGTGATCTTCTTGATGGTTGGCCCAAGAGCTCTCTTCATGCCATCATAAATTCCTCTGATGTTTCCGGTGTCTGAGGCCAGCTGAATATGACTGCATAGGTGTTGCCAGTAGTCGTTTGCGCAACGCCTAGCTGTTCTTTGTGCAGTACTTCTGGCTGCTTTAAGTGCTGCGGATGTTAAATCGCTGGGGGCTTTCTTGTAGTTCAAAAGTGCAATGCGCTTAGCGGCTATGACAGGTTCCAGCTCTTCATTATGAGATTGAAACCAGTCTGCATTTCTCTTCGCACTTTTGCCGTAGGTGGTCAAAGCTGATTCATAGATGGCGTCTCTGATGTGGGCCCACTTGGTCTCAGCATCCCCTGTGGGAGCGTTTTGAAGGGCTGATACAAGTGAATTCAGAAATTTTTTTAACAGCTGTGGGTGAGAAATTCTGATACCAAGTCACAAAGACATACACTGATACCCAGTAACACAGACATACACTGACACCCAGTAACAAAGACATACACTGACACCAAGCCACAAAGACATACACTTACACCAAGTAAGAAAGACACACAATTACACCAAGGAACACAGACATACACTGCCACCAAGTAACAAAGACGTACACTGACACCAAGTAACAAAGACATGCACTTACACCAAGTAACAAAGACATACACTGATACCCATTAACACAAACATGCACTGATACCCAGTAACACAGACACACACATACACGAAGTAACAAAGTCATACACTGACACCAAGTCACAAAGACACACACTGACACCCAGTAACAAAGACATATACTGACACAAAGTCACAAAGACATACACTGATACCCAGGAACACAGACACACGAACACCAAGTAAATCAGACATACACTGACACCAAGTAACAAAGACATACACTGATACCCAGTAACACAGACACACACTTACACCAATTAACAAAGACAGACACTGATACCCAGTAACACAGACACACACTTACACCAAGTAACAAAGACATACACTGACACCCAGTAACAAAGACATACACTGACACCCAGTAACACAGACACACACGGACACCAAGTAACAAAGACACAGACTTACACCAAGTAATACAGACACACACTGACACCCAGTAACACAGACACACACTTACACCCATTAACACAGACACACACGGACACCAAGTAACAAAGACACGCACTTACACCAAGTAACACAGACGCACACTGACACCCAGAAACACAAACAAAGACACTGACACCATGTAACACAGACATGCACTGACACCAAGTAACAAAGACATGCACTGATACCCAGTAACACAGGCAGACTTTGGGCGGGGAGGGGGGGGGGCACATTGGCGCATTGGTTAGCACCGCAGCCTCACAGCTCCAGGGACCCGGGTTCGATTCTGGGTACTGCCTGTGCGGAGTTTGCAAGTTCTCCCTGTGTCTGCGTGGGTTTCCTCCGGGTGCTCCGGTTTCCTCCCACATGCCAAAGACTTGCAGGTTGATATAATAATTGGCCATCATAAATTGCCCCTAGTATAGGCAGGTGGTAGGGAAATATATAGGGACAGGTGGGGATGTGATAGGAATACAGGATTAGTGTAGGATTATTATAAATGGGTGGTTGATGGTCGGCACAGCCTCGGTGGGCCGAAGGGCCTGTAAAAGTGCTGTCTCACTAAACTAAATACTGACACCTAGTGTCTCAGATAAACACTGACACCCAGTGACACAAACAAACACACACTGACACGCAGTGACACAGAGAAACACTAATAAACAGTAACAAAGACATACTCTGACACCAAGTCACAAACACATACACTGACACCAAGTAACAAAGACGTACACTTACACCAAGTAACAAAGACATACACTGATGCACAGGCACACACTTACACCAAGTAACACGGACATACACTGTACACAGTTAGAAACACACACTGACCCACAGTAAAACAAACACACACTGACCCCCAGTGACACAGACATACACTGACACCAAGTCACTAAGACACACACTGACACCCAGTAACAAAGACATACACTGACACCAAGTTACAAAGACAAAAACTGATACCCAGTAACACAGACACACACTAACACCAAGTAACTCAGACATACACTGACACCAAGTAACAAAGACATACACTCATACCAGTTACACAGACACACACTTACACCTAGTAACAAAGACAGACACTGATACCCAGTAACACAGACACACATTAACACCAAGTAACTCAGACATACACTTACAGCAAGTAACAAAGACATACACTGACACCCAGTAACATAGGCACACACGGACACCAAGTAACAAAGACACAGACTTACACCAAGTAACACAAACACACTGACACCCAGTAACACAGACACACACTTACACCCATTAACACAGACATACACGGATACCAAGTAACAAAGACACACACTTACACCAAGTAACACAGACACACACTGAAACCCAGTAACAAAGACATACACTGATACACAGGCACACACTTACACCAAGTTACACAGACATACAATGACACCCAGTTAGAAACACACACTGACCCCCAGTGAATCAGACACACACTGACCCCCAGTAACACAGACATACACTGACACCAAGTCACTAAGACACACACTGACACCCAGTAACAAAGACATACACTGACACCAAGTCTCAAAGACATACACTGATACACAGACAAACACTTACACCAAGTAACACAGACATACACTGACACCAAGTAACAAAGACATACACTGATACCCAGTATCACAGACACACACTTGCACAATGTAACAAAGACATACACTGACACCAAGTCACAAAGACATACACTGATACCCAGGAAAACAGACACACACTGACACCCAGTAACAAAGACATGCACTGATACCAAGTAACAAAGACATACACTGACACCAAGTAACAAAGACATGCACTTACACCAAGTAACAAAGACATACTCTGATACCCATTAACACAAACATACACTGATACCCAGTAACACAGACACACACATACACCAAGTAACAAAGTCATACACTGACACCAAGTCACAAAGACACACACTGACACCCAGTAACAAAGACATATACTGACACAAAGTCACAAAGACATACACTGATACCAAGGAACACAGACACACGAACACCAAGTAAATCAGACATACACTGACACCAAGTAACAAAGACATACACTGATACCCAGTAACACAGACAGACACTTACACCAATTAACAAAGACAGACACTGATACCCAGTAACACAGACACACACTTACACCAAGTAACAAAGACATACAATGACACCCAGTAACAAAGACATACACTGACACCCAGTAACACAGACACACACGGACACCAAGTAACAAAGACACGGACTTACACCAAGTAACACAGACACACACTGACACCCAGTAACACAGACACACACTTACACCCATTAACACAGACACACACGGACACCAAGTAACAAAGACACGCACTTACACCAAGTAACACAGACGCACACTGACAACCAGTAACACAAACAAAGACACTGACACCAAGTAACACAGACATGCACTGACACCAAGTAACAAAGACATGCACTGATACCCAGTAACACAGGCAGACGTTGGGCGGGGAGGGGGCACATTGGCGCAGTGGTTAGCACCGCAGTCTCACAGCTCCAGGGACCCGTTTTCGATTCTGGGTACTGCCTGTGCGGAGTTTGCAAGTTCTCCCTGTGTCTGCGTGGGTTTCCTCCGGGTGCTCAGGTTTCCTCCCACATGCCAAAGACTTGCAGGTTGATATAATAATTGGCCATCATAAATTGCCCCTAGTGTAGGCAGGTGGTAGGGAAATATATAGGGACAGGTGGGGATGTGATAGGAATACAGGATTAGAGTAGGATTATTATAAATGGGTGGTTGATGGTCGGCACAGACTCGGTGGGCCGAAAGGCCTGTAAAAGTGCTGTCTCACTAAACTAAATACTGACACCGAGTGTCTCAGATAAACACTGACACCCAGTGACACAAACAAACACACACTGACACGCAGTGACACAGAGAAACACTAATAAACAGGAACAAAGACGTACACTGACACCAAGTCACAAACACATACACTGATGCACAGGCACACACTTACACCAAGTAACACAGACATACACTGACACACAGTTAGAAACACACACTGACCCCAGTAAAGCAGACACACACTGACCCCCAGTAACACAGACATACACTGAAACCTAGTCACTAAGACACACACTGACACCCAGTAACAAAGACATACACTAACACCAAGTAACTCAGACATACACTGACACCAAGTAACAAAGACATACACTGATACCCAGTTACACAGACACACACTAACACCTAGTAACAAAGACAGACACTGATACCCAGTAACACAGACACACACTAACACCAAGTAACTCAGACAGACACATACACCAAGTAACAAAGACATACACTGACACCCAGTAACAAAGACATACACAGACACCCAGTAACACAGACATACACTGACACCAAGTTACTCGGACATACACTGACACCAAGTAACAAAGACATACACTGATACCCAGTAACAAAGACATACACTGACACCAAGTCACAAAGACATAAACTGATACCCAGTAAAACAGACACACACTAACACCAAGTAACTCAGACATACACTTACACCAAGTAACAAAGACATACACTGACACCCAGTAACACAGACACACACTAACACCAAGTAACTCAGACAGACACATACACCAAGTAACAAAGACATACACTGACACCCAGTAACAAAGACATACACAGACACCCAGTAACACAGACATACACTGACACCAAGTTACTCGGACATACACTGACACCAAGTAACAAAGACATACACTGATACCCAGTAACAAAGACATACACTGACACCAAGTCACAAAGACATAAACTGATACCCAGTAAAACAGACACACACTAACACCAAGTAACTCAGACATACACTTACACCAAGTAACAAAGACATACACTGACACCCAGTAACACAGGCACACACGGACACCAAGTAACAAAGACACAGACTTACACCAAGTAACACAAACACACTGACACCCAGTAACACAGACACACACTTACACCCATTAACACAGACACACACGGATACCAAGTAACAAAGACACACACTTACACCAAGTAACACAGACACACTCTGAAACACAGTAACAAAGACATACACTGATACACAGGCACACACTTACACCAAGTAACACAGACATACAATGACACCCAGTTAGAAACACACACTGACCCCCAGTAAAACAGACACACACTGACCCCCAGTAACACAGACATACACTGACACCAAGTCACTAAGACACACACTGACACCCAGTAACAAAGACATACACTGACACCAAGTCACAAAGACATACACTGATACACAGACAAACACTTACACCAAGTAACACAGACATACACTGACACCAAGTAACAAAGACATACACTGATACCCAGTATCACAGACACACACTTGCACAAAGTAACAAAGACATACACTGACACCAAGTCACAAAGACATACACTGATACCCAGGAACACAGACACACACTGACACCCAGTAACAAAGACATGCACTGATACCAAGTAACAAAGACATACACTGATACCCATTAACACAAACATACACTGATACCCAGTAACACAGACACACACATACACCAAGTAACAAAGTCATACACTGACACCAAGTCACAAAGACACACACTGACACCCAGTAACAAAGACATATACTGACACAAAGTCACAAAGACATACACTGATACCCAGGAACACAGACACACGAACACCAAGTAAATCAGACATACACTGACACCAAGTAACAAAGACATACACTGATACCCAGTAACACAGACACACAATTACACCAATTAACAAACACAGACACTGATACCCAGTCACACAGACACACACTTAGACCAAGTAACAAAGACATACACTGACACCCAGTAACAAAGACATACACTGACACCCAGTAACACAGACACACACGGACACCAAGTAACAAAGACACAGACTTACACCAAGTAACACAGACACACACGGACACCCAGTAACACAGACACACACTTACACCCATTAACACAGACACACACGGACACCAAGTAACAAAGTCACGCACTTACACCAAGTAACACAGACGGACACTGACACCCAGTAACACAAACAAAGACACTGACACCAAGTAACACAGACATGCACTGACACCAAGTAACAAACACATGCACTGATACCCAGTAACACAGTCAGACGTTGGGTGGATGGGGGGGTGGGGTGCACATTGGCGCAGTGGTTAGCACCGCAGTCTCACAGCTCCAGGGACCCGGGTTCGATTCTGGGTACTGCCTGTGCGGAGTTTGCAAGTTCTCCCTGTGTCTGCGTTGGTTTCCTCCGGGTGCTCCGGTTTCCTCCCACATGCCAAAGACTTGCAGGTTGATATAATAATTGGCCATCATAAATTGACCCTAGTATAGGCAGGTGGTAGGGAAATATATAGGGACAGGTGGGGATGTGATAGGAATACAGGATTAGTGTAGGATTATTATAAATGGGTGGTTGATGGTCGGCACAGACTCGGTGGGCCGAAAGGCCTGTAAAAGTGCTGTCTCACTAAACTAAATACTGACACCTCGTGTCTCAGATAAACACTGACACCCAGTGACACAAACAAAAACACACTGACACGCAGTGACACAGAGAAACACTAATAAACAGTAACAAAGACATACACTGACACCCAGTAACACAGGCACACACGGACACCAAGTAACAAAGACACAGACTTACACCAAGTAACACAAACACACTGACACCCAGTAACACAGACACACACTTACACCCATTAACACAGACACTCACGGACACCAAGTAACAAAGACACACACTTACACCAAGTAACACAGACACACACTGAAACCCAGTAACAAAGATATACATTGATACACAGGCACACACTTACACCAAGTAACACAGACATACAATGACACCCAGTTAGAAACACACACTGACCCCCAGTAAAACAGACACACACTGACCCCCAGTAACACAGACATACACTGACACCAAGTCACTAAGACTACACTGACACCCAGTAACAAAGACATACACTGACACCATTTCACAAAGACATACACTGATACACAGACAATCACTTACACCAAGTAACACAGACATGCACTGACACCAAGTAACAAAGACATACACTGATACCCAGTATCACAGACACACACTTGCACAAAGTAACAATGACATACACTGACACCAAGTCACAAAGACATACACTGATACCCAGGAACACAGACACACACTGACACCCAGTAACAAAGACATGCACTGATACCAAGTAACAAAGACATACACTGATACTCAGTAACACAGACACACAATGACACCAAGTAACAAAGACATACACTGACACCAAGTAGCAAAGACATACACTGTCACCAAGTAACAAAGACAGACAATGACACCAAGTAACAAAGACGTAAACTTACACCAAGTATTTTGACATACACTGACACCAAGTAACAAAGACATACACTGACACCAAGTCACAAAGACAAAAACTGATACCCAGTAACACAGACACACACTAACACCAAGTAACTCAGACATACACTAACACCAAGTAACAAAGACATACACTGATACCCAGTTACACAGACACACACTAACACCAAGTAACAAAGACAGACACTGATACCCAGAAACACAGACACACACTAACACTAAGTAACTCAGACAGACACTGACACCAAGTCACAAAGACATACACTGATACACAGAGAAACACTTACACCAAGTAACACAGACATGCACTGACACCAAGTAACAAAGACATACACTGATACCCAGTATCACAGACACACACTTGCACAAAGTAACAAAGACATACACTGACACCAAGTCACAAAGACATACACTGATACCCAGGAACACAGACACACACTGACACACAGTAACAAAGACATGCACTGATACCAAGTAACAAAGACATACACTGATACCCAGTAACACAGACACACACTGACACCAAGTAACAAAGACATACACTGACACCAAGTAGCAAAGACATACACTGATACCCAGTATCACAGACACACACTTGCACCAAGTAACAAAGACATACACATACCCCAAGTCACAAAGACATACACTGATACCCAGGAACACAGACACACGAACACCAAGTAAATCAGACATACACTGACACCAAGTAACAAAGACATACACTGATACCCAGTAACACAGACACACACTTACACCAATTAACAAAGACAGACACTGATACCCAGTAACACAGACACACACTTACACCAAGTAACAAAGACATACACTGACAGCCAGTAACAAAGACATACACTGACACCCAGTAACACAGACACACACGGACACCAAGTAACAAAGACACAGACTTACACCAAGTAACACAGACATACACTGACACCCAGTAACACAGCCACGCACTTACACCCATTAACACAGACACACACGGACACCAAGTAACAAAGACACGCACTTACACCAAGTAACACAGACGCACACTGACACCCAGTAACACAAACAAATACACTGACACCATGTAACACAGGCACACACGGACACCAAGTAACAAAGACACAGACTTACACCAAGTAACACAAACACACTGACACCCAGTAACACAGACACACACTTACACCCATTAACACAGACACACACGGACACCAAGTAACAAAGACACACACTTACACCAAGTAACACAGACACACACTGAAACCCAGTAACAAAGACATACATTGATACACAGGCACTCACTTACACCAAGTAACACAGACATACAATGACACCCAGTTAGAAACACACACTGACCCCCAGTAAAACAGACACACACTGACCCCCAGTAACACAGACATACACTGACACCAAGTCACTAAGACTACACTGACACCCAGTAACAAAGACATGCACTGACACCATTTCACAAAGACATACACTGATACACAGACAAACACTTACACCAAGTAACACAGACATACACTGACACCAAGTCACAAAGACATACACTGATACCCAGGAACACAGACACACACTGACACCCAGTAACAAAGACATACATTGATACACAGGCACTCACTTACACCAAGTAACACAGACATACAATGACACCCAGTTAGAAACACACACTGACCACCAGTAAAACAGACACACACTGACCCCCAGTAACACAGACATACACTGACACCAAGTCACTAAGACTGCACTGACACCCAGTAACAAAGACATGCACTGACACCATTTCACAAAGACATACACTGATACACAGACAAACACTTACACCAAGTAACACAGACATGCACTGACACCAAGTAACAAAGACATACACTGATACCCAGTATCACAGACACACACTTGCACAAAGTAACAAAGACATACACTGACACCAAGTCACAAAGACATACACTGATACCCAGGAACACAGACACACACTGACACCCAGTAACAAAGACATGCATGATACCAAGTAACAAAAACATACACTGAACCCAGTAACACAGACACACACTGACACCAAGTAACAAAGACATACACTGACACCAAGTAACAAAGACATACACTGATACCCATTGACACAAACATACACTGATACCCAGTAACACAGACACACACTAACACCCAGTAACAAAGACATACATTGATACACAGGCACTCACATACACCAAGTAACACAGACATACAATGACACCCAGTTAGAAACACACACTGACCACCAGTAAAACAGACGCACACTGACCCCCAGTAACACAGACATACACTGACACCAAGTCACTAAGACTGCACTGACACCCAGTAACAAAGACATGCACTGACACCATTTCACAAAGACATACACTGATACACAGACAAACACTTACACCAAGTAACACAGACATGCACTGACACCAAGTAACAAAGACATACACTGATACCCAGTATCACAGACACACACTTGCACAAAGTAACAAAGACATACACTGACACCAAGTCACAAAGACATACACTGATACCCAGGAACACAGACACACACTGACACCCAGTAACAAAGACATGCATGATACCAAGTAACAAAAACATACACTGAACCCAGTAACACAGACACACACTGACACCAAGTAACAAAGACATACACTGACACCAAGTAACAAAGACATACACTTACACCAAGTAACAAAGACATACACTGACACCAAGAGACACAAACATACACTGATACCCAGTAACACAGACACACACTAACACCAAGGAACAAAGACATACTCTGACACCAAGTCACAAAGACACACACTGACACCCAGTAACAAAGACGTACACTGACACCAAGTAACAAAGAAATACACTGATACCCAGTATCACAGACACACACTTGCACCAAGTAACAAAGACATATACATACCCCAAGTCACAAAGACATACACTGATACCCAGGAACACAGACACAAGAACACCAAGTAAATCACACATACACTGACACCAAGTAACAAAGACATACACTGATACCCAGTAACACAGACACACACTTACACCAATTAACAAAGACAGACACTGATACCCAGTAACACAGACACACACTTACACCAAGTAACAAAGACATACACTGACACCCAGTAACAAAGACATACACTGACACCCAGTAACACAGACACACACGGACACCAAGTAACAAAGACACAGACTTACACCAAGTAACACAGACACACACTGACACCCAGTAACACAGACACACACTTACACCCATTAACACAGACACACACGGACACCAAGTAACAAAGACACGCACTTACACCAAGTAACACAGACGCACACTGACACCCAGTAACACAAACAAAGACACTGACACCAAGTAACACAGACATGCACTGACACCAAGTAACAAAGACATGCACTGATACCCAGTAAAACAGACACACACTAACACCAAGTAACAAAGACATAAACTGACACCCAGTAACACAGGCACACACGGACACCAAGTAACAAGACACAGACTTACACCAAGTAACACAAACACACTGACACCCAGTAACACAGACACACACTTACACCCATTAACACAGACACACACGGACACCAAGTAACAAAGACACACACTTACACCAAGTAACACAGACACACACTGAAACCCAGTAACAAAGACATACACTGATACAGAGGCACACACTTACACCAAGTAAGACAGACATACACTGAAACCCAGTAACAAAGACATACACTGATACACAGGCACACACTTACACCAAGTAACACAGACATACAATGACACCCAGTTAGAAACACACACTGACCCCCAGTAAAACAGACACACACTGACCCCCAGTAACACAGACATACACTGACACCAAGTCACTAAGACTACACTGACACCCAGTAACAAAGACATGCACTGACACCATTTCACAAAGACATACACTGATACACAGAGAAACACTTACACCAAGTAACACAGACATGCACTGACACCAAGTCACAAAGACATACACTGATACCCAGGAACACAGACACACACTGACACCCAGTAACAAAGACATGCACTGATACCAAGTAACAAAGACATACACTGATACCCAGTAACACAGACACACACTGACACCCAGGAACAAAGACATACGCTGATGTCCAGTAACACAGACATACACTGACACCAGGCGGCACAGTGGCGCAGTGGTGAGCACCGCAGCCTCACAGCTCCAGGGACCCGGGTTCGATTCCGGGTACTGCCTGTGTGGAGTTTGCAAGTTCTCCCTGTGTCTGCGTGGGTTTTCTCCGGGTGCTCCGGTTTCCTCCCACAAGCCAAAAGACTTGCAGGTTGATAGGTAAATTGGCCATTATAAATTGTCACTAGTATAGGTAGGTGGTAGGGAAATATAGGGACAGGTGGGGATGTTTGGTAGGAATATGGGATTAGTGTAGGATTAGTATAAATGGGTGGTTGATGTTCGGCACAGACTCGGTGGGCCGAAGGGCCTGTTTCAGTGCTGTATCTCTAAAAAAAATTAACAAAGACATACACTGACACCAAGTAACACAGACATACACTGACACCAAGTAACAAAGACATACACTTACACCAAGTATCAAAGACATACACTTACACCAAGTAACACAGACATACACTGTCACCAAGTAACAATGACATACACTGACACCAAGTAACAAAGACATGCACTTACACAAAGTAATAAAGACAGACAATTACACCAAGTAACAAAGACATACACTTACACCAAGTATTTTGACATAAACAGACACCAAGTAACAAAGACATACACTGATACCCATTAACACAAACATACACTGATACCCAGTCACACAGACACACACTTACACCAAGTAACAAAGACATACACTGACACCAAGTCACAAAGACAAAAACTGATACCCAGTAACACAGACACACACTAACACCAAGTAACTCAGACATACACTGACACCAAGTAACAAAGACATACACTGATACCCAGTTACACAGACACACACTGACACCAAGTCACAAAGACATAAACTGATACCCAGTCACACAGACACACACTAACACCAAGTAACTCAGACATACACTTACACCAAGTAACAAAGACATACACTGACACCCAGTAACACATACACACACGGACACCAAGTAACAAAGACACAGACTTACACCAAGTAACACAGACACACACTGACACCCAGTAACACAAACAAAGACACTGACACCAAGTAACACAGACATGCACTGACACCAAGTCACAAAGACATAAACTGATACCCAGTCACACAGACACACACTGACACCCAGTAACACAGACACACACTTACACCCATTAACACAGACACACACGGACCCCAAGTAACAAAGACACGCACTTACACCAAGTAACACAGACGCACACTGACACCCAGTAACACAAACAAAGACACTGACACCAAGTAACACAGACATGCACTGACACCAAGTAACAAAGACATGCACTGATACCCAGTAAAACAGACACACACTAACACCAAGTAACTCAGACATACACTTACACCAAGTAACAAAGACATAAACTGACACCCAGTAACACAGGCACACACGGACACCAAGTAACAAAGACACAGACTTACACCAAGTAACACAAACACACTGACACCCAGTAACACAGACACACACTTACACCCATTAACACAGACACACACGGACACCAAGTAACAAAGACACACACTTACACCAAGTAACACAGACACACACTGAAACCCAGTAACAAAGACATACACTGATGCACAGGCACACACTTACACCAAGTAACACAGGCATACACTGAAACCCAGTAACAAAGACATACACTGATACACAGGCACACACTTACACCAAGTAACACAGACATACAATGACACCCAGTTAGAAACACACACTGACCCCCAGTAAAACAGACACACACTGACCCCCAGTAACACAGACATACACTGACACCAAGTCACTAAGACTACACTGACACCCAGTAACAAAGACATGCACTGACACCATTTCACAAAGACATACACTGATACACAGAGAAACACTTACACCAAGTAACACAGACATGCACTGACACCAAGTCACAAAGACATACACTGATACCCAGGAACACAGACACACACTGACACCCAGTAACAAAGACATGCACTGATACCAAGTAACAAAGACATACACTGATACCCAGTAACACAGACACACACTGACACCCAGGAACAAAGACATACGCTGATGTCCAGTAACACAGACATACACTGACACCAGGCGGCACAGTGGCGCAGTGGTTAGCACCGCAGCCTCACAGCTCCAGGGACCCGGGTTCGATTCCGGGTACTGCCTGTGTGGAGTTTGCAAGTTCTCCCTGTGTCTGCGTGGGTTTTCTCCGGGTGCTCCGGTTTCCTCCCACAAGCCAAAAGACTTGCAGGTTGATAGGTAAATTGGCCATTATAAATTGTCACTAGTATAGGTAGGTTGTAGGGAAATATAGGGACAGGTGGGGATGTTTGGTAGGAATATGGGATTAGTGTAGTTTTAGTATAAATGGGTGGTTGATGTTCGGCACAGACTCGGTGGGCCGAAGGGCCTGTTTCAGTGCTGTATCTCTAAAAAAAATTAACAAAGACATACACTGACACCAAGTAACACAGACATACACTGACACCAAGTAACAAAGACATACACTTACACCAAGTATCAAAGACATACACTTACACCAAGTAACACAGACATACACTGTCACCAAGTAACAATGACATACACTGACACCAAGTAACAAAGACATGCACTTACACAAAGTAATAAAGACAGACAATTACACCAAGTAACAAAGACATACACTTACACCAAGTATTTTGACATAAACAGACACCAAGTAACAAAGACATACACTGATACCCATTAACACAAACATACACTGATACCCAGTCACACAGACACACACTTACACCAAGTAACAAAGACATACACTGACACCAAGTCACAAAGACAAAAACTGATACCCAGTAACACAGACACACACTAACACCAAGTAACTCAGACATACACTGACACCAAGTAACAAAGACATACACTGATACCCAGTTACACAGAAACACACTGACACCAAGTCACAAAGACATAAACTGATACCCAGTCACACAGACACACACTAACACCAAGTAACTCAGACATACACTTACACCAAGTAACAAAGACATACACTGACACCCAGTAACACATACACACACGGACACCAAGTAACAAAGACACAGACTTACACCAAGTAACACAGACACACACTGACACCCAGTAACACAGACACACACTTACACCCATTAACACAGACACACACGGACACCAATTAACAAAGACACACACTTACAGCAAGTAACACAGACACACACTGAAACCCAGTAACACAAAAAAACACACTGGCACCATTTAACACAGACATACACTGACACCAAGTAACAAAGACATACACTGATACCCAGTAACACAGGCACACGTTGGGGGGAGGGGAGGGGGGGCACATTGGCGCAGTGGTTAGCACCGCAGCCTCACAGCTCCAGGGACCCGGATTCGATTCTGGGTACTGCCTGTGCGGAGTTTGCAAGTTCTCCCTGTGTCTGCGTGGGTTTCCTCCGGGTGCTCCGTTTTCCTCCCACATGCCAAAGACTTGCAGGTTGATAGGTTAATTGGCCATCATCAATTGCCCCTAGTATAGGCAGGTGGTAGGGAAATATATAGGGACAGTTGGGGATGTGATTGGAATACGGGATTAGTGTAGGATTATTATAAATGGGTGGTTGATGGTCGGCACAGACTCGGTGGGCCGAAGGGCCTGTTAAAGTGCTGTATCTCGAAACTAAACTAAATACTGACACCTAGTGTCACAGATAAACACTGACACCCAGTGACACAAACAAACACACACTGACATGCAGTAACACAGAGAAACACTAATAAACAGTAACAAAGACATACAATGACACCAAGTAACAAAGACATGCACTGATACACAGACACACACTGACACCAAGTAACACAGACATACACTGACACCAAGTTAGAAAAACACACTGACCACCCGGAAAACAGACACACACTGACCCCCAGTAACACAGACATACACTGACACCAAGTCACAAAGACACACACTGAAACCCAGTAACAATGACATACACTGATGCCCAGTAACACAGACACACACTTACACCAAGTAACGAAGACATACACTGACACCCAGTAACAAAGACACACACATACACCAAGTAACACAGACACACACGGACACCAAGTAACAAAGACACAGACTTACACCATGTAACACAGACACACACTGACACCCAGTAACACAGACACACACTTACACCCATTAACACAGACACACACTTACACCAAGTAACACAGACGCACACTGACACCCAGTAACACAAACAAAGACACTGACACCAAGTAACACAGACATACACTGACACCAAGTAACAAAGACATACACTGATACCCAGTAACACAGGCACACGTTGGGGGGGGGGGGGGGGGGGGCGGTGGGGGGTTGGGGGGCACATTGGCGCAGTGGTTAGCACCGCAGCCTCACAGCTCCAGGGACCCGGATTCGATTCTGGGTACTGCCTGTGCGGAGTTTGCAAGTTCTCCCTGTGTCTGCGTGGGTTTCCTCCGGGTGCTCCGTTTTCCTCCCTCATGCCAAAGACTTGCAGGTTGATAGGTTAATTGGCCATCATCAATTGCCCCTGATATAGGCAGGTGGTATGGAAATATATAGGGACAGGTGAGGATGTGATAGGAATACAGGATTAGTGTAGGATTATTATAAATGGGTGGTTGATGGTCGGCACAGACTCGGTGGGCCGAAAGGCCTGTTAAAGTGCTGTATCTCTAAACTAAACTAAATACTGACACCTAGTGTCACAGATAATCACTGACACCCAATGACACAAACAAACACACACTGACACGCAGTAACACAGAGAAACACTAATAAACAGTAACAAAGACATACCCTGATACCAAGTCACAAACACATACACTGACACCAAGTAACAAAGACATACACTTACACCAAGTAACAAAGACATACACTGATACACAGGCACACACTTGCACCATGGATCACAGACATACACTGACACCCAGTTGGAAACACACACTGACCCCCAGTAAAACAGACACACACTGACCCCCAGTAACACAGACATACACTGACACCAAGTCGAAAAGACACACACTGACACCCACTATCAAAGACATGCACTGACACCAAGTCACAAATTCATACACTAATACAGACACACACTTACACCAAGTAACACAGACATACACTGACACCAAGTAACAAAGACATACACTGATACCCAGTTACACAGAAACACACTGACACCAAGTCACAAAGACATAAACTGATACCCAGTCACACAGACACACACTAACACCAAGTAACTCAGACATACACTGACACCAAGTAACAAAGACATACACTGATACCCAGTTACACAGAAACACACTGACACCAAGTCACAAAGACATAAACTGATACCCAGTCACACAGACACACACTAACACCAAGTAACTCAGACATACACTTACACCAAGTAACAAAGACATACACTGACACCCAGTAACACATACACACACGGACACCAAGTAACAAAGACACAGACTTACACCAAGTAACACAGACACACACTGACACCCAGTAACACAGACACACACTTACACCCATTAACACAGACACACACGGACACCAAGTAACAAAGACACACACTTACACCAAGTAACACAGACACACACTGAAACCCAGTAACACAAAAAAACACACTGGCACCATTTAACACAGACATACACTGACACCAAGTAACAAAGACATACACTGATACCCAGTAACACAGGCACACGTTGGGGGGAGGGGAGGGGGGGCACATTGGCGCAGTGGTTAGCACCGCAGCCTCACAGCTCCAGGGACCCGGATTCGATTCTGGGTACTGCCTGTGCGGAGTTTGCAAGTTCTCCCTGTGTCTGCGTGGGTTTCCTCCGGGTGCTCCGTTTTCCTCCCACATGCCAAAGACTTGCAGGTTGATAGGTTAATTGGCCATCATCAATTGCCCCTAGTATAGGCAGGTGGTAGGGAAATATATAGGGACAGTTGGGGATGTGATTGGAATACGGGATTAGTGTAGGATTATTATAAATGGGTGGTTGATGGTCGGCACAGACTCGGTGGGCCGAAGGGCCTGTTAAAGTGCTGTATCTCGAAACTAAACTAAATACTGACACCTAGTGTCACAGATAAACACTGACACCCAGTGACACAAACAAACACACACTGACATGCAGTAACACAGAGAAACACTAATAAACAGTAACAAAGACATACAATGACACCAAGTAACAAAGACATGCACTGATACACAGACACACACTGACACCAAGTAACACAGACATACACTGACACCAAGTTAGAAAAACAC
The DNA here is from genome assembly GCF_036365525.1 of Heterodontus francisci. NCBI lineage: Eukaryota > Metazoa > Chordata > Chondrichthyes > Heterodontiformes > Heterodontidae > Heterodontus > Heterodontus francisci. The sequence goes on along the minus strand of NW_027140250.1, from coordinate 11,146,419 downwards.
ACTGACCACCCGGAAAACAGACACACACTGACCCCCAGTAACACAGACATACACTGACACCAAGTCACAAAGACACACACTGAAACCCAGTAACAATGACATACACTGATGCCCAGTAACACAGACACACACTTACACCAAGTAACGAAGACATACACTGACACCCAGTAACAAAGACACACACATACACCAAGTAACACAGACACACACGGACACCAAGTAACAAAGACACAGACTTACACCATGTAACACAGACACACACTGACACCCAGTAACACAGACACACACTTACACCCATTAACACAGACACACACTTACACCAAGTAACACAGACGCACACTGACACCCAGTAACACAAACAAAGACACTGACACCAAGTAACACAGACATACACTGACACCAAGTAACAAAGACATACACTGATACCCAGTAACACAGGCACACGTTGGGGGGGGGGGGGGCGGTGGGGGGTTGGGGGGCACATTGGCGCAGTGGTTAGCACCGCAGCCTCACAGCTCCAGGGACCCGGATTCGATTCTGGGTACTGCCTGTGCGGAGTTTGCAAGTTCTCCCTGTGTCTGCGTGGGTTTCCTCCGGGTGCTCCGTTTTCCTCCCTCATGCCAAAGACTTGCAGGTTGATAGGTTAATTGGCCATCATCAATTGCCCCTGATATAGGCAGGTGGTATGGAAATATATAGGGACAGGTGAGGATGTGATAGGAATACAGGATTAGTGTAGGATTATTATAAATGGGTGGTTGATGGTCGGCACAGACTCGGTGGGCCGAAAGGCCTGTTAAAGTGCTGTATCTCTAAACTAAACTAAATACTGACACCTAGTGTCACAGATAATCACTGACACCCAATGACACAAACAAACACACACTGACACGCAGTAACACAGAGAAACACTAATAAACAGTAACAAAGACATACCCTGATACCAAGTCACAAACACATACACTGACACCAAGTAACAAAGACATACACTTACACCAAGTAACAAAGACATACACTGATACACAGGCACACACTTGCACCATGGATCACAGACATACACTGACACCCAGTTGGAAACACACACTGACCCCCAGTAAAACAGACACACACTGACCCCCAGTAACACAGACATACACTGACACCAAGTCGAAAAGACACACACTGACACCCACTATCAAAGACATGCACTGACACCAAGTCACAAATTCATACACTAATACAGACACACACTTACACCAAGTAACACAGACATACACTGACACCAAGTAACAAAGACATACACTGATACCCAGTATCACAGACCCACACTTGCACCAAGTAACAAAGACATACACTGACACCAAGTAACAAAGACACACACTGACACCCAGTAACAAAGACATACACTGACACCAAGTCACAAAGACATACACTGATACCCAGGAACACAGACACACACTGACACCCAGTAACAAAGACATACACTGATACCAAGTCACAAAGACATACACTGATACCCAGTAACACAGACACACACTGACACCCAGAAACAAAGACATACACTGATACCCAGTAACAGAGACACAAACTGACACCCAGTAACAAAGACATACACTGATACCAAGTCACAAAGACATACACTGATACCCAGTAACACAGACACACACTGACACCAAGTAAAAAAGACATACACTTGCACCAAGTAACAAAGATATACACTGACACCAAGTAACAAAGACATACACTTACACCAAGTAACAAAGACATACACTGACACCAAGTAACAAAGACATGCACTTACACCAAGTCACAAAGACACACACTGACACCCAGTAACAAAGACATACACTGACACCAAGTAACAAAGACATACACTGATACCCAGTAACACAGACACACACTTACACCTAGTAACAAAGACGGACTCTGATACCCAGTAACACAGAGACACACTAACACCAAGTAACTCAGACATCCACTTACAACAAGTAACAAAGACACACACTGACACCCAGTAACAAAGACATACACTGACACCCAGTAACACAGACACACACTTACACCAAGTAACAAAGACATACACTGACACCCAGTAACAAAGACATGCACTGACACCCAGTAACACAGACACACACGGACACCAAGTAACACAGACACACACTGATACCCAGGAACACAGGCACACACTGCCAGGGGGCGCTGGGGTGGGGGGGGGCACATTGGCGCTGTGGTTAGCACCGCAGCCTCACAGCTCCAGGGACCCGGGTTCGATTCTGGGTACTGCCTGTGCGGAGTTTGCAAGTTCTCCCTGTGTCTGCGTGGGTTGCCTCCGGGTGCTCCGGTATCCTCCCACATGCCAAAGACTTGCAGGTTGACAGGTTAATTGGCCATCATAAATTGCCCCTAGTATAGGCAGGTGGCAGGGAAATATATAGGGTCAGGTGGGGATGTGATAGGAATACGGGATTAGTGTAGGATTATTATAAATGGGTGGTTGATGGTCGGCACAGACTCGGTGGGCCGAAAGGCCTGTTAAAGTGCTGTATCTCGAAACTAAACTAAATACTGACACCTAGTGTCACAGATAAACACTGACACCCAGTTGCACAAACAAACACACACTGACACGCAGGAACACAGAGAAACACTAATAAACAGTAACAAAGACATACCCTGATACCAAGTCACAAACACATACACTGACACCAAGTAACAAAGACATACACTTACACCAAGTAACAAAGACATACACTGATACACAGGCACAAACTTACACCAAGTAACACAGACATACACTGACACCCAGTTAGAAACATACACTGACACCCAGTAAAACAGACACACACTGACCCCCAGTAACAAAGACATACACTGACACCAAGTCACAAAGACACACACTGACACCCAGTAACAAAGACATACACTGACACCAAGTCACAAAGACATACACTGATAGACAGACACACACTTACACCAATTAACGCAGACATACACTGACACCAAGTAACAAAGACACACTCTGATAGCCAGTAACACAGACACACACTTACACCAAGTAACAAAGACATACACTGACACCAAGCAACAAAGACATACACTTGCACCAAGTAACAAAGACATGCACTGACACCAAGTAACAAAGACATACACTGATACCCAGTAACACAGGCACACGTTGGGGGGGGGGGCGGTGGGGGGTTGGGGGGCACATTGGCGCAGTGGTTAGCACCGCAGCCTCACAGCTCCAGGGACCCGGATTCGATTCTGGGTACTGCCTGTGCGGAGTTTGCAAGTTCTCCCTGTGTCTGCGTGGGTTTCCTCCGGGTGCTCCGTTTTCCTCCCACATGCCAAAGACTTGCAGGTTGATAGGTTAATTGGCCATCATCAATTGCCCCTGATATAGGCAGGTGGTATGGAAATATATAGGGACAGGTGAGGATGTGATAGGAAGACAGGATTAGTGTAGGATTATTATAAATGGGTGGTTGATGGTCGGCACAGACTCGGTGGGCCGAAAGGCCTGTTAAAGTGCTGTATCTCTAAACTAAACTAAATACTGACACCTAGTGTCACAGATAATCACTGACACCCAGTGACACAAACAAACACACACTGACACGCAGTAACACAGAGAAACACTAATAAACAGTAACAAAGACATACCCTGATACCAAGTCACAAACACATACACTGACACCAAGTAACAAAGACATACACTTACACCAAGTAACAAAGACATACACTGATACACAGGCACACACTTGCACCATGGATCACAGACATACACTGAGACCCAGTTGGAAACACACACTGACCCCCAGTAAAACAGACACACACTGACCCCCAGTAACACAGACATACACTGACACCAAGTCGAAAAGACACACACTGACACCCACTATCAAAGACATGCACTGACACCAAGTCACAAATTCATACACTAATACAGACACACACTTACACCAAGTAACACAGACATACACTGACACCAAGTAACAAAGACATACACGGATACCCAGTATCACAGACCCACACTTGCACCAAGTAACAAAGACATACACAGACACCAAGTAACAAAGACACACACTGACACCCAGTAACAAAGACATACACTGACACCAAGTCACAAAGACATACACTGATACCCAGGAACACAGACACACACTGACACCCAGTAACAAAGACATACACTGATACCAAGTCACAAAGACATACACTGATACCCAGTAACACAGACACACACTGACACCCAGAAACAAAGACATACACTGATACCCAGTAACAGAGACACAAACTGACACCCAGTAACAAAGACATACACTGATACCAAGTCACAAAGACATACACTGATACCCAGTAACACAGACACACACTGACACCAAGTAAAAAAGACATACACTTGCACCAAGTAACAAAGATATACACTGACACCAAGTAACAAAGACATACACTTACACCAAGTAACAAAGACATACACTGACACCAAGTAACAAAGACATGCACTTACACCAAGTCACAAAGACACACACTGACACCCAGTAACAAAGACATACACTGACACCAAGTAACAAAAACATACACTGATACCCAGTAACACAGACACACACTTACACCTAGTAACAAAGACGGACTCTGATACCCAGTAACACAGAGACACACTAACACCAAGTAACTCAGACATACACTTACAACAAGTAACAAAGACACACACTGACACCCAGTAACAAAGACATACACTGACACCCAGTAACACAGACAAACACTTACACCAAGTAACAAAGACATACACTGACACCAAGTAACAAAGACATGCACTTACACCAAGTCACAAAGACACACACTGACACCCAGTAAGAAAGACATACACTGACACCAAGTAACAAAAACATACACTGATACCCAGTAACACAGACACACACTTACACCTAGTAACAAAGACGGACTCTGATACCCAGTAACACAGAGACACACTAACACCAAGTAACTCAGACATACACTTACAACAAGTAACAAAGACACACACTGACACCCAGTAACAAAGACATACACTGACACCCAGTAACACAGACATACACTGACACCAAGTAACAAAGACATGCACTTACACCAAGTCACAAAGACACACACTGACACCCAGTAACAAAGACATACACTGACACCAAGTAACAAAGACATACACTGATACCCAGTAACACAGACAGACACTTACACCTAGTAACAAAGACGGACTCTGATACCCAGTAACACAGAGACACACTAACACCAAGTAACTCAGACATACACTTACAACAAGTAACAAAGACACACACTGACACCCAGTAACAAAGACATACACTGACACCCAGTAACACAGACACACACTTACACCAAGTAACAAAGACATACACTGACACCCAGTAACAAAGACATGCACTGACACCCAGTAACACAGACACACACGGACACCAAGTAACACAGACACACACTGATACCCAGGAACACAGGCACACACTGCCAGGGGGCGCTGGGGTGGGGGGGGGCACATTGGCGCAGTGGTTAGCACCGCAGCCTCACAGCTCCAGGGACCCGGGTTCGATTCTGGGTACTGCCTGTGCGGAGTTTGCAAGTTCTCCCTGTGTCTGCGTGGGTTGCCTCCGGGTGCTCCGGTATCCTCCCACATGCCAAAGACTTGCAGGTTGACAGGTTAATTGGCCATCATAAATTGCCCCTAGTATAGGCAGGTGGCAGGGAAATAGATAGGGTCAGGTGGGGATGTGATAGGAATACGGGATTAGTGTAGGATTATTATAAATGGGTGGTTGATGGTCGGCACAGACTCGGTGGGCCGAAAGGCCTGTTAAAGTGCTGTATCTCGAAACTAAACTAAATACTGACACCTAGTGTCACAGATAAACACTGACACCCAGTTGCACAAACAAACACACACTGACACGCAGGAACACAGAGAAACACTAATAAACAGTAACAAAGACATACACTGATACCAAGTCACAAACACATACACTGACACCAAGTAACAAAGACATACACTTACACCAAGTAACAAAGACATACACTGATACACAGGCACAAACTTACACCAAGTAACACAGACATACACTGACACCCAGTTAGAAACATACACTGACACCCAGTAAAACAGACACACACTGACCCCCAGTAACAAAGACATACACTGACACCAAGTCACAAAGACACACACTGACACCCAGTAACAAAGACATACACTGACACCAAGTCACAAAGACATACACTGATAGACAGACACACACTTACACCAATTAACGCAGACATACACTGACACCAAGTAACAAAGACACACTCTGATAGCCAGTAACACAGACACACACTTACACCAAGTAACAAAGACATACACTGACACCAAGCAACAAAGACATACACTTGCACCAAGTAACAAAGACATGCACTGACACCAAGTAACAAAGACATACACTGATACCCAGTAACACAGGCACACGTTGGGGGGGGGGGGGGCGGTGGGGGGTTGGGGGGCACATTGGCGCAGTGGTTAGCACCGCAGCCTCACAGCTCCAGGGACCCGGATTCGATTCTGGGTACTGCCTGTGCGGAGTTTGCAAGTTCTCCCTGTGTCTGCGTGGGTTTCCTCCGGGTGCTCCGTTTTCCTCCCACATGCCAAAGACTTGCAGGTTGATAGGTTAATTGGCCATCATCAATTGCCCCTGATATAGGCAGGTGGTATGGAAATATATAGGGACAGGTGAGGATGTGATAGGAAGACAGGATTAGTGTAGGATTATTATAAATGGGTGGTTGATGGTCGGCACAGACTCGGTGGGCCGAAAGGCCTGTTAAAGTGCTGTATCTCTAAACTAAACTAAATACTGACACCTAGTGTCACAGATAATCACTGACACCCAGTGACACAAACAAACACACACTGACACGCAGTAACACAGAGAAACACTAATAAACAGTAACAAAGACATACCCTGATACCAAGTCACAAACACATACACTGACACCAAGTAACAAAGACATACACTTACACCAAGTAACAAAGACATACACTGATACACAGGCACACACTTGCACCATGGATCACAGACATACACTGAGACCCAGTTGGAAACACACACTGACCCCCAGTAAAACAGACACACACTGACCCCCAGTAACACAGACATACACTGACACCAAGTCGAAAAGACACACACTGACACCCACTATCAAAGACATGCACTGACACCAAGTCACAAATTCATACACTAATACAGACACACACTTACACCAAGTAACACAGACATACACTGACACCAAGTAACAAAGACATACACTGATACCCAGTATCACAGACCCACACTTGCACCAAGTAACAAAGACATACACTGACACCAAGTAACAAAGACACACACTGACACCCAGTAACAAAGACATACACTGACACCAAGTCACAAAGACATACACTGATACCCAGGAACACAGACACACACTGACACCCAGTAACAAAGACATACACTGATACCAAGTCACAAAGACATACACTGATACCCAGTAACACAGACACACACTGACACCCAGAAACAAAGACATACACTGATACCCAGTAACAGAGACACAAACTGACACCCAGTAACAAAGACATACACTGATACCAAGTCACAAAGACATACACTGATACCCAGTAACACAGACACACACTGACACCAAGTAAAAAAGACATACACTTGCACCAAGTAACAAAGATATACACTGACACCAAGTAACAAAGACATACACTTACACCAAGTAACAAAGACATACACTGACACCAAGTAACAAAGACATGCACTTACACCAAGTCACAAAGACACACACTGACACCCAGTAACAAAGACATACACTGACACCAAGTAACAAAAACATACACTGATACCCAGTAACACAGACACACACTTACACCTAGTAACAAAGACGGACTCTGATACCCAGTAACACAGAGACACACTAACACCAAGTAACTCAGACATACACTTACAACAAGTAACAAAGACACACACTGACTCCCAGTAACAAAGACATACACTGACACCCAGTAACACAGACACACACTTACACCAAGTAACAAAGACATACACTGACACCCAGTAACAAAGACATACACTGATACACAGGCACACACTTGCACCATGGATCACAGACATACACTGACACCCAGTTGGAAACACACACTGACCCCCAGTAAAACAGACACACACTGACCCCCAGTAACACAGACATACACTGACACCAAGTCGAAAAGACACACACTGACACCCACTATCAAAGACATGCACTGACACCAAGTCACAAATTCATACACTAATACAGACACACACTTACACCAAGTAACACAGACATACACTGACACCAAGTAACAAAGACATACACTGATACCCAGTATCACAGACCCACACTTGCACCAAGTAACAAAGACATACACTGACACCAAGTAACAAAGACACACACTGACACCCAGTAACAAAGACATACACTGACACGAAGGCACAAAGACATACACTGATACCCAGGAACACAGACACACACTGACACCCAGTAACAAAGACATACACTGATACCAAGTCACAAAGACATACACTGATACCCAGTAACACAGACACACACTGACACCCAAAACAAAGACATACACTGATACCCAGTAACAGAGACACAAACTGACACCCAGTAACAAAGACATACACTGATACCAAGTCACAAAGACATACACTGATACCCAGTAACACAGACACACACTGACACCAAGTAAAAAAGACATACACTTGCACCAAGTAACAAAGATATACACTGACACCAAGTAACAAAGACATACACTTACACCAAGTAACAAAGACATACACTGACACCAAGTAACAAAGACATGCACTTACACCAAGTCACAAAGACACACACTGACACCCAGTAACAAAGACATACACTGACACCAAGTAACAAAAACATACACTGATACCCAGTAACACAGACACACACTTACACCTAGTAACAAAGACGGACTCTGATACCCAGTAACACAGAGACACACTAACACCAAGTAACTCAGACATACACTTACAACAAGTAACAAAGACACACACTGACACCCAGTAACAAAGACATACACTGACACCCAGTATCACAGACACACACTTACACCAAGTAACAAAGACATACACTGACACCCAGTAACAAAGACATGCACTGACACCCAGTAACACAGACACACACGGACACCAAGTAACACAGACACACACTGATACCCAGGAACACAGGCACACACTGCCAGGGGGCGCTGGGGTGGGGGGGGGCACATTGGCGCAGTGGTTAGCACCGCAGCCTCACAGCTCCAGGGACCCGGGTTCGATTCTGGGTACTGCCTGTGCGGAGTTTGCAAGTTCTCCCTGTGTCTGCGTGGGTTGCCTCCGGGTGCTCCGGTATCCTCCCACATGCCAAAGACTTGCAGGTTGACAGGTTAATTGGCCATCATAAATTGACCCTAGTATAGGCAGGTGGCAGGGAAATATATAGGGTCAGGTGGGGATGTGATAGGAATACGGGATTAGTGTAGGATTATTATAAATGGGTGGTTGATGGTCGGCACAGACTCGGTGGGCCGAAAGGCCTGTTAAAGTGCTGTATCTCGAAACTAAACTAAATACTGACACCTAGTGTCACAGATAAACACTGACACCCAGTTGCACAAACAAACACACACTGACACGCAGGAACACAGAGAAACACTAATAAACAGTAACAAAGACATACACTGATACCAAGTCACAAACACATACACTGACACCAAGTAACAAAGACATACACTTACACCAAGTAACAAAGACATACACTGATACACAGGCACAAACTTACACCAAGTAACACAGACATACACTGACACCAAGTTACAAAGACATACACTTACAACAAGTAACAAAGACACACACTGACACCCAGTAAAACAGACACACACTGACCCCCAGTAACAAAGACATACACTGACACCAAGTCACAAAGACACACACTGACACCCAGTAACAAAGACATGCACTGACACCAAGTCACAAAGACATACACTGATAGACAGACACACACTTACACCAATTAACGCAGACATACACTGACACCAAGTAACAAAGACACACTCTGGTACCCAGTAACACAGACACACACTTACACCAAGTAACAAAGACATACACTGACACCAAGCAACAAAGACATACACTTGCACCAAGTAACAAAGACATGCACAGACACCAAGTAACAAAGACATACACTGATACCCAGTAACACAGACACACACTTACACCAAGTAACAAAGAAAAACACTGATACCCAGTAGCACAGACACACACTTACACCAAGTAACACAGATATACACTGACACCAATTGACAAAGACATGCACTTACACCAACAAAGAAAGACACACACTTACACCAAGTAACACAGACACACACTGACACCAATTAACAAAGACATACACTGATACCCAGTAACACAGACACACACTTACACCAAGTAACAAAGACATACACTGAAACCAAGTAACAAATACACACACTTACACCAAGTAACACAGACACACACTGAAACCCAGTAACACAGACACACACTTACACCAAGTAACAAAGACATACACTGACACCAAGTAACAAAGACATACATTGATACCCAGTAACACAGACACACACTTACACCAAGTAACAAAGACATACACTGACACCAAGTAACAAAGACATACACTGATACCAAGTAACAAAGACATACATTGACACCAAGTACAAAGACACACACTTACACCAAGTAACCCAGACATACACTGAAACCAAGTAACAAAGACAGACAATTACACCAAGTAACAAAGACATACACTTACACCAAGTATTTTGACATACACCGACACCAAGTAACAAAGACATACACTGACACCAAGTCACAAAGACACACACAGACACCCAGTAACAAAGACATACATTGAAACCAAGTCACAAAGACATACACTGATACCCAGTAACACAGACACACAATTCCACCAAGTAACACAGACATAGACTGACACCAAGTAACAAAGACATACACTTACACCAAGTAAGACAGACATACACTGACACCAAGTAACAAAGACATACACTGATACCCAGTAACACAGACACACGCTTACACCAAGTAACAAAGACAAACTCTGATACCCAGTAACACAGACACGCACTGACACCAAGTAACAACGACATACACTGACATCCAGCAACAAAGTCATACACTGACACGCAGTCACACAGACACACACGGACACCATGTAACAAAGGCACACACTTACACCAAGTAACTCAGACAAACACTGACACCCAGTAACACAGACACACACTTACACAAAGTAACACAGACATACACTGACACCAAGTAACAAAGACAGGCACTGATAACCAGTAACACAGACACACACTTACACCAAGTAACAAAGACATACATTGATACCCAGTAACAAAGACATACACTGACACCCAGTAACACAGACACACACAGACACCAAGTAACAAAGACACACACATACACCAAGTAACACAGACACACTCTGACACCCTGTAACACAAACAAATACACTGAAAGCAAGTATCACAGACATACACTGACACCAAGTAACAAAGACATACACTGATACCCAGTAACACAGGCACGCACTGTGGGGAGGGGGGCACATTCGCGCAGTGGTTAGCACCGCAGCCTCACAGCTCCAGGGACACGGGTTCGATTCTGGGTACTGCCTGTGCGGAGTTTGCAAGTTCCAGCTGTGTCTGCGTGAGTTTCCTCCGGGTGCTCCGATTTCCTCCCACATGCCAAAGACTTGCAGGTTGATAGGTTAATTGGCCATCATAAATTGCCCCTAGTATAGGTACGTAGTAGGGAAATATATAGGGACAGGTGGGGATGTGATGGGAATACGGGATTAGTGTAGGATTAGTATAAATGGGTTGTTGATGGTCGGCACAGTCTCGGTGGGCCGAAGGGCCTGTTTAAGGGCTGTATCTCTAAACTAAACTATATACTGACACCTAGTGTCACAGACACACACTGACTCCCAGTAACACAAACACACACTGACACCCAGTAACACAGAGAACCACTGATACACAGGAACAAAGACATAAACTGGCACCAAGTAACACAAACACACACTGACACCCAGTAACAACGACATACACTGACAACAAGTCACAAAGACATACACTGATACCAAGTCACAAAGACATACACAGATACCCAGTAACACAGACACACACTGACACCAAGTAACAAAGACATACACTGACACCAAGTAACAAAGGCATACACTTACACCAAGTAACAAAGACATACACTTACACCAAGTATTTTGACATACACTGACACCAAGGAACAAAGACATACACTGATACCCAGTAACACAGACACACACTTACACCAAGTAACAAAGACACACACTGACATCAAGTCACAAAGAAACACACTGACACCCAGTAACAAAGACATACACTGACAACAAGTCACAAAGACATACACTGATACAGAGTAACTCTGACACACACTTACACCAAGTAACAAAGACAGACACTGACACCCAGTAATACAGACACACACTTACACCAAGTCACAAAGACACACACTGACACCCAGAAACAAAGACAGACACTTAAACCAAGTAACAAAGACATACAATGACACCAAGTAAAAAAGACAGACACTGACACCAAGTAACAAAGACATACACTTACACCAAGTAACAAAGACATACACTGACACCAAGTAAGACAGACATACACTTCCACAAATTAACAAAGACACACACTTCCACCAAGTAACACGGACATACACTGACACCAAGTAACAAAGACATACGCTGATACCCAGTAACACAGACACACACTTACACCAAGTATCAAAGACAGACACTGACACCCAGTAATACAGACACACACTTACACCACGTCACAAAGACACACACTGACACCCAGTAACAAAGACAGACACTGATACCCAGTAACACAGACACGCACTTACACCAAGTAACAAAGACAGACACTGACATCCAGTAACACAGACACACACTTACACCAAGTCACAATGACACACACTGACACCCAGTAACAAAGACATACACTGACACCCAGTAACAAAGACACACACTGACACCAAGTAACAAAGACATACACTGATACCCAGTAACACAGACACACACTAACACCAAGTCACAAAGACACACACTGACACCCAGTAACAAAGACATACACTGACACCCAGTAACAAAGACACACAATGACACCAAGTAACAAATACATACACTGATACCCAGTAACACAGACACACAATTACACCAAGTAACAAAGACTTACACTGAAACCAAGTAACAAAGACACACACTTACACCAAGTAACACAGACACACACTGAGACCCAGTAACGCAGACACACACTTACACCAAGTAACAAAGACATACACTGACACCAAGTAAAGACATACATTGATACCCAGTAACACAGGCACGCACTTACACCAAATAACACAGACATACACTGACACCAAGTAACAAAGACATACACTGACACCAAGTAACAAAGACACACTCTTACACCAAGTAACAAAGACACACACTGACACCAAGTAACCCAGACATACACTGAAACCAAGTAGCAAAGACAGGCAATTACACCAAGTAACAAAGACATACACTGATAACCAGTAACACAGACACACACTTACACCAAGTAACAAAGACATACACTGACACCAAGTCACAAAGACACACACTGACACCCAGTAACAAAGACATACACTGAAACCAAGTCACAAAGACATGCACTGAAACCCAGTAACACAGACACACACTTACACCAAGTAACACAGACATAGACTGACACCAAGTAACAAAGACATGCACTGATACCCAGTAACACAGACACACGCTTACACCAAGGAACAAAGACAGACTCTGATACCCAGAAACACAGACACACACTGACAACAAGTAACAAAGACATACACTGACACCCAGTAACAAAGTCATACACTGACACCCAGTAACACAGACACACACGGACACCCCGTAACAAAGATACACACATACACCAAGTAACACAGACACACTCTGACACCCTGTAACACAAACAAACACACTGAAAGCAAGTAACACAGACATACACTGACACCAAGTAACAAAGACATACACTGATACCCAGTAACTCAGACACACACTGACACCCAGTAACAAAGACAGACACTGACACCCAGTAATACAGACATACAATTACACCAAGTAACAAAGACATACACTGACACAAAGTAACAAAGGCATACACTTACACCAAGTAACAAAGACATACACTTACACCAAGTATTTTGACATACACTGACACCAAGGAACAAAGACATACACTGATACCCAGTAACACAGACACACACTTACACCAAGTAACAAAGACACACACTGACATCAAGTCACAAAGAAACACACTGACACCCACTAACAAAGACATACACTGACAACAAGTCACAAAGACATACACTGATACAGAGTAACTCTGACACACACTTACACCAAGTAACAAAGACAGACACTGACACCCAGTAATACAGACACACACTGACACCCAGTAACAAAGACACACACTGACACCCAGTAACAAAGACAGACACTTAAACCAAGTAACAAAGGCATACAATGACACCAAGTAAAAAAGACAGACACTGACACCAAGTAACAAAGACATACACTTACACCAAGTAACAAAGACATACACTGACACCAAGTAAGACAGACATACACTTCCACAAATTAACAAAGACACACACTTCCACCAAGTCACAATGACACACACTGACACCCAGTAACAAAGCCATACACTGACACCCAGTAACAAAGACACACACTGACACCAAGTAACAAAGACATACACTGATACCCAGTAACACAGACACACACTAACACCAAGTCACAAAGACACACACTGACACCCAGTAACAAAGACATACACTGACACACAGTAACAAAGACACACAATGACACCAAGTAACAAATACATACACTGATACCCAGTAACACAGACACACAATTACACCAAGTAACAAAGACTTACACTGAAACCAAGTAACAAAGACACACACTTACACCAAGTTACACAGACACACACTGAGACCCAGTAACGCAGACACACACTTACACCAAGTAACAAAGACATACACTGACACCAAGTAACAAAGACATACATTGATACCCAGTAACACAGGCACGCACTTACACCAAGTAACACAGACATACACTGACACCAAGTAACAAAGACATACACTGACACCAAGTAACAAATACATACTCTTACACCAAGTAACAAAGACACACACTGACACCAAGTAACCCAGACATACACTGAAACCAAGTAGCAAAGACAGGCAATTACACCAAGTAACAAAGACATACACTTAAACCAAGTATTTTGACATACACTGACACCAAGTAACAAAGACATACACTGACACCAAGTCACAAAGACACACACTGACACCCAGTAACAAAGACATACACTGAAACCAAGTCACAAAGACATGCACTGATACCCAGTAACACAGACACACACTTACACCAAGTAACACAGACATAGACTGACACCAAGTAACAAAGACATGCACTGATACCCAGTAACACAGACACACGCTTACACCAAGTAACAAAGACAGACTCTGATATCCAGAAACACAGACACACACTGACAACAAGTAACAAAGACATACACTGACACCCAGTATCAAAGTCATACAATGACACCCAGTAACACAGACACACACGGACACCCCGTAACACAGACACACACTTACACCAAGTATTTTGACATACACTGACACCAAGTCACAAAGACACACACTGACACCCAGAAACAAAGACAGACACTTAAACCAAGTAACAAAGACATACAATGACACCAAGTAAAAAAGACAGACACTGACACCAAGTAACAAAGACATACACTTACACCAAGTAACAAAGACATACACTGACACCAAGTAAGACAGACATACACTTCCACAAATTAACAAAGACACACACTTCCACCAAGTAACACGGACATACACTGACACCAAGTAACAAAGACATACGCTGATACCCAGTAACACAGACACACACTTACACCAAGTATCAAAGACAGACACTGACACCCAGTAATACAGACACACACTTACACCACGTCACAAAGACACACACTGACACCCAGTAACAAAGACAGACACTGATACCCAGTAACACAGACACGCACTTACACCAAGTAACAAAGACAGACACTGACATCCAGTAACACAGACACACACTTACACCAAGTCACAATGACACACACTGACACCCAGTAAAAAAGACATACACTGACACCCAGTAACAAAGACACACACTGACACCAAGTAACAAAGACATACACTGATACCCAGTAACACAGACACACACTAACACCAAGTCACAAAGACACACACTGACACCCAGTAACAAAGACATACACTGACACCCAGTAACAAAGACACACAATGACACCAAGTAACAAATACATACACTGATACCCAGTAACACAGACACACAATTACACCAAGTAACAAAGACTTACACTGAAACCAAGTAACAAAGACACACACTTACACCAAGTAACACAGACACACACTGAGACCCAGTAACGCAGACACACACTTACACCAAGTAACAAAGACATACACTGACACCAAGTAAAGACATACATTGATACCCAGTAACACAGGCACGCACTTACACCAAGTAACACAGACATACACTGACACCAAGTAACAAAGACATACACTGACACCAAGTAACAAAGACATACTCTTACACCAAGTAACAAAGACACACACTGACACCAAGTAACCCAGACATACACTGAAACCAAGTAGCAAAGACAGGCAATTACACCAAGTAACAAAGACATACACTGATAACCAGTAACACAGACACACACTTACACCAAGTAACAAAGACATACACTGACACCAAGTCACAAAGACACACACTGACACCCAGTAACAAAGACATACACTGAAACCAAGTCACAAAGACATGCACTGAAACCCAGTAACACAGACACACACTTACACCAAGTAACACAGACATAGACTGACACCAAGTAACAAAGACATGCACTGATACCCAGTAACACAGACACACGCTTACACCAAGTAACAAAGACAGACTCTGATACCCAGAAACACAGACACACACTGACAACAAGTAACAAAGACATACACTGACACCCAGTAACAAAGTCATACACTGACACCCAGTAACACAGACACACACGGACACCCCGTAACACAGACACACACTTACACCAACTAACATAGACATACACTGACACCAAGTAACAAAGACAGACACTGATACCCAGTCACACAGACACACACGGACTTCAAGTAACAAAGATACACACATACACCAAGTAACACAGACACACTCTGACACCCTGTAACACAAACAAACACACTGAAAGCAAGTAACACAGACATACACTGACACCAAGTAACAAAGACATACACTGATACCCAGTAACTCAGACACACACTGACACCCAGTAACAAAGACAGACACTGACACCCAGTAATACAGACATACAATTACACCAAGTAACAAAGACATACACTGACACCAAGTAACAAAGGCATACACTTACACCAAGTAACAAAGACATACACTTACACCAAGTATTTTGACATACACTGACACCAAGGAACAATGACATACACTGATACCCAGTAACACAGACACACACTTACACCAAGTAACAAAGACACACACTGACATCAAGTCACAAAGAAACACACTGACACCCACTAACAAAGACACACACTGACACCCAGTAACAAAGACAGACACTTAAACCAAGTAACAAAGGCATACAATGACACCAACTAAAAAAGACAGACACTGACACCAAGTAATACAGACATACATTGATACCCAGTAACACAGGCACGCACTTACACCAAGTAACACAGACATACACTGACACCAAGTAACAAAGACATACACTGACACCAAGTAACAAATACATACTCTTACACCAAGTAACAAAGACACACACTGACACCAAGTAACCCAGACATACACTGAAACCAAGTAGCAAAGACAGGCAATTACACCAAGTAACAAAGACATACACTTAAACCAAGTATTTTGACATACACTGACACCAAGTAACAAAGACATACACTGACACCAAGTCACAAAGACACACACTGACACCCAGTAACAAAGACATACACTGAAACCAAGTCACAAAGACATGCACTGATACCCAGTAACACAGACACACACTTACACCAAGTAACACAGACATAGACTGACACCAAGTAACAAAGACATGCACTGATACCCAGTAACACAGACACACGCTTACACCAAGTAACAAAGACAGACTCTGATACCCAGAAACACAGACACACACTGACAACAGGTAACAAAGCCATACACTGACACCCAGTATCAAAGTCATACAATGACACCCAGTAACAAAGACAGACACTGATACCCAGTCACACAGACACACACGGACACCAAGTAACAAAGATACACACATACACCAAGTAACACAGACACACTCTGACACCCTGTAACACAAACAAACACACTGAAAGCAAGTAACACAGACATACACTGACACCAAGTAACAAAGACATACACTGATGCCCAGTAACACAGGCACACACTGTGGGGAGTTGGGCACATTGGCGCAGTGGTTAGCCCCGCAGCCTCACAGCTCCAGGGACCCGGGTTCGATTCTGTGTACTGCCTGTGCGGAGTTTGCAAGTTCTCCCTTTGTCTGCGTGAGTTTTCTCCGAGTGCTCCGGTATCCTCCCACATGCCAAAGACTTGCAGGTTTATTGGCCATCATAAATTGCCCGTAGTATAGGTAAATGGCAGGGAAATATATAGGGACAGGTGGGGATGTGATAGGAATACGGGATTAGTGTCGGATTAGCTGAAATGGGAGGTTGATGGTCGGCACAGTCTCGGTGGGCCGCAGGGCCTGTTTAAGGGCAGTATCTCTAAACTAAACTAAATACTGACACCTAGTGTCACAGACACACACTGACACCCAGTAACACATCAAACACACACTGACACCACGTAACACAGAGAACCACTGAAACACAGGAACAAAGACATACACTGACACCAAGTAACACAAACACACACTGACACCCAGTAACAATGACATACACTGACAACAGGTCACAAAGACATACACTAATACCAAGTAACAAAGACATACACTGACACCAACTAACAAAGGCAGACACTGACACCAAGTAACAAGGACAGACACTTACACCAAGTATGTTGACATACAGTGACACCAAGGAACAAAGACATACACTGAAACCCAGTAACACAGACACACACTTACACCCAGTAACAATGACATACACTGACAACAAGTCACAAAGACATACACTGATACCAAGTCACAAAGACAGACACTGATACCCAGTAACACAGACACACACTGACACCAAGTAACAAAGACATACACTGACACCAAGTTAGAAAGGCATACACTGACACCAAGTAACAAAGACATACACTTACACCAAGTATTTTGACATACACTGACACCAAGGAACAAAGACATACACTGATACCCAGTAACACAGACACACACTTACACCAAGTAACAAAGACACACACTGACATCAAGTCACAAAGACACACACTGACACCCAGTAACAAAGACATGCACTGACACCAAGTCACAAAGACATACACTGATACAGACTAACTCTGACACACACTTGCACCAAGTAACAAAGACAGACATTGAAACCCAATAATACAGACACACACTTACATCAAGTCACAAAGACACACACTGACACCCAGTAACAAAGACAGACACTTACACCAAGTAACAAAGACATACAATGACACCAAGTAAAAAAGACAGACACTGACACCAAGTAAAAAAGACATACATTTACACCAAGTAAGACAGACATACACTTCCACAAATTAACAAAGACACACACTTCCACCAAGTAACACGGACATACACTGACACCAAGTAACAAAGACATACGCTGATACCCAGTAACACAGACACACACTTACACCAAGTAACAAAGACAGACACTGACACCCAGTAATACAGACACACACTTACACCACGTCATAAAGACACACACTGACACCCAGTATCAAAGACAGGCACTGATACCCAGTAACACAGACACGCACTTACACCAAGTAACAAAGACAGGCACTGACATCCAGTAACACAGACACACACTTACACCAAGTCACAATGACACACACTGACACCCAGTAACAAAGACATACACTGACATCCAGTAACAAAGACACACACTAACACCACTTAACAAAGACATACCCTGATACCCAGTAACACAGACACACACTTACAACAAGTCACAAAGACACACACTGACACCCAGTAACAAAGACATACACTGACACTCAGTAACAAAGACACACACTGACACCAAGTAACAAATACATACACTGATACCCAGTAACACAGGCACACAATTACACCAAGTAACAAAGACATACACTGACACCAAGTAACACAGACACACACTGACACCCAGTAACGCAGACACGCACTTACACCAAGTAACAAAGACATACACTGACACCAAGTAACAAAGACATACATTGATACCCAGTAACACAGGCACGCACTTACACCAAGTAACACAGACATACACTGACACCAAGTAACAAAGACATACACTGAAACCAAGTCACAAAGACATACACTGATACCCAGTAACACAGACACACACTTACACCAAGTAACACAGACATAGACTGACACCAAGTAACAAAGACATACACTGATACCCAGTAACACAGACACACACTGACACCAAATAACAAAGACATACACTGACACCCAGTAACAAAGTCATACACTGACACCCAGTAACACAGACATCCACGGACACCAAGTAACAAAGGCACACACTTACACCAAGTAACACAGACACACACTGACACCCAGTAACACAGACACACACTTACACCAAGTAACATAGACATACACTGACATCAAGTAACAAAGACAGACACTGATACCCAGTCACACAGACACACACTTACACCAAGTAACAAAGACACACACATACACCAAGTAACACAGACACACTCTGACACCCTGTAACACAAACAAACACACTGAAAGCAAGTATCACAGACATACACTGACACTAAGTAACAAAGACATACACTGATACCCAGTAACACAGGCACACACTGTGGGGAGTGGGGCACATTGGCGCAGTGGTTAGCACCGCAGCCTCACAGCTCCAGGGACCCGGGTTCGATTCTGTGTACTGCCTGTGCGGAGTTTGCAAGTTCTCCCTGTGTCTGCGTGAGTTTCCTCCGGGTGCTCCGGTTTCCTCCCACATGCCAAAGACTTGCAGATTGATCGGTTCATTGGCCATCATAAATTGCCCCTAGTATAGATAGGTGGAAGGGAAATATATAGGGACAGGTGAGGATGTGATAGGAATATGGGATTAGTGTAGGATTAGCTGAAATGGGAGGTTGATGGTCGGCACAGTCTCGGTGGGCCGAAGGGCCTGTTTAAGGGCAGTATCTCTAAACTAAACTAAATACTGACACCTAGTGTCACAGATACACACTGACACCCAGTAACACAAACAAACACACACTGACACCCCGTAACACAGAGAACCACTGATACACAGGAACAAAGACATATACTGACACCAAGTAACACAAACACACACTTACACCAAGTAACAAAGACACACACTGACATCAAGTCACAAAGACACACACTGACACCCAGTAACAAAGACATGCACTGACACCAAGTCACAAAGACATCCACTGATGCAGACTAACTCTGACACACACTTACACCAAGTAACAAAGACAGACACTGACACCCAGTAATACAGACACACACTTACATCAAGTCACAAAGACACACACAGACACCCAGTAACAAAGACAGACACTTACACCAAGTAACAAAGACATACAATGACACCAAGTAAAAAAGACAGACACTGACACCAAGTAAAAAAGACATATACTTACACCAAGTAACAAAGACATACACTGACACCAAGTAACAAAGACATACACTTACACCAAGTAAGACAGACATACACTTCCACAAATTAACAAAGACACACACTTCCACCAAGTAACACGGACATACACTGACACCAAGTAACAAAGACATACGCTGATACCCAGTAACACAGACACACACTTACACCAAGTAACAAAGACAGACACTGACACCCAGTAATACAGACACACACTTACACCACGTCATAAAGACACACACTGACACCCAGTATCAAAGACAGGCACTGATACCCAGTAACACAGACACACACTTTCACCAAGTCACAATGACACACACTGACACCCAGTAACAAAGACATACACTGACATCCAGTAACAAAGACACACACTAACACCACGTAACAAAGACATACACTGATACCCAGTAACACAGACACACACTTACACCAAGTAACACAGACACACACTGACACCCAGTAACGCAGACACGCACTTACACCAAGTAACAAAGACATACACTGACACCAAGTAACAAAGACATACATTGATTCCCAGTAACACAGGCACGCACTTACACCAAGTAACACAGACATACACTGACACCAAGTAACAAAGACATACACTGAAACCAAGTCACAAAGACATACACTGATACCCAGTAACACAGACACACACTTACACCAAGTAACACAGACATAGACTGACACCAAGTAACAAAGACATACACTGATACCCAGTAACACAGACACACGCTTACACCAAGTAACAAAGACAGACTCTGATACCCAGTAACACAGACACACACTGACACCAAGTAACAAAGACATACACTGACACCCAGTAACAAAGTCATACACTGACACCCAGTAACACAGACACCCAAGGACACCAAGTAACAAAGGCACACACTTGCACCAAGTAACACAGACACACACTGACACCCAGTAACACAGACACACACTTACACCAAGTAACATAGACATACACTGACATCAAGTAACAAAGACAGACACTGATACCCAGTCACACAGACACACACTTACACCAAGTAACAAAGAAATAAATTGACACCCAGTAACAAAGACATGCACTGACACCCAGTAACACAGACACACACGGACACCAAGTAACAAAGACACACACATACACCAAGTAACACAGACACACTCTGACACCCTGTAACACAAACAAACACACTGAAAGCAAGTAACACAGACATACACTGACACTAAGTAACAAAGACATACACTGATACCCAGTAACACAGGCACACACTGTGGGGAGTGGGGCACATTGGCGCAGTGGTTAGCACCGCAGCCTCACAGCTCCAGGGACCCGGGTTCGATTCTGTGTACTGCCTGTGCGGAGTTTGCAAGTTCTCCCTGTGTCTGCGTGAGTTTCCTCCGGGTGCTCCGGTTTCCTCCCACATGCCAAAGACTTGCAGATTGATCGGTTCATTGGCCATCATAAATTGCCCCTAGTATAGATAGGTGGAAGGGAAATATATAGGGACAGGTGGGGATGTGATCGGAATACGGGATTAGTGTAGGATTAGCTGAAATGGGAGGTTGATGGTCGGCACAGTCTCGGTGGGCCAAAGGGCCTGTTTAAGGGCAGTATCTCTAAACTAAACTAAATACTGACACCTAGTGTCACAGATACACACTGAAACCCAGTAACACAAACAAACACACACTGACACCCCGTAACACAGAGAACCACTGATACACAGGAACAAAGACACACACTGACACCAAGTAACACAAACACACACTGACAACCAGTAACAATGACATACACTGACAACAGGTCACAAAGACAGACACTAATACCAAGTCACAAAGACATACACTGATACCCAGTAACACAGACACACACTGACACCAAGTAACAAAGACATTCACTGACAGCAAGTAACAAAGGCATACACTGACACCAAGTAACAAAGACAGACACTTACACCAAGTATTTTGACATACACTGACACCAAGGAACGAAGACATACACTGATACCCAGTAACACAGACACACACTTACACCAAGTAACAAAGACATACACTGACATCAAGTCACAAAGACACACACTGACACCCAGTAACAAAGACATACACTGACACCAATTCACAAAGACATACACTGATACAGAGTAACACAGACACACACTTACACCAAGTAACAAAGACATGCACTGACACCCAGTAACAAAGACATACACTGACACCCAGTAACACAGACACACACGGACTCCGAGTAACAAAGACACACACTTACACCAAGTAACACAGACACACACTGACACCCAGTAACACAGACACACACTTGCACCAAGTAACACAGACATACACTGACACCAAGTGACAAAGACATACTCTGATACCCAGCAACACAGTCACACACTTACACCGAGTAACACAGACATACACTGACACCAAGAATCAAAGACATACATTAACACCAAGTTACAAAGACAGACACTTACACCAAGTAACAAAGACACACACTTACACCAAGTAACCCAGACATACACTGAAACCAACAAACATAGACAGACAATTGCTACAAGTAACAAAGACATACACTGACATCAAGTATTTTGACATACACTGACACCAAGTAACAAAGACAAACACTGATACCCAGTAGCACAGACACACACTTACACCAAGTAAAAAAGACGCACACTGACACCCAGTAACACAAACAAACGCACTGACACCAAGTGACACAGACATACACTGACACCAAGTAACAAAGACATACACTGACACCAAGTAAGACAGACACACACTTACAGCAAGTAACACAAACACACACTTACACCAAGTAACAAAGACATACACTGACAGCAAGTAATAAAGACACAGACTTACACCAAGTAACACAGACTTAGACTGACACCAAGTAAGAAAGACATACACTTACACCAAGAAACACAGACATGCATTGACACCAAGTAACAAAGACATACACTGATACCCAGTAACACAGACACACGCTTACACCAAGTAACAAAGACAGACACTGATACCCTGTAACACAGACACACACTTACACCAAGTAACAAAGACATCCACTGACACCCAGTAACAAAGTCAAACACTGACACCCAGTAACACAGACACACATTGACACCAAGTAACAAAGACACACACTTACACCAAGTAACACAGACACACACTGACACCCAGTAACACAGACACACACTTACACCAAGTAACAAAGACATACACTGACACCAAGTAACACAGACATACATTGATACCCAGTAACACAGGCACACACATTCACAAAGTAACACAGACATACACTGACACCAAGTAATAAAGTCATACACTTACACCAAGTACCAAAGACACACACTTACACCAAGTAACCCAGACAGACAATTACACCAAGTAACAAAGACAGACAATTACACCAAGTAACAAAGACATACACTTACACCAAGTATTTTGACATACACTGACACCAAGTAACAAAGACATAAACTTACACCAAGTCACAAAGACAAACACTTACACCAAGCAACACAGACATACACTGACACCAAGTAACAAAGACATACACTGACACCAAGTAACAAAGACATACACTGACACCCAGTAACACAGACATACACATACACCAAGTAACGACGACATCCACTGACACCAAGTAACAAAGAAATACACTGATACCAAGTAACAAAGACATACACTGACACCAAGTAACAAAGACATAAACTGACACCCAGTAACAAAGACATACACTGACACAAAGTCACAAAGAAATTGAGTGACACCCAGAAACAAAGACATGCACTGACACCAAGTCACAATGACAAACACTGACACCAAGTAACAAAGACATACACTGATACCCAGTAACACAGACACACATTTACACCAAGTAACAAAGACATACACTGAAACCATGTAACAAAGACATACACTTACACCAAGTAACACAGACATACACTGACAGCAAGTAACAAAGACATACATTTACACCAAGTAACAAAGACACACAATTACACCAAGTAACACAGACATACACTGACACCAAGTAACAAAGACATACACTGTTACCCAGTGACACTGACAGACACTTACACCAAGTAACAAAGACATACACTGATACCAAGTAACACAGACACACACTTACACCAAGTAACACAAACACTCACTTAAAACAAGTAACAAAGACATACACTGACACCAAGTAACAAATACATACAATTACACCAAGTAACAAAGACACACACTTACACCAAGTCACAATTGCATACACTGACACCAAGTAACAAAGACATACACTGATACCCAGGAACACAGACAGACACTTACACCAAGTAACAAAGACATACACTGACACCAAGCAACAAAGACATACACTTACACCACGTAACACAGACATACACTGACACCAAGTAACAAAGACATACAATTACACCAAGTAACAAAGACACACACTTACACCAAGTAACACAGACATGCACTGACACCATGTAACAAAGACAGACACTGATACCCAGTAACACAGACATACACAGACACCAAGTAACAAAGACATACACTGACACCAAGAAACAAAGACATACACTGATACCCAGTAACACAGACACACACTTACACCAAGTAACAAAGACATACACTGACACCCAGTAACAAAGACATACACTGACACCAAGTCACAAAGACATACACTGATACCCAGTAACACAGACACACACTTACACCAAGTAACAAAGACATCCACTGAAATCAAGAAACAAAGACAGACACTTACACCAAGTAACACAGACACACACTGTCTCCCAGTAACACAAACAAACACACACTGACACCCAGTAACATAGAGAAACACTGACACACAGGAACAAAGACATACACAGACAGACACTGACATCAAGTAACAAACACTAACAGAGACACACACTGACAACAAGTCACAAAGACATACACTGACACCCAGTAACAAAGACATGCACTGACACCAAGTCACAAAGACATACACTGATACCCAGTAACACAGACACACACTTCCACAAAGTAACAAAGACATACACTGACACCAAGTAACAAATACATACACTGATACCCAGTAACACAGACACACACTTACACCAAGTAACAAAGACACACACTTACACCAAGTAACACAGACATACACTAACACCAAGTAACAAAGACATACACTGACACCAAGTAACAAAGACATAAACTGACACCCAGTAACAAAGACATACACTGACACAAAGTCACAAAGACATACAGTGACACCCAGTAACAAAGACATACACTGACACCAAGTCACAATGACATACACTGACACCAAGTAACAAAGACATACACTGATACCCAGTAACACAGACACACACTTCCACCAAGTAGCAAAGACATACAATGACACAAAGTCACAAAGACATACAGTGACACCCAGTAACAAAGACATACACTGACACCAAGTCACAATGACATACACTGACACCAAGTAACAAAGACATACACTGATACCCAGTAACACAGACACACACTTCCACCAAGTAGCAAAGACATACACTGACACCAAGCAACAAAGACATACAATTACACCAAGTAACAAAGACACACACTTACACCAAGTAACAAAGACATACACTGACACCAAGTAACAAAGACATACACTGTTACCCAGTAACACAGACAGACACCTACACCAAGTAGCAAAGACATACACTGATACCAAGTAACACAGACACACTCTTACACCAAGTAACACAAACACTCACTTACAACAAGTAACAAAGACATACACTGACACCAAGTAACAAAGACATACAATTACACCAAGTAACAAAGACACACACTTACACCAAGTCACAAAGACATACAGTGACACCAAGTAACAAAGACAAACACTGATACCCAGTAACAAAGACACACACTTACACGAAGGAGCAAAGACATACAGTGATCCCAAATAACACAGACATACACTTACACCAAGTAACACAGACATACACTGACACCAAGTAACAAAGACATACAACTACACCAAGTAACAAAGACACACACTTACACCAAGTAACACAGACACACACTGTCACCATGTAGCAAAGACTATCACTGATACCCAGTAACACAGACACACACTGACACCAAGTCAAATAGACATACACTGATACCCAGTAACACAGACACACAATTACACCAAGTAACAAAGACAAACACTGACACCAAGTAACAAAGACATCCACTGAAACCAAGAAACAAACACATACACTTACACCAAGTAACACAGACACACACTGACACCCAGTAACACAAATAAAAACACACTGACCCCCAGTAACATAGAGAAACACTGACACACAGGAACAAAGACATACACAGACATACACTGACACCAAGTAACAAAGACTAGCAGAGACACACACTGACACCAAGTCACAAAGACATACACTGACACCCAGTAACAAAGACATACACTGACACCAAGTCACAAAGACATACACTGATACCCAGGAACACAGACACACACTTCCACAAAGTAACAAAGACAAACACTGACAACAAGTAACAAAGACATAAACTTACACCAAGTAACAAAGACACACACTTACACCAAGCAACACAGACATACACTGACACCAAGTAACGAAGACATACACTGACACCCAGTAACACAGACACACACTTACACCAAGTAACAAAGACATACACTGACACCAAGTCACAAAGACATACAATGATACCCAGTAACACAGACACACACTTACACCAAGTAACAAAGACACACACTTACACCAAGTAACACAGACATACACTGACACCAAGTAACAAAGGCATACACTGACAACAAGTAACAAAGACATAAACTGACACCCAGTAACAAAGACATACACTGATACCAAGTAACACAGACACACACTTACACCAAGTAACACAAACACTCACTTACACCAAGTAACAAATACATACACTCACACCAAGTAACAAAGACATACACTGACACCAAGTAACAAAGACATACACTGATACCCAGTAACACAGACACACACTTACACAAAGTAACAAAGACATACACTGACACCAAGTAACAAAGACATACACTTACACCAAGTAACACAGACATACACTGACACCAAGTAACAAAGACACACAATTACACCAAGTAACACAGACATACACTGACATCAAGTAACAAAGACATACACTGACACCCAGTAACACAGACACACACATACACCATGTAACAACGACATACAATGACACCAAGTAACAAAAACATACAGTGACACCCAGTAACAAAGACATACACTGACACCAAGTCACAAAGACATACACTGATTCCCAGTAACACAGACACGCACTTACACCAAGTAACAAAGACATACACTGACACCAAGTAACACAGACATACACTGACACCAAGTAACAAAGACATACAATTACACCATGTAACAAAGACACACACTTACACCAAGTAACACAGACATACACTGACACCAAGTAACACAGACATACACTGTTACCCAGTAACACAGACACACACTTACACCAAGTAACAAAGACATACACTGACACCAAGTAACAAAGACATACAATTACACCAAGTAACACAGACATACACTGACACCAAGTAACAAAGACATACAGTGACACCCATTAACAAAGACTTACACTGACACCAATGTCACAAAGACATACACTGACACCAAGTAACAAAGACATGCACTGATACCCAGTCACACAGACACACACTTACGCCAAGTAACAAATACATACACTGATACCAAGTAACACAGACACACACTTACACCAAGTGACACAGACACACACTTACACCAAGTAACAAAGATATACACTGACACCAAGTAACAAAGACAAACACTTACACCAAGTAACACAGACATACAGTGACACCAAGTAACAAAGACATACAATTACACCAAGTAACAAAGACACACATTTACACCAAGTAACACAGACATACACTGTCACCATGTAGCAAAGACTTTCACTGATACCCAGTAACACAGACACACACTTACACCAAGTAACAAAGAGATACACTGACACCAAGTAACAAAGACATACACTGATACCAAGTAACAAAGACAGACACTGACACCCAGTAACAAAGACAGACACTGACACCAAGTCACAAAGACATACACTGACACCAAGTAACAAAGACATACACTTACACCAAGTAACTCAGACATACAATGACACCAAGTAAAAAAGACATACAATTACACCAAGTAACAAAGACACTCACTTACACCAAGCAACACAGACATACACTGACACCAAGTAACAAAGACATACACTTTTACCCAGTAACACAGACACACAATTACACCAAGTAACAAAGACATACACTGACACCAAGTAACAAAGACATACACTTTTACCCCGTAACACAGATACACACTTACACCAAGTAACAAAGACATACACTGATACCAAGTAACACAGACACACACTTACACCAAGTAACACAAACACTCACTTACACCAAATAACAAAGACATACACTGACACCAAGTAACAAAGACATACAATTACACCAAGTAACAAAGAAATACACTGACACCAAGTAACAAAGACATACACTGTTACCCAGCAACATAGACACACACTTGCACCAAGTAACAAAGACATACAGTGATACCAAGTAACACAGACACACACTTACACCAAGTTACACAGACACACACTTACACCAAGTAACATAGACATACACTGACACCAATTAACAAAGACATACAATTACACTAAGTAACAAAGACACACACTTACACCAAGTAACTCAGACATACACTGTCACCATGTAGCAAAGACATTCACTGATACCCAGTAACACAGACACACACTGTCACCAAGTCACAAAGA
Source organism: Heterodontus francisci (assembly GCF_036365525.1). Taxonomy (NCBI): domain Eukaryota; kingdom Metazoa; phylum Chordata; class Chondrichthyes; order Heterodontiformes; family Heterodontidae; genus Heterodontus; species Heterodontus francisci. Next base: position 11,115,490 of record NW_027140250.1, on the reverse strand, counting down.
CATACACTGGATACCCAGTAACACAGACACACAATTACACCAAGTAACAAAGACAAACACTGACACCAAGAAACAAAGACATCCACTGAAACCAAGAACAAAACACATACACTTACACCAAGTAACACAGACACACACTGACACCCAGTAACACAAAGAAAAACAGACTGACCCGCAGTAACATAGAGAAACACTGACACACAGGAACAAAGACATACACAGACAGACACTGACACCAAGTAACAAAGACTAGCAGAGACACACACTGACACCAAGTCAAAAAGACATACACTGACACCAATTAACAAAGACATGCACTTTCACCAAGTAACAAAGACACACACTTACACCAAGTAACACAGACATACACTGTCACCATGTAGCAAAGACATTCACTGATACCCAGTAACACAGACACACACTGTCACCAAGTCACAAAGACATACACTGATACCCAGTAACAGAGACACACAATTACACCAAGTAACAAAGACAAACACTGACACCAAGCAACAAAGACATCCACTGAAACCAAGACACAAACACATACACTTACACCAAGTAACACAGACACACACTGACACCCAGTAACACAAAGAAAAACACACTGACCCCCAGTAACATAGAGAAACACTGACACACAGGAACAAAGACATACACAGACAGACACTGACACCAAGTAACAAAGACTAGCAGAGACACACACTGACACCAAGTCAAAAAGACATACACTGACACCAATTAACAAAGACATACACTTACACCAAGTAACAAAGACACACACTTACACCAAGTAACACAGACAGACACTGCCACCAAGTAACAAAGACTAGCAGAGACACAATCTGACACCAAGTCACAAAGACATACACTGACACCCAGTAACAAAGACATACACTGACACCAAGTCACAAAGACATACACTGATACCCAGTAACACAGACACACACTTCCACAAAGTAACAAAGACAAACACTGACACCAAGTAACAAAGACATAAACTTACACCAAGTAACAAAGACACACACTTACACCAAGCAACACAGACATACACTGACACCAAGTAACAAAGACATACACTGACACCCAGTAACACAGACACACACATACACCAAGTAACTACGACAGACACTGACACAAAGTAACAAAGACATACACTGATACACAGTAAGACAGACAAACACTTACACCAAGTAACAAAGACACACACTTACACCAAGTAACACAGACATACACTGACACCAAGTAACAAAGACATACACTGATACCAAGTAACAAAGACATAAACTGACACCCAGTAACAAAGACATACACTGATACCAAGTAACACAGACACACACTTACACCAAGTAACACAAACACTCACTTACACCAAGTAACAAAGACAGACACTGACACCAAGTAACAAAGACATACACTGACACCAAGTAACAAAGACATACTCTGATACCCAGTAACACAGACACACACTTACACCAAGTAACAAAGACATACACTGACACCAAGTAACAAAGACATACAATTACACAAAGTAACAAAGAAATACACTGACACCAAGTAACAAAGACATACACTGTTACCCAGCAACACAGACACACACTTGCACCATGTAACAAAGACATACACTTACACCAAGTAACATAGACATACACTGACCCCAATTAACAAAGACATACAATTACACCAAGTAACAAAGACACACACTTACACCAAGTAACACAGACATACACTGTCACCATGTAGCAAAGACATTCACTGATACCCAGTAACACAGACACACACTGTGACCAAGTCACAAAGACATACACTGGATACCCAGTAACACAGACACACAATTACACCAAGTAACAAAGACAAACACTGACACCAAGTAACAAAGACATCCACTGAAACCAAGAAAAAAACACATACACTTACACCAAGTAACACAGACACACACTGACACCCAGTAACACAAAGAAAAACACACTGACCCGCAGTAGCATAGAGAAACACTGACACACAGGAACAAAGACATACACAGACAGACACTGACACCAAGTAACAAAGACTAGCAGAGACACACACTGACACCAAGTCAAAAAGACATACACTGACACCAATTAACAAAGACATGCACTTACACCAAGTAACAAAGACACACACTTACACCAAGTAACACAGACGTAAACTGTCACCATGTAGCAAAGACATTCACTGATACCCAGTAACACAGACACACACTGTCACCAAGTCACAAAGACATACACTGATACCCAGTAACACAGACACACAATTACACCAAGTAACAAAGACAAACACTGACACCAAGCAACAAAGACATCCACTGAAACCAAGAAACAAACACATACACTTACACCAAGTAACACAGACACACACTGACACCCAGTAACACAAAGAAAAACACACTGACCCCCAGTAACATAGAGAAACACTGACACACAGGAACAAAGACATACACAGACAGACACTGACACCAAGTAACAAAGACTAGCAGAGACACACACTGACACCAAGTCAAAAAGACATACACTGACACCAATTAACAAAGACATACACTTACACCAAGTAACAAAGACACACACTTACACCAAGTAACACAGACAGACACTGCCACCAAGTAACAAAGACTAGCAGAGACACAATCTGACACCAAGTCACAAAGACATACACTGACACCCAGTAACAAAGACATACACTGACACCAAGTCACAAAGACATACACTGATAGCCAGCAACACAGACACACACTTCCACAAAGTAACAAAGATAAACACTGACACCAAGTAACAAAGACATAAACTTACACCAAGTAACAAAGACACACACTTACACCAAGCAACACAGACATACACTGACACCAAGTGACAAAGACATACACTGACACCCAGTAACACAGACACACACATACACCAAGTAACTACGACAGACACTGACACCAAGTAACAAAGACATACACTGATACACAGTAAGACAGACAAACACTTACACCAAGTAACAAAGACACACACTTACACCAAGTAACACAGACATACAGTGACACCAAGTAACAAAGACATACACTTACACCAAGTAACAAAGACACACACTTACACCAAGTAACACAGACAGACACTTACACCAAGTAACACAGACAGACACTGCCACCAAGTAACAAAGACAGACACTGACACCAAGTAACAAAGACATACTCTGATACCCAGTAACACAGACACACACTTACACCAAGTAACAAAGACATACACTGACACCAAGTAACAAAGACATACACTTAGACCAAGTAACACAGACATACACTGACACCAAGTAACAAAGACATACAATTACACCATGTAACAAAGACACACACTTACACCAAGTAACACAGACATACACTGACACCAAGTAACAAAGACATACAGTGACACCCAGTAACAAAGACATACACTGACACCAAGTCACAAAGACATACACTGAAACCAAGTGACACAGACAAACACTTCCACCAAGTAACATAGACATACACTGACACCAAGTAACAAAGACATACACTTACACCAAGTAACAAAGACACACACTTACACCAAGTAACACAGATATACACTGACAACAAGTAACAAAGACATACACTGATACCCAGTAACACTGACACACACCTACACCAAGGAACAAAGACATGCACTGACACCAAGTAACAAAGACATACACTTACACCAAGTAACAAAGATATACACTGATACCCAGTAACACAGACACACACTTACACCAAGTAACAAAGACATACACTGACACCAAGTAACAAAGACATACACTGACACCAAGTCACAAAGAGAGACACTGGCACACGGTAACAAAGACAAACACTGACACCAAGTAACGAAGACAGACACTGACACCCAGTAACAAAGACAGACACTGACACCAAGTCACAAAGACATACACTGACACCAAGTAACAAAGACATACACTTACACCAAGTAACTCAGAAATACAATGACACCAAGTAACAAAGACATACAATTACACCAAGTAACAAAGACATACACTTACACCAAGTAACACGGACATATACTGACACCAAGTAACAAAGACATACACTTTTACCCAGTAACACAGACACACAATTACACCAAGTAACAAAAACATACACTGATACCAAATATAGCAGACATACACTGACACCAAGTAACAAAGACATAAATGACACCCAGTAACAAAGACATTCTTTTTTCTTTTGGGCCTCCTTATCTCGAGAGACAATGGATACGCGCCTGGAGGTGGTCAGTGGTTTGTGAAGCAGCGCCTGGAGTGGCTATAAAGGCCAATTCTGGAGTGACAGGCTCTTCCACAGGTGCTGCAGAGAAATTTGTTTGTTGGGGCTGTTGCACAGTTGGCTCTCCCCTTGCGCCTCTGTCTTTTTTCCTGCCAACTACTGAGTCTCTTCGACTCGCCACAATTTAGCCCTGTCTTTATGGCTGCCCGCCAGCTCTGGCGAATGCTGGCAACTGACTCCCACGACTTGTGATCAATGTCACACGATTTCATGTCGCGTTTGCAGACGTCTTTATAACGGAGAAATGGACGGCCGGTGGGTCTGATACCAGTGGCGAGCTCGCTGTACAATGTGTCTTTGGGGATCCTGCCATCTTCCATGCGGCTCACATGGCCAAGCCATCTCAAGCGCCGCTGACTCAGTAGTGTGTATAAGCTGGGGGTGTTGGCCGCTTCAAGGACTTCTGTGTTGGAGATATAGTCCTGCCACCTGATGCCAATTATTCTCCGAAGGCAGCGAAGATGGAATGAATTGAGACGTCGCTCTTGGCTGGCATACGTTGTCCAGGCCTCGCTGCCATAGAGCAAGGTACTGAGGACACAGGCCTGATACACTCGGACTTTTGTGTTCCGTGTCAGTGAGCCATTTTCCCACACTCTCTTGGCCAGTCTGGACATAGCAGTGGAAGCCTTACCCATGCGCTTGTTGATTTCTGCATCTAGAGACAGGTTACTGGTGATAGTTGAGCCTAGGTAGGTGAACTCTTGAACCACTTCCAGAGCGTGGTCGCCAATATTGATGGATGGAGCATTTCTGACATCCTGCCCCATGATGTTCGTTTTCTTGAGGCTGATGGTTAGGCCAAATTCATTGCAGGCAGACGCAAACCTGTCGATGAGACTCTGCAGGCATTCTTCAGTGTGAGATGTTAAAGCAGCATCGTCAGCAAAGAGGAGTTCTCTGATGAGGACTTTCCGTACTTTGGACTTCGCTCTTAGACGGGCAAGGTTGAACAATCTGCCCCCTGATCTTGTGTGGAGGAAAATTCCTTCTTCAGAGGATTTGAACGCATGTGAAAGCAGCAGGGAGAAGAAAATCCCAAAAAGTGTGGGTGCGAGAACACAGCCCTGTTTCACACCACTCAGGATAGGAAAGGGCTCTGATGAGGAGCCACCATGTTGAATTGTGCCTTTCATATTGTCATGGAATGAGGTGATGATACTTAGTAGCTTTGGTGGACATCCGATCTTTTCTAGTAGTCTGAAGAGACCACGTCTGCTGACGAGGTCAAAGGCTTTGGTGAGATCAATGAAAGCAATGTAGAGGGGCATCTGTTGTTCACGGCATTTCTCCTGTATCTGACGAAGGGAGAACAGCATGTCAATAGTCGATCTCTCTGCACGAAAGCCACACTGTGCCTCAGGGTAGACGCGCTCGGCCAGCTTCTGGAGCCAGTTCAGAGTGACTCGAGCAAAGACTTTCCCCACTATGCTGAGCAGGGAGATTCCACGGTAGTTGTTGCAGTCACCGCGGTCACCTTTGTTTTTATAGAGGGTGATGATGTTGGCATCGCGCATGTCCTGGGGTACTGCTCCCTCGTCCCAGCACAGGCATAGCAGTTCATGTAGTGCTGAGAGTATAGCAGGCTTGGCACTCTTGATTATTTCAGGGGTAATGCTGTCCTTCCGAGGGGCTTTTCCGCTGGCTAGGGAATCAATGGCATCACTGAGTTCCGATTTGGTTGGCTGTATGTCCAGCTCATCCATGACTGGTAGAGGCTGGGCTGCATTGAGGGCAGTCTCAGTGACAGCATTCTCCCTGGAGTACAGTTCTAGGTAGTGCTCAACCCAGCGGTCCATCTGTTTGCGTTGGTCAGTGATTATGTCCCCCGATTTAGATTTGAGGGGGGTGATCTTCTTGATGGTTGGCCCAAGAGCTCTCTTCATGCCATCATACATTCCTCTGATGTTTCCGGTGTCTGAGGCCAGCTGAATATGACTGCATAGGTGTTGCCAGTAGTCGTTTGCGCAACGCCTAGCTGTTCTTTGTGCAGTACTTCTGGCTGCTTTAAGTGCTGCGGATGTTAAATCGCTGGGGGCTTTCTTGTAGTTCAAAAGTGCAATGCGCTTAGCGGCTATGACAGGTTCCAGCTCTTCATTATGAGATTGAAACCAGTCTGCATTTCTCTTCGCACTTTTGCCGTAGGTGGTCAAAGCTGACTCATAGATGGCGTCTCTGATGTGGGCCCACTTGGTCTCAGCACCCCCTGTGGGAGTGTTTTGAAGGGCTGTTACAAGTGAATTTAGAAATTTTTGTAACAGCTGTGGGTGAGAAATTCTGCTCGTGTTGATGCGCGGGTGGCCCTTCTGCTTGGAATGATGCAACTTATTTGGTCTGAGTCTAACCTTGCTGCACACCAGGGAGTGGTCGGTGTCGCAGTCCGCACTGTGGAAGCTGCGTGTGATTTGAACACTGTTTAAGGCGGCTCGCCTTGTGACAATGAGGTCTAGCTGGTGCCAACGACGTGATCTTGGGTGCCTCCATGAAACCTGGTGACAGGGTTTAGTGTGAAAGAACGAGTTGGTGATGCAGAGGTTATGATAGGTACACAACTCAAGCAGTCTCTGCCCGTTCTCATTCATCCTTCCAACGCCGTAGCGCCCAAGGCAGGAGGGCCATGAGTCATGGTCGGCCCCAACCCTGGCATTAAAGTCCCCCAGCAGGAATAGGTGTTCGGTGTTGGGGATGCTGCTAATGATGTTATGGAGTTGTTCATAGAACTGGTCTTTAGCTTCAGGTGCGGAACAGAGTGTTGGAGCATAGATGCTGAGTAGGTGTACTGGACCAGAGGTGGTGAGCAGTCGGATGGACAGTATGCGTTCCGAGCCATTTGAGGGAGGCTCTATCATGCTGAGCAAGGAGTTTCTGATGGCGAAGCCCACTCCATGCTGTCTTGGTTCTTCAGGATCCCTGCCCTGCCAGAAGAAGGTGTAGTCTTGCTCTGCTAGAGAGCCACTCGCGGGGAGGCGAGTCTCCTGAAGTGCTGCAATGTCCACATTGAGTCTACTGAGCTCGTTGTTAATGATGGCGGTCTTCCGAGAATCGTTGATTTGTGTAAGGTCTTCCGACAGGCCAGGACACATAGTTCTGACGTTCCAGCTTGCAAAGCGAAGGGCAGGTACCTTCTTTCCTTTTTTCATGTTGTTTGGTGCTGTGTATCAGTCCACCTTTCAGGCAATGACCCTGAGCTCCAAGCACCCATTGAAGCAGGCAGACTGTGGCGGGACAGAACCTTATTGACCGGGGGCTGCCCGGTTTGAGGCGGGCGGTAGCTGTCCAGTGTGGTGCAATGACCTCTCCCACCGACAAAGGCAACCCGTGGCGCCCAGTTTCTACGCCAATTTATCTGGACTTATAACCCGTAACTGCTGCCTTCCGTGTTGCTTCAGTCGCTGTGAGGCAACTATGGAGTGACCTCTCCATGGCGCATGCCTGGGCAAATTTATGGAGGTTGAGAGTTGCCCAGTCGTCAAAACCCCCCTCTCGGCCTTTCTGGTGGGGTCCAAAGGAGTGCAGGACACGACGTTTGGCACCAGTATGGCTGCAGGAACTGCCGGAAACATGCCAAAGGTGACACATGACCGCCTACGGGGTTGCGCTCCGGATTTTCTGTTAGGGTTTACTCCCTTAGCCTTGGTCACTCCCGAGACGCCCAGAAGGCAGTGGGGTTGTTGGGGCCCCTACACAGGTGGAGGATGGTGCCGGTGGGAGGAGGGGATGCAAGGGGGAGGGGTAGAGGGAGGGGGTGGGAGGGGTGCAGGGGAAGGGGGTGCGGGGTGAAGATGGTGCGAGGGGGGGGCGGGCTGGGACGGGGTTGTGAGGGGGTGAGCTGAGAGGGTGGAGCAGGGAAGGGGACGGGGGTGGGGGGGTGGAAGGGGGGTAAAGGGGGGGAGGGGGGGTGGAATCTGGTGCAGGTAATAAGCCATTTCCTCAGTGCCCACCATCGACGTCCGGAAAGCTCATCCACGTCCTTCGGGAGGTGAAGCATCATTTGGCAGACTTAGAGGTGATTACATTTGCTAAGGGTTTTTTTTTTTTTACAGTGGTTTAAATAAAGGCATGCAGCATTGCCGACAGTGCGCTGCAGATGCTCTCCGAGCCATCTCCCGCGGGCGCTTTGAAGTTGCGGCCGCGGGGGCCGTTCGTGGATGTTTTGGGTGTTCGGGGCACCTTTTCACAGGACTTCTCTCGGGTCCCGCAGCTCCTTCTTCACCTCAATGGAGTTACCGCATGCCGTGGCTGCAGACACTCTGGACTGTGAAGACAGCAGGATCGGAGATTGAAGACATACACTGACACAAAGTCACAAAGACGTACAGTGACACCCAGTAACAAAGACATACACTGACACCAAGTAACAAAGACATACACTGATACCCAGTAACACAGACACACACTTACACCAAGTAACAAAGACATACATGGACACCAAGTAACAAAGACATACACTTACACCAAATAACAGAGACATACACTGACACCAAGTAACAAAGACATACACTGCTACCCAGTAACACAGATACACACTTACACCAAGTAACAAAGACACACACTGATACCGAGTAACACAGACACACAATTGCACCAAGTAACACAAAAACTCACTTACACCAAATAACAAAGACATACACTGACACCAAGTAACAGAGACATACAATTACACCAACTAACAAAGACACACACTTACACCAAGTAACAAAGAAATACACTGACACCAAGTAACAAAGACATACACTGTTACCCAGCAACACAGACACACACTTACACCAAGTAACAAAGACATACAATGACACCAAGTAACACAGACACACACTGACACCAAGTAACAAAGACATACACTGACACCAAGTAACAAAGACATACACTTACACCAAGTAACAAAGACATACACTGGCACCAAGTAACAAAGACATACAATTACACGAAGGAACAAAGACACACACTTACACCAAGTAACACAGACATACACTGTCACCATGTAGCAAAGACATTCACTGATACCCAGTAACACAGACACACACTTACACCAAGTAACAAAGATATGCACTGATACCCAGTAAAACAGACACACACTTACACCAAGCAACACAGACATACACTGACACCAAGTAACAAAGACATACACTGACACCCAGTAACACAGACACACACATACACCAAGTAACTACGACAGACACTGACACCAAGTAACAAAGACATACACTGATACACAGTAAGACAGACAAACACTTACACCAAGTAACAAAGACACACACTTACACCAAGTAACACAGACATACACTGTCACCATGTAGCAAAGACATTCACTGATACCCAGTAACACAGACACACACTTACACCAAGTAACAAAGTTATGCACTGATACCCAGTAACACAGACACACACTTACACCAAGCAACACAGACATACACTGACACCAAGTAACAAAGACATACACTGACACCCAGTAACACAGACACACACATACACCAAGTAACTACGACAGACACTGACACCAAGTAACAAAGACATACACTGACACCCAGTAACACAGACACACACATACACCAAGTAACTCAGACATACAATGACACCAAGTAACAAAGACATACAATTACACCAAGTAACAAAGACATCCACTTACACCAAGTAACACAGACATATACTGACACCAAGTAACAAAGACATACACTTTTACCCAGTAACACAGACACACAATTACACCAAGTAACAAAAACATACACTGATACCAAATATAGCAGGCACACACTTGCACCAAGTAACAACGACACACACTTACACCAAGTAACACAGACATACACTGACACCAAGTAACAAAGACATAAATGACACCCAGTAACAAAGACATACACTGACACAAAGTCACAAAGACGTACAGTGACACCCAGTAACAAAGACATACACTGACACCAAGTCATAAAGACATACACTGATAACGAGTAACACAGACACACAATTGCACCACGTAACACAAACACTCACTTACACCAAATAACAAAGACATACACTTACACCAAGTAACACGGACATACACTGGCACCAAGTAACAAAGACATACAATTACACGAAGGAACAAAGACACACACTTACACCAGTAACAAAGACACACACTTACACCAAGTAACACAGACATACACTGACACCAAGTAACAAAGACATACACTGACACCCAGTAACACAGACACACACATACACCATGTAACAACGACATACACTGACACCAAGTAACAAAGACATACAGTGACACCCAGTAACAAAGACATAAACTGACACCAAGTCACAAAGACATACACTGACACCAAGTAACAAAGACATACACTGATACCCAGTAACACAGACACACACCTACACCAAGTAACAAAGACATACACTGACACCAAGTAACAAAGACATAAACTTACACCAAGTAACACAGACATACACTGACACCAAGTAATAAAGACATACAATTACACCATGTATCAAAAACACACACTTACACCAAGTAACAGAGACATACACTGACACCAAGTAACAAAGACATACACTGTTACCCTGTAACACAGACACACACTTACACCAAGTAACAAAGACATACACTGATGCAAGGTAACACAGACACACAGTTACACCAAGTAACACAAACACTCACTTACACCAAGTAACAATGACATACACTGACACAAAGTAACAAAGACATACAATTACACCAAGCAACAAAGACACTCACTTACACCAAGTAACGCAGACAGACACTGACACCAAGTAACAAAGACATACAGTGAGACCCATTAACAAAGACTTACACTGACACCAAGTCACAAAGACATCCACTGACACCAAGTAACAAAGACATACACTGATACCCAGTCACACAGACACACACTTTCACCAAGTAACAAAGACATACACTGATACCAAGTAACACAGACACACACTTACACCAAGTGACACAGACACACACTTCCACCAAGTAACATAGACATACACTGACACCAAGTAACAAAGACATACACTTACACCAATTAACACAGACATACACTGACACCAAGTAACAAAGACACACACTTACACCAATTAACACAGACATACACTGTCACCATGTAGCAAAGACATTCACTGATACCCAGTAACACAAACAAACACACACTGACACCCAGTAACACAGAGAAACACTGATACACAGTAACAATGACATACACTGACAACAAGTAACACAGACACACACTGACACCCAGTAAAAAAGACATACACTGACACCAAGTCACAAAGACATACACTGATACCAAGTCACAAAGACATACATTGATACCCAGTAACACAGACAAACACTGACTCCAAGTAACAAAGACATACACTGACACCAAGTAACAAAGACAGACAAGTACACCAAGTAACAAAGACATACACTTACACCAAGTATTTTGACATACACTGACACCAATTCACAAAGACACACAGTGACACCCAGTAACAAAGACATACACTGACACCAAGTCACAAAGACATACACAGACACCCAGTAACACAGACACACATTTACACCAAGTAACAAAGACATACACTGACACCAAGTAACAAAGACATACACTGATACCCAGTAACACAGGCACACACTGGGGGGGGGGGGGCGGGGGGGTGGCGGCACATTGGCGCAGTGATTAGCACCGCAGCCTGACAGCTCCATTGAACATGGAACGATTCTGGGTACTGCCTGTGCGGAGTTTGCAAGTTCTCCCTGTGTCTGCGTGGGTTTCCTCCGGTTGCTCCGGTTTCCTCCCACATGCCAACGACTTGCAGGTTGATCGGTTAATTGGCCATCATAAATTGCCCCTAGTATAGGTAGGTGGTAGGGAAATATATAGCGCCAGGTGGGGATGTGATAGGAATACGGGATTAGTGTCGAATTAGTATAAATGGATTGTTGATGGTCGGCACAGAGTCGGTGGGCCGAAGGGCCTGTTTAAGTGCTGCTTCTCGAACTAAACTAAATACTGACACCTAGTGTCTCAGACACACACTGACACCCAGGAACACAAACAAACAAACACTGACACCAAGTAACACAGACACACACTGACATCCATTAAAAAAGACATACACTGACACCAAGTCACAAAGACATACACTGACACCAAGTCAAAAAGATATACACTGATGCCCAGTCACACAGACACACAAAGACACCAAGTAACAAGACATACACTGACACCAAGTAACAAAGACATACACTTACACCAACAAAGACAGACACTTACACCAAGTAACACAGACATACAGTGACACCAAGTAACACAGACATACACTGACACCAAGTAACAAAGACATACACTTACACCAAGTCACAAAGAAACACACTGACACCCAGTAACAAAGACATACACAGACACCAAGTAACAAAGACAGACACTGCTACCCAGTAACACAGACACACACGGACACCAAGTAACAAAGACACACACTTACACCAAGTAACACAGACACACACTGACACCAAGTAACACAAACAAACACACACTGACAACCACTAACACAGAGAAACACTGATACACAGTAACAAAGACACACACTAACACCAAGTAACACAGACACACACTGACACCCATTAAAATAGACATACACTGACACCAAGTAACAAAGACATACACTGACATCAAGTAACCAAGACACACACTTACACCAAGTAACACAGACATGCACTTACACCAAGTATTTTGACATAAACTGACACTAAGGAACACAGACATACACTGACACCAAGTAACAAAGACATGCACTGATACCCAGGAACAAAGACACACACTTACACAAAGTCACAAAGACATACACTGATACCCAGTAACACAGACACACACTTACACCAAGTAACACAGACACACACTTACACCAAGTAACAAAGACATCCACTGACACCAAGTAACAAAGACATACACTTGCACCAAGTAACACAGACATACACTGACACCAAGTAACAAAGACATACAATTACACCAACGAACAAAGACACACACATGCACCAAGTAACACAGACATACACTGTCACCATGTAGCAAAGACATTCACTGATACCCAGTAACACAGACACACACTTACACCAAGTAACGAAGATATCCACTGACACCAAGTAACAAAGACATAGACTTACACCAACAAAGACACACACTTACACTAGGTAACACAGACATACACTGACACCAAGTAACAAAGACAGACAATTACACCAAGTAACAAAGACATACACTTACACCAAGTAACAAAGACATCCATTGATACCCAGTAACACAGACACAGACTTGCACTAAGTAACAAAGACATACACTGACACCAAGTCACAAAGACACACACTGACACCCAGTAACAAAGACATACACTGACACCAAGTAACAAAGACAGACACTGCTACCCAGTAACACAGACACACACGGACACCAAGTAACAAAGACAGACACTGCTACCCAGTAACACAGACACACACGGACACCAAGTAACAAAGACACACAATTACACCAAGTAACACAGACACACACTGACACCAAGTAACACAAACAAATACACACTGACACCCAGTAACACAGAGAAACACTGATACACAGTAACAAAGACATACACTGACACCAAGTAACACAGACACACACTGACACCCATTAAAATAGACATACACTGACACCAAGTAACAAAGACATACACTTACACCAAGTAACAAAGACACACACTTACACCAAGTAACACAGACATGCACTTACACCAAGTATTTTTACATAAACTGACACCAAGTAACAAAGACATACACTGATACCCAGTAACATAGACACACACTTACACCAAGTAACAAAGACATACACTGATACCCAGTAACATAGACACACACTTACACCAAGTAACACAGACATGCACTTACACCAATTATTTTGACATAAACTGACACCAAGTAACACAGACATACACTGACACCAAGTAACAAAGACATGCACTGATACACAGTAACACAGACACACACTTACACCAAGTCACAAAGACATACACTGATACCAAGTGACATAGACATAAACTACACCAAGTAACACAGACATACACTGACACCAAGTAACAAAGACATACAATTACACCAAGGAACAAAGACACACACTTACACCAAGTAACACAGACATACACTGTCACCATGTAGCAAAGACATTCCCCGATACCCAGTAACACAGACACACACTTACACCAAGTAACAAAGATATGCACTGATACCCAGTAACACAGACACACACTTACACTAAGTAACAAAGACATACACTGAAACCAAGTAACAAAGGCAGACACTGACACCAAGTCACAAAGACAGACACTGACACACAGTAACAAAGACAAACACTGACACCAAGTAACGAAGACAGACACTGACACCCAGTAACAAAGACATACAATGACACCAAGTAACAAAGACATATAATTACACCAAGTAACAAAGACACACACTTGCACCAAGTAACACAAACATACAATGACAGCAAGTAACAAAGACATACACTGTTACCCAGTAACACAGACACACACTTACACCAAGTAACAAAGACATACACTGATACCAAGTAACACGGACACACACTTACACCAAGTAACACAGACATACACTGACACCAAGTAACAAAGACATACACTGATACCCAGTAACACAGATACACACGGGGCGGCACATTGGCACAGTGGTTAGCAGCCTCACAGCTCCAGGGACCCGGGCTCGATTCTGGGTACAGCCTGTGCGGAGTTTGCAAGTTCTCCCTGTGTCGGCGTGGGTTTCCTCCGGGTGCTCCGGGTACCTCCCACATGCCAAAGACTTGCAGGTTGATAGGTTAATTGGCCATTATAAATTGCCCCTCGTATAGGTAGGTGGTAGGGAAATATATAGGGACAGGTGCGGATGTGATAGGAATACGGGATTAGTGTAGGATAAGTATAAATTGGTGGTTGATGGTCGGCACAGATTCGGTGGGCCGAAGGGCCTGTTAAAGTGCTGTATCTCGAAACTAAACTATATACGGACACCCAGTGTCACAGATACACACTGACACCCAGTAACACAAACAAACACACACTGACACCCAGTAACACAGAGAAACACTGATAAACAGTAACAAAGACATACACTGACACCAAGTAACACAGACACACACTGACACCCAGTAACAAAGACATACACTGACACCAAGTCACAAAGACGTACACTGCTACAAAGTCACAAAGACATCCACTGATACCCAGTAACACAGACACACATTGACACCAAGTAACAAAGACATACACTGACACCAAGTAACAAAGACACACATTTACACCAAGTAACAAAGACAGACAATTACATCAAGTAACAAAGACATACACATGCACCAAGTATTTTGACATACACTGACACCAAGTAACAAAGACATACACTGATACCCAGTAACACAGACACACACTTACACCAAGTTACAAAGACATACACTGACACCAAGTCACAAAGACACACACTGACACCCAGTAACAAAGACATACACTGACACCAAGTCACAAAGACATACACTGACACCCAGTAACACAGACATACACTGACACACAGTAACACAGACACACACGGACACCAAGTAACAAAGACACACACTTACCCCAAGTAACACAGACACACACTGACACCCAGTAACAAAGACACACACTTACATCAAGTAACACAGACATACACTGACACCAAGTAACAAAGACTTAAACTGACACCCAGTAACACAGACACACACTGGGCGGCACAGTGGCGCAGTGGTTCGCACTGCAGCCTCACAGCTCCAGGGACCAGGGTTCGATTTTGGGTACTGGCTGTGCGGAGTTTGCAAGTTCTCCCTGTGTCTGCGTGGGTTTCCTCCGGGTGCTCCGGTTTCCTCCCACATGCCAAAGACTTGCAGGTTGATAGGTTAATTGGCCATCATAAATTGCCCCTCGTATAGGTAGGTGGTAGGGAAATATATAGGGATAGGTGGGGATGTTATTGGAATATGGGATTCGTGTAGGATTAGTATAAAAGGTTGGTTGATGGTGGGCACAGACTCGGTGGGCCGAAGTGTCTGTTTCAGTGCTGTATCTCTAAACTAAACTAAATACAGACACCTAGTGTCACAGACACACACTGACACCCAGCAACACGCACTGATAGACAGTAACACAGACATACACTGATTCCCAGTAACACAGACACACACTGACACCAAGTCACAAAGACATACACTTACACCAAGTAACAAAGACACATACTTACACCAAGTAACACAGACATACACTGACACCAAGTAACAAAGACATGCACTTACACCCAGTAACAAAGACGTACATTGATACCCAGTAACAAAGACACACACTGACACCCAGTTAGAAACACACAATAACCCCCAGTAACACAGAAACACACTGACCGCCAGTAACACAGACACACACTTACACCAAGTAACAAAGACATACACTGACACCAAGTCACAAAGACACACACCGACACCCAGTAACAAAGACATACACTGACACCAAGTAACAAAGACATGCACTGATACCCAGTAACACAGACGCACACTTACACCAAGTAACAAAGGAATACACTGACTCAGGTAACAAAGACATACACTGATACCAAGGAACACAGACACACACTTACACCAAGTAACAAAGACATACACTTACACCAAGTAACACAGACATACACTGACACCCAGTAACAAAGACATCCACTGACAACAAGTCACAAACACATACACTGACACCAAGTAACAAAGACATACACTTACACCAAGTAACAAAGACATACACTGACAACAAGTAACAAAGACATACACTGATACCCAGTATCACAGACACACACTTACACCAAGTAGCAAAGACATACACTGACACCAAGTCACAAAGACATACGCTGACACCAAGTCACAAAGACATAGACTGATACACAGGAACACAGACACACTCTGACACCCAGTAACGAGACATACACTGATACCAAGTCACAAGGAGATACACTGATACCCAGTAACAAAGACATAAACTTACACCAAGTAACAAAGACACACGCTAACACCAAGGAACACAGACATACACTAACACCAAGTAACAAAGACATATACTTACACCAAGTAACAAAGACAGACAATTACACCAAGTAACAAAGACATACACTTGCACCAAGTATTTTGACATTCACTGACACCAAGTAACAAAGACATACATTGATACCCTGTTACACAGACACACATTTACACCAAGTAACAAAGACATACACTGACACCAAGTCACAAAGACACACACTGACACCCAGTAACAAAGACATACACTAACACCAAGTAACAAAGACATCCACTGATACCCAGTAACACAGACATACACTTACACCAAGTAACAAAGACATACACTGAGACCAAGTCACAAAGATACACACTGACACCCAGTAACAAAGACATACACTGACACCAAGTCACAAAGACATACACTGATACCCAGTAACACAGACACACACTGACACCCAGTAACACAGACATGCACTGACACCATGTAACAAAGACATACACTGACACCAAGTAACAAAGACATAACCTTGCACCAAGTAACAAAGACACACACTAACACCAAGGAACACAGACATACACTAACACCAAGTAACAAAGACATACACTTACACCAAGTAACAAAGACAGACAACTACACCAAGTAACAAAGACATACACTTACACCAAGTATTTTGACATGCACTGACACCAAGTAACAAAGACATACATTGATACCCAGTAACACAGACACACACTTACACCAAGTAACAAAGACATACACTGACCCCAAGTCACAAAGACACACACTGACACCCAGGAACAAAGACATACACTTACACCAAGTAACAAAGGCATACACTGATACCCAGTAACACAGAAACACACTTACACCAAGTAACAAAGACATACACTGACACCAAATCACAAAGACACACACTGACACTCAGTAACAAAGACATACACTGACACCAAGTCACAAAGACATACACTGATACCCAGTAACAAAGACATACACTGATACCCAGTAACACAGACACACACTTACACCAAGTAACAAAGACACACACTGATACCCAGTAACACAGACACACACTTACACCAAGTAACAAAGACATACACTGACACCCAGTAACAAAGACATGCACTGACACCCAGGAACACAGACACACACGGACACCAAGTAACAAAGACACACACTTACACCAAGTAACACAGACACACACTGACAGCCAGTAAGACAAACAAACACACTGACACCCATAAGACAGACACAGACTGACACCAAGTAACAAAGACATACACTTACACCAAGTAACAAAGACACACACTTACACCAAGTAACACAGACATACACAGACACCAAGTAACAAAGACAGACAATTACACCAAGTAACAAAGACATACAGTTACACCAAGTATTTTGACATACACTGACACCAACTAACAAAGACATAAACTGATACCCAATAAAACAGACACACACATACACCAACTAACAAAGACATACACTGACACCAAGTCACAAAGACACACACTGTCCCCAGTAACAAAGACATAAACTGACACCAAGTCACAAAGACATACACTGATACCCAGTAACAAAGACATACACTGATACTTCGTAACACAGACGTACACTTACACAAAGTAACAAAGACATACACTTACACCAAGTAACACAGACATACACTTCCACCAAGTATTTTGACATATACATACACCAAGTTACAAAGACATACACTGACACCCAGTAACAAAGACATCCACTGACAACAAGTCACAAAGACATACACTTACACCAAGTAACAAAGACATAAATTGACACCAAGTAACAAAGACATACACTGATCCCGAGGATCACAGACACACACTTACACCAAGTAACAAAGACATACACTGACACCAAGTCACAAAGACACACACTGGCACCCAGTAAGAAAGACATTCACTGACACCAAGTCACAAAGACATACACTGATACCCAGGAACACAGACACACACTGACACCCAGTAACAAAGACATACACTGATACCAAGTTTCAAAGACATACACTGATACCCAGTAACACAGACACACACTGACACCCAGTAACAAAGACATACACTGATATCAAGTCACAAAGACATACACTGATACCCAGTAACACAGACACACACTGACACCCAGTAACAAAGACATACACTGATACCAAGTCACAAAGACATACACTGATACCCAGTAACACAGACACACAATGACACAAAGTAACAAAGACATACACTGACACCAAGTAACAAAGACATACAATTACACCAAGTAACAAAGACACACTCTTACATCATGGAACACAGACATACACTGACACCAAGTAACAAAGACACACACTGACACCAATTAACAAAGACATACACTGACATCAAGTCACAAAGACATACACTGACACCAAGTAACAAAGACATACACTGATACCCAGTAACACAGACACACACTGACACCCAGTAACAAAGACATACACTGATACCAAGTCACAAAGACATACACTGACACCAAGTAACAAAGACATGCACTTACACCAAGTAACAAAGACACACACTTACACCAAGGAACACAGACAAACACTGACAACAAGTAACAAAGACATACACTTACACCAAGTAACAAAGACAGACAATTACACCAAGTAACAAAGTCATACACTGATACCCATTAACACAGACACACACTTGCACCAAGTAACAAAGACATACACTGACACCCAGTAACAAAGACATGCACTGACACCCAGTAACACAGACACACACGGACACCAAGTAACAAAGACACACACTTACACCAAGTAACACAGACACACACTGAGAGCCAGTAAGACAAGCAAACACACTGACACCCAGTAACACAGACACACACTGACACCAAGTAACAAAGACATACACTGACACCCAGTAACACAGATACACACTGGGTGGCACAGTGGCGCAGTGGTTAGCACTGCAGCCTCACAGCTCCAGGGACCCGGGTTCGATTCTGGGTACTGCCTGTGCGGAGTTTGCAAGTTCTCTTGTGTCTGCGTGGGTTTCCTCCGGGTGCTCCGGTTTCCTCCCACATGCCAAAGACTTGCAGGTTGGTAGGTTAATTGGCCATTATAAATTGCCCCGAGTATCGGTAGGTGGTAGAGAAATATACAGGGACCGGTGGGGATGTTATTGGAATATGGGATTCGTGTAGGATTAGTATAAATGGTTGGTTGATGGTCGGCACAGACTCGGTGGGCCGAAGAGTCTGTTTCAGTGCTGTATCACTAAACTAAACTAAATACAGACACCTAGTGTCACAGACACACACTGACACCCAGCAACGCGCACTGATAGAGTAATGAAGACAGACACTGACACCCAGTAACACGCACTGATATACAGTAACACAGACATACACTGATACCCAGTAACACAGACACACACTGACACCAAGTAACAAAGACATACACTTGCACCAAGTCACAAAGACACATACTTCCACCAAGTAACACAGACATACACTGACACCAAGTAACAAAGACATGCACTGATACCCAGTAACACAGACGCACACTTACACCAAGTAACAAAGGAATACACTGACAGCAAGTAACAAAGACAGAGACTGATACCCAGTAACACAGACACACACTTACACCAAGTAACAAAGACATACACTTACACAAAGTAACACAGACATACACTGACACCCAGTAACAAAGACATCCACTGACAACTAGTCACAAACACATACACTGACACCAAGTAACAAAGACATACACTTACACCAAGTAACAAAGACATACACTGACAACAAGTAACAAAGACATACACTGATACCCAGTATCACAGACACACACTTACACAAAGTAGCAAAGACATACACTGACACCAAGTCACAAAGACATACGCTGACACCAAGTCACAAAGACATAGACTGATACCCAGGAACACAGACACACTCTGACACCCAGTAATAAAGACATACACTGATACCAAGTCACAAAGACATACACTGATACCCAGTAACACAGACATACAATGATACCCAGTAACACTGACACCCAGTAACAAAGGCTTACACTGATACCAAGTCACGAAGACATACACTGATACCTAGTAACACAGACACACACTGACACCCAGTAACAAAGACATACACTGATACCAAGTCACAAGGAGATACACTGATACCCAGTAATACAGACACGCACTGACACCAAGTAACAAAGACATACACTGACACAAAGTAACAAAGACATAAACCTACACCAAGTAACAAAGACACACACTAACACAAAGGAACACAGACATACACTAACACCAAGTAACAAAGACATACACTTACACCAAGTAACAAAGACAGACAATTACACCAAGTAACAAAGACATACACTTACACCAGGTATTTTGACATACACTGACACCAAGTAACAAAGACATCCATTGATACCCAGTAACACAGACACACACTTACACCAAGTAACGAAGACATACACTGACACCAAGTCACAAAGACACACACTGACACCCAGTAACAAAGACATCCACTGACAACAAGTCACAAACACATACACTGACACCAAGTAACAAAGACATACACTTACACCAAGTAACAAAGACATACACTGACAACAAGTAACAAAGACATACACTGATACCCAGTATCACAGACACACACTTACCCAAAGTAGCAAAGACATACACTGACACCAAGTCACAAAGACATACGCTGACACCAAGTCACAAAGACATAGACTGATACCCAGGAACACAGACACACTCTGACACCCAGTAACAAAGACATACACAGATACCAAGTCACAAAGACATAGACTGACACCCAGTAACACAGACACGCACTGACACCAAGTAACAAAGACATACACTGACACCAAGTAACAAAGACATAAACTTACACCAAGTAACAAAGACACACACTAACACCAAGGAACCCATACATAAACTAACACCAAGTAACAAAGACATACACTTACACCAAGTAACAAAGACAGACAATTACACCAAGTAACAAAGACATACACTTACACCAAGTATTTTGACATAAAATGACACCAAGTAACAAAGACAGACATTGATACCCAGTAACACAGACATACACTTACACCAAGTAACAAAGACATGCACTGACACCAAGTCACAAAGACACACACTCACACCCATTAACAAAGACATACACTGACACCAAGTAATAAAGACAGACACTGATACCCAGTAACACAGACACACACTTACACCAAGTAACAAAGACATACACTGACACCAAGTCACAAAGACACACACTGACACCCAGTAACAAAGACATACACTGACACCAAGTCACAAAGACATACACTGATACCCAGTAACAAAGACATACACTGATACCCAGTAACACAGACACACACTTACACCAAGTAACAAAGACACACACTGATACCCAGTAACACAGACACACACTTACACCAAGTAACAAAGACATACACTGACACCCAGTAACAAAGACATGCACTGACACCCAGTAACACAGACACACACGGACACCAAGTAACAAAGACACACACTTACACCAAGTAACACAGACACACACTGACAGCCAGTAAGACAAACAAACACACTGACACCCATAACACAGACACAGACTGAAACCAAGTAACAAAGACATACACTTACACCAAGTAACAAAGACACACACTTACACCAAGTAACACAGACATACACTGACACCAAGTTACAAAGACAGACAATTACAACAAGTAAGAAAGACATACAGTTACACCAAGTTTTTTGGCATACACTGACACCAAGTAACAAAGACATACACTGATATCCAATAACACAGACACACACTTACACCAAGTAACAAAGACATACACTGACACCAAGTCACAAAGACACACACTGACACCCAGTAACAAAGACATAAACTGACACCAAGTCACAAAGACATACACTGATACCCAGTAACAAAGACATACACTTACACCAAGTGACAAAGACATACATTGATACCCAGTAACACAGACACACACTGACACCCAGTTAGAAACACACAATGACCCCCAGTAACACAGACACACACTGACCCCCAGTAACACAGACACACACTTACACCAAGTAACAAAGACATACACTGACACCAAGTAACAAAGACATACACTGATACCCAGTAACACAGACGCACACTTACACAAAGTAACAAAGACATACAATGACACCAAGTAACAAAGACATACACTGATACCCAGTAACACAGACGCACACTTACACCAAGTAAAAAAGACATACACTTACACCAAGGAACACAGACATACACCTACACCAAGTATTTTGACATACACTTTCACCCAGTAACAAAGACATACACTGATACCAAGTCACAAAGACATACACTGATACCCAGTAACACAGACACACAATGACACAAAGTAACAAAGACATACACTGACACCAAGTAACAAAGACATACAATTACACCAAGTAACAAAGACACACTCTTACATCATGGAACACAGACATACACTGACACCAAGTAACAAAGACACACACTGACACCAATTAACAAAGACATACACTGACATCAAGTCACAAAGACATACACTGACACCAAGTAACAAAGACATACACTGATACCCAGTAACACAGACACACACTGACACCCAGTAACAAAGACATACACTGATACCAAGTCACAAAGACATACACTGACACCAAGTAACAAAGACATGCACTTACACCAAGTAACAAAGACACACACTTACACCAAGGAACACAGACAAACACTGACAACAAGTAACAAAGACATACACTTACACCAAGTAACAAAGACAGACAATTACACCAAGTAACAAAGTCATACACTGATACCCATTAACACAGACACACACTTGCACCAAGTAACAAAGACATACACTGACACCCAGTAACAAAGACATGCACTGACACCCAGTAACACAGACACACACGGACACCAAGTAACAAAGACACACACTTACACCAAGTAACACAGACACACACTGAGAGCCAGTAAGACAAGCAAACACACTGACACCCAGTAACACAGACACACACTGACACCAAGTAACAAAGACATACACTGACACCCAGTAACACAGATACACACTGGGTGGCACAGTGGCGCAGTGGTTAGCACTGCAGCCTCACAGCTCCAGGGACCCGGGTTCGATTCTGGGTACTGCCTGTGCGGAGTTTGCAAGTTCTCTTGTGTCTGCGTGGGTTTCCTCCGGGTGCTCCGGTTTCCTCCCACATGCCAAAGACTTGCAGGTTGGTAGGTTAATTGGCCATTATAAATTGCCCCGAGTATCGGTAGGTGGTAGAGAAATATACAGGGACCGGTGGGGATGTTATTGGAATATGGGATTCGTGTAGGATTAGTATAAATGGTTGGTTGATGGTCGGCACAGACTCGGTGGGCCGAAGAGTCTGTTTCAGTGCTGTATCACTAAACTAAATACAGACACCTAGTGTCACAGACACACACTGACACCCAGCAACGCGCACTGATAGAGTAATGAAGACAGACACTGACACCCAGTAACACGCACTGATATACAGTAACACAGACACACACTGATACCCAGTAACACAGACACACACTGACACAAAGTAACAAAGACATACACTTGCACCAAGTCACAAAGACACATACTTCCACCAAGTAACACAGACATACACTGACACCAAGTAACAAAGACATGCACTGATACCCAGTAACACAGACGCACACTTACACCAAGTAACAAAGGAATACACTGACAGCAAGTAACAAAGACAGACACTGATACCCAGTAACACAGACACACACTTACACCAAGTAACAAAGACATACACTGACACCCAGTAACAAAGACATCCACTGACAACTAGTCACAAACACATACACTGACACCAAGTAACAAAGACATACACTTACACCAAGTAACAAAGACATACACTGACAACAAGTAACAAAGACATACACTGATACCCAGTATCACAGACACACACTTACACAAAGTAGCAAAGACATACACTGACACCAAGTCACAAAGACATACGCTGACACCAAGTCACAAAGACATAGACGGATACCCAGGAACACAGACACACTCTGACACCCAGTAACAAAGACATACACTGATACCAAGTCACAAAGACATACACTGATACCCAGTAACACTGACACCCAGTAACAAAGGCTTACACTGATACCAAGTCACGAAGACATACACTGATACCTAGTAACACAGACACACACTGACACCCAGTAACAAAGACATACACTGATACCAAGTCACAAGGAGATACACTGATACCCAGTAATACAGACACGCACTGACACCAAGTAACAAAGACATACACTGACACCAAGTAACAAAGACATAAACCTACACCAAGTAACAAAGACACACACTAACACCAAGGAACACAGACATACACTAACACCAAGTAACAAAGACATACACTTACACCAAGTAACAAAGACAGACAATTACACCAAGTAACAAAGACATACACTTACACCAGGTATTTTGACATACACTGACACCAAGTAACAAAGACATACATTGATACCCAGTAACACAGACACACACTTACACCAAGTAACGAAGACATACACTGACACCAAGTCACAAAGACACACACTGACACCCAGTAACAAAGACATCCACTGACAACAAGTCACAAACACATACACTGACAACAAGTAACAAAGACATACACTTACACCAAGTAACAAAGACATACACTGACAACAAGTAACAAAGACATACACTGATACCCAGTATCACAGACACACACTTACACAAAGTAGCAAAGACATACACTGACACCAAGTCACAAAGACATACGCTGACACCAAGTCACAAAGACATAGACTGATACCCAGGAACACAGACACACTCTGACACCCAGTAACAAAGACATACACAGATACCAAGTCACAAAGACATAGACTGACACCCAGTAACACAGACACGCACTGAAACCAAGTAACAAAGACATACACTGACACCAAGTAACAAAGACATAAACTTACACCAAGTAACAAAGACACACACTAATACCAAGGAACCCAGACATAAACTAACACCAAGTAACAAAGACATACACTTACACCAAGTAACAAAGACAGACAATTACACCAAGTAACAAAGACATACACTTACACCAAGTATTTTGACATAAACTGACACCAAGTAACAAAGACAGACATTGATACCCAGTAACACAGACATACACTTACACCAAGTAACAAAGACATGCACTGACACCAAGTCACAAAGACACACACTGACACCCATTAACAAAGACATACACTGACACCAAGTAATAAAGACAGACACTGATACCCAGTAACACAGACACACACTTACACCAAGTAACAAAGACATACACTGACACCAAGTCACAAAGACACACACTGACACCCAGTAACAAAGACATACACTGACACCAAGTCACAAAGACATACACTGATACCCAGTAACAAAGACATACACTGATACCCAGTAACACAGACACACACTTACACCAAGTAACAAAGACACACACTGATACCCAGTAACACAGACACACACTTACACCAAGTAACAAAGACATACACTGACACCCAGTAACAAAGACATGCACTGACACCCAGTAACACAGACACACACGGACACCAAGTAACAAAGACACACACTTACACCAAGTAACACAGACACACACTGACAGCCAGTAAGACAAACAAACACACTGACACCCATAACACAGACACAGACTGAAACCAAGTAACAAAGACATACACTTACACCAAGTAACAAAGACACACACTTACACCAAGTAACACAGACATACACTGACACCAAGTTACAAAGACAGACAATTACAACAAGTAAGAAAGACATACAGTTACACCAAGTTTTTTGGCATACACTGACACCAAGTAACAAAGACATACACGGATATCCAATAACACAGACACACACTTACACCAAGTAACAAAGACATACAATGACACCAAGTCACAAAGACACACACTGACACCCAGTAACAAAGACATAAACTGACACCAAGTCACAAAGACATACACTGATACCCAGTAACAAAGACATACACTTACACCAAGTGACAAAGACATACATTGATACCCAGTAACACAGACACACACTGACACCCAGTTAGAAACACACAATGACCTCCAGTAACACAGACACACACTGACCCCCAGTAACACAGACACACACTTACACCAAGTAACAAAGACATACACTGACACCAAGTAACAAAGACATACACTGATACCCAGTAACACAGACGCACACTTACACAAAGTAACAAAGACATACAATGACACCAAGTAACAAAGACATACACTGATACCCAGTAACACAGACGCACACTTACACCAAGTAAAAAAGACATACACTTACACCAAGTAACACAGACATACACCTACACCAAGTATTTTGACATACACTTACACCAAGTAACAAAGACATACACTTACACCAAGTAACAAAGAAATCCACTGACACCAAGTAACAAAGACATACACTGACACCCAGGAACACAGACACACACTGACACCAAGTAACAAAGACACACACTTACACCAAGTAACAAAGATATACACTTACACCAAATATTTTGACATACACTGACACCAAGTAACAAGGACATACACTGATACACAGTAACACAGACACACACTTACACCAAGTAACAAAGACATATACTGACACCAAGTCACAAAGACATACACTGACACCCAGTAACAAAGACATACACTGACACCCAGTAACAAAGTCATACACTGATACCAAGTCACAAAGACATACACTGAAACCCATTAACACAGACACACACTGACTCCCAGTAACAAAGACATACACTGACACCCAGTAACACAGGCACACACGGACACCAAGTAACAAAGACATACACTTACACCAAGTATTTAGACATACACTGACACCCAGTACCAAAGACGTACACAGGCACCAAGTCACAAAGACATACACTGACACCCAGTAACACAGACACACACTTACACCAAGTAACAAAGACATACACTGACACCAATTCACAAAGACACACACTGACACCCAGTAACAAAGACATACACTGACAACAAGTCACAAAGACATACACTGATACCCAGTAACACGGACGCACACTTTCACCAAGTAACAAAGGCATACACTTACACCAAGTAACAAAGACATACACTTACACCAAGTATTTTGACATACACTTACACCAAGTAACAAAGACATACACTGACACCCAGTAACAAAGACATCCACTGACAACAAGTCACAAACACATACACTGACACCAAGTAACAAAGACATACACTTGCACCAAGTAACAAAGACATAATCTGACACCAAGTAACAAAGACATACACTGATACCCAGTATCACAGACACACACTTACACCAAGTAACAAAGACATACACTGACACCAAGTCACAAAGACACACACCGACACCCAGTAACAAAGACATACACTGACACCAAGTCACAAAGACATACACTGATACCCAGGAACACAGACAAACACTGACACCCAGTAACAAAGAAATACACTGATACCAAGTCACAAAGACATACAGTGATACCCAGCAACACAGACACACACTGAAACCCAGTAACAAAGACATACACTGATACCAAGTCACAAAGACATACACAGATACCCAGTAACACAGACACACACTGACACCCAGTAACAAAGGCATACACTGATACCAAGTCACAAAGACATACACTGATACCCATTAACACAGACACACACTGACACCCAGTAACAAAGACATACACTGACACCCAGTAACAAAGACACATACTTACACCAAGTAACACAGACATACACTTACACCAAGTATTTTGACATACACTGCCACCAAGGAACAAAGACATACACTGATACACAGTAACACAGACACACACTTACACCAAGTAACAAAGACATACACTGACACACAGTAAGAAAGACATACACTGATACCCAGGAACACAGACATACACTTACACCAAGTAACAAAGACACATACTTACACCAAGTAACACAGACATACACTGACACAAAGTAACAAAGACATACACTTACACCAAGTAACAAAGACAGACAATTACACCAAGTAACAAAGACATTCACTTACACCAAGTCTATTGACATACACTGACACCAAGTAAGAAAGACATACACTGACACCCAGTAACTAAAACATGCAATGACACCAAGTCACAAACACATACACTGACACCAAGTAACACAGACATACACTTAAACCAAGTAACAAAGACATACATTGATACCCAGTAACACAGACACACACTGACACCCAGTTAGAAACACACAATGAACCCCAGTAGCACAGACACACACTGACCCCCAGTAACACAGACACACACTTACACCAAGTAACAAAGACATACACTGACACCAAGTAACAAAGACATACACTGATACCCAGTAACACAGACGCACACTTACACAAAGTAACAAAGACATACAATGACACCAAGTAACAAAGACATACACTGATACCCAGTAACACAGACGCACACTTACACCAAGTATAAAAGACATACACTTACACCAAGTAACACAGACATACACCTACACCAAGTATTTTGACATACACTTACACCAAGTAACAAAGACATACACTGACACCACGAAACAAAGAAATCCACTGACACCAAGTAACAAAGACATACACTGACACCCAGGAACACAGACACACACTGACACCAAGTAACAAAGACACACACTTACACCAAGTAACAAAGATATACACTGACACCAAGTAACAAAGACATACACTGACACCAAGTCACAAAGACACACACTGACTCCCAGTAACAACGACATACACTGACACCAAGTCACAAAGACATAATCTGATACCCAGTAACAAAGACATACACTGATACCCAGGAACACAGACGCACACTTACACCAAGTAACAAAGACATACACTTACACCAAGTAACAAAGATATACACTTACATCAAGTATTTTGACATACACTTGCACCAAGTAACAAAGACATACACTGACACCCAGTAAATAAGACATACAATGACACCAAGTCACAAACACATGCACTGACACCCAGTTAGAAACACACAATGACCCCCAGTAACAAAGACATACACTGATACCCAGTAACACAGACGAACACTTACACCAAGTAACAAAGACATGCACTGACACCAAGTAACAAAGACATACACTGATACCCAGTAACACAGGCGCACACTTACACCAAGTAACAAAGACATACACTTACACCAAGTAACACAGACATACGCTTACACCAAGTATTTTGATATACACTTACACCAAGTAACAAAGACATACACTGACACCCAGTAACAAAGAAATCCACTGACAACAAGTCACAAACACATACACTGACACCAAGTAACAAAGATATACACTTACACCAAGTAACAAAGACATACACTGACACCCAGGAACACAGACACACAGTGACACCAATTAACAAAGACACACACTTACACCAAGTAACACAGACATACACTGACACAAAGTAACAAAGACAGACAACTACACCAAGTAACAAAGATATACACTTACACCAAGTATTTTGACATACACTGACACCAAGTAACAAAGACATACACTGATACCCAGTAACACAGACACACACTTACACCAAGTAACAAAGACGAACAGTGGCACCAAGTCACAAAGACACACACTGACACCCAGTAACAAAGACATACACTGACACCAAGTATCAAAGACATGCTCTGATACCCAGTAATACAGACACACACTTACACCAAGTAACAAAGACATACACTGACACCAGGTCACAAAGACACACTCTGACACCCAGTAACAAAGACAAACACTGACACCAAGGCACAAAGACATACACTGAGACCCAGTAACAAAGACATACACTGATACACAGTAACACAGACGCTCACTTACACCAAGTAACAAAGACATACACTTACACCAAGTAACACAGACATACACTGACACCCAGTAACAAAGACATCCACTGACAACAAGTCACAAACACATACACTGACACCAAGTAACAAAGACATAAACGTACACCAAGTAACAAAGACATAAACTGACACCAAGTAACAAAGACATACACTGATACCCAGTATCACAGACACACACTTACACCAAGTAACAAAGACATACACTGATACCCAGTATCACAGACACACACTTACACCAAGTAACAAAGACATACAATGACACCAAGTCACAAAGACACACACCGACACCCAGTAACAAAGACATACACTGACACCAAGTAACAAAGACATACACTTACACCAAGTAAGAAAGACATAAACTGACACCAAGTAACAAAGACATACACTGATACCCAGTATCACAGACACACACTTACACCAAGTAACAAAGACATACACTGACACCAGGTCACAAAGACACACTCTGACACCCAGTAACAAAGACATACACTGACACCAAGGCTCAAAGACATACACTGAGACCCAGTAACAAAGACATACACTTACACCAAGTATTTTGACATACACTTACACCAAGTAACAAAGACATACACTGACACCCAGTAACAAAGACATCCACTGACAACAAGTCACAAACACATACACTGACACCAAGTAACAAAGACATACACTTGCACCAAGTAACAAAGACACATACTTACACCAAGTAACACAGACATACACTGACACAAAGTAACAAAGACATACACTTACACCAAGTAACAAAGACAGACAATTACACCAAGTAACAAAGACATTCACTTACACCAAGTCTATTGACATACACTGACACCAAGATAGAAAGACATACACTGACACCCAGTAACTAAGACATGCAATGACACCAAGTCACAAACACATACACTGACACCAAGTAACACAGACATACACTTAAACCAAGTAACAAAGACATACATTTATACCCAGTAACACAGACACACACTGACACCCAGTTAGAAACACACAATGACCCCCAGTAGCACAGACACACACTGACCCCCAGTAACACAGACACACACTTACACCAAGTAACAAAGACATACACTGACACCAAGTAACAAAGACATACACTGATACCCAGTAACACAGACGCACACTTACACAAAGTAACAAAGACATACAATGACACCAAGTAACAAAGACATACACTGATACCCAGTAACACAGACGCACACTTACACCAAGTATAAAAGACATACACTTACACCAAGTAACACAGACATACACCTACACCAAGTATTTTGACATACACTTACACCAAGTAACAAAGACATACACTGACACCACGAAACAAAGAAATCCACTGACACCAAGTAACAAAGACATACACTGACACCCAGGAACACAGACACACACTGACACCAAGTAACAAAGACACACACTTACACCAAGTAACAAAGATATACACTTACACCAAGTATTTTGACATACACTGCCACCAAGTAACAAGGACATACACTGATACACAGTAACACAGACACACACATACACCATGTAACAAAGACATACACTGACACCAAGTCACAAAGACACACACTGACACCAAGTAACAAAGACATACACTGACACCAAGTCACAAAGACACACACTGACTCCCAGTAACAACGACATACACTGACACCAAGTCACAAAGACATAATCTGATACACAGTAACAAAGACATACACTGATACCCAGGAACACAGACGCACACTTACACCAAGTAACAAAGACATACACTTACACCAAGTAACAATGACACATACTTACACCAAGTAACACAGACATACAATGACACCAAGTCACAAAGACATACATTTACACCAAGTAACAAAGACAGACAATTACACCAAGTAACAAAGATATACACTTACATCAAGTATTTTGACATACACTTGCACCAAGTAACAAAGACATACACTGACACCCAGTAAATAAGACATACAATGACACCAAGTCACAAACACATACACTGACACCCAGTTAGAAACACACAATGACCCCCAGTAACAAAGACATACACTGATACCCAGTAACACAGACGAACACTTACACCAAGTAACAAAGACATGCACTGACACCAAGTAACAAAGACATACACTGATACCCAGTAACACAGGCGCACACTTACACCAAGTAACAAAGACATACACTTACACCAAGTAACACAGACATACGCTTACACCAAGTATTTTGATATACACTTACACCAAGTAACAAAGACATACACTGACACCCAGTAACAAAGAAATCCACTGACAACAAGTCACAAACACATACACTGACACCAAGTAACAAAGATATACACTTACACCAAGTAACAAAGACATACACTGACACCCAGGAACACAGACACACAGTGGCACAAATTAACAAAGACACACACTTACACCAAGTAACACAGACATACACTGACACAAAGTAACAAAGACAGACAACTACACCAAGTAACAAAGATATACACTTACACCAAGTATTTTGACATACACTGACACCAAGTAACAAAGACATACACTGATACCCAGTAACACAGACACACACTTACACCAAGTAACAAAGACGAACAGTGGCACCAAGTCACAAAGACACACACTGACACCCAGTAACAAAGACATACACTGACACCAAGTATCAAAGACATGCTCTGATACCCAGTAATACAGACACACACTTACACCAAGTAACAAAGACATACACTGACACCAGGTCACAAAGATACACTCTGACACACAGTAACAAAGACAAACACTGACACCAAGGCACAAAGACATACACTGAGACCCAGTAACAAAGACATACACTGATACACAGTAACACAGACGCACACTTACACCAAGTAACAAAGACATACACTTACACCAAGTAACACAGACATACACTGACACCCAGTAACAAAGACATCCACTGACAACAAGTCACAAACACATACACTGACACCAAGTAACAAAGACATAAACTTACACCAAGTAACAAAGACATAAACTGACACCAAGTAACAAAGACATACACTGATACCCAGTATCACAGACACACACTTA
The DNA here is from genome assembly GCF_036365525.1 of Heterodontus francisci. Taxonomy (NCBI): domain Eukaryota; kingdom Metazoa; phylum Chordata; class Chondrichthyes; order Heterodontiformes; family Heterodontidae; genus Heterodontus; species Heterodontus francisci. Next base: position 11,081,123 of record NW_027140250.1, on the reverse strand, counting down.
CACCAAGTAACAAAGACATACACTGATACCCAGTATCACAGACACACACTTACACCAAGTAACAAAGACATACAATGACACCAAGTCACAAAGACACACACCGACACCCAGTAACAAAGACATACCCTGACACCAAGTCACAAATACATACAATGATACCCAGGAACACAGACACACACTGACACCCAGTAACAAAGACATACACTGACACCAAGTAACAAAGACATACACTTACACCAAGTAAGAAAGACATAAACTGACACCAAGTAACAAAGACATACACTGATACCCAGTATCACAGACACACACTTACACCAAGTAACAAAGACATACACTGACACCAGGTCACAAAGACACACTCTGACACCCAGTAACAAAGACATACACTGACACCAAGGCACAAAGACATACACTGAGACCCAGTAACAAAGACATACACTTACACCAAGTATTTTGACATACACTTACACCAAGTAACAAAGACATACACTGACACCCAGTAACAAAGACATCCACTGACAACAAGTCACAAACACATACACTGACACCAAGTAACAAAGACATACACTTGCACCAAGTAACAAAGACATAATCTGACACCAAGTAACAAAGACATACACTGATACCCAGTATCACAGACACACACTTACACCAAGTAACAAAGACATACACTGACACCAAGTCACAAAGACACACACCGACACCCAGTAACAAAGACATACACTGACACCAAGTCACAAAGACATACACTGATACCCAGGAACACAGACAAACACTGACACCCAGTAACAAAGAAATACACTGATACCAAGTCACAAAGACATACAGTGATACCCAGCAACACAGACACACACTGACACCCAGTAACAAAGACATACACTGATACCAACTCACAAAGACATACACAGATACCCAGTAACACAGACACACACTGACACCCAGTAACAAAGGCATACACTGATACCAAGTCACAAAGACATACACTGATACCCATTAACACAGACACACACTGACACCCAGTAACAAAGACATACACTGACACCCAGTAACAAAGACACATACTTACACCAAGTAACACAGACATACACTTACACCAAGTATTTTGACATACACTGACACCAAGGAACAAAGACATACACTGATACACAGTAACACAGACACACACTTACACCAAGTAACAAAGACATACACTGACACACAGTAAGAAAGACATACACTGATACCCAGGAACACAGACATACACTTACACCAAGTAACAAAGACACATACTTACACCAAGTAACACAGACATACACTGACACAAAGTAACAAAGACATACACTTACACCAAGTAACAAAGACAGACAATTACACCAAGTAACAAAGACATTCACTTACACCAAGACTATTGACATACACTGACACCAAGTAAGAAAGACATACACTGACACCCAGTAACTAAGACATGCAATGACACCAAGTCACAAACACATACACTGACACCAAGTAACACAGACATACACTTACACCAAGTAACAAAGACATACATTGATACCCAGTAACACAGACACACACTGACACCCAGTTAGAAACACACAATGACCCCCAGTAGCACAGACACACACTGACCCCCAGTAACACAGACACACATTTACACCAAGTAACAAAGACATACACTGACACCAAGTAACAAAGACATACACTGATACCCAGTAACACAGACGCACACTTACACAAAGTAACAAAGACATACAATGACACCAAGTAACAAAGACATACACTGATACCCAGTAACACAGACGCACACTTACACCAAGTATAAAAGACATACACTTACACCAAGTAACACAGACATACACCTACACCAAGTATTTTGACATACACTTACACCAAGTAACAAAGACATACACTGACACCAAGAAACAAAGAAATCCACTGACACCAAGTAACAAAGACATACACTGACACCCAGGAACACAGACACACACTGACACCAAGTAACAAAGACACACACTTACACCAAGTAACAAAGATATACACTTACACCAAGTATTTTGACATACACTGCCACCAAGTAACAAGGACATACACTGATACACAGTAACACAGACACACACTTACACCAAGTAACAAAGACATACACTGACACCAAGTCACAAAGACACACACTGACACCAAGTAACAAAGACATACACTGACACCAATTAACAAAGACATACACTGATACCCAGTAACACAGACACACACTTACACCAAGTAACAAAGACATACACTCACACCAAGTCACAAAGACACACACTGACTCCCAGTAACAACGACATACACTGACACCAAGTCACAAAGACATAATCTGATACCCAGTAACAAAGACATACACTGATACCCAGGAACACAGACGCACACTTACACCAAGTAACAAAGACATACACTTACACCAAGTAACAAAGACACATACTTACACCAAGTAACACAGACATACAATGACACCAAGTAACAAAGACATACATTTACACCAAGTAACAAAGACAGACAATTACACCAAGTAACAAAGATATACACTTACATCAAGTATTTTGACATACACTTGCACCAAGTAACAAAGACATACACTGACACGCAGTAAATAAGACATACAATGACACCAAGTCACAAACACATACACTGACACCCAGTTAGAAACACACAATGACCCCCAGTAACACAGACACACACTGACCCCCAGTAACACAGACACACACTTACACCAAGTAACAAAGACATACATTGACACCAAGTAACAAAGACATACACTGATACCCAGTAACACAGACGAACACTTACACCAAGTAACAAAGACATGCACTGACACCAAGTAACAAAGACATACACTGATACCCAGTAACACAGGCGCACAATTACACCAAGTAACAAAGACATACACTTACACCAAGTAACACAGACATACGCTTACACCAAGTATTTTGATATACACTTACACCAAGTAACAAAGACATACACTGACACCCAGTAACAAAGAAATCCACTGACAACAAGTCACAAACACATACACTGACACCAAGTAACAAAGATATACACTTACACCAAGTAACAAAGACATACACTGACTCCCAGGAACACAGACGCACAGTGACACCAATTAACAAAGACACACACTTACACCAAGTAACACAGACATACACTGACACAAAGTAACAAAGACAGACAACTACACCAAGTAACAAAGATATACACTTACACCAAGTATTTTGACATACACTGACACCAAGTAACAAAGACATACACTGATACCCAGTAACACAGACACACACTTACACCAAGTAACAAAGACGTACAGTCGCACCAAGTCACAAAGACACACACTGACACCCAGTAAAAAAGACATACACTGACACCAAGTATCAAAGACATGCTCTGATACCCAGTAATACAGACACACACTTACACCAAGTAACAAAGACATACACTGACACCAGGTCACAAAGACACACTCTGACACCCAGTAACAAAGACAAACACTGACACCAAGGCACAAAGACATACACTGAGACCAAGTAACAAAGACATACACTGATACACAGTAACACAGACGCACACTTACACCAAGTAACAAAGACATACACTTACACCAAGTAACACAGACATACACTGACACCCAGTAACAAAGACATCCACTGACAACAAGTCACAAACACATACACTGACACCAAGTAACAAAGACATACACTTACACCAAGTAACAAAGACATAAACTGACACCAAGTAACAAAGACATACACTGATACCCAGTATCACAGACACACACTTACACCAAGTAACAAAGACATACACTGATACCCAGTATCACAGACACACACTTACACCAAGTAACAAAGACATACACTGACACCAAGTCACAAAGACACACACCGACACCCAGTAACAAAGACATACTCTGACACCAAGTCACAAATACATACAATGATACCCAGAAACACAGACACACACTGACACCCAGTAACAAAGACATACACTGACACCAAGTAACAAACACATACACTTACACCAAGTAAGAAAGACATAAACTGACACCAAGTAACAAAGACATACACTGATACCCAGTATCACAGACACACACTTACACCAAGTAACAAAGACATACACTGACACCAGGTCACAAAGACACACTCTGACACCCAGTAACAAAGACATACACTGACACCAAAGCACAAAGACATACACTGAGACCCAGTAACAAAGACATACACTGATACCCAGTAACACAGACGCACACTTACACCAAGTAACAAAGACATACACTTACACCAAGTAACACAGACATGCACTGACACCAAGTATTTTGACATACACTTACACCAAGTAACAAAGACATACACTGACACCAGTAACAAAGACATCCACTGACAACAAGTCACAAACACAGACACTGACACCAAGTAACAAAGACATACACTTACACCAAGTAACAAAGACATAAACTGACACCAAGTAACAAAGACATACACTGATACCCAGTATCACAGACACACACTTACACCAAGTAACAAAGACATACACTGACACCAAGTCACAGAGACACACACCGACACCCAGTAACAAAGACATACTCTGACACCAAGTCACAAATACATACAATGATACCCAGGAACACAGACACACACTGACACCCAGTAACAAAGACATACACGGATACCAAGTCACAAAGACATACACTGCTATCCAGTAACACAGACACACACTGACACCCAGTAACAAAGACATACACTGATACCAAGTCACAATGACATACACTGATACCCAGTAACACAGACACACACTGACACCCATTATCAAAGACATACACTTACACCAAGTAACAGAGACAGACAATTACACCAAGTAACAAAGACATACACTTACACCAAGAATTTTGACATACACTCACACCAAGTAACAAAGACATACACTGATACCCAGTAACACAGACACACACTTACACCAAGTAACAAAGACATACACTGACACCCAGTAACAAAGACATACACTGACACCAAGCAACAAAGACATACACTGATACCAAGTAACACAGACACACACTTACAACCAGTAAGAAAGTCATACACCGATACCAAGTCACAAAGAAATACACTGATACCCAGGAACACAGACACACACTGACACCCAGTAACAAAGACATACACTGATACCAAGTCACAAAGACATATACTGATACCCAGTAACACAGACACACACTGACAACCAGTAACAAAGACATAAACTGATACCATTTCACAAAGACATACACTGATACCCAGTAACACAGACACACACTGACACCCAGTAACAAAGACATACACTTACACCAAGTAACAGAGACAGACAATTACACCAAGTAACAAAGACATACACTTACACCAAGAATTTTGACATACACTGACACCAAGTATCAAAGACATGCTCTGATACCCAGTAATACAGACACACACTTACACCAAGTAACAAAGACAAACACTGACACCAGGTCACAAAGACACACTCTGACACCCAGTAACAAAGACATACACTGACAGCAAGGCACAAAGACATGCACTGAGACCCAGTAACAAAGACATACACTGATACACAGTAACACAGACGCACACTTACACCAAGTAACAAAGACATACACTGACACCAAGTAACACAGACATACACTGACACCCAGTAACAAAGACATCCACTGACAACAAGTCACAAACACATACACTGACACCAAGTAACAAAGACATACACTTACACCAAGTAACAAAGACATAAACTGACACCAAGTAACAAAGACATACACTGATACCCAGTATCACAGACACATACTTACACCAAGTAACAAAGACATACACTGATACCCAGTATCACAGACACACTTACACCAAGTAACAAAGACATACACTGACACCAAGTCACAAAGACACACACCGACACCCAGTAACAAAGCCATATTCTGACACCAAGTCACAAATACATACAATGATACCCAGGAACACAGACACACACTGACACCCAGTAACAAAGACATACACTGACAGCAAGTAACAAAGACATACACTTACACCAAGTAAGAAAGACAGAAACTGACACCAAGTAACAAAGAGATACACTGATACCCAGTATCACAGACACACACTTACACCAAGTAACAAAGACATACACTGACACCAGGTCACAAAGACACACTCTGACAATCTGTAACAAAGACATACACTGACACCAAGGCACAAAGACATACACTGAGACCCAGTAACAAAGACATACACTGATACCCAATAACACAGACGCACACTTACACCAAGTAACAAAGACATACACTTACACCAAGTAACACAGACATGCCCTTACACCAAGTATTTTGACATACACTTACACCAAGTAACAAAGACATACACTGACACCAGTAACAAAGACATCCACTGTCAACAAGTCACAAACACATACACTGACAACAAGTAACAAAGACATACACTTACACCAAGTAACAAAGACATAAACTGACACCAAGTAACAAAGACATACACTGATACCCAGTATCACAGGCACAAACTTACACCAAGTAACAAAGACATACACTGACACCAAGTCACAGAGACACACACCGACACCCAGCAACAAAGACATACTCTGACACCAAGTCACAAATACATACAATGATACCCAGGAACACAGACACACACTGACACCCAGTAACAAAGACATACACGGATACCAAGTCACAAAGACATACACTGCTATCCAGTAACACAGACACACACTGACACCCAGTAACAAAGACATACACTGATGCCAAGTCACAATGACATACACTGATACCCAGTAACGCAGACACACACTGACACCCAGTAACAAAGACACACACTTACACCAAGTAACAGAGACAGACAATTACACCAAGTAACAAAGACATACACTTACAACAAGAATTTTGACATACACTGACACCAAGTAACAAAGACATACACTGATACCCAGTAACACAGACACACACTTACACCAAGTAACAAAGACATGCACTGACACCCAGTAACAAAGACATACACAGACACCAAGCAACAAAGACATACACTGATACCAAGTAACACAGACACACACTTACAACCAGTAAGAAAGTCATACACCGATACCAAGTCACAAAGAAATACACTGATACCCAGTAACACAGACACACACTGACACCCAGTAACAAAGACATACACTGATACCAAGTCACAAAGACATATACTGATACCCAGTAACACAGACACACACTGACACCCAGTAACAAAGACATAAACTGATACCATTTCACAAAGACATACACTGATACCCAGTAACACAGACACACACTGACACCCAGTAACAAAGACATACACTTACACCAAGTAACAGAGACAGACAATTACACCAAGTAACAAAGACATACACTTACACCAAGAATTTTGACATACACTGACACCAAGTAACAAAGACATACACTGATACCCAGTAACACAGACACACACTTACACCAAGTAACAAAGACATACACTGACACCCAGTAACAAAGACATACACTGACACCAAGCAACAAAGACATACACTGATACCAAGTAACACAGACACACACTTACAACCAGTAACAAAGTCATACACTGATACCAAGTCACAAAGACATACACTTATACCCAGTAACACAGGCACACACTGACACCCAGTAACAAAGACATACACTGATACCAAGTCACAAAGACATACACTATTACCCAGTAACACAGACACACACTGACACCCAGTAACAAAGACATACTCTGCCACCAAGTAACAAAGACATACACTGATACACAGTAACACAGACACACACTTGCACCAAGTAACAAAGACATACACTGACACCAAGTCACAAAGACACACACTGACACCCAGTAACAAAGACATACACTGATTCCCAGTAACACAGACATACACTTACACCAAGTAACAAAGTCACATACTTACACCAAGTAACACAGACATACACTGACACTAAGTAACAAAGACATACACTTACACCAAGTATTTTGACAGACACTTGCACCAAGTAACAAAGACATACACTGACACCCAGTAACTGAGACATACAATGACACCAAGTCACAAACACATACACTGACACCAAGTAACAAAGACATACACTTACACCCAGTAACAAAGACATACATTGATACCCAGTAACACAGACACACACTGACACCCAGTTAGAAACACACAATGACCCCCAGTAACACTGACACACACTGACCTCAGTAACACAGACACACACTTACACCAAGTAACAAAGACAGACACTGACACCAAGTAACAAAGACAGACACTTACACCAAGTAACACAGACATACACTTACACCAAGTATTTTGACATGCACTTACACCAAGTAACAATGACTTACACTGACACCCAGTAACAAAGAAATCCACTGACAACATGTCAGAAACACATACACTGACAACAAGTAACAAAGACATACACTTTCACCAAGTAACAAAGACATGCACTGGTACCCAGTAACACAGACGCAAACTTACACCAAGTGTCAAAGACATACACTGACACAAAGTAACAAAGACATACACTGATACCCAGTAACACAGGCGCACACTTACACCAAGTAACAAAGACATACACTTACACCAAGTAACACAGACATACACTTACACCAAGTATTTTGACATACACTTACACCAAGTAACAAAGACATACACTGACAACCAGTAACAAAGAAATCCACTGACAACAAGTCACAAACACATACACTGACACCAAGTAACATCGACATACACTTACACCAAGTAACAAAGACATACACTGACACCCAGGAATACAGACACACACTGACACCCAGTAACAAAGACATACACTTACACCAAGTAACAAAGACATAAACTGACACCAAGTAACAAAGACATACACTGATACCCAGTATCACAGACACACACTTACACCAAGTAACAAAAACATACACTGACACCAGGTCACAAAGACACACTCTGACACCCAGTAACAAAGACATACACTGACACCAAGGCACAAAGACATACACTGAGACCCAGTAACAAAGACATACACTGATACCCAGTAACACAGACGCACACTTACACCAAGTAACAAAGACATACACTTACACCAAGTAACACAGACATGCACTTACACCAAGTATTTTGACATACACTTACACCAAGTAACAAAGACATACACTGACACCAGTAACAAAGACATCCACTGACAACAAGTCACAAACACATACACTGACACCAAGTAACAAAGACATACACTTACACCAAGTAACAAAGACATAAACTGACACCAAGTAACAAAGACATACACTGATACCCAGTATCACAGACACACACTTACACCAAGTAGCAAAGACATACACTGACACCAAGTCACAAAGACATACGCTGACACCAAGTCACAAAGACATACACTGATACCCAGTATCACAGACACACACTTACACCAAGTAACAAAGACACACACCGACACCCAGTAACAAAGACATAATCTGACACCAAGTCACAAATACATACAATGATACCCAGGAACACAGACACACACTGACACCCAGTAACAAAGACATACACGGATACCAAGTCACAAAGACATACACTGCTACCCAGTAACACAGACACACACTGACACCCAGTAACAAAGACATACACTGATACCAAGTCACAATGACATACACTGATACCCAGTAACACAGACACACACTGACACCCAGTAACAAAGACATACACTTACACCAAGAATTTTGACATACACTGACACCAAGTAACAAAGACATACACTGATACCCAGTAACACAGACACACACTTACACCAAGTAACAAAGACATAGACTGACACCCAGTAACAAAGACATACACTGACACCAAGCAACAAAGACATACACTGATACCAAGTAACACAGACACACACTTACAACCAGTAACAAAGTCATACACTGATACCAAGTCACAAAGAAATACACTGATACCCAGTAACACAGACACACACTGACACCCAGTAACAAAAACAGACACTGATACCAAGTCACAAAGACATACACTGATACCCAGTAACACAGACACACACTGACACCCAGTAACAAAGACCTAAACTGATACCATTTCACAAAGACATACACTGATACCCAGCAACACAGACACACACTGACACCCAGTAACAAAGACATACACTTACACCAAGTAACAGAGACAGACAATTACACCAAGTAACAAAGACATACACTTACACCAAGAATTTTGACATACACTGACACCAAGTAACAAAGACATACACTGATACGCAGTAACACAGACACACACTTACACCAAGTAACAAAGACATACACTGACACCCAGTAACAAAGACATACACTGACACCAAGCAACAAAGACATACACTGATACCAAGTAACACAGACACACAATTACAACCAGTAACAAAGTCATACACTGATACCAAGTCACAAAGACATACACTGATACCCAGTAACACAGGCACACACTGACACCCAGTAACAAAGACATACACTGATACCAAGTCACAAAGACATACACTGATACCCAGTGACACAGACACACACTGACACCCAGTAACAAAGACATAAACTGATACCAAGTCACAAAGACAAACACTGATACCCAGTAACACAGACACACACTGACACCCAGTAACAAAGACATACACTGACACCCAGTAACACAGACACACACGGATACCAAGTGACAAAGACATACACTTACACTAAGTATTTTGACATACACTGCCACCAAGTAACAAAGACATACACTGATACACAGTAACACAGGCACACACTTACACCAAGTAACAAAGACATACACTGACACCAAGTCACAAAGACACACACTGACACCCAGTAACAAAGACACACACTGATTCCCAGTAACACAGACATACACTTACACCAAGTAACAAAGTCACATACTTACACCAAGTAACACAGACATACACTGACACTAAGTAACAAAGACATACACTTACACCAAGTATTGTGACATACACTTGCACCAAGTAACAAAGACACACACTGATTCCCAGTAACACAGACATACACTTACACCAAGTAACAAAGTCACATACTTACACCAAGTAACACAGACATACACTGACACCAAGTAACAAAGACATACACTTACACCCAGTAACAAAGACATACATTGATACCCAGTAACACAGACACACACTGACACCCAGTTAGAAACACACAATGACCCCCAGTAACACTGACACACACTGACCCCTGTAACACAGACACACACTTACACCAGGTAACAAAGACAGACACTGACACCAAGTAACAAAGACATACACTGATACCCAGTAACACAGACGCAAACTTACACCAAGTAACAAAGACATACACTGACACCAAGTAACAAAGACATACACTGATACCCAGTAACACAGGCGCACACTTACACCAAGTAACAAAGACATACACTTACACCAAGTAACACAGACATACACTTACACCAAGTATTTTGACATACACTTACACCAAGTAACAATGACTTACACTGACACCCATTAACAAAGAAATCCACTGACAACATGTCAGAAACACATACACTGACAACAAGTAACAAAGACATACACTTTCACCAAGTAACAAAGACATACACTGGTACCCCGTAACACAGACGCTAACTTACACCAAGTAACAAAGACATACACTGACACCAAGTAACAAAGACATACACTGATACCCAGTAACACAGGCGCACACTTACACCAAGTAACAAAGACATACACTTACACCAAGTAACACAGACATACACTTACACCAAGTATTTTGACATACACTTACACCAAGTAACAAAGACATACACTGACAGCCAGTAACAAAGAAATCCACTGACAACAAGTCACAAACACATACACTGATACCAAGTCACAAAGACATACACTGATACCCATTAACACAGACACACACTGACTCCCAGTAACAAAGACATACACTGACACCCAATAACACAGACACACACGGACACCAAGTAACAAAGACATACACTTACACCAAGTATTTAGACATACACTGACACCCAGTAACAAAGACGTACACAGGCACCAAGTCACAAAGACATACACTGACACCCAGTAACAAAGACATACACTGACACCAAGTATCAAAGACATACACTGATACCCAGTAACACAGACACACACTTACACCAAGTAACAAAGACATACACTGACACCAAGTCACAAAGACACACACTGACACCCAGTAACAAAGACATACACTGACACCAAGTCACAAAGACATACACTGATACCCAGTAACAAAGACATACACTGATACCCAGTAACACAGACGCACACTTTCACCAAGTAACAAAGACATACACTTACACCAAGTAACAAAGACATACACTTACACCAAGTATTTTGACATACACTTACACCAAGTAACAAAGACATACACTGACACCCAGTAACAAAGACATCCACTGACAACAAGTCACAAACACATACACTGACACCAAGTAACAAAGACATACACTTACACCAAGTAACAAAGACATAACCTGACACCAAGTAACAAAGACATACACTGATACCCAGTATCACAGACACACACTTACACCAAGTAACAAAGACATACACTGACACCAAGTCACAAAGACACACACCGACACCCAGTAACAAAGACATACACTGATACCAAGTCACAAAGACAAACACTGATACCCAGGAACACAGACAAACACTGACACCCAGTAACAAAGACATACACTGATACCAAGTCACAAAGACATACACAGATACCCAGTAACACAGACACACACTGACACCCAGTACAAAGACATACACTGATACCAAGTCACAAAGACATACACTGATACCCATTAACACAGACACACACTGACACCCAGTAACAAAGACATACACTGACATCCAGTAACAAAGACACATACTTACACCAAGAAACACAGACATACACTTACAGCAAGTATTTTGACATACACTGCCACCAAGGAACAAAGACATACACTGATACACAGTCACACAGACATACACTTACACCAAGTAGCAAAGACACATACTTACACCAAGTAACACAGACATACACTGACACCAAGTAACAAAGACATACACTTACACCAAGTAACAAAGACAGACAATTACACCAAGTAACAAAGACATTCACTTACACCAAGTCTATTGACATACACTGACACCAAGTAAGAAAGACATACACTGACACCCAGTAACTAAGACATGCAATGACACCAAGTCACAAACACATACACTGACACCAAGTAACAAAGACATGCACTTACACCAAGTGACAAAGACATACATTGATACCCAGTAACACAGACACACACTGACACCCAGTTAGAAACACACAATGACCCCCAGTAACACAGACACACACTGACCCCCAGTAACACAGACACACACTTACACCAAGTAACAAAGAGATACACTGACACCAAGTAACAAAGACATACACTGATACCCAGTAACACAGACGCACACTTACACAAAGTAACAAAGACATACAATGACACCAAGTAACAAACACATGCACTGATACCCAGTAACACAGACGCACACTTACACCAAGTAAAAAAGACATACACTTACACCAAGTAACACAGACATACACCTACACCAATTATTTTGACATACACTGACACCCAGTAACAAAGACATACACTTACACCAAGTAACAAAGTCATACACTGATACCAAGTCACAAAGACATACACTGATACCCATTAACACAGACACACACTGACTCCCAGTAACAAAGACATACACTGACACCCAGTAACACAGACACACACGGACACCAAGTAACAAAGACATACACTTACACCAGGTATTTAGACATACACTGACACCCAGTAACAAAGACGTACACAGGCACCAAGTCACAAAGACATACACTGACACCCAGTAACAAAGACATACACTTACACCAAGTGACAAAGACATACATTGATACCCAGTAACACAGACGCACACTGACACCCAGTTAGAAACACACAATGACCCCCAGTAACACAGACACACACTGACCCCCAGTAACACAGACACACACTTACACCAAGTAACAAAGACATACACTGACACCAAGTAACAAAGACATACACTGATACCCAGTAACACAGACGCACACTGACACAAAGTAACAAAGACATACAATGACACCAAGTAACAAAGACATACACTGATACCCAGTAACACAGACGCACTCTTACACCAAGTAAAAAAGACATACACTTACACCAAGTAACACAGACATACACCTACACCAAGTATTTTGACATACACTGACACCCAGTTACAAAGACATACACTGACACCCAGTAACAAATTCATACACTGATACCAAGTCACAAAGACATACACTGATACCCATTAACACAGACACACACTCTTCTCTTTTGGGCCTCCTTATCTCGAGAGACAATGGATACGCGCCTGGAGGTGGTCAGTGGTTTGTGAAGCAGCGCCTGGAGTGGCTATAAAGGCCAATTCTGGAGTGACAGGCTCTTCCACAGGTGCTGCAGAGAAATTTGTTTGTTGGGGCTGTTGCACAGTTGGCTCTCCCCTTGCGCCTCTGTCTTTTTTCCTGCCAACTACTAAGTCTCTTCGACTCGCCACAATTTAGCCCTGTCTTTATGGCTGCCCGCCAGCTCTGGCGAATGCTGGCAACTGACTCCCACGACTTGTGATCAATGTCACACGATTTCATGTCGCGTTTGCAGACGTCTTTATAACGGAGACATGGACGGCCGGTGGGTCTGATACCAGTGGCGAGCTCGCTGTACAATGTGTCTTTGGGGATCCTGCCATCTTCCATGCGGCTCACATGGCCAAGCCATCTCAAGCGCCGCTGACTCAGTACTGTGTATAAGCTGGGGATGTTGGCCGCTTCAAGGACTTCTGTGTTGGAGATATAGTCCTGCCACCTGATGCCAAGTTTTCTCCGAAGGCAGCGAAGATGGAATGAATTGAGACGTCGCTCTTGGCTGGCATACGTTGTCCAGGCCTCGCTGCCGTCGAGCAAGGTACTGAGGACACAGGCCTGATACACTCGGACTTTTGTGTTCCGTGTCAGTGCGCCATTTTCCCACACTCTCTTGGCCAGTCTGAACATAGCAGTGGAAGCCTTACCCATGCGCTTGTTGATTTCTGCATCTAGAGACAGGTTACTGGTGATAGTTGAGCCTAGGTAGGTGAACTCTTGAACCACTTCCAGAGCGTGGTCGCCAATATTGATGGATGGAGCATTTCTGACATCCTGCCCCATGATGTTCGTTTTCTTGAGGCTGATGGTTAGGCCAAATTCATTGCAGGCAGACGCAAACCTGTCGATGAGACTCTGCAGGCATTCTTCAGTGTGAGATGTTAAAGCAGCATCGTCAGCAAAGAGGAGTTCTCTGATGAGGACTTTCCGTACTTTGGACTTCGCTCTTAGACGGGCAAGGTTGAACAACCTGCCCCCTGATCTTGTGTGGAGGAAAATTCCTTCTTCAGAGGATTTGAACGCATGTGAAAGCAGCAGGGAGAAGAAAATTCCAAAAAGTGTGGGTGCGAGAACACAGCCCTGTTTCACACCACTCAGGATAGGAAAGGGCTCTGATGAGGAGCCACCATGTTGAATTGTGCCTTTCATATTGTCATGGAATGAGGTGATGATACTTAGTAGCTTTGGTGGACATCCGATCTTTTCTAGTAGTCTGAAGAGACCACGTCTGCTGACGAGGTCAAAGGCTTTGGTGAGATCAATGAAAGCAATGTAGAGGGGCATCTGTTGTTCACGGCATTTCTCCTGTATCTGACGAAGGGAGAACAGCATGTCAATAGTCGATCTCTCTGCACGAAAGCCACACTGTGCCTCAGGGTAGACGCGCTCGGCCAGCTTCTGGAGCCTGTTCAGAGCGACTCGAGCAAAGACTTTCCCCACTATGCTGAGCAGGGAGATTCCACGGTAGTTGTTGCAGTCACCGCGGTCACCTTTGTTTTTATAGAGGGTGATGATGTTGGCATCGCGCATGTCCTGGGGTACTGCTCCCTCGTCCCAGCACAGGCATAGCAGTTCATGTAGTGCTGAGAGTATAGCAGGCTTGGCACTCTTGATTATTTCAGGGGTAATGCTGTCCTTCCCAGGGGCTTCTCCGCTGGCTAGGGAATCAATGGCATCACTGAGTTCAGATTTGGTTGGCTGTATGTCCAGCTCATCCATGACTGGTAGAGGCTGGGCTGCATTGAGGGCAGTCTCAGTGACAGCATTCTCCCTGGAGTACAGTTCTAGGTAGTGCTCAACCCAGCGGTCCATCTGTTTGCGTTGGTCAGTGATTATGTCCCCCGATTTAGATTTGAGGGGGGTGATCTTCTTGATGGTTGGCCCAAGAGCTCTCTTCATGCCATCATACATTCCTCTGATGTTTCCGGTGTCTGAGGCCAGCTGAATATGACTGCATAGGTGTTGCCAGTAGTCGTTTGCGCAACGCCTAGCTGTTCTTTGTGCAGTACTTCTGGCTGCTTTAAGTGCTGCGGATGTTAAATCGCTGGGGGCTTTCTTGTAGTTCAAAAGTGCACTGACTCCCAGTAACAAAGACATACACTGACACCCAGTAACACAGACACACACGGACACCAAGTAACAAAGACATACACTTGCACCAAGTATTTAGACATACACTGACACCCAGTAACAAAGACGTACACAGGCACCAAGTCACAAAGACAAACACTGACACCCAGTAACAAAGACATACACTGACACCAAGTAACAAAGACATACACTGATACCCAGTAACAAAGACATACACTGATACCCAGTAACACAGACGCACACTTTCACCAAGTAACAAAGACATACACTGACACCAAGTAACAAAGACATACACTTACACCAAGTATTTTGACATACACTTACACCAAGTAACAAAGACATACACTGACACCCAGTAACACAGACATCCACTGACAACAAGTAACAAAGACATACACTGACACCAAGTCACAAAGACACACACTGACACCCAGTAACAAAGACATACACTGACACCAAGTCACAAAGACATACACTGATACCCAGTAACAAAGACATACACTGATACCCAGTAACACAGACGCACACTTTCACCAAGTAACAAAGACATACACTTACACCAAGTAACAAAGACATACACTTACACCAAGTATTTTGACATACACTTACACCAAGTAACAAAGACATACACTGACACCCAGTAACAAAGACATCCACTGACAACAAGTCACAAACACATACACTGACACCAAGTAACAAAGACATACACTTACACCAAGTAACAAAGACATAACCTGACACCAAGTAACAAAGACATACACTGATACCCAGTATCACAGACACACACTTACACCAAGTAACAAAGACATACACTGACACCAAGTCACAAAGACACACACCGACACCCAGTAACAAAGACATACACTGACACCATGTCACAAAGACAAACACTGATACCCAGGAACACAGACAAACACTGACACCCAGGAACAAAGACATACACTGATACCAAGTCAAAAAGACATACAGTGATACCCAGCAACACAGACACACACTGACACCCAGTAACAAAGACATACACTGATAGCAAGTCACAAAGACATACACAGATACCCAGTAACACAGACACACACTGACACCCAGTAACAAAGACATACACTGATACCAAGTCACAAAGACATACACTGATACCCAGTAACACAGACACACACTGTCCCCCAGTAACACACACACACACTGACCCCCAGTAACACAGACGCACACTTACACCAAGTAACAAAGACATACACTGACACCAAGTAACAAAGACATACACTGATACCCAGTAACACAGACGCACACTTACACAAAGTAACAAAGACATACAATGACACCAAGTAACAAAGACATACACTGATACCCAGTAACACAGACGCACACTTACACCAAGTAAAAAAGACATACACATACACCAAGTAACACAGACATACACCTACACCAAGTATTTTGACATACACTGACACCAAGGAACAAAGACATACACTTACACCAAGTAACAAAGAAATCCACTGACACCAAGTAACAAAGACATACACTGACACCCAGGAACACAGACACACACTGACACCAAGTAACAAAGAGACACACTTACACCAAGTAACAAAGATATACACTTACACCAAGTATTTTGACATACACTGCCACCAAGTAACAAGGACATACACTGATACACAGTAACACAGACACACTCTTACACCAAGTAACAAAGACATACACTGACACCAAGTCACAAAGACATACACTGACACCCATTAACAAAGACATACACTGACACCCAGTAACAAAGTCATACACTGATACCAAGTCACAAAGACATACACTGATACCCATTAACACAGACACACACTGACTCCCAGTAACAAAGACATACACTGACACCCAGTAACACAGACACACACGGACACCAAGTAACAAAGACATACACTTACACCAAGTATTTAGACATACACTGACAGCCAGTACCCAAGACGTACACAGGCACCAAGTCACAAAGACATACACTGACACCCAGTAACACAGACACACACTTACACCAAGTAACAAAGACATACACTGACACCAATTCACAAAGACACACACTGACACCCAGTAACAAAGACATACACTGACACCAAGTCACAAAGACATACACTGATACCCAGTAACAAAGACATACACTGATACCCATTAACACGGACGCACACTTTCACCAAGTAACAAAGACATACACTTACACCAAGTAACAAAGACATACACTTACACCAAGTATTTTGACATACACTTACACCAAGTAACAAAGACATACACTGACACCCAGTAACAAAGACATCCACTGACAACAAGTCACAAACACATACACTGACACCAAGTAACAAAGACATACACTTGCACCAAGTAACAAAGACATAATCTGACACCAAGTAACAAAGACATACACTGATACCCAGTATCACAGACACACACTTACACCAAGTAACAAAGACATACACTGACACCAAGTCACAAAGACACACACCGACACCCAGTAACAAAGACATACACTGACACCAAGTCACAAAGACATACACTGATACCCAGGAACACAGACAAACACTGACACCCAGTAACAAAGAAATACACTGATACCAAGTCACAAAGACATACAGTGATACCCAGCAACACAGACACACACTGACACCCAGTAACAAAGACATACACTGATACCAAGTCACAAAGACATACACAGATACCCAGTAACACAGACACACACAGACACCCAGTAGCAAAGGCATACACTGATACCAAGTCACAAAGACATACACTGATACCCATTAACACAGACACACACTGACACCCAGTAACAAAGACATACACTGACACCCAGTAACAAAGACACATACTTACACCAAGTAACACAGACATACACTTACACCAAGTATTTTGACATACACTGCCACCCAGTAACAAAGACATACACTGATACCAAGTCACAAAGACATACAGTGATACCCAGCAACACAGACACACACAGACACCCAGTAACAAAGACATACACTGATACCAAGTCACAAAGACATACACTGATACCCATTAACACAGACACACACTGACACCCAGTAACAAAGACATACACTTACACCAAGTAACAAAGACATACACTGACACCAAGTCACAAAGACACACACCGACACCCAGTAACAAAGACATACACTGACACCAAGTCACAAAGACATACACTGATACCCAGAAACACAGACAAACACTGACACCCAGTAACAAAGAAATACACTGATACCAAGTCACAAAGACATACACTGATACCCAGGAACACAGACATACACTTACACCAAGTAACAAAGACACATACTTACACCAAGTAACACAGACATACACTGACACCAAGTAACAAAGACATACACTTACACCAAGTAACAAAGACAGACAATTACACCAAGTAACAAAGACATTCACTTACACCAATTCTATTGACATACACTGACACCAAGTAAGAAAGACATACACTGACACCCAGTAACTAAGACATGCAATGACACCAAGTCACAAACAAATACACTGACACCAAGTAACAAAGACATACATTGATACCCCGTAACACAGACACACACTGACACCCAGTTAGAAACACACAATGACCCCCAGTAGCACAGACACACACTGACCCCCAGTAACACAGACACACACTTACACCAAGTAACAAAGACATACACTGACACCAAGTAACAAAGACATACACTGATACTCAGTAACACAGACGCACACTTACACAAAGTAACAAAGACATACAATGACACCAAGTAACAAAGACATACACTGATACCCAGTAACACAGACGCACACTTACACCAAGTAAAAAAGACATACACTTACAAGAAGTAACACAGACATACACCTACACCAAGTATTTTGACATACACCTACACCAAGTAACAAAGACATACACTGACACCAAGTAACAAAGAAATCCACTGACACCAAGTAACAAAGACATACACTGACACCCAGGAACACAGACACACACTGACACCAAGTAACAAAGACACACACTTACACCAAGTAACAAAGATATACACTTACACCAAGTATTTTGACATACACTGCCACCAAGTAACAAAGACATACACTGATACACAGTAACACAGACACACACTTACACCAAGTAACAAAGACATACACTGACACCAAGTCACAAAGACACACACTGACACCCAGTAACAAAGACACACACTGATTCCCAGTAACACAGACATACACTTACACCAAGTAACAAAGTCACATACTTACACCAAGTAACACAGACATACACTGACACTAAGTAACAAAGACATACACTTACACCAAGTATTGTGACATACACTTGCACCAAGTAACAAAGACACACACTGATTCCCAGTAACACAGACATACACTTACACCAAGTAACAAAGTCACATGCTTACACCAAGTAACACAGACATACACTGACACCAAGTAACAAAGACATACACTTACACCCAGTAACAAAGACATACATTGATACCCAGTAACACAGACACACACTGACACCCAGTTAGAAACACACAATGACCCCCAGTAACACTGACACACACTGACCCCTGTAACACAGACACACACTTACACCAGGTAACAAAGACAGACACTGACACCAAGTAACAAAGACATACACTGATACCCAGTAACACAGACGCAAACTTACACCAAGTAACAAAGACATACACTGACACCAAGTAACAAAGACATACACTGATACCCAGTAACACAGGCGCACACTTACACCAAGTAACAAAGACATACACTTACACCAAGTAACACAGACATACACTTACACCAAGTATTTTGACATACACTTACACCAAGTAACAATGACTTACACTGACACCCATTAACAAAGAAATCCACTGACAACATGTCAGAAACACATACACTGACAACAAGTAACAAAGACATACACTTTCACCAAGTAACAAAGACATACACTGGTACCCCGTAACACAGACGCTAACTTACACCAAGTAACAAAGACATACACTGACACCAAGTAACAAAGACATACACTGATACCCAGTAACACAGGCGCACACTTACACCAAGTAACAAAGACATACACTTACACCAAGTAACACAGACATACACTTACACCAAGTATTTTGACATACACTTACACCAAGTAACAAAGACATACACTGACAGCCAGTAACAAAGAAATCCACTGACAACAAGTCACAAACACATACACTGATACCAAGTCACAAAGACATACACTGATACCCATTAACACAGACACACACTGACTCCCAGTAACAAAGACATACACTGACACCCAATAACACAGACACACACGGACACCAAGTAACAAAGACATACACTTACACCAAGTATTTAGACATACACTGACACCCAGTAACAAAGACGTACACAGGCACCAAGTCACAAAGACATACACTGACACCCAGTAACAAAGACATACACTGACACCAAGTATCAAAGACATACACTGATACCCAGTAACACAGACACACACTTACACCAAGTAACAAAGACATGCACTGACACCAAGTCACAAAGACACACACTGACACCCAGTAACAAAGACATACACTGACACCAAGTCACAAAGACATACACTGATACCCAGTAACAAAGACATACACTGATACCCAGTAACACAGACGCACACTTTCACCAAGTAACAAAGACATACACTTACACCAAGTAACAAAGACATACACTTACACCAAGTATTTTGACATACACTTACACCAAGTAACAAAGACATACACTGACACCCAGTAACAAAGACATCCACTGACAACAAGTCACAAACACATACACTGACACCAAGTAACAAAGACATACACTTACACCAAGTAACAAAGACATAACCTGACACCAAGTAACAAAGACATACACTGATACCCAGTATCACAGACACACACTTACACCAAGTAACAAAGACATACACTGACACCAAGTCACAAAGACACACACCGACACCCAGTAACAAAGACATACACTGATACCAAGTCACAAAGACAAACACTGATACCCAGGAACACAGACAAACACTGACACCCAGTAACAAAGACATACACTGATACCAAGTCACAAAGACATACACAGATACCCAGTAACACAGACACACACTGACACCCAGTACAAAGACATACACTGATACCAAGTCACAAAGACATACACTGATACCCATTAACACAGACACACACTGACACCCAGTAACAAAGACATACACTGACATCCAGTAACAAAGACACATACTTACACCAAGAAACACAGACATACACTTACAGCAAGTATTTTGACATACACTGCCACCAAGGAACAAAGACATACACTGATACACAGTCACACAGACATACACTTACACCAAGTAGCAAAGACACATACTTACACCAAGTAACACAGACATACACTGACACCAAGTAACAAAGACATACACTTACACCAAGTAACAAAGACAGACAATTACACCAAGTAACAAAGACATTCACTTACACCAAGTCTATTGACATACACTGACACCAAGTAAGAAAGACATACACTGACACCCAGTAACTAAGACATGCAATGACACCAAGTCACAAACACATACACTGACACCAAGTAACAAAGACATGCACTTACACCAAGTGACAAAGACATACATTGATACCCAGTAACACAGACACACACTGACACCCAGTTAGAAACACACAATGACCCCCAGTAACACAGACACACACTGACCCCCAGTAACACAGACACACACTTACACCAAGTAACAAAGAGATACACTGACACCAAGTAACAAAGACATACACTGATACCCAGTAACACAGACGCACACTTACACCAAGTAAAAAAGACATACACTTACACCAAGTGACAAAGACATACATTGATACCCAGTAACACAGACACACACTGACACCCAGTTAGAAACACACAATGACCCCCAGTAACACAGACACACACTGACCCCCAGTAACACAGACACACACTTACACCAAGTAACAAAGAGATACACTGACACCAAGTAACAAAGACATACACTGATACCCAGTAACACAGACACACACTTACACCAAGTAACAAAGACATACAATGACACCAAGTAACAAACACATGCACTGATACCCAGTAACACAGACGCACACTTACACCAAGTAAAAAAGACATACACTTACACCAAGTAACACAGACATACACCTACACCAATTATTTTGACATACACTGACACCCAGTAACAAAGACATACACTTACACCAAGTAACAAAGTCATACACTGATACCAAGTCACAAAGACATACACTGATACCCATTAACACAGACACACACTGACTCCCAGTAACAAAGACATACACTGACACCCAGTAACACAGACACACACGGACACCAAGTAACAAAGACATACACTTACACCAAGTATTTAGACATACACTGACACCCAGTAACAAAGACGTACACAGGCACCAAGTCACAAAGACATACACTGACACCCAGTAACAAAGACATACACTTACACCAAGTGACAAAGACATACATTGATACCCAGTAACACAGACGCACACTGACACCCAGTTAGAAACACACAATGACCCCCAGTAACACAGACACACACTGACCCCCAGTAACACAGACACACACTTACACCAAGTAACAAAGACATACACTGACACCAAGTAACAAAGACATACACTGATACCCAGTAACACAGACGCACACTGACACAAAGTAACAAAGACATACAATGACACCAAGTAACAAAGACATACACTGATACCCAGTAACACAGACGCACTCTTACACCAAGTAAAAAAGACATACACTTACACCAAGTAACACAGACATACACCTACACCAAGTATTTTGACATACACTGACACCCAGTTACAAAGACATACACTGACACCCAGTAACAAATTCATACACTGATACCAAGTCACAAAGACATACACTGATACCCATTAACACAGACACACACTCTTCTCTTTTGGGCCTCCTTATCTCGAGAGACAATGGATACGCGCCTGGAGGTGGTCAGTGGTTTGTGAAGCAGCGCCTGGAGTGGCTATAAAGGCCAATTCTGGAGTGACAGGCTCTTCCACAGGTGCTGCAGAGAAATTTGTTTGTTGGGGCTGTTGCACAGTTGGCTCTCCCCTTGCGCCTCTGTCTTTTTTCCTGCCAACTACTAAGTCTCTTCGACTCGCCACAATTTAGCCCTGTCTTTATGGCTGCCCGCCAGCTCTGGCGAATGCTGGCAACTGACTCCCACGACTTGTGATCAATGTCACACGATTTCATGTCGCGTTTGCAGACGTCTTTATAACGGAGACATGGACGGCCGGTGGGTCTGATACCAGTGGCGAGCTCGCTGTACAATGTGTCTTTGGGGATCCTGCCATCTTCCATGCGGCTCACATGGCCAAGCCATCTCAAGCGCCGCTGACTCAGTACTGTGTATAAGCTGGGGATGTTGGCCGCTTCAAGGACTTCTGTGTTGGAGATATAGTCCTGCCACCTGATGCCAAGTTTTCTCCGAAGGCAGCGAAGATGGAATGAATTGAGACGTCGCTCTTGGCTGGCATACGTTGTCCAGGCCTCGCTGCCGTCGAGCAAGGTACTGAGGACACAGGCCTGATACACTCGGACTTTTGTGTTCCGTGTCAGTGCGCCATTTTCC
This sequence comes from Heterodontus francisci, assembly GCF_036365525.1. Classification (NCBI taxonomy): domain Eukaryota; kingdom Metazoa; phylum Chordata; class Chondrichthyes; order Heterodontiformes; family Heterodontidae; genus Heterodontus; species Heterodontus francisci. The sequence goes on along the minus strand of NW_027140250.1, from coordinate 11,055,929 downwards.
CACACTCTCTTGGCCAGTCTGAACATAGCAGTGGAAGCCTTACCCATGCGCTTGTTGATTTCTGCATCTAGAGACAGGTTACTGGTGATAGTTGAGCCTAGGTAGGTGAACTCTTGAACCACTTCCAGAGCGTGGTCGCCAATATTGATGGATGGAGCATTTCTGACATCCTGCCCCATGATGTTCGTTTTCTTGAGGCTGATGGTTAGGCCAAATTCATTGCAGGCAGACGCAAACCTGTCGATGAGACTCTGCAGGCATTCTTCAGTGTGAGATGTTAAAGCAGCATCGTCAGCAAAGAGGAGTTCTCTGATGAGGACTTTCCGTACTTTGGACTTCGCTCTTAGACGGGCAAGGTTGAACAACCTGCCCCCTGATCTTGTGTGGAGGAAAATTCCTTCTTCAGAGGATTTGAACGCATGTGAAAGCAGCAGGGAGAAGAAAATTCCAAAAAGTGTGGGTGCGAGAACACAGCCCTGTTTCACACCACTCAGGATAGGAAAGGGCTCTGATGAGGAGCCACCATGTTGAATTGTGCCTTTCATATTGTCATGGAATGAGGTGATGATACTTAGTAGCTTTGGTGGACATCCGATCTTTTCTAGTAGTCTGAAGAGACCACGTCTGCTGACGAGGTCAAAGGCTTTGGTGAGATCAATGAAAGCAATGTAGAGGGGCATCTGTTGTTCACGGCATTTCTCCTGTATCTGACGAAGGGAGAACAGCATGTCAATAGTCGATCTCTCTGCACGAAAGCCACACTGTGCCTCAGGGTAGACGCGCTCAGCCAGCTTCTGGAGCCTGTTCAGAGCGACTCGAGCAAAGACTTTCCCCACTATGCTGAGCAGGGAGATTCCACGGTAGTTGTTGCAGTCACCGCGGTCACCTTTGTTTTTATAGAGGGTGATGATGTTGGCATCGCGCATGTCCTGGGGTACTGCTCCCTCGTCCCAGCACAGGCATAGCAGTTCATGTAGTGCTGAGAGTATAGCAGGCTTGGCACTCTTGATTATTTCAGGGGTAATGCTGTCCTTCCCAGGGGCTTCTCCGCTGGCTAGGGAATCAATGGCATCACTGAGTTCAGATTTGGTTGGCTGTATGTCCAGCTCATCCATGACTGGTAGAGGCTGGGCTGCATTGAGGGCAGTCTCAGTGACAGCATTCTCCCTGGAGTACAGTTCTAGGTAGTGCTCAACCCAGCGGTCCATCTGTTTGCGTTGGTCAGTGATTATGTCCCCCGATTTAGATTTGAGGGGGGTGATCTTCTTGATGGTTGGCCCAAGAGCTCTCTTCATGCCATCATACATTCCTCTGATGTTTCCGGTGTCTGAGGCCAGCTGAATATGACTGCATAGGTGTTGCCAGTAGTCGTTTGCGCAACGCCTAGCTGTTCTTTGTGCAGTACTTCTGGCTGCTTTAAGTGCTGCGGATGTTAAATCGCTGGGGGCTTTCTTGTAGTTCAAAAGTGCACTGACTCCCAGTAACAAAGACATACACTGACACCCAGTAACACAGACACACACGGACACCAAGTAACAAAGACATACACTTGCACCAAGTATTTAGACATACACTGACACCCAGTAACAAAGACGTACACAGGCACCAAGTCACAAAGACAAACACTGACACCCAGTAACAAAGACATACACTGACACCAAGTAACAAAGACATACACTGATACCCAGTAACAAAGACATACACTGATACCCAGTAACACAGACGCACACTTTCACCAAGTAACAAAGACATACACTGACACCAAGTAACAAAGACATACACTTACACCAAGTATTTTGACATACACTTACACCAAGTAACAAAGACATACACTGACACCCAGTAACACAGACATCCACTGACAACAAGTAACAAAGACATACACTGACACCAAGTCACAAAGACACACACTGACACCCAGTAACAAAGACATACACTGACACCAAGTCACAAAGACATACACTGATACCCAGTAACAAAGACATACACTGATACCCAGTAACACAGACGCACACTTTCACCAAGTAACAAAGACATACACTTACACCAAGTAACAAAGACATACACTTACACCAAGTATTTTGACATACACTTACACCAAGTAACAAAGACATACACTGACACCCAGTAACAAAGACATCCACTGACAACAAGTCACAAACACATACACTGACACCAAGTAACAAAGACATACACTTACACCAAGTAACAAAGACATAACCTGACACCAAGTAACAAAGACATACACTGATACCCAGTATCACAGACACACACTTACACCAAGTAACAAAGACATACACTGACACCAAGTCACAAAGACACACACCGACACCCAGTAACAAAGACATACACTGACACCAAGTCACAAAGACAAACACTGATACCCAGGAACACAGACAAACACTGACACCCAGGAACAAAGACATACACTGATACCAAGTCAAAAAGACATACAGTGATACCCAGCAACACAGACACACACTGACACCCAGTAACAAAGACATACACTGATAGCAAGTCACAAAGACATACACAGATACCCAGTAACACAGACACACACTGACACCCAGTAACAAAGACATACACTGATACCAAGTCACAAAGACATACACTGATACCCAGTAACACAGACACACACTGTCCCCCAGTAACACACACACACACTGACCCCCAGTAACACAGACGCACACTTACACCAAGTAACAAAGACATACACTGACACCAAGTAACAAAGACATACACTGATACCCAGTAACACAGACGCACACTTACACAAAGTAACAAAGACATACAATGACACCAAGTAACAAAGACATACACTGATACCCAGTAACACAGACGCACACTTACACCAAGTAAAAAAGACATACACATACACCAAGTAACACAGACATACACCTACACCAAGTATTTTGACATACACTGACACCAAGGAACAAAGACATACACTTACACCAAGTAACAAAGAAATCCACTGACACCAAGTAACAAAGACATACACTGACACCCAGGAACACAGACACACACTGACACCAAGTAACAAAGAGACACACTTACACCAAGTAACAAAGATATACACTTACACCAAGTATTTTGACATACACTGCCACCAAGTAACAAGGACATACACTGATACACAGTAACACAGACACACTCTTACACCAAGTAACAAAGACATACACTGACACCAAGTCACAAAGACATACACTGACACCCATTAACAAAGACATACACTGACACCCAGTAACAAAGTCATACACTGATACCAAGTCACAAAGACATACACTGATACCCATTAACACAGACACACACTGACTCCCAGTAACAAAGACATACACTGACACCCAGTAACACAGACACACACGGACACCAAGTAACAAAGACATACACTTACAAAAAGTATTTAGACATACACTGACAGCCAGTACCCAAGACGTACACAGGCACCAAGTCACAAAGACATACACTGACACCCAGTAACACAGACACACACTTACACCAAGTAACAAAGACATACACTGACACCAATTCACAAAGACACACACTGACACCCAGTAACAAAGACATACACTGACACCAAGTCACAAAGACATACACTGATACCCAGTAACAAAGACATACACTGATACCCATTAACACGGACGCACACTTTCACCAAGTAACAAAGACATACACTTACACCAAGTAACAAAGACATACACTTACACCAAGTATTTTGACATACACTTACACCAAGTAACAAAGACATACACTGACACCCAGTAACAAAGACATCCACTGACAACAAGTCACAAACACATACACTGACACCAAGTAACAAAGACATACACTTGCACCAAGTAACAAAGACATAATCTGACACCAAGTAACAAAGACATACACTGATACCCAGTATCACAGACACACACTTACACCAAGTAACAAAGACATACACTGACACCAAGTCTCAAAGACACACACCGACACCCAGTAACAAAGACATACACTGACACCAAGTCACAAAGACATACACTGATACCCAGGAACACAGACAAACACTGACACCCAGTAACAAAGAAATACACTGATACCAAGTCACAAAGACATACAGTGATACCCAGCAACACAGACACACACTGACACCCAGTAACAAAGACATACACTGATACCAAGTCACAAAGACATACACAGATACCCAGTAACACAGACACACACAGACACCCAGTAGCAAAGGCATACACTGATACCAAGTCACAAAGACATACACTGATACCCATTAACACAGACACACACTGACACCAAGTAACAAAGACATACACTGACACCCAGCAACAAAGACACATACTTACACCAAGTAACACAGACATACACTTACACCAAGTATTTTGACATACACTGCCACCCAGTAACAAAGACATACACTGATACCAAGTCACAAAGACATACAGTGATACCCAGCAACACAGACACACACAGACACCCAGTAACAAAGACATACACTGATACCAAGTCACAAAGACATACACTGATACCCATTAACACAGACACACACTGACACCCAGTAACAAAGACATACACTTACACCAAGTAACAAAGACATACACTGACACCAAGTCACAAAGACACACACCGACACCCAGTAATAAAGACATACACTGACACCAAGTCACAAAGACATACACTGATACCCAGAAACACAGACAAACACTGACACCCAGTAACAAAGAAATACACTGATACCAAGTCACAAAGACATACACTGATACCCAGGAACACAGACATACACTTACACCAAGTAACAAAGACACATACTTACACCAAGTAACACAGACATACACTGACACCAAGTAACAAAGACATACACTTACACCAAGTAACAAAGACAGACAATTACACCAAGTAACAAAGACATTCACTTACACCAATTCTATTGACATACACTGACACCAAGTAAGAAAGACATACACTGACACCCAGTAACTAAGACATGCAATGACACCAAGTCACAAACAAATACACTGACACCAAGTAACAAAGACATACATTGATACCCAGTAACACAGACACACACTGACACCCAGTTAGAAACACACAATGATCCCCAGTAGCACAGACACACACTGACCCCCAGTAACACAGACACACACTTACACCAAGTAACAAAGACATACACTGACACCAAGTAACAAAGACATACACTGATACTCAGTAACACAGACGCACACTTACACAAAGTAACAAAGACATACAATGACACCAAGTAACAAAGACATACACTGATACCCAGTAACACAGACGCACACTTACACCAAGTAAAAAAGACATACACTTACACCAAGTAACACAGACATACACCTACACCAAGTATTTTGACATACACCTACACCAAGTAACAAAGACATACACTGACACCAAGTAACAAAGAAATCCACTGACACCAAGTAACAAAGACATACACTGACACCCAGGAACACAGACACACACTGACACCAAGTAACAAAGACACACACTTACACCAAGTAACAAAGATATACACTTACACCAAGTATTTTGACATACACTGCCACCAAGTAACAAGGACATTCACTGATACACAGTAACACAGACACACACTTACACCAAGTAACAAAGACATACACTGACACCAAGTCACAAAGACACACACTGACACCCAGTAACAAAGACATACACTGACACCAATTAACAAAGACATACACTGATACCCAGTAACACAGACACACACTTACACCAAGTAACAAAGACATACACTGACACCAAGTCACAAAGACACACACTGACTCCCAGTAACAAAGACATACAATGACACCAAGTCACAAAGACATAATCTGATACCCAGTAACAAAGACATACACTGATACCCAGGAACACAGACGCACACTTACACCAAGTAACAAAGACATACACTTACACCAAGTAACAAAGACACATACTTACACCAAGTAACACAGACATCCACTGACACCAAGTAACAAAGACATACATTTACACCAAGTAACAAAGACAGACAATTTCACCAAGTAACAAAGATATACACTTACATCAATTATTTTGACATACACTTGCACCAAGTAACAAAGACATACACTGACACCCAGTAAATAAGACATACAATGACACCAAGTCACAAACACATACACTGACACCCAGTTAGAAACACACAATGACCCCCAGTAACACAGACACACACTGACCCCCAGTAGCACAGACACACACTTACACCAAGTAACAAAGACATACATTGACACCAAGTAACAAAGACATACACTGGTACCCAGTAACACAGATGCAAACCTACACCAAGTAACAAAGACATACACTGACACCAAGTAACAAAGACATACACTGATACCCAGTAACACAGGCGCACACTTACACCAAGTAACAAAGACATACACTTACACCAAGTAACACAGACATACACTTACACCAAGTATTTTGACATACACTTACACCAAGTAACAAAGACATAAACTGACAACCAGTAACAAAGAAATCCACTGACAACAAGTCACAAACACATACACTGACACCAAGTAACATCGACATACACTTACACCAAGTAACAAAGACATACACTGACACCCAGGAATACAGACACACACTGACACCCAGTAACAAAGACATACACTTACACCAAGTAACAAATACATAAACTGACACCAAGTAACAAAGACATACACTGATACCCAGTATCACAGACACACACTTACACCAAGTAACAAAGACATACACTGACACCAGGTCACAAAGACACACTCTGACACCCAGTAACAAAGACATACACTGACACCAAGGCACAAAGACATACACTGAGACCCAGTAACAAAGACATACACTGATACCCAGTAACACAGACGCACACTTACACCAAGTAACAAAGACATACACTTACACCAAGTAACACAGACATGCACTTACACCAAGTATTTTGACATACACTTACACCAAGTAACAAAGACATACACTGACACCAGTAACAAAGACATCCACTGACAACAATTCACAAACACATACACTGACACCAAGTAACAAAGACATACACTTACACCAAGTAACAAAGACATAAACTGACACCAAGTAACAAAGACATACACTGATACCCAGTATCACAGACACACACTTACACCAAGTAACAAAGACACACACTGACACCAAGTCACAAAGACACACACCGACACCCAGTAACAAAGACATACTCTGACACCAAGTCACAAATACATACAATGATACCCAGGAACACAGACACACACTGACACCCAGTAACAAAGACATACACGGATACCAAGTCACAAAGACATACACTGCTACCCAGTAACACAGACACACACTGACAGCCAGTAACAAAGACATACACTGATACCAAGTCACAATGACATACACTTACACCAAGTAACAGAGACAGACAATTACACCAAGTAACAAAGACATACACTTACTCCAAGAATTTTGACATACACTGACACCAAGTAACAAAGACATACACTGATACCCAGTAACACAGACACACACTTACACCAAGTAACAAAGACATACACTGACACCCAGTAACAAAGACATACACTGACACCAAGCAACAAAGACATACACTGATACCAAGTAACACAGACACACAATTACAACCAGTGACAAAGTCATACACTGATACCAAGTCACAAAGACATACACTGATACCCAGTAACACAGGCACACACTGACACTCAGTAACAAAGACATTCACTGATACCAAGTCACAAAGACATACACTGATACCCAGTGACACAGACACACACTGACACCCAGTAACAAAGACATAAACTGATACCAAGTCACAAAGACATACACTGATACCCAATAACACAGACACACACTGACACCCAGTAACAAAGACATACACTGACACCCAGTAACACAGACACACACGGATACCAAGTGACAAAGACATACACTTACACTAAGTATTTTGACATACACTGCCACCAAGTAACAAAGACATACACTGATACACAGTAACATAGACACACACTTACACCAAGTAACAAAGACATACACTGACACCAAGTCACAAAGACACACACTGACACCCAGTAACAAAGACACACACTGATTCCCAGTAACACAGACATACACTTACACCAAGTAACAAAGTCACATACTTACACCAAGTAACACAGACATACACTGACACTAAGTAACAAAGACATACACTTACACCAAGTATTTTGACATACACTTGCACCAAGTAACAAAGACATACACTGACACCAAGTAACTAAGACATACAATGACACCAAGTCACAAACACATACACTGACACCAAGTAACAAAGACATACACTTACACCCAGTAACAAAGACATACATTGATACCCAGTAACACAGACACACACTGACACCCAGTTAGAAACACACAATGACCCCCAGTAACACTGACACACACTGACCCCAGTAACACAGACACACACTTACACCAAGTAACAAAGACAGACACTGACACCAAGTAACAAAGACATACACTGATACCCAGTAACACAGACGCAAACTTACACCAAGTAACAAAGACATACACTGACACCAAGTAACAAAGACATACACTGATACCCAGTAACACAGGCGCACACTTACACCAAGTAACAAAGACATACACTTACACCAAGTAACACAGACATACCCTTACACCAAGTATTTTGACATACACTTACACCAAGTAACAAAGACATACACTGACAGCCAGTAACAAAGAAATCCACTGACAACAAGTCACAAACACATACACTGACACCAAGTAACATAGACATACACTTACACCAAGTAACAAAGACATACACTGATACCCAGTAACACAGACGCAAACTTACACCAAGTAACAAAGACATACACTGATACCCAGTAACACAGGCGCACACTTACACCAAGTAAGAAAGACATACACTTACACCAAGTAACACAGACATACACTTACACCAAGTATTTTGACATACACTTACACCAAGTAACAAAGACATACACTGACACCCAGGAATACAGACACACACTGACACCAATTAACAAAGACACACACTTACACCAAGTAACAAAGAAGTACACTGACAAGAAATAACAAAGACACACACTTACACCAAGTAACACAGACATACACTGACACAAAGTAACAAAGACAGACAACTACACCAAGTAACAAAGACATACACTTACACCAAGTATTTTGACATACACTGACACCAAGTAACAAAGACATACACTGATACCCAGTAACACAGACACACACTTACACCAAGTAACAAAGACGTACACTGGCACCAAGTCACAAAGACACACACTGACACACAGTAACAAAAACATACACTGACACCAAGTAACAAAGACATACACTGATACCCAGTAACACAGACGCAAACTTACACCAAGTAACAAAGACATACACTGACACCAAGTAACAAAGACATACACTGATACCCAGTCACACAGGCGCACACTTACACCAAGTAACAAAGACATACACTTACACCAAGTAACACAGACATACACTTACACCAAGTAACAATGACTTACACTGACACCCAGTGAAAAAGAAATCCACTGACAACATGTCAGAAACACATACACTGACAACAAGTAACAAAGAGATACACTTTCACCAAGTAACAAAGACATACACTGGTACCCAGTAACACAGACGCAAACTTACACCAAGTAACAAAGACAGACACTGACACCAAGTAACAAAGACATACACTGATACCCAGTAACACAGGCGCACACTGACACCAAGTAACAAAGACATACACTTACACCAAGTAACACAGACATACACTTACACCAAGTATTTTGACATACACTTACACCAAGTAACAAAGACATACACTGACAACCAGTAACAAAGAAATCCACTGACAACAAGTCACAAACACATACACTGACACCAAGTAACATAGACATACACTTACACCAAGTAACAAAGACATACACTGACACCCAGGAATACAGACACACACTGACACCAATTAACAAAGACACACACTTACACCAAGTAACAAAGAAGTACACTGACAAGAAATAACAAAGACACACACTTACACCAAGTAACACAGACATACACTGACACAAAGTAACAAAGACAGACAACTACACCAAGTAACAAAGACATACACTTACACCAAGTATTTTGACATACACTGACACCAAGTAACAAAGACATACACTGATACCCAGTAACACAGACACACACTTACACCAAGTAACAAAGACGTACACTGGCACCAAGTCACAAAGACACACACTGACACCCAGTAACAAAAACATACACTGACACCAAGTATCAAAGACATACACTGATACCCAGTAACACAGACACACACTTACACCAAGTAACAAAGACACACACTGACACCAATTCACAAAGACACACACTGACATCCAGTAACAAAGACATACAATGACACCAAGCAACAAAGACATACACTGATACCCAGTAACACAGACACACACTGACACCCAGTAACAAAGACATACACTTACACAAAGAATTTTGACATACACTGACACCAAGTAACAAAGACATACACTGATACCCAGTAACGCAGACACACACATACACCAAGTAACAAAGACATACACTGACACCCAGTAACAAAGACATACACTGACACCAAGCAACAAAGACATACACTGATACCAAGTAACACAGACACACAATTACAACCAGTAACAAAGTCATACACTGATACCAAGCCACAAAGACATACACTGATACCCAGTAACACAGGCACACACTGACACCCAGTAAGAAAGACATACACTGATACCAAGTCACAAAGACATACAATGATACCCAGTGACACAGACACACACTGACACCCAGTAACAAAGACATAAACTGATACCAAGTCACAAAGACATACACTGATACCCAATAACACAGACACACACTGACACCCAGTAACAAAGACATACACTGACACCCAGTAACACAGACACACACGGATACCAAGTGACAAAGACATACACTTACACTAAGTATTTTGACATACACCGCCACCAAGTAACAAAGACATACACTGATACACAGTAACATAGTCACACACTTACACCAAGTAACAAAGACATACACTGACACCAAGTCACAAAGACACACACTGACACCCAGTAACAAAGACACACACTGATTCCCAGTAACACAGACATACACTTACACCAAGTAACAAAGTCACATACTTACACCAAGTAACACAGACATACACTGACACTAAGTAACAAAGACATACACTTACACCAAGTATTTTGACATACACTTGCACCAAGTAACAAAGACATACACTGACACCAAGTAACTAAGACATACAATGACACCAAGTCACAAACACATACACTGACACCAAGTAACAAAGACATACACTTACACCCAGTAACAAAGACATACATTGATACCCAGTAACACAGACACACACTGACACCCAGTTAGAAACACACAATGACCCCCAGTAACACTGACACACACTGACCCCAGTAACACAGACACACACTTACACCAAGTAACAAAGACAGACACTGACACCAAGTAACAAAGACATACACTGATACCCAGTAACACAGACGCAAACTTACACCAAGTAACAAAGACATACACTGACACCAAGTAACAAAGACATACACTGACACCCAGTAACACAGGCGCACACTTACACCAAGTAACAAAGACATACACTTACACCAAGTAACACAGACATACACTTACACCAAGTATTTTGACATACACTTACACCAAGTAACAAAGACATACACTGACAGCCAGTAACAAAGAAATCCACTGACAACAAGTCACAAACACATACACTGACACCAAGTAACATAGACATACACTTACACCAAGTAACAAAGACATACACTGACACCCAAGAATACAGACACACACTGACACCAATTAACAAAGACACACACTTACACCAAGTAACAAAGAAGTACAATGACAAGAAATAACAAAGACACACACTTACACCAAGTAACACAGACATACACTGACACAAAGTAACAAAGACAGACAACTACACCAAGTAACAAAGACATACACTTACATCAAGTATTTTGACATACACTGACACCAAGTAACAAAGACATACACTGATACCCAGTAACACAGACACACACTTACACCAAGTAACAAAGACGTACACTGGCACCAAGTCACAAAGACACACACTGACACACAGTAACAAAAACATACACTGACACCAAGTAACAAAGACATACACTGATACCCAGTAACACAGACGCAAACTTACACCAAGTAACAAAGACATACACTGACACCAAGTAACAAAGACATACACTGATACCCAGTCACACAGGCGCACACTTACACCAAGTAACAAAGACATACACTTACACCAAGTAACACAGACATACACTTACACCAAGTAACAATGACTTACACTGACACCCAGTGAAAAAGAAATCCACTGACAACATGTCAGAAACACATACACTGACAACAAGTAACAAAGAGATACACTTTAACCAAGTAACAAAGACATACACTGGTACCCAGTAACACAGACGCAAACTTACACCAAGTAACAAAGACAGACACTGACACCATGTAACAAAGACATACACTGATACCCAGTAACACAGGCGCACACTTACACCAAGTAACAAAGACATACACTTACACCAAGTAACACAGACATACACTTACACCAAGTATTTTGACATACACTTACACCAAGTAACAAAGACATACACTGACAACCAGTAACAAAGAAATCCACTGACAACAAGTCACAAACACATACACTGACACCAAGTAACATAGACATACACTTACACCAAGTAACAAAGACATACACTGACACCCAGGAATACAGACACACACTGACACCAATTAACAAAGACACACACTTACACCAAGTAACAAAGAAGTACACTGACAAGAAATAACAAAGACACACACTTACACCAAGTAACACAGACATACACTGACACAAAGTAACAAAGACAGACAACTACACCAAGTAACAAAGACATACACTTACACCAAGTATTTTGACATACACTGACACCAAGTAACAAAGACATACACTGATACCCAGTAACACAGACACACACTTACACCAAGTAACAAAGACGTACACTGGCACCAAGTCACAAAGACACACACTGACACCCAGTAACAAAAACATACACTGACACCAAGTATGAAAGACATACACTGATACCCAGTAACACAGACACACACTTACACCAAGTAACAAAGACACACACTGACACCAAGTCACAAAGACACACACTGACACCCAGTAACAAAGACATACAATGACACCAAGCAACAAAGACATACACTGATACCCAGTAACACAGACACACACTGACACCCAGTAACAAAGACATACACTTACACAAAGAATTTTGACATACACTGACACCAAGTAACAAAGACATACACTGATACCCAGTAACGCAGACACACACATACACCAAGTAACAAAGACATACACTGACACCCAGTAACAAAGACATACACTGACACCAAGCAACAAAGACATACACTGATACCAAGTAACACAGACACACAATTACAACCAGTAACAAAGTCATACACTGATACCAAGGCACAAAGACATACACTGATACCCAGTAACACAGGCACACACTGACACCCAGTAAGAAAGACATACACTGATACCAAGTCACAAAGACATACAATGATACCCAGTGACACAGACACACACTGACACCCAGTAACAAAGACATAAACTGATACCAAGTCACAAAGACATACACTGATACCCAGTAACACAGACACACACTGACACCCAGTAACAAAGACATACACTGACACCCAGTAACACAGACACACACGGATACCAAGTGACGAAGACATACACTTAAACTAAGTATTTTGACATACACTGCCACCAAGTAACAAAGACATACACTGACACCCAGTAACAAAGACATACAATGACACCAAGCAACAAAGACATACACTGATACCAAGTAACACAGACACACACTTACACCCAGTAACAAAGTCATACACTGATCCCAAGTCACAAAGACATACACTGATACCCAGTAACACAGACACACACTGACACCCAGTAACAAAGACATACACTGATACCAATTCACAAACACACCAAGTATTTTGACATACACTTGCACCAAGTAAGAAAGACATACACTGACAACCAGTAACAAAGAAATCCACTGACAACAAGTCACAAACACATACACTGACACCAAGTAACATAGACATACACTTACACCAAGTAACAAAGACATACACTGACACCCAGGAATACAGACACACACTGACACCATTTAAGAAAGACACACACTTACACCAATTAACAAAGAAGTACACTGACAAGAAATAACAAAGAAACACACTTACACCAAGTAACACAGACATACACTGACACAAAGTAGCAAAGACAGACAACTACACCAAGTAACAAAGAAATACACTTACACCAAGTATTTTGACATACACTGACACCAAGTAACAAAGACATACACTGATACCCAGTAACACAGACGCAAACTTACACCAAGTAACAAAGACATACACTGCCACCAAGTAACAAAGACATACACTGACACCAAGTCACAAAGACACACACTGACACCCAGTAACAAAGACACACACTGATTCACAGTAACACAGACATACACTTACACCAAGTAACAAAGTCACATACTTACACCAAGTAACACAGACATACACTGACACTAAGTAACAAAGACATACACTTACACCAAGTATTTTGACATACACTTGCACCAAGTAACAAAGACATACACTGACACCAAGTAACTAAGACATACAATGACACCAAGTCACAAACACATACACTGACACCAAGTAACAAAGACATACACTTACACCCAGTAGCAAAGACATACATTGATACCCAGTAACACAGACACACACTGACACCCAGTTAGAAACACACAATGACCCCCAGTAACACTGACACACACTGACCCCAGTAACACAGACACACACTTACACCAAGTAACAAAGACAGACACTGACACCAAGTAACAAAGACATACACTGATACCCAGTAACACAGACGCAAACTTACACCAAGTAACAACGACATACACTGACACCAAGTAACAAAGACATGCACTGATACCCAGTAACACAGGCGCACACTTACACCAAGTAACAAAGACATACACTTACACCAAGTAACACAGACATACACTTACACCAAGTATTTTGACATACACTTACACCAAGTAACAATGACTTACACTGACACCCAGTAACAAAGAAATCCACTGACAACATGTCAGAAACACATACACTGACAACAAGTAACAAAGACATACACTTTCTCCAAGTAACAAAGACATACACTTTCTCCAAGTAACAAAGACATACACTGGTACCCAGTAACACAGACGCAAACTTACACCAAGTAACAAAGACATACACTGACACCAAGTAACAAAGACATACACTGATACCCAGTAACACAGTCGCACACTTACACCAAGTAACAAAGACATACACTGACACCAAGTCACAAACACATACACTGACACCACGTAACATAGACATACACTTACACCAAGTAACAAAGACGTACACTGGCACCAAGTCACAAAGACACACACTGACACCCAGTAACAAAAACATACACTGACACCAAGTATCAAAGACATAGACTGATACCCAGTAACACAGACACACACTTACACCAAGTAACAAAGACACACACTGACACCAAGTCACAAAGACACACACTGACACCCAGTAACAAAGACATACAATGACACCAAGCAACAAAGTCATACACTGATACCAAGTAACACAGACACACACTTACACCCAGTAACAAAGTCATACACTGATACCAAGTCACAAAGACATACACTGATACCCAGTAACACAGACACACACTGACACCCAGTAACAAAGACATACACTGATACCAATTCACAAACACACATAGTATTTTGACATACACTTGCACCAAGTAAGAAAGACACACACAAACACCCAGTAACAAAGACATACACTGACACCCAGTAACACAGACACACACGGACACCAAGTAACAAAGACATACACTTACACCAAGTATTTTGACATACACTGCCACCAAGTAACAAAGACGTACACTGATACACAGTAACACAGACACACAATTACACCAAGTGACAAAGACATACACTGACACCAAGTCACAAAGACACACACTGACACCCAGTAACAAAGACATACACTGATTCCCAGTAACACAGACATACACTTACACCAAGTAACAAAGACACATACTTACAGCAAGTAACACAGACATACACTGACACAAAGTAACAAAGACATACACTTACACCAAGTAACAAAGACAGACAATTACACCAAGTAACAAAGACATACACTTACACCAAGTATTTTGACATACACTTGCACCAAGTAAGAAAGACATACACTGACACCCAGTAACTAAGACATACAATGACACCAAGTCACAAACACATACACTGACACCAAGTAACAAAGACATACACTTACACCAAGTACCAAAGACATACATTGATACCCGGTAACACAGACACACACTGACACCCAGTAACAAAGACATACACTGACACCAAGTCACAAAGACATACACTGATACCCAGTAACAAAGACATACTCTGATACCCAGTTACACAGACGCACACTTACACCAAGTAACAAAGACATACATTTCCACCAAGAAACAAAGACACATACTTACACCAAGTAACGCAGACATACACTGACACCAAGTAACAAAGACATACACTTACACCAAGTAACAAAGACAGACAATTAGACCAAGTACCAAAGACATACACTTACACCACGTTTTTTGACATACACTTGCACCAAGTAACAAAGACATACACTGACACCCAGTAACTAAGACATGCAATGACACCAAGTCACAAACACATACACTGACACCAAGTAACAAAGACAGACACTTACACCCAGTAACAAAGACATACATTGGGACCCAGTACCACAGACACACACTGACACCCAGTTAGAAACACACAATGACCCCCAGTAACATAGGCACCCACTGACACCCAGTAACACAGACACACACTTACACCAAGTAACAAAGACATACACTGACACCAAGCAACAAAGACAGACACTGATACCCAGTAACACAGACGCACACTTACATCAAGTAACAAAGACATACACTGACACAAAGTAACAAAGACATACACTGATATCCAGTAACACAGGCGCACACTTACACCAAGTAACAAAGACATACACTTACACCAAGTAACACAGACATACACTAACACCACGTATTTTGACATGCACTTACACCAAGTAACGAAGACATACACGGACACCCAGTAACAAAGAAATCCACTGACAACAAGTCACAAACACATACACTGACACCAGGTAACAAAGACATACACTTACACGAAGTAACAAAGACATACACTGATACCCAGTAACACAGACGCACACTTACACCAAGCAACAAAGACATTCACTTGCACCAAGTAACACAGACATACACCTACACCAAGTATTTTGACATGCACTTACACCAAGTAACAAAGACATTCACTGACACCCAGTAACACAGAAATCGACTGACACCAAGTAACAAAGACATACACTGACACCCAGGAACACAGACACACACTGACACCAAGTAACAAAGAAACACACTTACACCAAGTAACAAAGACATGCAATTACACCAAGTATTTTGACATACACTGCCAACAAGTAACAAAGACATACACTGATACACGGTAACACAGACACAAACTTACACAAAGTAACAAAGACATACACTGACACCAAGTCACAAAGATACACACTGACACCCAGTAACAAAGACATACACTGACACCAAGTAACAAAGACAAACACTGATACCCAGTAACACAGACACACACTTACACCAAGTAACAAAAACATACACTGACACCAAGTCACAAAGACACACACTGACACCCAGTAACAAAGACATACACTTACACCAAGTAACAAAGACATACACTGACACCCAGTAACAAAGAAATCCACAGACACCAAGTAACAAAGGCATACAATTACACCAAGTATTTTGACATAAACTGCCAGCAAGTAACAATGACATACACTGATACACAGTAACACAGACACACACTTACACCAAGTAACAAAGACATACACTGACACCAAGTCACCAAGATACACACTGACACCCAGTAACAAAGACATACACTGACACCAAGTAACAAAGACATACACTGATACCCAGTAACACAGACACACACTTACACCAAGTAACAAAGACATACACTGACACCAAGTCACAAAGACACACACTGACACCCAGTAACAAAGACATACACTGACACCAAGTCACAAAGACATACACTGTTACCCAGTAACAAAGACATACACTGATACCCAGTAACACAGACGCACACTTACACCAAGTAACAAAGACATACACTGACACCAAGTAACAAAGACACATACTTACACCAAGTAACACAGACATACACTGACAACAAGTAACAAAGACATACACTTACACCAAGTAACAAAGACATACACTTACACCAAGTATTTTGACATACACTTGCACCAAGTAACAAAGACATACACTGACACCCAGTAACTAAGACATACAATGACACCAAGTCACAAACACATACACTGACACCAAGTAACAAAGACATTCACTTACACCCAGTAACAAAGACATACATTGATACCCAGTAACACAGACACACACTGACACCCAGTTAGAAACACACAATGACCCCCAGTAACACAGACACTCACTGACCCCCAGTAACACAGACACACACTTACACCAAGTAACAAAGACATACACTGACACCAAGTAACAAAGACATACACTGATACCCAGTAACACAGACGCACACTTACACCAAGTAACAAAGACATACACTGACACCAAGTAACAAAGACATACACATGATACCCAGTAACACAGGCGCACTCTTACACCAAGTATTTTGACATACACTTACACCAAGTAACAAAGACATACACTGACACCCAGGAACACAGACACACACTGACACCAAGTAACAAAGACACACATTTACACCAAGTAACAAAGACATACACTGACAAGAAATAACAAAGACACACACTTACACCAAGTAACACAGACATACACTGACACCAAGTAACAAAGACAGACAATTACACCAAGTAACAAAGACATACACTTACACCAAGTATTTTGACATACACTGACACCATGTAACAAAGACATACACTGATACCCAGTAACACAGACACACACTTACACCAAGTAACAAAGACGTACACTGGCAGCAAGTCACAAAGACACACACTGACACCCAGTAACAAAGACATACAATGACACCAGGTATCAAAGACATACTCTGATACCCAGTAGTACAGACACACACTTATACCAAGTAACAAAGACATACACTGACACCAAGTCACAAAGACACACACTGACACCAAGTAATAAAGACATACACTGACACCAAGTCACAAAGACATACAGTGATACCCAGTAACAAAGACAGACACTGATACCCAGTAACACAGACACACACTTACACCAAGTAACAAAGACATACACTTACACCAAGTAACACAGACATACACTTTCACCAAGTGTTTTGACCTACACTTACACCAAGTAACAAAGACATACACTGACATCCAGTAACAAAGACATCCACTGACAACAAGTCACAAACACATACACTGACACCAAGTAACAAAGACATACACTTACACCAAGTAACAAAGACATAAACTGACACCAAGTAACAAAGACATACACTGATACCCAGTATCACAGACACACACTTACACCCAGTAACAAAGGCATACACTGACACCAAGTCACAAAGACACACACTGACACCCAGTAACAAAGACATACACTGACACCAAGTATCAAAGACATACTCTGATACCCAGTAATACAGACACACCCTTACACCAAGTGACAAAGTCATACACTGACACCAAGTCACAAAGACACACACTGACACCCAGTAGCAAAGACATACACTGACACCAAGTCACAAAGACATACACTGATACCCAGTAACAAAGACATACTCTTACACCAAGTAACACAGACATACACTTACACCAAGTATTTTGACATACACTTACACCAAGTAACAAAGACATACACTGGCACCCAGTAACAAAGACATCCACTGACAACAAGTCACAAACACACACACTGACACCAAGTAACAAAGACATACACTTACACCAAGTAACAAAGACATAAACTGACACCAAGTAACAAAGACATACACTGATACCCAGCATCACAGACACACACTTACACCAATTAACAAAGGCATACACTGACACCAAGTCACAAAGACACACACCGACACCCAGTAACAAAGACATACACTGACACCAAGTCACAAAGACATACACTGATACCCAGGAACACAGACACGCACTGACACCCAGTAACACAGACACGCACTGACACCCAGTAACAAAGACATACACTTACACCAAGTCACAGAGACAGACAATTACACCAAGTAACAAAGACATACACTTACACCAAGAATTTTGACATACACTGACACCAAGTATCAAAGACATAGACTGATACCCAGTAGCACAGACGCACACTTACGCCAAGTAACAAAGACATACACTGACACCAAGTCACAAAGACACACACTGACACCCAGTAACAAAGACATACACTGACACCAAGTAACAAAGACATACACAGATACCAAGTAACAAAGACACACACTTACACCAAGTAACAAAGACATACACTGACACCAAGTCACAAAGACAGACACTGACACCCAGTAACAAAGACATACACTGACACCAAGTCACAAAGACATACACTGATACCCAGTAACAAAGACATACACTGATACCCAGTAACACAGACACACACTTACACCAAGTAACAAAGACACACACTGATACCCAGTAACACAGACACACACTTACACCAAGTAACAAAGACATACACTGACACCCCGTAACAAAGACATGCACTGACACCCAGCAACACAGACACACAGGGACACCAAGTAACAAAGACACACACCTACACCAAGTAACACAGACACACACTGACACCCAGTAAGACAAACAAACACACTGACACCCAGTAACACAGACACACACTGACACCAAGTAACAAAGAAATACACTGACACCCAGTAACACAGATACACACTGGGCTGCACATGGCGCAGTGGTTCGCACTGCAGCCTCACAGCTCCAGGGACCCGGGTTCGATTCTGAGTACTGCCTGTGCGGAGTTTGCAAGTTCTCCTTGTGTCTGCGTGGGTTTCCTCCGGGTGCTCCGGGTTCCTCCCACATGCCAAAGACTTTCAGGTTGGTAGGTTAATTGGCCATTATAAATTGCCCCTAGTATAGGTAGGTGGTCGGGAAATATATAGGGACCGGTGGTGATGTTATTGGAATATGCGATTCGTGCAGGATTACTATAAGTGGTTGGTTGATGGTCGGCACAGACTCGGTGGGCCGAAGGGCCTGTTTCAGTGCGGTATCTCCAAACTAAACTAAATACTGACACCTAGTGTCACAGACACACACTGACACCCTGTAAAACGCACTGACACCAAGTAACACAGGCATGCACTGACACGAAGTAACACAGACATACACTGATACCCAGTAACACAGACGCACACTTACACCAAGTAACAAAGACATACACTTACACCAAGTAACACAGACATACACCGACACCAAGTATTTTGACAGACACTTACACCAAGTAACAAAGACATACACTGACACCCAGTAACAAAGAAATAGACTGACACCAAGTAACAAAGACATACCTGACACCCAGGAACACAGACACACACTGACACCAAGTAACAAAGACACACAATTACACCAAGTAACAAAGACATACACTGATTCACAGTAACACAGACACACACTGACACCAAGTAACAAAGACATACACTGACACCAAGTCACAAAGACACACACTGACACCCAGTAACAAAGACATACACTGACACCAAGTGACAAAGACATACACTGATACCCAGTAACACAGACACACACTGACAACAAGTAACAAAGCCACACACTTACACCAAGTAACAAAGACATACACTGACACCAAGTCACAAAGACACACACTGATACCCAGTAACAAAGACATACACTGACACCAAGTCACAAAGATATACACTGAAACCAAGTAACAAAGACAGACACTGACACCCATTCAGAAACACACAATGACCCCCAGTAACACAGACACACAATGACCCCCAGTAACACAGACACACAGTTACACCAAGTAACAAAGACACACACTGACACCAAGTCACAAAGACACACACTGATACCCAGTAACAAAGACATACACTGACACCAAGTCACAAAGATATACACAGATACCAAGTAACAAAGACAGACACTGACACCCAGTCAGAAACACACAATGACCCCCAGTAACACAGACACACACTGACCCCCAGTAACACAGACACACACTGACACCAAGTAACCAAGACACACACTGACACCAAGTAACAAAGACATACAATTACAACAAGTATTTTGACATACACTGCCAACAAGTAACAAAGAAATACACTGATACACAGTAAAACAGACACACACTGACACCAAGTAACAAAGACATACACTGACACCAAGTCACACAGATACACACTGACACCCAGTAACAAAGACATACACTGACACCAAGTAACAAAGACATACACTGATACCCAGTAACACAGACACACACTTACACCAAGTAACAAATACTTACACTGACACCAAGTCACAAAGACACACACTGACACCCAGTAACAAAGACATACACTGACACCAAGTCACAAAGACATACACTGATACCCAGTAACAAAGACATACACTGATACCCAGTAACACAGACGCAGACTTACACCAATAACAAAGACATACACTTACACCAAGTAACAAAGACATACACTGACACCAAGTAACAAAGACATACACTTACACCAAGTAACAAAGACAGACAATTACACCAAGTAACAAAGACATACACTTACACCCAGTAACAAAGACATACATTGATACCCAGGAACACAGACACACACTGACACCCAGTTAGAAACACACAATGACCCCCAGTAACACAGACACTCACTGACCCCCAGTAACACAGACACACACTTACACCAAGTAACAAAGACATACACTGACACCAAGTAACAAAGACATACACTGATCCCAGTAACACAGACGCACACTTACACCAAGTAACAAAGACATACACTGACACCAAGTAACAAAGACATACACTGATACCCAGTAACACAGGCGCACACTTACACCAAGTATTTTGACATACACTTACACCAAGTAACAAAGACATACACTGACACCCAGTAACAAAGTAATCCACTGACAACAAGTCACAAACACATTCACTGACACCAAGTAACAAAGACATACACTTACACCAAGTAACAAAGACATACACTGACACCCAGGAACACAGACACACAGTGACACCAAGTAACAAAGACACACATTTACACCAAGTAACACAGACACACACTTTCACCAAGTAACAAAGACTTACACTGACACCAAGTCACAAAGACTCACACTGACACCCAGTAACAAAGACATACACTTACACCAAGTAACAAAGACATACCCTGACACCCAGGAACACAGACACACAGTGACACCAAGTAACAAAGACACACACTTACACCAAGTAACAAAGACATACACTGACAAGAAATAACAAAGACACACACTTACACCAAGTAACACAGACATACACTGACACCAAGTAACAAAGACATACACTGATACCCAGTAACACAGACACACACTTACACCAAGTAACAAAGACGTACACTGGCACCAAGTCACAAAGACACACACTGACAACCACTAACAAAGACATACACTGACACCAAGTATCAAAGACACACTCTGATACCTAGTAATACAGACACACACTTACACCAAGTAACAAAGACATACACTGACACCAAGTCACAAAGACACACACTGACACCCAGTAACAAAGACATACACTGACACCAAGTCACAAAGACATACACTGATACCCAGTAACAAAGACAGACACTGATACCCAGTAACACAGACGCACACTTACACCAAGTAACAAAGACATACACTGACACCAAGTAACACAGACATACACTTACACCAAGTATTTTGACCTACACTTACACCAAGTAACAAAGACATACACTGACACCCAGTAACAAAGACATCCACTGACAACAAGTCACAAACACATACACTGACACCAAGTAACAAAGACAAACACTTACACCAAGTAACGAAGACATAAACTGACACCAAGTAACAAAGGCATACACTTACACCAAGTATTTTGACATGCACTGCCACCAAGTAGCAAAGAAATACACTGATACACAATAACACAGACACACACTTACACCAAGTAACAAAGACATACACTGACACCCAGGAACACAGACACACACTGACACCAAGTAACAAAGACACACACTTACACCAAGTAACAAAGACATACACTTACACCAAGTATTTTGACATACACTGACACCAAGTCACAAAGACATACACTGATACCCAGTAAAAAAGTCATACACTGATACCCAGTAACACAGACGCACACTTACACCAAGTAACACAGACATACACTTACACCAAGTATTTTGACATACACTGACACCAAGTCACAAAGACATACACTGATACCCAGTAAAAAAGTCATACACTGATACCCAGTAACACAGACGCACACTTACACCAAGTAACAAAGACATACACTGATACCCAGGAACACAGACACACACTGACACCAAGTAACAAAGACACACACTTACACCAAATAACAAAGACATACACTTACACCACGTATGTTGACATACACTGCCACCAAGTAACAAAGACATACACTGATACACAGTAACACAGACACACACTTACACCAAGTGACAAAGACATACACTGACACCAAGTAACACAGACATACACTGACACCCAGTAACAAAGACATACACTGACACCAAGTCACAAAGACACACACTGACACCCAGTATCAAAGACATACACTGACACCAAGTGACAAAGACATACACCGACACCAAGTAACACAGACATACACTGACACCCAGTAACAAAGACATACACTGACATCAAGTAACAAAGACATACACTGTCACCCAGGAACACAGACACACACTGACACCAAGTAACAAAGACACACACTTACACCAAGTAACAAAGACATACACTTACACCACGTATGCTGACATACACTGCCACCAAGTAACAAAGACATACACTGATACACAGTAACACAGACACACACTTACACCAAGTGACAAAGACATACACTGACACCAAGTAACAAAGACATACACTGACACCCAGTAACAAAGACATACACTTACACCAAGTCACAAAGACACACACTGACACCCAGTAACAAAGACATACACTGACACCAAGTCACAAAGACATACACTGATACCCAGTAACAAAGACAGACACTGATACCCAGTAACACAGACGCACACTTACACCAAGTAACAAAGACATACACTTACACCAAGTAACACAGACATACACTTACACCAAGTATTTTGACCTACACTTACAACAAGTAGCAAAGACATACACTGACACCCAGTAACAAAGACATCCACTGACAACAAGTCACAAACACATACACTGACACCAAGTAACAAAGACATACACTTACACCAAGTAACAAAGACATAAACTGACACCAAGTAACAAAGACATACACTTACACCAAGTATTTTGAGATGCACTGCCACCAAGTAGCAAAGAAATACACTGATACACAATAACACAGACACACACTTACACCAAGTAACAAAGACATACACTGACACCCAGGAACACAGACACACACTGACACCAAGTAACAAAGACACACACTTACACCAAGTAACAATGACATACACTTACACCAAGTTTTTTGACATACACTGACACCAAGTCACAAAGACATACACTGATACCCAGTAAAAAAGTCATACACTGATACCCAGTAACACAGACGCACACTTACACCAAGTAACACAGACATAAACTTACACCAAGTATTTTGAAATACACTTACACCAAGTCACAAAGACACACACTGACACCCAGTAACAAACACATACACTGACACCAAGTAACATAGACATACACTTACACCAAGTAACAAAGACATACACTGACACCCAGGAATACAGACACACACTGACACCAATTAACAAAGACACACACTTACACCAAGTAACAAAGAAATACACTGACAAGAAATAACAAAGACAAACACTTACACCAAGTAACACAGACATACACTAACACAAAGTAACAAAGACAGACAACTACACCAAGTAACAAAGACATACACTTACACCAAGTAGTTTGACATACACTGACACCAAGTAACAAAGACATACAATGATACCCAGTAACACAGACACACACTTGCACCAAGTAACAAAGACGTACACTGACACCAAGTCACAAAGACACACACTGACACCCAGTAACAAAGTCATACACTGATACCAAGTCACAAAGACATGCACTGATACCCAGTAACACAGACACACACTGACACCCAGTAACAAAGACATACACTGATACCAAGTCACAAACACACCAAGTATTTTGACATACACTTGCACCAAGTAAGAAGGACACACACAAACACCCAGTAACAAAGACACACACTGACACCCAGTAACAAAGACATACACTGACACCAAGTCACAAAGACATACACTGATACCCAGCAACAAAGACAGACACTGATACCCAGTAACACAGACGCCGACTTACACCAATAACAAAGACATACACTTACACCAAGTAACAAAGACACATACTTACACCAAGTAACACAGACATACACTGACACCAAGTAACAAAGACATACACTTACACCAAGTAACAAAGACAGACAATTACACCAAGTAACAAAGACATACACTTACACCAAGTTTTTGACATACACTAGCACCAAGTAACAAAGACATACACTGACACCCAGTAACTAAGACATCCAATGACACCAAGTCACAAACACATCCACTGACACCAAGTAACAAAGACATTCAATTACACCCAGTAACAAAGACATACATTGATACCCAGGAACACAGACACACACTGACACCCAGTTAGAAACACACAATGACCGCCAGTAACACAGACACTCACTGACCCCCAGTAACACAGACACACACTTACACCAAGTAACAAAGACATACACTGACACCAAGTAACAAAGACATACACTGATACCCAGTAACACAGACGCACACTTACACCAAGTAACAAAGACATACACTGACACCAAGCAACAAAGACATACACAGATACCCAGTAACACAGGCGCACACTTACACCACTTATTTTGACATACACTTACACCAAGTAACAAATACATACACTGACACCAAGTAACAAAGACATACACTTACACCAAGTAACAAAGACATACACTGACACCCAGGAACACAGACACACAGTGACACCAAGTAAGAAAGACACACATTTACACCAAGTAACAAAGACATACACTGACAAGAAATAACAAAGACACACACTTACACCAAGTAACACAGACATACACTGACACCAAGTAACAAAGACAGACAATTACACCAAGTATTTTGACATACACTGACACCAAGTAACAAAGACATACACTGATACCCAGTAACACAGACACACACTTACACCAAGTCACAAAGACGTACACTGGCACCAAGTCACAAAGACACACACTGACACCCAGTAACAAAGACATACACTGACACCAAGTATCAAAGACATACTCTGATACCCAGTAATACAGACACACACTTACACCAAGTAACAAAGACATACACTGACACCAAGTCACAAAGACACACACTGACACCCAGTAACAAAGACATACACTGGCACCAAGTCACAAAGACATACACTGATACCCAGTAACAAAGACAGAGACTGATACCCAGTAACACAGACGCACACTTACACCAATTAACAAAGACATACACTTACACCAAGTAACACAGACATACACTTACACCAAGTATTTTGACCTACACTTACACCAAGTAACAAAGACATACACTGACACCCAGTAACAAAGACATCCACTGACAACAAGTCACAAACACATACACTGACACCAAGTAACAAAGACATACACTTACACCAAGTAACAAAGACATACAC
Organism: Heterodontus francisci; assembly: GCF_036365525.1. NCBI lineage: Eukaryota > Metazoa > Chordata > Chondrichthyes > Heterodontiformes > Heterodontidae > Heterodontus > Heterodontus francisci. The sequence goes on along the minus strand of NW_027140250.1, from coordinate 11,027,687 downwards.
TTACACCAAGTATTTTGACATGCACTGCCACCAAGTAGCAAAGAAATACACTGATACACAATAACACAGACACACACTTACACCAAGTAACAAAGACATACACTGACACCCAGGAACACAGACACACACTGACACCAAGTAACAAAGACACACACTTACACCAAGTAACAAAGACATACACTTACACCAAGTATTTTGACATACACTGACACCAAGTCACAAAGACATACACTGATACCCAGTAAAAAAGTCATACACTGATACCCAGTAACACAGACGCACACTTACACCAAATAACACAGACATACACTTACACCAAGTATTTTGAAATACACTTACACCAAGTCACAAAGACACACACTGACACCCAGTAACAAACACATACACTGACACCAAGTAACATAGACATACACTTACACCAAGTAACAAAGACATACACTGACACCCAGGAATACAGACACACACTGACACCAATTAACAAAGACAAACACTTACACCAAGTAACAAAGAAATACACTGACAAGAAATAACAAAGACACACACTTACACCAAGTAACACAGACATACACTAACACAAAGTAACAAAGACAGACAACTACACCAAGTAACAAAGACATACACTTACACCAAGTATTTTGACATACACTGACACCAAGTAACAAAGTCATACACTGATACCCAGTAACACAGACACACACTTACACCAAGTAACAAAGACGTACACTGGCACCAAGTCACGAAGAAACACACTGACACCCAGTAACAAAAACATACACTGACACCAAGTATCAAAGACATACACTGATACCCAGTAACACAGACACACACTTACACCAAGTAACAAAGACACACACTGACACCAAGTCACAAATACACACACTGACACCCAGTAACAAAGACATACAATGACACCAAGCAACAAAGACATACACTGATACCAAGTAACACAGACACACACATACACCCAGTAACAAAGTCATACACTGATACCAAGTCACAAAGACATACACTGATACCAAGTCACAAACACACCAAGTATTTTGACATACACTTGCACCAAGTAAGAAAGACACACACAAACACCCAGTAACAAAGACATACACTGACACCCAGTAACACAGACACACACGGACACCAAGTAACAAAGACATACACTTACACCAAGTATTTTGACATACACTGCCACCAAGTAACAAAGACATACACTGATACACAGTAACACAGACATACAATTACACCAAGTAACAAAGACATACACTGACACCAAGTCACAAAGACACACACTGACACCCAGTAACAAAGACATACACTGATTCCCAGTAACACAGACATACACTTGCACCAGGTAACAAAGACACATACTTACAGCAAGTAACACAGACATACACTGACACAAAGTAACAAAGACATACACTTACACCAAGTAACAAAGACAGACAATTACACCAAGTAACAAAGACATACATTTACACCAAGTATTTTGACATACACTTGCACGAAGTAAGAAAGACATACACTGACACCCAGTAACTAAGACATACAATGACACCAAGTCACAAGCACATACACTGACACCAAGTAACAAAGACATACACTTACACCAAGTACCAAAGACATACATTGATACCCGGTAACACAGACACACACTGACACCCAGTAACAAAGACATACACTGACACCAAGTCACAAAGACATACACTGATACCCAGTAACAAAGACATACTCTGATACCCAGTAACACAGACGCACACTTACACCAAGTAACAAAGACATACACTTACACCAAGTAACAAAGACACATACTTACACCAAGTAACACAGACATACACTGACACCAAGTAACAAAGACATACACTTACACCAAGTAACAAAGACAGACAATTAGACCAAGTACCAAAGACATACACTTACACCAAGTATTTTGTCATACACTTGCACCAAGTAACAAAGACATACACTGACACATAGTAACTAAGACATGCAATGACACCAAGTCACAAACACATACACTGACACCAAGTAACAAAGACAGACACTTACACCCAGTAACAAAGACATACATTGAGACCCAGTAACACAGACACACACTGACACCCAGTTAGAAACACACAATGACCCCCAGAAACATAGACACACACTGACACCCAGTAACACAGACACACACTTACACCAAGTAACAAAGACATACACTGACACCAAGTAACAAAGACAGACACTGATACCCAGTAACACAGACGCACACTTACACCAAGTAACAAAGACATACACTGACACAAAGTAACAAAGACATGCACTGATATCCAGTAACACAGGCGCACACTTACACCAAGTAACAAAGACATACACTTACACCAAGTAACACAGACATACACTTACACCACGTATTTTGACATGCACTTACACCAAGTAACGAAGACATACACTGACACCCAGTAACAAAGAAATCCACTGACAACAAGTCACAAACACATACACTGACACCAAGTAACAAAGACATACACTTACACGAAGTAACAAAGACATACACTAATACCCAGTAACACAGACGCACACTTACACCAAGTAACAAAGACATTCAGTTACACCAAGTAACACAGACATACACCTACACCAAGTATTTTGACATACACTTACACCAAGTAACAAAGACATACACTGACACCCAGTAACACAGAAATCCACTGACACCAAGTAACAAAGACATACACTGACACCCAGGAACACAGACACACACTGACACCAAGTAACAAAGACATACACTTACACCAAGTATTTTGACATACACTGACACCAAGTCACAAAGACATACACTGATACCCAGTAAAAAAGTCATACACTGATACCCAGTAACACAGACGCACACTTACACCAAATAACACAGACATACACTTACACCAAGTATTTTGAAATACACTTCCACCAAGTCACAAAGACACACACTGACACCCAGTAACAAACACATACACTGACACCAAGTAACATAGACATACACTTACACCAAGTAACAAAGACATACACTGACACCCAGGAATACAGACACACACTGACACCAATTAACAAAGACACACACTTACACCAAGTAACAAAGAAATACACTGACAAGAAATAACAAAGACACACACTTACACCAAGTAACACAGACATACACTAACACAAAGTAACAAAGACAGACAACTACACCAAGTAACAAAGACATACACTTACACCAAGTATTTTGACATACACTGACACCAAGTAACAAAGTCATACACTGATACCCAGTAACACAGACACACACTTACACCAAGTAACAAAGACGTACACTGGCACCAAGTCACGAAGAAACACACTGACACCCAGTAACAAAAACATACACTGACACCAAGTATCAAAGACATACACTGATACCCAGTAACACAGACACACACTTACACCAAGTAACAAAGACACACACTGACACCAAGTCACAAAGACACACACTGACACCCAGTAACAAAGACATACAATGACACCAAGCAACAAAGACATACACTGATACCAAGTAACACAGACACACACATACACCCAGTAACAAAGTCATACACTGATACCAAGTCACAAAGACATACACTGATACCCAGTAACACAGAAACACACTGACACCCAGTAACAAAGACATACACTGATACCAAGTCACAAACACACCAAGTATTTTGACATACACTTGCACCAAGTAAGAAAGACACACACAAACACCCAGTAACAAAGACATACACTGACACCCAGTAACACAGACACACACGGACACCAAGTAACAAAGACATACACTTACACCAAGTATTTTGACATACACTGCCACCAAGTAACAAAGACATACACTGATACACAGTAACACAGACATACAATTACACCAAGTAACAAAGACATACACTGACACCAAGTCACAAAGACACACACTGACACCCAGTAACAAAGACATACACTGATTCCCAGTAACACAGACATACACTTGCACCAGGTAACAAAGACACATACTTACAGCAAGTAACACAGACATACACTGACACAAAGTAACAAAGACATACACTTACACCAAGTAACAAAGACAGACAATTACACCAAGTAACAAAGACATACATTTACACCAAGTATTTTGACATACACTTGCACGAAGTAAGAAAGACATACACTGACACCCAGTAACTAAGACATACAATGACACCAAGTCACAAGCACATACACTGACACCAAGTAACAAAGACATACACTTACACCAAGTACCAAAGACATACATTGATACCCGGTAACACAGACACACACTGACACCCAGTAACAAAGACATACACTGACACCAAGTCACAAAGACATACACTGATACCCAGTAACAAAGACATACTCTGATACCCAGTAACACAGACGCACACTTACACCAAGTAACAAAGACATACACTTACACCAAGTAACAAAGACACATACTTACACCAAGTAACACAGACATACACTGACACCAAGTAACAAAGACATACATTTACACCAAGTAACAAAGACAGACAATTAGACCAAGTACCAAAGACATACACTTACACCAAGTATTTTGTCATACACTTGCACCAAGTAACAAAGACATACACTGACACATAGTAACTAAGACATGCAATGACACCAAGTCACAAACACATACACTGACACCAAGTAACAAAGACAGACACTTACACCCAGTAACAAAGACATACATTGAGACCCAGTAACACAGACACACACTGACACCCAGTTAGAAACACACAATGACCCCCAGAAACATAGACACACACTGACACCCAGTAACACAGACACACACTTACACCAAGTAACAAAGACATACACTGACACCAAGTAACAAAGACAGACACTGATACCCAGTAACACAGACGCACACTTACACCAAGTAACAAAGACATACACTGACACAAAGTAACAAAGACATGCACTGATATCCAGTAACACAGGCGCACACTTACACCAAGTAACAAAGACATACACTTACACCAAGTAACACAGACATACACTTACACCACGTATTTTGACATGCACTTACACCAAGTAACGAAGACATACACTGACACCCAGTAACAAAGAAATCCACTGACAACAAGTCACAAACACATACACTGACACCAAGTAACAAAGACATACACTTACACGAAGTAACAAAGACATACACTGATACCCAGTAACACAGACGCACACTTACACCAAGTAACAAAGACATTCAGTTACACCAAGTAACACAGACATACACCTACACCAAGTATTTTGACATACACTTACACCAAGTAACAAAGACATACACTGACACCCAGTAACACAGAAATCCACTGACACCAAGTAACAAAGACATACACTGACACCCAGGAACACAGACACACACTGACACCAAGTAACAAAGACACACACATAGACCAAGTAACAAAGACATGCAATTACACTAAGTATTTTGACATACACTGACAACAAGTAACAAAGACATACACTGATACACAGTAACACAGACACACACTTACACAAAGTAACACAGACATACACTGACACCAAGTCACAAAGATACACACTGACACCCAGAACAAAGACATACACTGACACCAAGTAACAAAGACATACACTGATACCCAGTAACACAGACACACACTTACAACAAGTAACAAAAACATACACTGACACCAAGTCACAAAGACACACACTGACACCCAGTAACAAAGACATACACTTACACCAAGTAACAAAGACATACACTGACACCCAGTAACACAGAAATCCACTGACACCAAGTAACAAAGACATACACTGACACCCAGGAACACAGACACACACTGACACCAAGTAACAAAGACACACACTTACACCAAGTAACAAAGACATGCAATTACACCAAGTATTTTGACATACACTGCCAACAAGTAACAAAGACATACACTGATACACGGTAACACAGACACACACTTACACAAAGTAACAAAGACATACACTGACACCAAGTCACAAAGATACACACTGACACCCAGTAACAAAGACATACACTGACACCAAGTAACAAAGACAAACACTGATACCCAGTAACACAGACACACACTTACACCAAGTAACAAAAACATACACTGACACCAAGTCACAAAGACACACACTGACACCCAGTAACAAAGACATACACTTACACCAAGTAACAAAGACATACACTGACACCCAGTAACAAAGAAATCCACAGACACCAAGAAACAAAGACATACAATTACACCAAGTATTTTGACATACACTGCCAGCAAGTAACAATGACATACACTGATACACAGGAACACAGACACACACTTACACCAAGTAACAAAGACATACACTGACACCAAGTCACCAAGATACACACTGACACCCAGTAACAAAGACATACACTGACACCAAGTAACAAAGACATACACTGATACCCAGTAACACAGACACACACTTACACCAAGTAACAAAGACATACACTGACACCAAGTCACAAAGACACACACTGACACCCAGTAACAAAGACATACACTGACACCAAGTCACAAAGACATACACTGATACCCAGTAACAAAGACATACACTGATACCCAGTAACACAGACGCACACTTACACCAAGTAACAAAGACATACACTTACACCAAGTAACAAAGACACATACTTACACCAAGTAACACAGACATACACTGACAACAAGTAACAAAGACATACACTTACACCAAGAAACAAAGACAGACAATTACACCAAGTAACAAAGACATACACTTACACCAAGTATTTTGACATACACTTGCACCAAGTAACAAAGACATACACTGACACCCAGTAACTAAGACTTACAATGACACCAAGTCACAAACACATACACTGACACGAAGTAACAAAGACATTCACTTACACCCAGTAACAAAGACATACATTGATACCCAGTAACACAGACACACACTGACACCCAGTTAGAAACACACAATGACCCCCAGTAACACAGACACTCACTGACCCCCAGTAACACAGACACACACTTACACCAAGTAACAAAGACATACACTGACACCAAGTAACAAAGACATACACTGATACCCAGTAACACAGACGCACACTTACACCAAGTAACAAAGACATACACTGACACCAAGTAACAAAGACATACACATGATACCCAGTAACACAGGCGCACTCTTACACCAAGTATTTTGACATACACTTACACCAAGTAACAAAGACATACACTTACACCAAGTAACAAAGACGTACACTGATACCCAGGAACACAGACACACACTGACACCAAGTAACAAAGACACACATTAACACCAAGTAACAAAGACATACACTGACAAGAAATAACAAAGACACACACTTACACCAAGTAACACAGACATACACTGACACCAAGTAACAAAGACAGACAATTACACCAAGTAACAAAGACATACACTTACACCAAGTATTTTGACATACACTGACTCCAAGTAACAAAGACATACACTGATACCCAGTAACACAGACACACACTTACACCAAGTAACAAAGACGTACACTGGCAGCAAGTCACAAAGACACACACTGACACCCAGTACCAAAGACATACAATGACACCAGGTATCAAAGACATACTCTGATACCCAGTAGTACAGACACACACTTATACCAAGTAACAAAGACATACACTGACACCAAGTCACAAAGACACACACTGACACCAAGTAATAAAGACATACACTGACACCAAGTCACAAAGACATACAGTGATACCCAGTAACAAAGACAGACACTGATACCCAGTAACACAGACACACACTTACACCAAGTAACAAAGACATACACTTACACCAAGTAACACAGACATACACTTTCACCAAGTGTTTTGACCTACACTTACACCAAGTAACAAAGACATACACTGACATCCAGTAACAAAGACATCCACTGACAACAAGTCACAAACACATACACTGACACCAAGTAACAAAGACATACACTTACACCAAGTAACAAAGACATAAACTGACACCAAGTAACAAAGACATACACTGATACCCAGTATCACAGACACACACTTACACCCAGTAACAAAGGCATACACTGACACCAAGTCACAAAGACACACACTGACACCCAGTAACAAAGACATACACTGACACCAAGTATCAAAGACATACTCTGATACCCAGTAATACAGACACACCCTTACACCAAGTGACAAAGTCATACACTGACACCAAGTCACAAAGACACACACTGACACCCAGTAGCAAAGACATACACTGACACCAAGTCACAAAGACATACACTGATACCCAGTAACAAAGACAGTCACTGATACCCAGTAACACAGAGGCACACTTACACCAAGTAACAAAGACATACTCTTACACCAAGTAACACAGACATACACTTACACCAAGTATTTTGACATACACTTACACCAAGTAACAAAGACATACACTGGCACCCAGTAACAAAGACATCCACTGACAACAAGTCACAAACACACACACTGATACCCAGCATCACAGACACACACTTACACCAATTAACAAAGGCATACACTGACACCAAGTCACAAAGACACACACCGACACCCAGTAACAAAGACATACACTGACACCAAGTCACAAAGACATACACTGATACCCAGGAACACAGACACACACTGACACCCAGTAACACAGACACACACTGACACCCAGTAACAAAGACATACACTTACACCAAGTAACAGAGACAGACAATTACACCAAGTAACAAAGACATACACTGACACCAAGTCACAAAGACATACACTGATACCCAATAACAAAGACATACACTGATACCCAGTAACACAGACGCAGACTTACACCAATAACAAAGACATACACTTACACCAAGTAACAAAGACACATACTTACACCAAGTAACACAGACATACACTGACACCAATTAACAAAGACATACTCTTACACCAAGTAACACAGACATACACTTACACCAAGTAACAAAGACATACACTGATACCCAGTAACACAGACACACACTTATACCAAGTAACAAAGACATACACTGACACCAAGTCACAAAGACACACACTGACACCAAGTAATAAAGACATACACTGACACCAAGTCACAAAGACATACAGTGATACCCAGTAACAAAGACAGACACTGATACCCAGTAACACAGACACACACTTACACCAAGTAACAAAGACATACACTTACACCAAGTAACACAGACATACACTTTCACCAAGTGTTTTGACCTACACTTACACCAAGTAACAAAGACATACACTGACATCCAGTAACAAAGACATCCACTGACAACAAGTCACAAACACATACACTGACACCAAGTAACAAAGACATACACTTACACCAAGTAACAAAGACATAAACTGACACCAAGTAACAAAGACATACACTGATACCCAGTATCACAGACACACACTTACACCCAGTAACAAAGGCATACATTGACACCAAGTCACAAAGACACACACTGACACCCAGTAACAAAGACATACACTGACACCAAGTATCAAAGACATACTCTGATACCCAGTAATACAGACACACCCTTACACCAAGTGACAAAGTCATACACTGACACCAAGTCACAAAGACACACACTGACACCCAGTAGCAAAGACATACACTGACACCAAGTCTCAAAGACATACACTGATACCCAGTAACAAAGACAGTCACTGATACCCAGTAACACAGAGGCACACTTACACCAAGTAACAAAGACATACTCTTACACCAAGTATCACAGACATACACTTACACCAAGTATTTTGACATACACTTACACCAAGTAACAAAGACATACACTGGCACCCAGTAACAAAGACATCCACTGACAACAAGTCACAAACACACACACTGACACCAAGTAACAAAGACATAAACTGACACCAAGTAACAAAGACATACACTGATACCCAGCATCACAGACACACACTTACACCAATTAACAAAGGCATACACTGACACCAAGTCACAAAGACACACACCGACACCCAGTAACAAAGACATACACTGACACCAAGTCACAAAGACATACACTGATACCCAGGAACACAGACACACACTGACACCCAGTAACACAGACACACACTGACACCCAGTAACAAAGACATACACTTACACCAAGTAACAGCGACAGACAATTACACCAAGTAACAAAGACATACACTTACACCAAGAATTTTGACATACACTGACACCAAGTATCAAAGACATAGACTGATACCCAGTAGCACAGACGCACACTTACGCCAAGTAACAAAGACATACACTGACACCAAGTCACAAAGACACACACTGACACCCAATAACAAAGACATACACTGACACCAAGTAACAAAGACATACACAGATACCAATTAACACAGACACACACTTACACCAAGTAACAAAGACATACACTGACACCAAGTCACAAAGACAGACACTGACACCCAGTAACAAAGACATACACTGACACCAAGTCACAAAGACATACACTGATACCCAGTAACACAGACACACACTTACACCAAGTAACAAAGACACACACTGATACCCAGTAACACAGACACACACTTACACCAAGTTACAAAGACATACACTGACACCCCGTAACAAAGACATGCACTGACACCCAGCAACACAGACACACAGGGACACCAAGTAACAAAGACACACACCTACACCAAGTAACACAGACACACACTGACACCCAGTAAGACAAACAAACACACTGACACCCAGTAACACAGACACACACTGACACCAAGTAACAAAGACATACACTGACACATAGTAACAAAGACATACACTGATACCCAATAACACAGACACACACTTACACCAAGTCACAAAGATATACACTGATGCCAAGTAACAAAGACAGACACTGACACCCAGTCAGAAACACACAATGACCCCCAGTAACACAGACACACACTGACCCCCAGTAACACAGACACACACTGACACCAAGTAACCAAGACACACACATACACCAAGTAACAAAGACATACAATTACACCAAGTATTTTGACATACACTGCCAACAAGTAACAAAGACATACACTGATACACAGTAAAACAGACACACACTGACACCAAGTAACAAAGACATACACTGACACCAAGTCACAAAGACAGACACTGACACCCAGTAACAAAGACAGACACTGACACCCAGTAACAAAGACATACACTGACACCAAGTCACAAAGACATACACTGATACCCAGTAACACAGACACACACTTACACCAAGTAACAAAGACACACACTGATACCCAGTAACACAGACACACACTTACACCAAGTAACAAAGACATACACTGACACCCCGTAACAAAGACATGCACTGACACCCAGCAACACAGACACACAGGGACACCAAGTAACAAAGACACACACCTACACCAAGTAACACAGACACACACTGACACCCAGTAAGACAAACAAACACACTGACACCCAGTAACACAGACACACACTGACACCAAGTAACAAAGACATACACTGACACATAGTAACAAAGACATACACTGATATCCAATAACACAGACACACACTTACACCAAGTCACAAAGATATACACTGATACCAAGTAACAAAGACAGACACTGACACCCAGTCAGAAACACACAATGACCCCCAGTAACACAGACACACACTGACCCCCAGTAACACAGACACACACTGACACCAAGTAACCAAGACACACACATACACCAAGTAACAAAGACATACAATTACACCAAGTATTTTGACATACACTGCCAACAAGTAACAAAGACATACACTGATACACAGTAAAACAGACACACACTGACACCAAGTAACAAACACATACACTGACACCAAGTAACAAAGACATACACTTACACCAAGTAACAAAGACATAAACTGACACCAAGTAACAAAGACATACACTGATACCCAGTATCACAGACACACACTTACACCCAGTAACAAAGGCATACACTGACACCAAGTCACAAAGACACACACTGACACCCAGTAACAAAGACATACACTGACACCAAGTATCAAAGACATACTCTGATACCCAGTAATACAGACACACCCTTACACCAAGTGACAAAGTCATACACTGACACCAAGTCACAAAGACACACACTGACACCCAGTAGCAAAGACATACACTGACACCAAGTCACAAAGACATACACTGATACCCAGTAACAAAGACAGTCACTGATACCCAGTAACACAGAGGCACACTTACACCAAGTAACAAAGACATACTCTTACACCAAGTAACACAGACATACACTTACACCAAGTATTTTGACATACACTTACACCAAGTAACAAAGACATACACTGGCACCCAGTAACAAAGACATCCACTGACAACAAGTCACAAACACACACACTGATACCCAGCATCACAGACACACACTTACACCAATTAACAAAGGCATACACTGACACCAAGTCACAAAGACACACACCGACACCCAGTAACAAAGACATACACTGACACCAAGTCACAAAGACATACACTGATACCCAGGAACACAGACACACACTGACACCCAGTAACACAGACACACACTGACACCCAGTAACAAAGACATACACTTACACCAAGTAACAGAGACAGACAATTACACCAAGTAACAAAGACATACACTGACACCAAGTCACAAAGACATACACTGATACCCAATAACAAAGACATACACTGATACCCAGTAACACAGACGCAGACTTACACCAATAACAAAGACATACACTTACACCAAGTAACAAAGACACATACTTACACCAAGTAACACAGACATACACTGACACCAATTAACAAAGACATACTCTTACACCAAGTAACACAGACATACACTTACACCAAGTAACAAAGACATACACTGATACCCAGTAACACAGACACACACTTATACCAAGTAACAAAGACATACACTGACACCAAGTCACAAAGACACACACTGACACCAAGTAATAAAGACATACACTGACACCAAGTCACAAAGACATACAGTGATACCCAGTAACAAAGACAGACACTGATACCCAGTAACACAGACACACACTTACACCAAGTAACAAAGACATACACTTACACCAAGTAACACAGACATACACTTTCACCAAGTGTTTTGACCTACACTTACACCAAGTAACAAAGACATACACTGACATCCAGTAACAAAGACATCCACTGACAACAAGTCACAAACACATACACTGACACCAAGTAACAAAGACATACACTTACACCAAGTAACAAAGACATAAACTGACACCAAGTAACAAAGACATACACTGATACCCAGTATCACAGACACACACTTACACCCAGTAACAAAGGCATACATTGACACCAAGTCACAAAGACACACACTGACACCCAGTAACAAAGACATACACTGACACCAAGTATCAAAGACATACTCTGATACCCAGTAATACAGACACACCCTTACACCAAGTGACAAAGTCATACACTGACACCAAGTCACAAAGACACACACTGACACCCAGTAGCAAAGACATACACTGACACCAAGTCTCAAAGACATACACTGATACCCAGTAACAAAGACAGTCACTGATACCCAGTAACACAGAGGCACACTTACACCAAGTAACAAAGACATACTCTTACACCAAGTATCACAGACATACACTTACACCAAGTATTTTGACATACACTTACACCAAGTAACAAAGACATACACTGGCACCCAGTAACAAAGACATCCACTGACAACAAGTCACAAACACACACACTGACACCAAGTAACAAAGACATAAACTGACACCAAGTAACAAAGACATACACTGATACCCAGCATCACAGACACACACTTACACCAATTAACAAAGGCATACACTGACACCAAGTCACAAAGACACACACCGACACCCAGTAACAAAGACATACACTGACACCAAGTCACAAAGACATACACTGATACCCAGGAACACAGACACACACTGACACCCAGTAACACAGACACACACTGACACCCAGTAACAAAGACATACACTTACACCAAGTAACAGCGACAGACAATTACACCAAGTAACAAAGACATACACTTACACCAAGAATTTTGACATACACTGACACCAAGTATCAAAGACATAGACTGATACCCAGTAGCACAGACGCACACTTACGCCAAGTAACAAAGACATACACTGACACCAAGTCACAAAGACACACACTGACACCCAATAACAAAGACATACACTGACACCAAGTAACAAAGACATACACAGATACCAATTAACACAGACACACACTTACACCAAGTAACAAAGACATACACTGACACCAAGTCACAAAGACAGACACTGACACCCAGTAACAAAGACATACACTGACACCAAGTCACAAAGACATACACTGATACCCAGTAACACAGACACACACTTACACCAAGTAACAAAGACACACACTGATACCCAGTAACACAGACACACACTTACACCAAGTTACAAAGACATACACTGACACCCCGTAACAAAGACATGCACTGACACCCAGCAACACAGACACACAGGGACACCAAGTAACAAAGACACACACCTACACCAAGTAACACAGACACACACTGACACCCAGTAAGACAAACAAACACACTGACACCCAGTAACACAGACACACACTGACACCAAGTAACAAAGACATACACTGACACATAGTAACAAAGACATACACTGATACCCAATAACACAGACACACACTTACACCAAGTCACAAAGATATACACTGATGCCAAGTAACAAAGACAGACACTGACACCCAGTCAGAAACACACAATGACCCCCAGTAACACAGACACACACTGACCCCCAGTAACACAGACACACACTGACACCAAGTAACCAAGACACACACATACACCAAGTAACAAAGACATACAATTACACCAAGTATTTTGACATACACTGCCAACAAGTAACAAAGACATACACTGATACACAGTAAAACAGACACACACTGACACCAAGTAACAAAGACATACACTGACACCAAGTCACAAAGACAGACACTGACACCCAGTAACAAAGACAGACACTGACACCCAGTAACAAAGACATACACTGACACCAAGTCACAAAGACATACACTGATACCCAGTAACACAGACACACACTTACACCAAGTAACAAAGACACACACTGATACCCAGTAACACAGACACACACTTACACCAAGTAACAAAGACATACACTGACACCCCGTAACAAAGACATGCACTGACACCCAGCAACACAGACACACAGGGACACCAAGTAACAAAGACACACACCTACACCAAGTAACACAGACACACACTGACACCCAGTAAGACAAACAAACACACTGACACCCAGTAACACAGACACACACTGACACCAAGTAACAAAGACATACACTGACACATAGTAACAAAGACATACACTGATATCCAATAACACAGACACACACTTACACCAAGTCACAAAGATATACACTGATACCAAGTAACAAAGACAGACACTGACACCCAGTCAGAAACACACAATGACCCCCAGTAACACAGACACACACTGACCCCCAGTAACACAGACACACACTGACACCAAGTAACCAAGACACACACATACACCAAGTAACAAAGACATACAATTACACCAAGTATTTTGACATACACTGCCAACAAGTAACAAAGACATACACTGATACACAGTAAAACAGACACACACTGACACCAAGTAACAAAGACATACACTGACACCAAGTCACAAAGATACACACTGACACCCAGTAACAAAGACATACACTGACACCAAGTAACAAAGACATACACTGATACCCAGTAACACAGACACACACTTACACCAAGTAACAAATACTTACAATGACACCAAGTCACAAAGACACACACTGTCACCCAGTAACAAAGACATACACTGACACCAAGTCACAAAGACATACACTGATACCCAGTAACAAAGACATACACTGATACCCAGTAACACAGACGCAGACTTACACCAATAACAAAGACATACACTTACACCAAGTAACAAAGACACATACTTACACCAAGTAACACAGACATACACTGACACCAAGTAACAAAGACATACACTTACACCAAGTAACAAAGACAGACAATTACACCAAGTAACAAAGACATACACTGACACCCAGTAACTAAGACATCCAATGACACCAAGTCACAAACACATACACTGACACCAAGTAACAAAGACATTCACTTACACCCAGTAACAAAGACATACATTGATACCCAGGAATACAGACACACACTGACACCCAGTTAGAAACACACAATGACACCCAGTAACACAGACACTCACTGACCCCCAGTAACACAGACACACACTTACACCAAGTAACAAAGACATACACTGACACCAAGTAACAAAGACATACACTGATCCCAGTAACACAGACGCACACTTACACCAAGTAACAAAGACATACACTGACACCAAGTAACAAAGACATACACTGATACCCAGTAACACAGGCGCACACTTACACCAAGTATTTTGACATACACTTACACCAAGTAACAAAGACATACACTGACACCCAGTAACAAAGTAATCCACTGACAACAAGTCACAAACACATTCACTGACACCAAGTAACAAAGACATACACTTACACCAAGTAACAAAGACATACACTGACACCCAGGAACACAGACACACAGTGACACCAAGTAACAAAGACACACATTTACACCAAGTAACACAGACACACACTTTCACCAAGTAACAAAGACTTACACTGACACCAAGTCACAAAGACACACACTGACACCCAGTAACAAAGACATACACTGACACCAAGTCACAAAGACATACACTGATACCCAGTAACAAAGACATACACTGATACCCAGTAACACAGACGCAGACTTACACCAATAACAAAGACATACACTTACACCAAGTAACAAAGACATACACTGACACCCAGCAACACAGACACACAGTGACACCAAGTAACAAAGACACACATTTACACCAAGTAACAAAGACATACACTGACAAGAAATAACAAAGACACACACTTACACCAAGTAACACAGACATACACTGACACCAAGTAACAAAGACATACACTGATACCCAGTAACACAGACACACACTTACACCAAGTAACAAAGACGTACACTGGCACCAAGTCACAAAGACACACACTGACACCCACTAACAAAGACATACACTGACACCAAGTATCAAAGACATACTCTGATACCTAGTAATACAGACACACACTTACACCAAGTAACAAAGACATACACTGACACCAAGTCACAAAGACACACACTGACACCCAGTAACAAAGACATACACTGACACCAAGTCACAAAGACATACACTGATACCCAGTAACAAAGACAGACACTGATACCCAGTAACACAGACGCACACTTACACCAAGTAACAAAGACATACACTGACACCAAGTAACACAGACATACACTTACACCAAGTATTTTGACATGCACTGCCACCAAGTAGCAAAGAAATACACTGATACACAATAACACAGACACACACTTACACCAAGTAACAAAGACATACTCTGACACCCAGGAACACAGACACACACTGACACCAAGTAACAAAGACACACACTTACACCAAGTAACAAAGACATACACTTACACCAAGTATTTTGACATACACTGACACCAAGTCACAAAGACATACACTGATACCCAGTAAAAAAGTCATACACTGATACCCAGTAACACAGACGCACACTTACACCATGTCACACAGACATACACTTACACCAAGTATTTTGACATACACTGACACCAAGTCACAAAGACATACACTGATACCCAGTAAAAAAGTCATACACTGATACCCAGTAACACAGACGCACACTTACACCAAGTAACAAAGACATACACTGATACCCAGGAACACAGACACACACTGACACCAAGTAACAAAGACACACACTTACACCAAATAACAAAGACATACACTTACACCACGTATGTTGACATACACTGCCACCAAGTAACAAAGACATACACTGATACACAGTAACACAGACACACACTTACACCAAGTGACAAAGACATACACTGACACCAAGTAACACAGACATACACTGACACCCAGTAACAAAGACATACACTGACACCAAGTCACAAAGACACACACTGACACCCAGTAACAAAGACATACACTGACACCAAGTGACAAAGACATACACTGACACCAAGTAACACAGACATACACTGACACCCAGTAACAAAGACATACACTGACATCAAGTAACAAAGACATACACTGTCACCCAGGAACACAGACACACACTGACACCAAGTAACAAAGACACACACTTACACCAAGTAACAAAGACATACACTTACACCACGTATGTTGACATACACTGCCACCAAGTAACAAAGACATACACTGATACACAGTAACACAGACACACACTTACACCAAGTGACAAAGACATACACTGACACCAAGTAACAAAGACATACACTGACACCCAGTAACAAAGACATACACTTACACCAAGTCACAAAGACACACACTGACACCCAGTAACAAAGACATACACTGACACCAAGTCACAAAGACATACACTGATACCCAGTAACAAAGACAGACACTGATACCCAGTAACACAGACGCACACTTACACCAAGTAACAAAGACATACACTTACACCAAGTAACACAGACATACACTTACACCAAGTATTTTGACCTACACTTACACCAAGTAACAAAGACATACACTGACACCCAGTAACAAAGACATCCACTGACAACAAGTCACAAACACATACACTGACACCAAGTAACAAAGACATACACTTACACCAAGTAACAAAGATATAAACTGACACCAAGTAACAAAGACATACACTTACACCAAGTATTTTGACATGCACTGCCACGAAGTAGCAAAGAAATACACTGATACACAATAACACAGACACACACTTACACCAAGTAACAAAGACATACACTGACACCCAGGAACACAGACACACACTGACACCAAGTAACAAAGACACACACTTACACCAAGTAACAAAGACATACACTTACACCAAGTATTTTGACATACACTGACACCAAGTCACAAAGACATACACTGATACCCAGTAAAAAAGTCATACACTGATACCCATTAACACAGACGCACACTTACACCAAGTAACACAGACATACACTTACACCAAGTATTTTGAAATACACTTACAACAAGTCACAAAGACACACACTGACACCCAGTAACAAACACATACACTGACACCAAGTAACATAGACATACACTTACACCAAGTAACAAAGACATACACTGACACCCAGGAATACAGACACACACTGACACCAATTAACAAAGACACACACTTACACCAAGTAACAAAGAAATACACTGACAAGAAATAACAAAGACAAACATTAAACCAAGTAACACAGACATACAATAACACAAAGTAACAAAGACAGACAACTACACCAAGTAACAAAGACATACACTTACACCAAGTAGTTTGACATACACTGACACCAAGTAACAAAGACATACAATGATACCCAGTAACACAGACACACACTTACACCTAGTAACAAAGACGTACACTGACACCAAGTCACAAAGACACACACTGACACCCAGTAACAAAGTCATACACTGATACCAAGTCACAAAGACATACACTGATACCCAGTAACACAGACACACACTGACACCCAGTAACAAAGACATACACTGATACCAAGTCACAAACACACCAAGTATTTTGACATACACTTGCACCAAGTAAGAAAGACACACACAAACACCCGGTAACAAAGACACACACTGACACCCAGTAACAAAGACATACACTGACACCAAGTTTCAAAGACATACACTGATACCCAGTAACAAAGACAGACACTGATACCCAGTAACACAGACGCCGACTTACACCAATAACAAAGACATACACTTACACCAAGTAACAAAGACACATACTTACACCAAGTAACACAGACATACACTGACACCAATTAACAAAGACATACACTTACACCAAGTAACAAAGACAGACAATTGCACCAAGTAACAAAGACATACACTTACACCAAGTTTTTGACATACACTAGCACCAAGTAACAAAGACATACACTGACACCCAGTAACTAAGACATCCAATGACACCAAGTCACAAACACATCCACTGACACCAAGTAACAAAGACATTCACTTACACCCAGTAACAAAGACATACATTGATACCCAGGAACACAGACACACACTGACACCCAGTTAGAAACACACAATGACCCCCAGTAACACAGACACTCACTGACCCCCAGAAACATAGACACACACTTACACCAAGTAACAAAGACATACACTGACACCAAGTAACAAAGACATACACTGATACCCAGTAACACAGACGCACACTTACACCAAGTAACAAAGACATACACTGACACCAAGCAACACAGACATACACTGATACCCAGTAACACAGGCGCACACTTACACCAAGTATTTTGACATACACTTACACCAAGTAACAAATACATACACTGACACCCAGTAACAAAGTAATCCACTGACAACAAGTCACAAACACATTCACTGACACCAAGTAACAAAGACATACACTTACACCAAGTAACAAAGACATACACTGACACCCAGGAACACAGACACACAGTGACACCAAGTAACAAAGACACACATTTACACCAAGTAACAAAGACATACACTGACAAGAAATAACAAAGACACACACTTACACCAAGTAACACAGACATACACTGACACCAAGTAACAAAGACAGACAATTACACCAAGTATTTTGACATACACTGACACCAAGTAACAAAGACATACACTGATACCCAGTAACACAGACACACACTTACACCAAGTGGCAAAGACATACACTGACACCAAGTAACAAAGACATACACTGACACCCAGTAACAAACACATACACTTACACCAAGTCACAAAGACACACACTGACACCCAGTAACAAAGACATACACTGACACCAAGTCACAAAGACATACACTGATACCCAGTAACAAAGACAGACACTGATACCCAGTAACACAGACGCACACTTACACCAAGTAACAAAGACATACACTTACACCAAGTAACACAGACATACACTTACACCAAGTATTTTGACCTACACTTACACCAAGTAACAAAGACATACACTGACACCCAGTAACAAAGACATCCACTGACAACAAGTCACAAACACATACACTGACACCAAGTAACAAAGACATACACTTACACCAAGTAACAAAGACATAAACTGACACCAAGTAACAAAGACATACACTTACACCAAGTATTTTGACATGCACTGCCACCAAGTAGCAAAGAAATACACTGATACACAATAACACAGACACACTTTTACACCAAGTAACAAAGACATACACTGACACCCAGGAACACAGACACACACTGACACCAAGTAACAAAGACACACACTTACACCAAGTAACAATGACATACACTTACACCAAGTATTTTGACATACACTGACACCAAGTATCAAAGACATAGACTGATACCCAGTAGCACAGACGCACACTTACGCCAAGTAACAAAGACATACACTGACACCAAGTCACAAAGACACACACTGACACCCAGTAACAAAGACATACACTGACACCAAGTAACAAAGACATACACAGATACCAATTAACACAGACACACACTTACACCAAGTAACAAAGACATACACTGACACCAAGTCACAAAGACAGACACTGACACCCAGTAACAAAGACATACACTGACACCAAGTCACAAAGACATACACTGATACCCAGTAACACAGACACACACTTACACCAAGTAACAAAGACACACACTGATACCCAGTCACACAGACACACACTTACACCAAGTGACAAAGACATACACTGACACCCCGTAACAAAGACATGCACTGACACCCAGCAACACAGACACACAGGGACACCAAGTAACAAAGACACACACCTACACCAAGTAACACAGACACACACTGACACCCAGTAAGAAAACAAACACACTGACACCCAGTAACACAGACACACACTGACACCAAGTAACAAAGACATACACTGACACATAGTAACAAAGACATACACTGATACCCAATAACACAGACACACACTTACACCAAGTCACAAAGATATACACTGATACCAAGTCACAAAGACATACACTGATACCCAGTAAAAAAGTCATACACTGATACCCAGTAACACAGACGCACACTTACACCATGTCACACAGACATACACTTACACCAAGTATTTTGACATACACTGACACCAAGTCACAAAGACATACACTGATACCCAGTAAAAAAGTCATACACTGATACCCAGTAACACAGACGCACACTTACACCAAGTAACAAAGACATACACTGATACCCAGGAACACAGACACACTCTGACACCAAGTAACAAAGACACACACTTACACCAAATAACAAAGACATACACTTACACCACGTATGTTGACATACACTGCCACCAAGTAACAAAGACATACACTGATACACAGTAACACAGACACACACTTACACCAAGTGACAAAGACATACACTGACACCAAGTAACACAGACATACACTGACACCCAGTAACAAAGACATACACTGACACCAAGTCACAAAGACACACACTGACACCCAGTAACAAAGACATACACTGACACCAAGTGACAAAGACATACACTGACACCAAGTAACACAGACATACACTGACACCCAGTAACAAAGACATACACTGACATCAAGTAACAAAGACATACACTGTCACCCAGGAACACAGACACACACTGACACCAAGTAACAAAGACACACACTTACACCAAGTAACAAAGACATACACTTACACCACGTATGTTGACATACACTGCCACCAAGTAACAAAGACATACACTGATACACAGTAACACAGACACACACTTACACCAAGTGACAAAGACATACACTTACACCACGTATGTTGACATCCACTGCCACCAAGTAACAAAGACATACACTGATACCCAGTAACACAGGCGCACACTTACACCAAGTATTTTGACATACACTTACACCAAGTAACAAAGACATACACTGACACCCAGTAACAAAGTAATCCACTGACAACAAGTCACAAACACATTCACTGACACCAAGTAACAAAGAAATACACTTACACCAAGTAACAAAGACATACACTGACACCCAGGAACACAGACACACAGTGACACCAAGTAACAAAGACACACATTTACACCAAGTAACACAGACACACACTTTCACCAAGTAACAAAGACTTACACTGACACCAAGTCACAAAGACACACACTGACACCCAGTAACAAAGACATACACTGACACCAAGTCACAAAGACATACACTGATACCCAGTAACAAAGACATACACTGATACCCAGTAACACAGACGCAGACTTACACCAATAACAAAGACATACACTTACACCAAGTAACAAAGACATACACTGACACCCAGCAACACAGACACACAGTGACACCAAGTAACAAAGACACACATTTACACCAAGTAACAAAGACATACACTGACAAGAAATAACAAAGACACACACTTACACCAAGTAACACAGACATACACTGACACCAAGTAACAAAGACATACACTGATACCCAGTAACACAGACACACACTTACACCCACTAACAAAGACATACACTGACACCAAGTATCAAAGACATACTCTGATACCTAGTAATACAGACACACACTTACACCAAGTTACAAAGACATACACTGACACCAAGTCACAAAGACACACACTGACACCCAGTAACAAAGACATACACTGACACCAAGTCACAAAGACATACACTGATACCCAGTAACAAAGACAGACACTGATACCCAGTAACACAGACGCACACTTACACCAAGTAACAAAGAAATACACTAACACCAAGTAACACAGACATACACTTACACCAAGTATTTTGACATGCACTGCCACCAAGTAGCAAAGAAATACACTGATACACAATAACACAGACAAACACTTACACCAAGTAACAAAGACATACTCTGACACCCAGGAACACAGACACACACTGACACCAAGTAACAAAGACACACACTTACACCAAGTAACAAAGACATACACTTACACCAAGTATTTTGACATACACTGACACCAAGTCACAAAGACATACTCTGATACCCAGTAAAAAAGTCATACACTGATACCCAGTAACACAGACGCACACTGACACCATGTCACACAGACAGACACTTACACCAAGTATTTTGAGATACACTGACACCAAGTCACAAAGACATACACTGATACCCAGTAAAAAAGTCATACACTGATACCCAGTAACACAGACGCACACTTACACCAAGTAACAAAGACATACACTGATACCCAGGAACACAGACACACACTGACACCAAGTAACAAAGACACACACTTACACCAAATAACAAAGACATACACTTACACCACGTATGTTGGCATACACTGCCACCAAGTAACAAAGACATACACTGATACACAGTAACACAGACACACACTTACACCAAGTGACAAAGACATACACTGACACCAAGTAACACAGACATACACTGACACCCAGTAACAAAGACATACACTGACACCAAGTCACAAAGACACACACTGACACCCAGTAACAAAGACATACACTGACACCAAGTGACAAAGACATACACTGACACCAAGTAACACAGACATGCACTGACACCCAGTAACAAAGACACACACTGACATCAAGTAACAAAGACATACACTGTCACCCAGGAACACAGACACACACTGACACCAAGTAACAAAGACACACACTTACACCAAGTAACAAAGACATACACTTACACCACGTATGTTGACATACACTGCCACCAAGTAACAAAGACATACACTGATACACAGTAACACAGACACACACTTACACCAAGTGACAAAGACATACACTGACACCAAGTAACAAAGACATACACTGACACCCAGTAACAAAGACATACACTTACACCAAGTCACAAAGACACACACTGACACCCAGTAACAAAGACATACACTGACACCAAGTCACAAAGACATACACTGATACCCAGTAACAAAGACAGACACTGATACCCAGTAACACAGACGCACACTTACACCAAGTAACAAAGACATACACTTACACCAAGTAACACAGACATACACTTACACCAAGTATTTTGACCTACACTTACACCAAGTAACAAAGACATACACTGACACCCAGTAACAAAGACATCCACTGACAACAAGTCACAAACACATACACTGACACCAAGTAACAACGACATACACTTACACCAAGTAACAAAGACATAAACTGACACCAAGTAACAAAGACATACACTTACACCAAGTATTTTGACATGCACTGCCACCAAGTAGCAAAGAAATACACTGATACACAATAACACAGACACACACTTACACCAAGTAACAAAGACATACACTGACACCCAGGAACACAGACACACACTGACACCAAGTAACAAAGACACACACTTACACCAAGTAACAAAGACATACACTTACACCAAGTATTTTGACATACACTGACACCAAGTCACAAAGACATACACTGATACCCAGTAAAAAAGTCATACACTGATACCCAGTAACACAGACGCACACTTACACCAAGTAACACAGACATACACTTACACCAAGTATTTTGAAATACACTTACAACAAGTCACAAAGACACACACTGACACCCAGTAACAAACACATACACTGACACCAAGTAACATAGACATACACTTACACCAAGTAACAAAGACATACACTGACACCCAGGAATACAGACACACACTGACACCAATTAACAAAGACACACACTTACACCAAGTAAGTGAAATAAATAAGTGAAGTAAAAGAAATACACTGACAAGAAATAACAAAGACAAACATTAAACCAAGTAACACAGACATACACTAACACAAAGTAACAAAGACAGACAACTACACCAAGTAACAAAGACATACACTTACACCAAGTAGTTTGACATGCACTGACACCAAGTAACAAAGACATACAATGATACCCAGTAACACAGACACACACTTACACCAAGTAACAAAGACGTGCACTGACACCAAGTCACAAAGACACACACTGACACTCAGTAACAAAGTCATACACTGATACCAAGTCACAAAGACATACACTGATACCCAGTAACACAGACACACACTGACACCCAGTAACAAAGACATACACTGATACCAAGTCACAAACACACCAAGTATTTTGACATACACTTGCACCAAGTAAGAAAGACACACACAAACACCCAGTAACAAAGACACACACTGACACCCAGTAACAAAGACATACACTGACACCAAGTCACAAAGACATACACTGATACCCAGTAACAAAGACAGACACTGATACCCAGTAACACAGACGCCGACTTACACAAATAACAAAGACATACACTTACACCAAGTAACAAAGACACATACTTACACCAAGTAACACAGACATACACTGACACCAAGTAACAAAGACATACACTTACACCAAGTAACAAAGACAGACAATTGCACCAAGTAACAAAGACATACACTTACACCAAGTTTTTGACATAAACTAGCACCAAGTAACAAAGACATACACTGACACCCAGTAACTAAGGCATCCAATGACACCAAGTCACAAACACATCCACTGACACCAAGTAACAAAGACATTCACTTACACCCAGTAACAAAGACATACATTGATACCCAGGAACACAGACACACACTGACACCCAGTTAGAAACACAAAATGACCCCCAGTAACACAGACACTCACTGACCCCCAGTAACACAGACACACACTTACACCAAGTAACAAAGACATACACTGACACCAAGTAACAAAGACATACACTGATACCCAGTAACACAGACGCACACTTACACCAAGTAACAAAGACATACACTGACACCAAGCAACACAGACATACACTGATACCCAGTAACACAGGCGCACACTTACACCAAGTATTTTGACATACACTTACACCAAGTAACAAATACATACACTGACACCCAGTAACAAAGTAATCCACTGACAACAAGTCACAAACACATTCACTGACACCAAGTAACAAAGACATACACTTACACCAAGTAACAAAGACATACACTGATACCCAGGAACACAGACACACATTGACACCAAGTAACAAAGACACACATTTACACCAAGTAACAAAGACATACACTGACAAGAAATAACAAAGACACACACTTACACCAAGTAACACAGACATACACTGACACCAAGTAACAAAGACAGACAATTACACCAAGTATTTTGACATACACTGACACCAAGTAACAAAGACATACACTGATACCCAGTAACACAGACACACACTTACACCAAGTGACAAAGACATACACTGACACCAAGTAACAAAGACATACACTGACACCCAGTAACAAAGACATACACTTACACCAAGTCACAAAGACACACACTGACACCCAGTAACAAAGACATACACTGACACCAAGTCACAAAGACATACACTGATACCCAGTAACAAAGACAGACACTGATACCCAGTAACACAGACGCACACTTACACCAAGTAACAAAGACATACACTTACACCAAGTAACACAGACATACACTTACACCAAGTATTTTGACCTACACTTACACCAAGTAACAAAGACATACACTGACACCCAGTAACAAAGACATCCACTGACAACAAGTCACAAACACATACACTTACACCAAGTATTTTGACATACACTTACACCAAGTAACAAATACATACACTGACACCCAGTAACAAAGTAATCCACTGACAACAAGTCACAAACACATTCACTGACACCAAGTAACAAAGACATACACTTACACCAAGTAACAAAGACATACACTGACACCCAGGAACACAGACACACAGTGACACCAAGTAACAAAGACACACATTTACACCAAGTAACAAAGACATACACTGACAAGAAATAACAAAGACACACACTTACACCAAGTAACACAGACAGACAATTACACCAAGTATTTTGACATACACTGACACCAAGTAACAAAGACATACACTGATACCAAGTATCAAAGACATACTCTGATACCCAGTAATACAGACACACACTTACACCAAGTAACAAAGACATACACTGACACCAAGTCACAAAGACACACACTGACACCCAGTAACAAAGACATACACTGACACCAAGTATCAAAGACATACTCTGATACCCAGTAATACAGACACACACTTACACCAAGTAACAAAGACATACACTGACACCAAGTCACAAAGACACACACTGACACCCAGTAACAAAGCCATACACTGGCACCAAGTCACAAAGACATACACTGATACCCAGTAACAAAGACAGACACTGATACCCAGTAACACAGACGCACACTTACACCAATTAACAAAGACATACACTTACACCAAGTAACACAGACATACACTTACACCAAGTATTTTGACCTACACTTACACCAAGTAACAAAGACATACACTGACACCCAGTAACAAAGACATCCACTGACAACAAGTCACAAACACATACACTGACACCAAGTAACAAAGACATACACTTACACCAAGTAACAAAGACATACACTTACACCAAGTATTTTGACATGCACTGCCACCAAGTAGCAAAGAAATACACTGATACACAATAACACAGACACACACTTACACCAAGTAACAAAGAAATACACTGACACCCAGGAACACAGACACACACTGACACCAAGTAACAAAGACACACACTTACACCAAGTAACAAAGACATACACTTACACCAAGTATTTTGACATACACTGACACCAAGTCACAAAGACATACACTGATACCCAGTAAAAAAGTCATACACTGATACCCAGTAACACAGACGCACACTTACACCAAGTAACACAGACATACACTTACACCAAGTATTTTGAAATGCACTTACACCATGTCACAAAGACACACACTGACACCCAGTAACAAACACATACACTGACACCAAGTAACATAGACATACACTTACACCAAGTAACAAAGACATACACTGACACCCAGGAATACAGACACACACTGACACCAATTAACAAAGACACACACTTACACCAAGTAACAAAGAAATTCACTGACAAGAAATAACAAAGACACACACTTACACCAAGTAACAAAGACACACACTGACACCAAGTCACAAAGACACACACTGACACCCAGTAACAAAGACATACAATGACACCAAGCAACAAAGACATACACTGATACCAAGTAACACAGACACACACTTACACCCAGTAACAAAGTCATAAACTGATACCAAGTCACAAAGACATACACTGATACCCAGTAACACAGAAACACACTGACACCCAGTAACAAAGACATACACTGATACCAAGTCACAAACACACCAAGTATTTTGACATACACTTGCACCAAGTAAGAAAGACACACACAAACACCCAGTAACAAAGACATACACTGACACCCAGTAACACAGACACACACGGACACCAAGTAACAAAGACATACACTTACACCAAGTATTTTGACATACACTGCCACCAAGTAACAAAGACATACACTGATACACAGTAACACAGACATACAATTACACCAAGTAACAAAGACATACACTGACACCAAGTCACAAAGACACACACTGACACCCAGTAACAAAGACATACACTGATTCCCAGTAACACAGACATACACTTACACCAAGTAACAAAGACACATACTTACAGCAAGTAACACAGACATACACTGACACAAAGTAACAAAGACATACACTTACACCAAGTAACAAAGACAGACAATTACACCAAGTAACAAAGACATACATTTACACCAAGTATTTTGACATACACTTGCACGAAGTAAGAAAGACATACACTGACACCCAGTAACTAAGACATACAATGACACCAAGTCACAAACACATACACTGACACCAAGTAACAAAGACATACACTTACACCAAGTACCAAAGACATACATTGATACCCGGTAACACAGACACACACTGACACCCAGTAACAAAGACATACACTGACACCAAGTCACAAAGACATACACTGATACCCAGTAACAAAGACATACTCTGATACCCAGTAACACAGACGCACACTTACACCAAGTAACAAAGACATACACTTACACCAAGTAACAAAGACACATACTTACACCAAGTAACAAAGACATACACTGACACCAAGTAACAAAGACATACACTTACACCAAGTAACAAAGACAGACAATTAGAACAAGTACCAAAGACATACACTTACACCAAGTATTTTGACATACACTTGCACCAAGTAACAAAGACATACACTGACACATAGTAACTAAGACATGCAATGACACCAAGTCACAAACACATACACTGACACCAAGTAACAAAGACAGACACTTACACCCAGTAACAAAGACATACATTGAGACCCAGTAAAACAGACACACACTGACACCCAGTTAGAAACACACAATGACCCCCAGAAACATAGACACACACTGACAGCCATTAACACAGACACACACTTACACCAAGTAACAAAGACATACACTGACACCAAGTAACAAAGACAGACACTGATACCCAGTAACACAGACGCACACTTACACCAAGTAACAAAGACATACACTGACACAAAGTAACAAAGACATACACTGATATCCAGTAACACAGGCGCACACTTACACCAAGTAACAAAGACATACACTTACACCAAGTAACACAGACATACACTTACACTACGTATTTTGACATGCACTTACACCAAGTAACGAAGACATACACTGACACCCAGTAACAAAGAAATCCACTGACAACAAATCACAAACACATACACTGACACCAAGTAACAAAGACATACACTTACACCAAGTAACAAAGACATACACTGATACCCAGTAACACAGAAATCCACTGACACCAAGTAACAAAGACATACAATGACACCCAGGAACACAGACACACACTGACACCAAGTAACAAAGACACACACTTAGACCAAGTAACAAAGACATGCAATTACACCAAGTATTTTGACATACACTGACAACAAGTAACAAAGACATGCACTGATACACAGTAACACAGACACACACTTACACAAAGTAACAAAGACATACACTGACACCAAGTCACAAAGATACACACTGACACCCAGAACAAAGACATACACTGACACCAAGTAACAAAGACATACACTGATACCCAGTAACACAGACACACACTTACACCAAGTAACAAAAACATACACTGACACCAAGTCACAAAGACACACACTGACACCCAGTAACAAAGACATACACTTATACAAAGTAACAAAGACATACACTGACACCCAGTAACAAAGAAGTCCACTGCAACCAAGTAACAAAGACATACAATTACACCAAGTATTTTGACATACACTGCCAGCAAGTAACAAAGACATACACTGATACACAGTAACACAGACACACACTTACACCAAGTAACAAAGACATACACTGACACCAAGTCACCAAGATACACACTGACACCCAGAAACAAAGACATACACTGACACCAAGTAACAAAGACATACACTGATACCCAGTAACACAGACGCACACTTACACCAAGTAACAAAGACATACACTTACACCAAGTAACAAATACACATACTTACACCAAGTAACACAGACATACACTGACACCAAGTAACAAAGACATACACTTACACCAAGAAACAAAGACAGACAATTGCACCAAGTAACAAAGACATACACTTACACCAACTATTTTGACATACACTTGCACCAAGTAAAAAAGCCATACACTGACACCCAGTAACTAAGACATACAATGACACCAAGTCACAAACACATACACTGACACCAAGTAACAAAGACATTCACTTACACCCAGTAACAAAGACATACATTGATACCCAGTAACACAGACACACACTGACACCCAGTTAGAAACACACAATGACCCCCAGTAACACAGACACTCACTGACCCCCAGTAACACAGACACACACTTACACCAAGTAACAATGACATACACTGACACCAAGTAACAAAGACATACACTGATACCCAGTAACACAGACGCACACTTACACCAAGTAACAAAGACATACACTGACACCAAGTAACAAAGACATACACTGATACCCAGTAACACAGGCGCACTCTTACACCAAGTATTTTGACATACACTTACACCAAGTAACAAAGACATACACTGACACCCAGGAACACAGACACACACTGACACCAAGTAACAAAGACACACATTTACACCAAGTAACAAAGACATACACTGACAAGAAATAACAAAGACACACACTTACACCAAGTAACACAGACATACACTGACACCAAGTAACAAAGACATACACTTACACCAAGTACCAAAGACATACATTGATACCCGGTAACACAGACACACACTGACACCCAGTAACAAAGACATACACTGACACCAAGTCACAAAGACATACACTGATACCCAGTAACAAAGACATACTCTGATACCCAGTAACACAGACGCACACTTACACCAAGTAACAAAGACATACACTTACACCAAGTAACAAAGACACATACTTACACCAAGTAACACAGACATACACTGACACCAAGTAACAAAGACATACACTTACACCAAGTAACAAAGACAGACAATTAGACCAAGTACCAAAGACATACACTTACACCAAGTATTTTGACATACACTTGCACCAAGTAACAAAGACATACACTGACACATAGTAACTAAGACATGCAATGACACGAAGTCACAAACACATACACTGACACCAAGTAACAAAGACAGACACTTACACCCAGTAACAAAGACATACATTGAGACCCAGTAACACAGACACACACTGACACCCAGTTAGAAACACACAATGACCCCCAGAAACATAGACACACACTGACACCCAGTAACACAGACGCACACTTACACCAAGTAACAAAGACATACACTGACACCAAGTAACAAAGACAGACACTGATACCCAGTAACACAGACGCACACTTACACCAAGTAACAAAGACATACACTGACACAAAGTAACAAAGACATACACTGATATCCAGTAACACAGGCGCACACTTACACCAAGTAACAAAGACATACACTTACACCAAGTAACACAGACATACACTTACACCACGTATTTTGACATGCACTTACACCAAGTAACGAAGACATACACTGACACCCAGTAACAAAGAAATCCACTGACAACAAGTCACAAACACATACATTGACACCAAGTAACAAAGACATACACTTACACCAAGTAACAAAGACATACACTGATACCCAGTAACACAGACGCACACTTACACCAAGTAACAAAGACATTCACTTACAGCAAGTAACACAGACATACACCTACACCAAGTATTTTGACATACACTTACACCAAGTAACAAAGACATACACTGACACCCAGTAACACAGAAATCCACTGACACCAAGTAACAAAGACATACACTGACACCCAGGAACACAGACACACACTGACACCAAGTAACAAAGACTCACACTTACACCAAGTAACAAAGACATGCAATTACACCAAGTATTTTGACTTACACTGACAACAAGTAACAAAGACATACACTGATACACAGTAACACAGACACACACTTACACAAAGTAACAAAGACATACACTGACACCAAGTCACAAAGATACACACTGACACCCAGAACAAAGACATACACTGACACCAAGTAACAAAGACATACACTGATACCCAGTAACACAGACACACACTTACACCAAGTAACAAAAACATACACTGACACCAAGTCACAAAGACACACACTGACACCCAGTAACAAAGACATACACTTACGCCAAGTCACAAAGACATACACTGCTACCAAGTAACAAAGACATACACTGATACCCAGTAACACAGACGCACACTTACACCAAGTAACAAAGACATACACTTACACCAAGTAACAAAGACACATACTTACACCAAGTAACACAGACAGACACTGACAGCAAGTAACAAAGACATACACTTACACCAAGAAACAAAGACAGACAATTGCACCAAGTAACAAAGACATACACTTACACCAAGTATTTTGACATACACTTGCACCAAGTAAAAAAGCCATACACTGACACCCAGTAACTAAGACATACAATGACACCAAGTCACAAACACATACACTGACACCAAGTAACAAAGACATTCACTTACACCCAGTAACAAAGACATACATTGATACCCAGTAACACAGACACACACTGACACCCAGTTAGAAACACACAATGACCCCCAGTAACACAGACACTCACTGACCCCCAGTAACACAGACACACACTTACACCAAGTAACAATGACATACACTGACACCAAGTAACAAAGACATACACTGATACCCAGTAACACAGACGCACACTTACACCAAGTAACAAAGACATACACTGACACCAAGTAACAAAGACATACACTGATACCCAGTAACACAGGCGCACTCTTACACCAAGTATTTTGACATACACTTACACCAAGTAACAAAGACATACACTTACACCAAGTAACAAAGACATACACTGACACCCAGGAACACAGACACACACTTACACCAAGTAACAAAGACATACACTTACACCAAGTAACAAAGACATACACTGACACCCAGTAACACAGACGCACACTTACACCAAGTAACAAAGACATACACTTACACCAAGTAACAAAGACACATACTTACACCAAGTAACACAGACAGACACTGACAGCAAGTAACAAAGACATACACTTACACCAAGAAACAAAGACAGACAATTGCACCAAGTAACAAAGACATACACTTACACCAAGTATTTTGACATACACTTGCACCAAGTAAAAAAGCCATACACTGACACCCAGTAACTAAGACATACAATGACACCAAGTCACAAACACATACACTGACACCAAGTAACAAAGACATTCACTTACACCCAGTAACAAAGACATACATTGATACCCAGTAACACAGACACACACTGACACCCAGTTAGAAACACACAATGACCCCCAGTAACACAGACACTCACTGACCCCCAGTAACACAGACACACACTTACACCAAGTAACAATGACATACACTGACACCAAGTAACAAAGACATACACTGATACCCAGTAACACAGACGCACACTTACACCAAGTAACAAAGACATACACTGACACCAAGTAACAAAGACATACACTGATACCCAGTAACACAGGCGCACTCTTACACCAAGTATTTTGACATACACTTACACCAAGTAACAAAGACATACACTTACACCAAGTAACAAAGACATACACTGACACCCAGGAACACAGACACACACTGACACCAAGTAACAAAGACACACATTTACACCAAGTAACAAAGACATACACTGACAAGAAATAACAAAGACACACACTTACACCAAGTAACACAGACATACACTGACACCAAGTAACAAAGACATTCACTTACACCAAGTAACACAGACATACACCTACACCAAGTATTTTGACATACACTTACACCAAGTAACAAAGACATACACTTACACCAAGTATTTTGACATACACTTGCACCAAGTAACAAAGACATACACTGACACATAGTAACTAAGACATGCAATGACACCAAGTCACAAACACATACACTGACACCAAGTAACAAAGACAGACACTTACACCCAGTAACAAAGACATACATTGAGACCCAGTAACACAGACACACACTGACACACAGTTAGAAACACACAATGACCCACAGAAACATAGACACACACTGACACCCAATAACACAGACACACACTTACACCAAGTAACAAAGACATACACTGACACCAAGTAACAAAGACAGACACTGATACCCAGTAACACAGACGCACACTTACACCAAGTAACAAAGACATACACTGACACAAAGTAACAAAGACATACACTGATATCCAGTAACACAGGCGCACACTTACACCAAGTAACAAAGACATACACTTACACCAAGTAACACAGACATACACTTACACCACGTATTTTGACATGCACTTACACCAAGTAACGAAGACATACACTGACACCCAGTAACAAAGAAATCCACTGACAACAAGTCACAAGCACATACACTGACACCAAGTAACAAAGACATACACTTACACCAAGTAACAAAGACATACACTGATACCCAGTAACACAGACGCACACTTACATCAAGTAACAAAGACATTCACTTACACCAAGTAACACAGACATACACCTACACCAAGTATTTTGACATACACTTACACCAAGTAACAAAGACATACACTGACACCCAGTAACACAGAAATCCACTGACACCAAGTAACAAAGACATACACTGACACCCAGGAACACAGACACACACTGACACCAAGTAACAAAGACACACACTTACACCAAGTAACAAAGACATGCAATTACACCAAGTATTTTGACATACACTGACAACAAGTAACAAAGACATACACTGATACACAGTAACACAGACACACACTTACACAAAGTAACAAAGACATACACTGACACCAAGTCACAAAGATACACACTGACACCCAGAACAAAGACATACACTGACACCAAGTAACAAAGACATAGACTGATACCCAGTAACACAGACACACACTTACACCAAGTAACAAAAACATACACTGACACGAAGTCACAAAGACACACACTGACACCCAGTAACAAAGACATACACTTACACCAAGTCACAAAGACATACACTGATACCCAGTAACAAAGACATACACTGATACCCAGTAACACAGACACACACTTACACCAAGTAACAAAGACATACACTTACACCAAGTAACAAAGACACATACTTACACCAAGTAACACAGACATACACTGACACCAAGTAACAAAGACATACACTTACACCAAGAAACAAAGACAGACAATTGCACCAAGTAACAAAGACATACACTTACACCAAGTAATTTGACATACACTTGCACCAAGTAAAAAAGCCATACACTGACACCCAGTAACTAAGACATACAATGACACCAAGTCACAAACACATACACTGACACCAAGTAACAAAGACATTCACTTACACCCAGTAACAAAGGCATACATTGATACCCAGTAACACAGACACACACTGACACCCAGTTAGAAACACACAATGACCCCCAGTAACACAGACACTCACTGACCCCCAGTAACACAGACACACACTTACACCAAGTAACAATGACATACACTGACACCAAGTAACAAAGACATACACTGATTCCCAGTAACACAGACGCACACTTACACCAAGTAACAAAGACATACACTGACACTTAGTAACAAAGACATACACTGATACCCAGTAACAGAGGCGCACTCTTACACCAAGTATTTTGACATACACTTACACCAAGTAACAAAGACATACACTTACACCAAGTAACAAAGACATACACTGACACCCAGGAACACAGACACACACTGACACCAAGTAACAAAGACACACATTTACACCAAGTAACAAAGACATACACTGACAAGAAATAACAAAGACACACACTTACACCAAGTAACACAGACATACTCTGACACCAAGTAACAAAGACATACACTTACACCAAGTACCAAAGACATACATTGATACCCGGTAACACAGACACACACTGACACCCAGTAACAAAGACATACACTGACACCAAGTCACAAAGACATACACTGATACCCAGTAACAAAGACATACTCTGATACCCAGTAACACAGACGCACACTTACACCAAGTAACAAAGACATACACTTACACCAAGTAACAAAGACACATACTTACACCAAGTAACACAGACATACACTGACACCAAGTAACAAAGACATACACTTACACCAAGTAACAAAGACAGACAATTAGACCAAGTACCAAAGACATACACTTACACCAAGTATTTTGACATACACTTGCACCAAGTAACAAAGACATACACTGACACATAGTAACTAAGACATGCAATGACACCAAGTCACAAACACATACACTGACACCAAGTAACAAAGACAGACACTTACACCCAGTAACAAAGACATACATTGAGACCCAGTAACACAGACACACACTGACACCCAGTTAGAAACACACAATGACCCCCAGAAACATCGACACACACTGACACCCAGTAACACAGACACACACTTACACCAAGTAACAAAGACATATACTGACACCAAGTAACAAAGACAGACGCTGATACCCAGTAACACAGACGCACACTTACACCAAGTAACAAAGACATACACTGACACAAAGTAACAAAGACATACACTGATATCCAGTAACACAGGCGCACACTTACACCAAGTAACAAAGACATACACTTACACCAAGTAACACAGACATACACTTACACCACGTATTTTGACATGCACTTACACCAAGTAACGAAGACATACACTGACACCCAGTAACAAAGAAATCCACTGACAACAAGTCACAAACACATACACTGACACCAAGTAACAAAGACATACACTTACACCAAGTAACAAAGACATACACTGATACCCAGTAACACAGACGCAGACTTACACCAAGTAACAAAGACATTCACTTACACCAAGTAACACAGACATACACCTACACCATGTATTTTGACATACACTTACACCAAGTAACAAAGACATACACTGACACCCAGTAACACAGAAATCCACTGACACCAAGTAACAAAGACATACACTGACACCCAGGAACACAGACACACACTGACACCAAGTAACAAAGACACACACTTACACCAAGTAACAAAGACATGCAATTACACCAAGTATTTTGACATACACTGACAACAAGTAACAAAGACATACACTGATACACAGTAACACAGACACACACTTACACAAAGTAACAAAGACATACACTGACACCAAGTCACAAAGATACACACTGACACCCAGAACAAAGACATACACTGACACCAAGTAACAAAGACATACACTGATACCCAGTAACACAGACACACACTTACACCAAGTAACAAAAACATACACTGACACCAAGTCACAAAGACACACACTGACACCCAGTAACAAAGACATACACTTACACCAAGTAACAAAGACTTACACTGATACCCAGTAACAAAGAAATCCACTGACACCAAGTAACAAAGACATACAATTACACCAAGTATTTTGACATACACTGCCAGCAAGTAACAAAGACATACACTGATACACAGTAACACAGACACACACTTACACCAAGTAACAAAGACATACACTGACACCAAGTCACCAAGATACACACTGACACCCAGTAACAAAGACATACACTGACACCAAGTAACAAAGACATACACTGATACCCAGTAACACAGACACACACTTACACCAAGTAACAAAGACATACACTGACACCAAGTCACAAAGACACACACTGACACCCAGTAACAAAGACATACACTGACACCAAGTCACAAAGACATACACTGATACCCAGTAACAAAGACATACACTGATACCCAGTAACACAGACGCACACTTACACCAAGTAACAAAGACATACACTTACACCAAGTAACAAAGACACATACTTACACCAAGTAACACAGACATACACTGACACCAAGTAACAAAGACATACACTTACACCAAGAAACAAAGACAGACAATTGCACCAAGTAACAAAGACATACACTTACACCAAGTATTTTGACATACACTTGCACCAAGTAAAAAAGCCATACACTGACACCCAGTAACTAAGACATACAATGACACCAAGTCACAAACACATACACTGACACCAAGTAACAAATACATTCACTTACACCCAGTAACAAAGACATACATTGATACCCAGTAACACAGACACACACTGACACCCAGTTAGAAACACACAATGACCCCCAGTAACACAGACACTCACTGACCCCCAGTAACACAGACACACACTTACACCAAGTAACAATGACATACACTGAAACCAAGTAACAAAGACATACACTGATACCCAGTAACACAGACGCACACTTACACCAAGTAACAAAGACATACACTGACACCAAGTAACAAAGACATACACTGATACCCAGTAACACAGGCGCACTCTTCCACCAAGTATTTTGACATACACTTACACCAAGTAACAAAGACATACACTTACACCAAGTAACAAAGACATACTCTGACACCGAGGAACACAGACACACACTGACACCAAGTAACAAAGACACGCATTTACACCAAGTAACAAAGACATACACTGACAAGAAATAACAAAGACACACACTTACACCAAGTAACACAGACATACACTGACACCAAGTAACAAAGACAGACAATTACACCAAGTAACAGAGACATACACTTACACCAAGTATTTTGACATACACTGACACCAAGTAACAGAGACATACACTGATACCCAGTAACACAGACACACACTTATACCAAGTAACAAAGACGTACACTGGCACCAAGTCACAAAGACACACACTGACACCCAGTAACAAAGAGATACAATGACACCAGGTATCAAAGACATACTCTGATACCCAGTAATACAGACACACACTTATACCAAGTAACAAAGACATACACTGACACCAAGTCACAAAGACACACACTGACACCAAGTAATAAAGACATACACTGACACCAAGTCACAAAGACATACAGTGATACCCAGTAACAAAGACAGACTCTGATACCCAGTAACACAG
Organism: Heterodontus francisci; assembly: GCF_036365525.1. Classification (NCBI taxonomy): domain Eukaryota; kingdom Metazoa; phylum Chordata; class Chondrichthyes; order Heterodontiformes; family Heterodontidae; genus Heterodontus; species Heterodontus francisci. The sequence goes on along the minus strand of NW_027140250.1, from coordinate 10,986,934 downwards.
ACACACACTTACAGCAAGTAACAAAGACATACACTGACATCCAGTAACAAAGACATCCACTGACAACAAGTCACAAACACATACATTGACACTAAGTAACAAAGACATACACTTACACCAAGTAACAAAGACATAAACTGACACCAAGTAACAAAGACATACACTGATACCCAGTATCACAGACACACACTTACACCAAGTAACAAACGCATACACTGACACCAAGTCACAAAGACACACACTGACACCCAGAAACAAAGACATACATTGACACCAAGTATCAAAGACATACTCTGATACCCAGTAATACAGACACACCCTTACACCAAGTGACAAAGTCACACACTGACACCAAGTCATAAAGACACACACTGACACCCAGTAGCAAAGACATACACTGACACCAAGTCACAAAGACATACACTGATACCCAGTAACAAAGACAGACACTGATACCCAGTAACACAGACGCACACTTACACCAAGTAACAAAGACATACTCTTACAGCAAGTAACACAGACATACACTTACACCAAGTATTTGGACATACACTTACACCAAGTAACAAAGACATACACTGGCACCCAGTAACAAAGACATCCACTGACAACAAGTCACAAACACACACACTGACACCAAGTAACAAAGACATACACTTACACCAAGTAACAAAGACATAAACTGACACCAAGTAACAAAGACATACACTGATACCCAGCATCACAGACACACACTTACACCAATTAACAAAGGCATACACTGACACCAAGTCACAAAGACACACACCGACACCCAGTAACAAAGACATACACTGACACCAAGTCACAAAGACATACACTGATACCCAGGAACACAGACACACACTGACACCCAGGAACACAGACACACACTGACACCCAGTAACAAAGACATACACTTACACCAAGTAACAGAGACAGACAATTACACCAAGTAACATAGACATACACTTACACCAAGAATTTTGACATACACTGACACCAAGTATCAAAGACATAGACTGATACCCAGTAACACAGACGCACAGTTACGCCAAGTAACAAAGACATACACTGACACCAAGTCACAAAGACACACACTGACACCCAGTAACAAAGACATACACTGACACCAAGTAACAAAGACATACACAGATACCAATTAACACAGACACACACTTACACCAAATAACAAAGACATACACTGACACCAAGTCACAAAGACAGACACTGACACCCAGTAACAAAGACATACACTGACACCAAGTCACAAAGACATACACTGATACCCAGTAACAAAGACATACACTGATACCCAGTAACACAGACACACACTTACACCAAGTAATAAAGACACACACTGATACCCAGTAATACAGACACACACTTACACGAAGTAACAAAGACATACACTGACACCCCGTAACAAAGACATGCACTGACACCCAGCAACACAGACACACACGGACACCAAGTAACAAAGACACACACCTACACCAAGTAACACAGACACACACTGACAGCCAGTAAGACAAACAAACACACTGACACCCAGTCACACAGACACACACTGACACCAAGTAACAAAGACATACACTGACACCCAGTAACACAGATACACACTGGGCTGCACAGTGGCGCAGTGGTTAGCACTGCAGCCTCACAGCTCCAGGGACCCGGGTTCGATTCTGGGTATTGCCTGTGCGGAGTTTGCAAGTTCTCCCTGTGTCTGCGTGGGTTTCCTCCGGGTGCTCCGGTTTCCTCCCACATGCCAAAGACTTTCAGGTTGGTAGGTTAATTGGCCATTATAAATTGCCCCTAGTATAGGCAGGTGGTCGGGAAATATATGGGGACCGGTGGTGATGTTATTGGAATATGCGATTCGTGCAGGATTACTATAAGTGGTTGGTTGATGGTCGGCACAGACTCGGTGGGCCGAAGGGCCTGTTTCAGTACGGTATCTCCAAACCAAACTAAATACTGACACCGAGTGTCACAGACACACACTGACACCCTGTAAAACGCACTGACACCAAGTAACACAGGCATGCACTGACACGAAGTAACACAGACATACACCTACACCAAGTATTTTGACATACGCTTACACCAAGTAACACAGACATACACTGATACCCAGTAACACAGACGCACACTTACACCTAGTAACAAAGACATACACTTACACCAAGTAACACAGACATACACCGACACCAAGTATTTTGACATACACTTACACCAAGTAACAAAGACATACACTGACATCCAGTAACTAAGACATCCAATGACACCAAGTCACAAACACATACACTGACACCAAGTAACAAAGACATTCACTTACACCCAGTAACAAAGACATACATTGATACCCAGGAACACAGAGACACACTGACACCCAGTTAGAAACACACAATGACCCCCAGTAACACAAACACTCACTGACCCCCAGTAACACAGACACACACTTACACCAAGTAACAAAGACATACACTGACACCAAGTAACAAAGACATACACTGATACCCAGTAACACAGACGCACACTTACACCAAGTAACAAAGACATACACTGACACCAAGTAACAATGACATACACTGATACCCAGTAACACAGGCGCACACTTACACCAAGTATTTTGACATACACTTACACCAAGTAACAAAGATATACACTTACACCAAGTAACAAAGACATACACTGACACCCAGGAACACAGACACACAGTGACACCAAGTAACAAAGACACACATTTACACCAAGTAACAAAGACATACACTGACAAGAAATAACAAAGACACACACTTACACCAAGTAACGCAGACATACACTGACACCAAGTAACAAAGACAGACAATTACACCAAGTATTTTGACAAACACTGACACCAACTCACAAAGACAAACACTGATACCCAGTCACACAGACACACACTTACACCAAGTAACAAAGACGTACACTGGCACCAAGTCACAAAGACACACACTGACACCCAGTAACAAAGACATACACTGACACCAAGTATCAAAGACATACTCTGATACCCAGTAATACAGACACACACTTACACCAAGTAACAAAGACATACACTGACACCAAGTCACAAAGGCACACACTGACACCCAGTAACAAAGACAGACACTGACACCAAGTATCAAAGACATACTCTGATACCCAGTAATACAGACACACACTTACACCAAGTAACAAAGACATACACTGACAACAAGTCACAAAGACATTCACTGACACCAAGTAACAAAGACATACACTTACACCAAGCAACACAGACATACACTTACACCAAGTATTTTGACCGACACTTACAACAAGTAACAAAGACATACACTGACACCCAGGAACAAAGACATCCACTGACAACAAGTCACAAACACATACACTGACACCAAGTAACAAAGACATACACTTACACCAAGTAACAAAGACATAAACTGACACCAAGTAACAAAGACATACTCTTACACCAAGTATTTTGACATGCACTGCCACCAAGGAGCAAAGAAATACACTGATACACAATAACACAGACACACACTTACACCAAGTAACAAAGACATACACTGACACCCAGGAACACAGACACACACTGACACCAAGTAACAAAGACACACACTTACACCAAGTAACAAAGACATACACTTGCACCAATTATTTTGACATACACTGACACCAAGTCACAAAGACATACACTGATACCCAGTAAAAAAGTCATACACTGATACCCAGTAACACAGACGCACACTTACACCAAGTAACACAGACATACACTTACACCAAGTATTTTGAAATACACTTACACCAAGTCACAAAGACACACACTGACACCCAGTAACAAAGACATACACTGACACCAAGTCACAAAGACATGCACTGATACCCAGTAAAAAAGACATACACTGATACCCAGTAACACAGACGCACACTTACACCAAGTAACAAAGACATACAATTACATCAAGTAACAAAGACATACACTTACACCAAGTATTTTGACATACACTTGCACCAAGTAACAAAGACATACACTGTCACCCAGGAACACAGACACACACTGACACCAAGTAACAATGACACATACTTACATCAAGTGACAAAGACATACACTTACACCACGTATGTTGACATACACTGCCACCAAGTGACAAAGACATACACTGACACCAAGTAACAAAGACATACACTGACACCCAGTAACAAAGACATACACTGACACCAAGTCACAAAGACACACACTGACACCCAGTAACAAAGACATACACTGACACCAAGTCACAAAGACATACACTGATACCCAGGAAAAAAGACAAGCACTGATACCCAGTAACACAGACGCACACTTACACCAAGTAACAAAGACATACACTTACAACAAGTAACAAAGACACATACTTACACCAAGTAACACAGACATACACTGACACCAATTAACAAAGAAATCCACTGACACCAAGTAACAAAGACATACACTGACACCCAGGAACACAGACACACACTGACACCAAGTAACAAAGACACACAATTACACGAAGTAACAAAGACATACACTTACAGCAAGTAACAAAGACATACACTGACATCCAGTAACAAAGACATCCACTGACAACAAGTCACAAACACATACATTGACACTAAGTAACAAAGACATACACTTACACCAAGTAACAAAGACATAAACTGACACCAAGTAACAAAGACATACACTGATACCCAGTATCACAGACACACACTTACACCAAGTAACAAAGGCATACACTGACACCAAGTCACAAAGACACACACTGACACCCAGAAACAAAGACATACATTGACACCAAGTATCAAAGACATACTCTGATACCCAGTAATACAGACACACCCTTACACCAAGTGACAAAGTCACACACTGACACCAAGTCATAAAGACACACACTGACACCCAGTAGCAAAGACATACACTGACACCAAGTCACAAAGACATACACTGATACCCAGTAACAAAGACAGACACTGATACCCAGTAACACAGACGCACACTTACACCAAGTAACAAAGACATACTCTTACAGCAAGTAACACAGACATACACTTACACCAAGTATTTGGACATACACTTACACCAAGTAACAAAGACATACACTGGCACCCAGTAACAAAGACATCCACTGACAACAAGTCACAAACACACACACTGACACCAAGTAACAAAGACATACACTTACACCAAGTAACAAAGACATAAACTGACACCAAGTAACAAAGACATACTCTTACACCAAGTATTTTGAAATACACTTACACCAAGTCACAAAGACACACACTGATACCCAGTAACACAGACGCACACTTACACCAAGTAACACAGACATACACTTACACCAAGTATTTTGAAATACACTTACACCAAGTCACAAAGACACACACTGATACCCAGTAACACAGACGCACACTTACACCTAGTAACAAAGACATACACTTACACCAAGTAACACAGACATACACCGACACCAAGTATTTTGACATACACTTACACCAAGTAACAAAGACATACACTGACATCCAGTAACTAAGACATCCAATGACACCAAGTCACAAACACATACACTGACACCAAGTAACAAAGACATTCACTTACACCCAGTAACAAAGACATACATTGATACCCAGGAACACAGAGACACACTGACACCCAGTTAGAAACACACAATGACCCCCAGTAACACAAACACTCACTGACCCCCAGTAACACAGACACACACTTACACCAAGTAACAAAGACATACACTGACACCAAGTAACAAAGACATACACTGATACCCAGTAACACAGACGCACACTTACACCAAGTAACAAAGACATACACTGACACCAAGTAACAATGACATACACTGATACCCAGTAACACAGGCGCACACTTACACCAAGTATTTTGACATACACTTACACCAAGTAACAAAGATATACACTTACACCAAGTAACAAAGACATACACTGACACCCAGGAACACAGACACACAGTGACACCAAGTAACAAAGACACACATTTACACCAAGTAACAAAGACATACACTGACAAGAAATAACAAAGACACACACTTACACCAAGTAACGCAGACATACACTGACACCAAGTAACAAAGACAGACAATTACACCAAGTATTTTGACAAACACTGACACCAACTCACAAAGACAAACACTGATACCCAGTCACACAGACACACACTTACACCAAGTAACAAAGACGTACACTGGCACCAAGTCACAAAGACACACACTGACACCCAGTAACAAAGACATACACTGACACCAAGTATCAAAGACATACTCTGATACCCAGTAATACAGACACACACTTACACCAAGTAACAAAGACATACACTGACACCAAGTCACAAAGGCACACACTGACACCCAGTAACAAAGACAGACACTGACACCAAGTATCAAAGACATACTCTGATACCCAGTAATACAGACACACACTTACACCAAGTAACAAAGACATACACTGACAACAAGTCACAAAGACATTCACTGACACCAAGTAACAAAGACATACACTTACACCAAGCAACACAGACATACACTTACACCAAGTATTTTGACCGACACTTACAACAAGTAACAAAGACATACACTGACACCCAGGAACAAAGACATCCACTGACAACAAGTCACAAACACATACACTGACACCAAGTAACAAAGACATACACTTACACCAAGTAACAAAGACATAAACTGACACCAAGTAACAAAGACATACTCTTACACCAAGTATTTTGACATGCACTGCCACCAAGGAGCAAAGAAATACACTGATACACAATAACACAGACACACACTTACACCAAGTAACAAAGACATACACTGACACCAAGTCACAAAGACATACACTGATACCCACTAACAAAGAAAGACACTGATACCCAGTAACACAGACACACACTTACACCAAGTCACAAGTACATACACTGATACCCAGTAACACAGACACACACCTACACCAAGTGACAAAGACATACACTGACACCAAGTAACACAGACATACACTGACACCAAGTATCAAAGACATGCACTGACACCAAGTAACAAAGACATGCACTTACACCAAGCAACAAAGACATACACTGATACCCAGTAACACAGACACACACTTACACCAAGTAACAAAGACAGACACTGATACCCAGTAACACAGACACACACTTACACCAAGTCACAAAGACATACACTGACACCCAGTAACAAAGACACACACACACCAAGTAACAAAGACATACACTGATACCCAGTAACACAAGCACACAGTTACACCAAGTCACAAAGAAATACACTGACACCCAGTAACAAAGACATACACTGACACCCAGTAACACTGACACACAGTTACACCAAGTAACAAAGACATACACTGACACCAAGTAACAAAGACATACACTTACACCAACTAACAAAGCCACACACTTACACCAAGTAACACAGACATACACTGACACCAAGTAACAAAGACATGCAATTACACCAAGTAAGAAAGGCACAAACTTACACCATGTAACACAGACCTACACTGACACCAAGTAACAAAGACACACACTGATACCCAGTAACACAGACACACACTTACACCAAGTAACAAAGACATACAATGATACTCAGTAACACAGACACACACTTACACCAAGTAACAAAGACATTCACTGACACCAAGTAACAAAGACATCCACTTACACCAAGTAACAAAGACATCCACTGACACCAAGTAACAAAGACATACACTGATACCCAGTAACACAGACACACACTTACACCAGATCACAAAGACACACACTGATACCCACTAACAAAGAAAGACACTGATACCCAGTAACACAGACACACACTTACACCAAGTCACAAGTACATACACTGATACCCAGTAACACAGACACACACCTACACCAAGTGACAAAGACATACACTGACACCAAGTAACAAAGACATACACTGATACCCAGTAGCAAAGACATACATTGACACCAAGTAACAAAGACACAAACTTACACCAAGTAACACAGACATACACTGACACCAAGTATCAAAGACATACACTGACACCAAGTAACAAAGACATGCACTTACACCAAGTAACAAAGACATACACTGATACCCAGTAACACAGACACACACTTACACCAAGTAACAAAGACAGACACTGATACCCAGTAACACAGACACACACTTACACCAAGTCACAAAGACATACACTGACACCCAGTAACAAAGACACACACACACCAAGTAACAAAGACATACACTGATACCCAGTAACACAAGCACACAGTTACACCAAGTCACAAAGAAATACACTGACACCCAGTAACAAAGACATACACTGACACCCAGTAACACTGACACACAGTTACACCAAGTAACAAAGACATACACTGACACCAAGTAACAAAGACATACACTTACACCAACTAACAAAGCCACACACTTACACCAAGTAACACAGACATACACTGACACCAAGTAACAAAGACATGCAATTACACCAAGTAAGAAAGGCACAAACTTACACCATGTAACACAGACCTACACTGACACCAAGTAACAAAGACATACACTGATACCCAGCAAAACAGACACACTCTGACAACAAGTAACAGAGACAGAAACTGATACCCAGAAACACAGACACACACTTACACCAAGTATCAAAGACATACACTGACACCAAGTAGCAAAGACATAAACTTACACGAAGTAACAAAGACATACACAGACACAAAGTAACAAAGACATGCACTTACACCAAGTAACACAGACATACACCTACACCAAGTAACAAAGACACACACTTACACCAAGTAACAAAGACACACACTTACACCAAGTAACACAGACATACACTTACACCAAGTAACAAAGACATACATTGATACCCAGTAACACAGACACACACTTACACCAAGTAACAAAGACAGACACTGATACCCAGTAACACAGACAAACACTTACACCAGGTCACAAAGACACACACTGACACCCAGTAACAAAGTCAGACACTGATACCCAGTAACACAGACACACACTTACACCAAGTAGCAAAGACAGACACTGATACCCAGTAACACAGACACACACTTACACCAAGTCACAAAGACATACACTGACACCCAGTAACAAAGACACACACTGACACCAAGTAACAAAGACATATACTGATACCCAGTAACACTGACACACACTTACACCAAGTAACAAAGACATACACTGACACCAAGTAACAAAGACATGCACTGACACCAAGTAACAAAGACATACACTGACACCAAGTAACAAAGACCTGCACTGATACCCAGTAACTCAAACACACACTTCCACCAAGTAACAAAGACATACACTGATACCCAGTAACACAGACACACACTTACACCAAGTAACACAGACATACACTGACACCAAGTAACAAAGACATACACTGATACCCAGTCGCAAAGACATTCACTGACACCAAGTAACAAAGACACAAACTTACACCAAGTAACACAGACATACACTGACACCAAGTATCAAAGACATACACTGACACCAAGTAACAAAGACATGCACTTACACCAAGTAACAAAGACATACACTGATACCCAGTAACACAGACACACACTTACACCAGTCACAAAGACATACACTGACACCCAGTAACAGAGACACACACTGACACCCAGTAACAAAGACACACACACACCAAGTAACAAAGACATACACTGATACCAAGTAGCACAAGCACACAGTTACACCAAGTCACAAAGGAATACACTGACACCCAGTAACAAAGGCAAACACTGACACCCAGTAACAAAGACACACACTGACACCAAGTAACAAAGACATACACTGATACCCAGTAACACAGACACACACTTACACCAACTAACACAGACATACACTTACAGCAAGTAACAAAGACAGACACTGATACCCAGTAACACAGACACACACTTACAGCAAGTAACAAAGACATGCACTGACACCAATTAACAAAGACATACACTGATACCCACTAACACAGACACACACGGACACCAAGTAACAAAGACATTCACAGACGCCAAGTAACAAAGACATAAAATTACACCAAGTAAAAAAGACATACACAGACACCAAGTAACAAAGACATACTTTGATACCCAGTAACAAAGACACACACTTACACCAAGTAACAAAGACACACACTGACACCAAGTAACAAAGACATACACTGATACCCAGTAACACAGACACACAGTTACACCAAGTAACAAAGACATACACTGACACCAAGTAACAAAGACGTACACTTACACCAACTAACAAAGCCACACACTTACACCAAGTAACACAGACATACACTGACACCAAGTAACAAAGACATGCAATTACACCAAGTAAGAAAGGCACAAACTTACACCAAGCAACACAGACCTACACTGACACCAAGTAACAAAGACATACACTGATACCCAGCAAAACAGACACACTCTGACAACAAGTAACAAAGACAGAAACTGATACCCAGAAACACAGACACACACTTACACCAAGTAACAAAGACATACACTGACACCAAGTGACAAAGACATACACTTACACCAAGTAACAAAGACATACACTGACACAAAGTAACACAGACATACACTGATAACCAGGAGCACAGATACACACTTACACCAAGTAACAACGACATACACTGATACCCAGTAACACAGACATACACTTACACCAAGTAACACAGACATACACTGACACCCAGGAACACAGATACACACTGACACCCAGTAACACAGAGAAACACTGACACCAAGTAACAAGGACAGACACTGACACCAAGTAACACAGACATACACTGACACCAAGTAACAAAGACATCCACTTACACCAAGTACAAAGACATACACTGACAAGAGGTAACCAAGACAAATAATGATACCCAGTAACACAGACACGCACTGACACCTAGTAACGAAGGCATACACTGATACCCAGTAACACAGACATACACTTACACCAGGTAACAAAGACATACAAAGATACCCAGTAACCAAGACATACACTTACACCAAGTAACACAGACTTACGCTGACACCAAGTAACAAAGACATCCACTTACATCAAGTAACAAAGACATACATTGATACCCAGTAACAAAGACACGCACTGACACCCAATAACAAAGACATACACTGACACCAAGTCACAAAGACATACACTGACACCAAGTAACAAAGACATACACTGATACCCAGGAACACAGACACAAACTTACACCAAGTAACAAAGACAGACACTGATACCCAGTAACACAGACACACACTTACAGCAAGTCACAAAGACATACACTGACACCCAGTAACAAAGACACACAGATACCGAGTAACACAGACACGCACTGACACCCTTTAGCAAAGACATACACTGACACCAAGTCACATAGACATACACTGACACCAATTAACAAAGAAACACACTGACACCAAGTAACAAAGACATACTCTGATACCCAGCAACACAGACACACACTTACAACAAGTAACAAAGACATAAACTGATACCCAGTAACACAGACACACACTTACACTAAGTAATAAAGACATACACTGACACAAAGTAAAAAAGACAGAGACTTACACCAAGTAACAAAGACATACACTGACACCAAGTAACAAAGACATACACTGATACCCAGTAACACAGACACACACTTACACCAAGTAACAAAGACATACACTGATACCCAGTCACACAGACACACACTTACAACAAGTAACAAAGACATAAACTGATACCCAGTAACACAGACACACACTTACACTAAGTAATAAAGACATACACTGACACAAAGTAAAAAAGACAGAGACTTACACCAAGTAACAAAGACATACACTGACACCAAGTAACAAAGACATACACTGATACCCAGTAACACAGACACACACTTACACTAAGTAATAAAGACATACACTGACACAAAGTAAAAAAGACAGAGACTTACACCAAGTAACAAAGACATACACTGACACCAAGTAACAAAGACATACACTGATACCCAGTAACACAGACACACACTGACACACAGTAACAAAGACATACACTGACACCAATTCACAAAGACATACACTGACACCAAGTAACACAGACATACAATGACACCAAGTAACAAAGACGTCCACTTACACCAAGTAACAAAGACATACATTGACACCCATTAACAAAGACATACATTGATTCCCAGTAACACAGACACGCACTGACATCCAGTAACAATGACATACACAGACACCCAGTAACAAAGACATACACTGACACCAAGTCACAAAGAAATAAACTGACACCAAGTAACAAAGACATACACTGATACCAAGTAACAAAGACATACCCTGATTCCCAGTAACACAGACACACACTTACACCAAGTATCAAAGACATACACTGACACCAAGTAACAAAGACACACACTTACACCAAGTTAAAAAGACATAAACTGACACCAAGTAACAAAGACATACACTGATACCCAGTAACACAGACACACACTTACACCAAGTAACAAAGACATACACTGACACCAATTAACAAAGACATACACTGATACCCAGTAACACAGACACACACTTACACCAAGTAACACAGACACACACAGACACCAAGTAACACAGACATACACTTACACCAAGTAACAATGAAATACACTGATACCAAGTAACAAAGACATACACTGATACCCAGTAACACAGACACACACAGACACCAAGTAACAAAGTCATACACTTACACCAAGTAACAAAGACATACATTGATACCCAGTAACAAAGACATGCATTGATACCCAGTAACACAGACACGCACTGACACCCAGTAACAAAGACAGACAATGATACACAGTAACACAGACACGCACTGACACCCAGTAACAATGACATACACTGGCACCCAGGTACACAGAGAAACACTTACACCAAGGAACAAAGACAGACACTGATACCCAGTAACACAGACACAAACTTACACCAAGTCACAATGACATGCACTGACACCCAGTAACAAAGACACACACTGACACCAAGTAACAAAGACATACACTGATACCCAGTAACACAGACACATACTTACACCAAGTAACAAAGACATACACTGACACCAATTAACAACGACAAACACTGATACCCAGTAACACCGACACACACATACACCAAGTAACAAAGACATGCACTGACACCAAGTAACAAAGACATACACTTACACCAAGTAAAAAAGACATACACTGACACCAAATAACAAAGACATTCGCTGATACCCAGTAACACAGACACACACTTACACCAAACTACAAAGACATACACTGACACCAAGTAACAAAGACATACACTTACACACTGTAACAAAGACATACACTGACACCAAGTAACAAAGGCATACACTGATACCCAGTAACACAGCCATATACTTACACCAAGTAACAAAGACATACAAAGATACCCAGTAACCAAGTTATGCACTTACACCAAGTAACACAGACAATCGCTGACACCAAGTAACAAAGACATCCACTTACACCAAGTAACAAAGACATACATTGATACCAAGTAACAAAGACATACACTGATACCCAGTAACACAGACACACACAGACACCAAGTAACAAAGACATACACTGACACCAAGTAACAAAGAAATACACTGACACCAAGTAACAAAGGCATACACTGATACCCAGTAACACAGACACACACTTACACAACGTAACAAAGACATACAAAGATACCCAGTAACCAAGACATACACTTACACCAAGTAACACAGACATACGCTGCCACCAAGTAACAAAGACATCCACTTACACCAAGTAACAAAGACATACATTGATACCCAGTAACACAGGCACACACTTACACCAAGTAACAAAGACATACACTGACACCAAGTAACAAAGACATACACTTACACCAAGTAAAAAAGACATACACTGACACCAAATAACGAAGACATTCACTGATACCCAGTAACACAGACACACACTTACACCAAATAACAAAGACATACACTGACACCAAGTAACAAAGACATTCGCTGATACCCAGTAACACAGACACACACTTACACCAAACTACAAAGACATACACTGACACCAAGTAACAAAGACATACACTTACACCATGAAACAAAGACATACACTGACACCAAGTAACAAAGGCATACACTGATACCCAGTAACACAGACATATACTTACACCAAGAAACAAAGATGTACAAAGATACCCAGTAACCAAGACATGCACTTACACCAAGTAACACAGACAATCGCTGACACCAAGTAACAAAGACATACATTGATACCCAATAACAAAGACATACATTGATACCCAGTAACACAGACACGCACTGACACCCAGTAACAAAGACATACACTGACACCAAGTCGCAAAGACATACGCTGACACCAAGTAACAAAGACATCCACTTACACCAAGTAACAAAGACATACATTGAAACCCAGTAACAAAGACATACACTGATACCCAGTAACAAAGACATACACTGACACCAAGTCACAAAGACATACGCTGACACCAAGTAACAAAGACATACACTTACACCAAGTAAAAAAGACATACACTGACACCAAATAACGAAGACATTCACTGATACCCAGTAACACAGACACACACTTACACCAAATAACAAAGACATACACTGACACCAAGTAACAAAGACATACACTTACACGAAGTAACAAAGACATACACTGACACCAAGTAACAAAGGCATACACTGATACCCAGTAACACAGACATATACTTACACCAAGAAACAAAAATATGCAAAGATACCCAGTAACCAAGACATGCACTTACACCAAGTAACAAAGACAATCGCTGATACCAAGCAACAAAGACAGCCACTTACACCAAGTAACAAAGATATACATTGATACCCAATAACAAAGGCATACATTGATACCCAGTAACACAGACACGCACTGACACCCAGTAACAAAGACATACACTGACACCAAGTCACAAAGACATACGGTGACACCAAGTCACACAGACATCCACTTGCACCAAGTAACAAAGACATACATTGAAACCCAGTAACAAAGACATACACTGATACCCAGGAACACAGACACGCACTGACACCCAGTAACAAAGACAGACACTGACACCAAGTCACAAAGACATACGCTGACACCAAGTAACAAAGACATACACTGATACCCAGTAACACAGACACACACTTACACCAAGTAACAAAGACATACACTGACACCAAGTAACAAAGACATACACTTACACCAAGTAAAAAAGACATACACTGACACCAAATAACGAAGACATTCACTGATACCCAGTAACACAGACACACACTTACACCAAATAACAAAGACATACACTGACACCAAGTAACAAAGACATACACTTACACCATGTAACAAAGACATACACTGACACCAAGTAACAAAGGCATACACTGATACCCAGTAACACAGACATATACTTACACCAAGAAACAAAGATATACAAAGATACCCAGTAACCAAGACATGCACTTACACCAAATAACAAAGACAATCGCTGACACCAAGCAACAAAGACAGCCACTTACACCAAGTAACAAAGACATACATTGATACCCAATAACAAAGGCATACATTGATACCCAGTAACACAGACACGCACTGACACCCAGTAACAAAGACATACACTGACACCAAGTCACAAAGACATACATTGAAACCCAGTAACAAAGACATACACTGATACCCAGGAACACAGACACGCACTGACACCCAGTAACAAAGACAGACACTGACACCAAGTCACAAAGACATACGCTGACACCAAGTAACAAAGACATACACTGATACCCAGTAACACAGACACACACTTACACCAAGTAACAAAGACATACACTGAAACCAAGTAACAAAGACATACACTGACACCAAGTAACAAAGACATACACTTACACCAAGTAAAAAAGACATTCACTGACACCAAATAACGAAGACATTCACTGATACCCAGTAACACAGACACACACTTACACCAAATAACAAAGACATACATTGACACCAAGTAACAAAGACATACACTTACACCATGTAACAAAGACATACACTGACACCAAGTAACAAAGGCATACACTGATACCCAGTAACACAGACATATACTTACACCAAGAAACAAATATGTACAAAGATACCCAGTAACCAAGACATGCACTTACACCAAGTAACACAGACAATCGCTGACACCAAGTAACAAAGACATCCACTTACACCAAGTAACAAAGACATACATTGATACCCAATAACAAATACATACATTGATATCCAGTCACACAGACACGCACTGACACCCAGTAACAAAGACATACACTGACACCAAGTCACAAAGACATACGCTGACACCAAGTAACAAAGACATCCACTTACACCAAGTAACAAAGACATACATTGAAACCCAGTAACAAAGACATCCACTTACACCAAGTAACAAAGACATACATTGAAACCCAGTAACAAAGACATACACTGATACCCAGTAACACAGACACGCACTGACACCCAGTAACAAAGACATACACTGACACCAAGTCACAAAGACATACGCTGACACCAAGTAACAAAGACATACACTTACACCAAGTAAAAAAGACATACACTGACACCAAATAACGAAGACATTCACTGATACCCAGTAACACAGACACACACTTACACCAAATAACAAAGACATACACTGACACCAAGTAACAAAGACATACACTTACACGAAATAACAAAGACATACACTGACACCAAGTAACAAAGGCATACACTGATACCCAGTAACACAGACATATACTTACACCAAGAAACAAAGATATACAAAGATACCCAGTAACCAAGACATGCACTTACACCAAGTAACAAAGACAATCGCTGACACCAAGCAACAAAGACAGCCACTTACACCAAGTAACAAAGACATACATTGATATCCAATAACAAAGGCATACATTGATACCCAGTAACACAGACACGCACTGACACCCAGTAACAAAGACATACACTGACACCAAGTCACAAAGACATACGGTGACACCAAGTAACACAGACATCCACTTGCACCAAGTAACAAAGACATACATTGAAACCCAGTAACAAAGACATACACTGATACCCAGGAACACAGACACGCACTGACACCCAGTAACAAAGACAGACACTGACACCAAGTCACAAAGACATACGCTGACACCAAGTAACAAAGACATACACTGATACCCAGTAACACAGACACACACTTACACCAAGTAACAAAGACATACACTCATACCCAGTAACACAGACACACACTGACACCCAGTAACAAAGACATACACTGACACCATGTCACAAAGACATACACTGAAACCAAGTAACACAGACATAAACTGATACCCAGGAACACAGACACCCACTTACACCAAGTAACAAAGACAGACACTGATACCCAGTAACACAGACACACACTTACACCAAGTCACAAAGACATACACTGACACCCAGTAACAAAGACATACACTGATACCCAGTAACACAGACACGCACTTACACCCAGTATCAAAGACGTACACTGACACCAAGTCACAAAGACATACACTGACACCAAGTAACAAAGAAATACACTGACACCCAGTAACAAAGACATACACTAATACCCAGTAACACAGACACACACTTACACCAAGTAACAAAGACATACACTGATACCCATTAACACAGACACACACTTACACTAAGTAATAAGGACATACACTGACACAAAGTAACAAGGACATACACTTACACCAAGTAACAAAGACATACAAGGACACCAAGTAACAAAGACATACACTGATACCCAGTAACACAGACACACAGTTCCACCATGTAACAAAGACATACACTGATACCCAGTTAAACTGACACACACTTACACCAAGTAACAAAGACATACACTGACACCAAGTAACAAAGACATACTCTTACACAAAGTAACAAAGTCATACACTGACACCAAGTAACAAAGGCATACACTGATACCCAGTAACACAGACATACACTTACACCAAGTAACAAAGACATACAAAGATACCCAGTAACCAAGACATACACTTACACCAAGTAACACAGACATACGCTGACACCAAGTAACAAAGACATCCCCTTACACCAAGTAACAAAGACATACATTGATACCCAGTAACAAAGACATACATTGATACCCAGTAACACAGACACGCACTGACACCCAATAACAAAGACATACACTGACACCACGTCACAAAGACATACACTGACACCAAGTAACAAAGACATGAACTGATACCCAGTAACACAGACACACACTTACAGCAAGTCACAAAGCCATACACTGACACCCAGTAACAAAGACATACACAGATACCCAGTAACACAGACACGCACTGACACCCTTTAGCAAAGACATACAATGACACCAAGTCACATAGACATACACTGACACCAATTAACAAAGACATACACTGATACCCAGTAACACAGACACACACTAACACCAAATAACAAAGACATACACTGATACGCAGTAACACAGACACACACTTACACCAAGTAATAAAGACATTCTTTTTCTTTTTTTTTCTTTTGGGCCTCCTTATCTCGAGAGACAATGGATACGCGCCTGGAGGTGGTCAGTGGTTTGTGAAGCAGCGCCTGGAGTGGCTATAAAGGCCAATTCTGGAGTGACAGGCTCTTCCACAGGTGCTGCAGAGAAATTTGTTTGTTGGGGCTGTTGCACAGTTGGCTCTCCCCTTGCGACTCTGTCTTTTTTCCTGCCAACTACAAAGTCTCTTCGACTCGCCACAATTTAGCCCTGTCTTTATGGCTGCCCGCCAGCTCTGGCGAATGCCGGCAACTGACTCCCACGACTTGTGATCAATGTCACACGATTTCATGTCGCGTTTGCAGACGTCTTTATAACGGAGACATGGACGGCCGGTGGGTCTGATACCAGTGGCGAGCTCGCTGTACAATGTGTCTTTGGGGATCCTGCCATCTTCCATGCGGCTCACATGGCCAAGCCATCTCAAGCGCCGCTGACTCAGTAGTGTGTATAAGCTGGGGATGTTGGCCGCTTCAAGGACTTCTGTGTTGGAGATATAGTCCTGCCACCTGATGCCAAGTATTCTCCGAAGGCAGCGAAGATGGAATGAATTGAGACGTCGCTCTTGGCTGTCATACGTTGTCCAGGCCTCGCTGCCGTAGAGCAAGGTACTGAGGACACAGGCCTGATACACTCGGACTTTTGTGTTCCGTGTCAGTGCGCCATTTTCCCACACTCTCTTGGCCAGTCTGAACATAGCAGTGGAAGCCTTACCCATGCGCTTGTTGATTTCTGCATCTAGAGACAGGTTACTGGTGATAGTTGAGCCTAGGTAGGTGAACTCTTGAACCACTTCCAGAGCGTGGTCGCCAATATTGATGGATGGAGCATTTCTGACATCCTGCCCCATGATGTTCGTTTTCTTGAGGCTGATGGTTAGGCCAAATTCATTGCAGGCAGACGCAAACCTGTCGATGAGACTCTGCAGGCATTCTTCAGTGTGAGATGTTAAAGCAGCATCGTCAGCAAAGAGGAGTTCTCTGATGAGGACTTTCCGTACTTTGGACTTCGCTCTTAGACGGGCAAGGTTGAACAACCTGCCCCCTGATCTTGTGTGGAGGAAAATTCCTTCTTCAGAGGATTTGAACGCATGTGAAAGCAGCAGGGAGAAGAAAATCCCAAAAAGTGTGGGTGCGAGAACACAGCCCTGTTTCACACCACTCAGGATAGGAAAGGGCTCTGATGAGGAGCCACCATGTTGAATTGTGCCTTTCATATTGTCATGGAATGAGGTGATGATACTTAGTAGCTTTGGTGGACATCCGATCTTTTCTAGTAGTCTGAAGAGACCACGTCTGCTGACGAGGTCAAAGGCTTTGGTGAGATCAATGAAAGCAATGTAGAGGGGCATCTGTTGTTCACGGCATTTCTCCTGTATCTGACGAAGGGAGAACAGCATGTCAATAGTCGATCTCTCTGCACGAAAGCCACACTGTGCCTCAGGGTAGACGCGCTCGGCCAGCTTCTGGAGCCTGTTCAGAGCGACTCGAGCAAAGACTTTCCCCACTATGCTGAGCAGGGAGATTCCACGGTAGTTGTTGCAGTCACCGCGGTCACCTTTGTTTTTATAGAGGGTGATGATGTTGGCATCGCGCATGTCCTGGGGTACTGCTCCCTCGTCCCAGCACAGGCATAGCAGTTCATGTAGTGCTGAGAGTATAGCAGGCTTGGCACTCTTGATTATTTCAGGGGTAATGCTGTCCTTCCCAGGGGCTTTTCCGCTGGCTAGGGAATCAATGGCATCACTGAGTTCCGATTTGGTTGGCTGTATGTCCAGCTCATCCATGACTGGTAGAGGCTGGGCTGCATTGAGGGCAGTCTCAGTGACAGCATTCTCCCTGGAGTACAGTTCTAGGTAGTGCTCAACCCAGCGGTCCATCTGTTTGCGTTGGTCAGTGATTATGTCCCCCGATTTAGATTTGAGGGGGGTGATCTTCTTGATGGTTGGCCCAAGAGCTCTCTTCATGCCATCATACATTCCTCTGATGTTTCCGGTGTCTGAGGCCAGCTGAATATGACTGCATAGGTGTTGCCAGTAGTCGTTTGCGCAACGCCTAGCTGTTCTTTGTGCAGTACTTCTGGCTGCTTTAAGTGCTGCGGATGTTAAATCGCTGGGGGCTTTCTTGTAGTTCAAAAGTGCAATGCGCTTAGCGGCTATGACAGTTTCCAGCTCTTCATTATGAGATTGAAACCAGTCTGCATTTCTCTTCGCACTTTTGCCGTAGGTGGTCAAAGCTGACTCATTGATGGCGTCTCTGATGTGGGCCCACTTGGTCTCAGCATCCCCTGTGGGAGTGAACATACACTGACACAAAGTAACAAAGAAATAGACTTACACCAAGTAACAAAGACATTCACTGACACCAAGTAACAAAGACATACACTGATACCCAGTAACACAGACACACACTTACACCAAGTAACAAAGACATTCACTGATACCCAGCAACACAGCCACACACTGACACCCAGTAACAAAGACATACACTGACACCAAGTCAAAAAGAAATACACCGACACCAAGTAACAAAGACATACACTGATACCAAGCAACAAAGACATACACAGATACCCAGTAACACAGACACACACTGACACCAAGTCACAAAGACAAACACTGACACCAAGTAACACAGACATACACTGACACCAAGTAACAAAGACGTCCACTTACACCAAGTAACAAAGACATACACTGATACCCAGCAACACAGCCACACACTGACACCAAGTAACAAAGGCAGACACTGATACCCAGTAACACAGACAAACACTTACAGCAAGTCACAAAGACATACACTGACACCCAGTAACAAAGACATACACAGATACCCAGTAACACAGACACGCACTGACATCCTTTAGCAAAGACATGCAATGACACCAAGTCACATAGACATACACTGACACCAATTAACAAAGACATACACTGATACCCAGTAACACAGACACACACTTACACCAAGTAACAAAGACCTGCACTGATACGCAGTAACACAGACACACACTTACACTAATTAATAAAGACATACACTGACACACAGTAACAAAGAAATAGACTTACACCAAGTAACAAAGACATACACTGACACCAAGTATCAAAGACAACACTGATACCCAGTAACACAGACACACACTTACACCAAGTAACAAAGACATACACTGATACCCAGCAACACAGCCACACACTGACACCCAGTAACAAAGACATACACTGACACCAAGTAACAAAGAAATACACTGACACCAAGTAACAAAGACATACACTGATACCAAGTAACAAAGACATACACAGATACCCAGTAACACAGACACACACTGACACCAAGTCACAAAGACAAACACTGACACCAAGTAACACAGACATACACTGACACCAAGTTACAAAGACGTCCACTTACACCAAGTAACAAAGACATACATTGATATCCAATAACAAAGGCATACATTGATACCCAGTAACACAGACACGCACTGACACCCAGTAACAAAGACATACACTGACACCAAGTCACAAAGACATACGGTGACACCAAGTAACACAGACATCCACTTGCACCAAGTAACAAAGACATACATTGAAACCCAGTAACAAAGACATACACTGATACCCAGGAACACAGACACGCACTGACACCCAGTAACAAAGACAGACACTGACACCAAGTCACAAAGACATACGCTGACACCAAGTAACAAAGACATACACTGATACCCAGTAACACAGACACACACTTACACCAAGTAACAAAGACATACACTCATACCCAGTAACACAGACACACACTGACACCCAGTAACAAAGACATACACTGACACCATGTCACAAAGACATACACTGAAACCAAGTAACACAGACATAAACTGATACCCAGGAACACAGACACCCACTTACACCAAGTAACAAAGACAGACACTGATACCCAGTAACACAGACACACACTTACACCAAGTCACAAAGACATACACTGACACCCAGTAACAAAGACATACACTGATACCCAGTAACACAGACACGCACTTACACCCAGTATCAAAGACGTACACTGACACCAAGTCACAAAGACATACACTGACACCAAGTAACAAAGAAATACACTGACACCCAGTAACAAAGACATACACTAATACCCAGTAACACAGACACACACTTACACCAAGTAACAAAGACATACACTGATACCCATTAACACAGACACACACTTACACTAAGTAATAAGGACATACACTGACACAAAGTAACAAGGACATACACTTACACCAAGTAACAAAGACATACAAGGACACCAAGTAACAAAGACATACACTGATACCCAGTAACACAGACACACAGTTCCACCATGTAACAAAGACATACACTGATACCCAGTTAAACTGACACACACTTACACCAAGTAACAAAGACATACACTGACACCAAGTAACAAAGACATACTCTTACACAAAGTAACAAAGTCATACACTGACACCAAGTAACAAAGGCATACACTGATACCCAGTAACACAGACATACACTTACACCAAGTAACAAAGACATACAAAGATACCCAGTAACCAAGACATACACTTACACCAAGTAACACAGACATACGCTGACACCAAGTAACAAAGACATCCCCTTACACCAAGTAACAAAGACATACATTGATACCCAGTAACAAAGACATACATTGATACCCAGTAACACAGACACGCACTGACACCCAATAACAAAGACATACACTGACACCACGTCACAAAGACATACACTGACACCAAGTAACAAAGACATGAACTGATACCCAGTAACACAGACACACACTTACAGCAAGTCACAAAGCCATACACTGACACCCAGTAACAAAGACATACACAGATACCCAGTAACACAGACACGCACTGACACCCTTTAGCAAAGACATACAATGACACCAAGTCACATAGACATACACTGACACCAATTAACAAAGACATACACTGATACCCAGTAACACAGACACACACTAACACCAAATAACAAAGACATACACTGATACGCAGTAACACAGACACACACTTACACCAAGTAATAAAGACATTCTTTTTCTTTTTTTTTCTTTTGGGCCTCCTTATCTCGAGAGACAATGGATACGCGCCTGGAGGTGGTCAGTGGTTTGTGAAGCAGCGCCTGGAGTGGCTATAAAGGCCAATTCTGGAGTGACAGGCTCTTCCACAGGTGCTGCAGAGAAATTTGTTTGTTGGGGCTGTTGCACAGTTGGCTCTCCCCTTGCGACTCTGTCTTTTTTCCTGCCAACTACAAAGTCTCTTCGACTCGCCACAATTTAGCCCTGTCTTTATGGCTGCCCGCCAGCTCTGGCGAATGCTGGCAACTGACTCCCACGACTTGTGATCAATGTCACACGATTTCATGTCGCGTTTGCAGACGTCTTTATAACGGAGACATGGACGGCCGGTGGGTCTGATACCAGTGGCGAGCTCGCTGTACAATGTGTCTTTGGGGATCCTGCCATCTTCCATGCGGCTCACATGGCCAAGCCATCTCAAGCGCCGCTGACTCAGTAGTGTGTATAAGCTGGGGATGTTGGCCGCTTCAAGGACTTCTGTGTTGGAGATATAGTCCTGCCACCTGATGCCAAGTATTCTCCGAAGGCAGCGAAGATGGAATGAATTGAGACGTCGCTCTTGGCTGTCATACGTTGTCCAGGCCTCGCTGCCGTAGAGCAAGGTACTGAGGACACAGGCCTGATACACTCGGACTTTTGTGTTCCGTGTCAGTGCGCCATTTTCCCACACTCTCTTGGCCAGTCTGAACATAGCAGTGGAAGCCTTACCCATGCGCTTGTTGATTTCTGCATCTAGAGACAGGTTACTGGTGATAGTTGAGCCTAGGTAGGTGAACTCTTGAACCACTTCCAGAGCGTGGTCGCCAATATTGATGGATGGAGCATTTCTGACATCCTGCCCCATGATGTTCGTTTTCTTGAGGCTGATGGTTAGGCCAAATTCATTGCAGGCAGACGCAAACCTGTCGATGAGACTCTGCAGGCATTCTTCAGTGTGAGATGTTAAAGCAGCATCGTCAGCAAAGAGGAGTTCTCTGATGAGGACTTTCCGTACTTTGGACTTCGCTCTTAGACGGGCAAGGTTGAACAACCTGCCCCCTGATCTTGTGTGGAGGAAAATTCCTTCTTCAGAGGATTTGAACGCATGTGAAAGCAGCAGGGAGAAGAAAATCCCAAAAAGTGTGGGTGCGAGAACACAGCCCTGTTTCACACCACTCAGGATAGGAAAGGGCTCTGATGAGGAGCCACCATGTTGAATTGTGCCTTTCATATTGTCATGGAATGAGGTGATGATACTTAGTAGCTTTGGTGGACATCCGATCTTTTCTAGTAGTCTGAAGAGACCACGTCTGCTGACGAGGTCAAAGGCTTTGGTGAGATCAATGAAAGCAATGTAGAGGGGCATCTGTTGTTCACGGCATTTCTCCTGTATCTGACGAAGGGAGAACAGCATGTCAATAGTCGATCTCTCTGCACGAAAGCCACACTGTGCCTCAGGGTAGACGCGCTCGGCCAGCTTCTGGAGCCTGTTCAGAGCGACTCGAGCAAAGACTTTCCCCACTATGCTGAGCAGGGAGATTCCACGGTAGTTGTTGCAGTCACCGCGGTCACCTTTGTTTTTATAGAGGGTGATGATGTTGGCATCGCGCATGTCCTGGGGTACTGCTCCCTCGTCCCAGCACAGGCATAGCAGTTCATGTAGTGCTGAGAGTATAGCAGGCTTGGCACTCTTGATTATTTCAGGGGTAATGCTGTCCTTCCCAGGGGCTTTTCCGCTGGCTAGGGAATCAATGGCATCACTGAGTTCCGATTTGGTTGGCTGTATGTCCAGCTCATCCATGACTGGTAGAGGCTGGGCTGCATTGAGGGCAGTCTCAGTGACAGCATTCTCCCTGGAGTACAGTTCTAGGTAGTGCTCAACCCAGCGGTCCATCTGTTTGCGTTGGTCAGTGATTATGTCCCCCGATTTAGATTTGAGGGGGGTGATCTTCTTGATGGTTGGCCCAAGAGCTCTCTTCATGCCATCATACATTCCTCTGATGTTTCCGGTGTCTGAGGCCAGCTGAATATGACTGCATAGGTGTTGCCAGTAGTCGTTTGCGCAACGCCTAGCTGTTCTTTGTGCAGTACTTCTGGCTGCTTTAAGTGCTGCGGATGTTAAATCGCTGGGGGCTTTCTTGTAGTTCAAAAGTGCAATGCGCTTAGCGGCTATGACAGGTTCCAGCTCTTCATTATGAGATTGAAACCAGTCTGCATTTCTCTTCGCACTTTTGCCGTAGGTGGTCAAAGCTGACTCATTGATGGCGTCTCTGATGTGGGCCCACTTGGTCTCAGCATCCCCTGTGGGAGTGAACATACACTGACACAAAGTAACAAAGAAATAGACTTACACCAAGTAACAAAGACATTCACTGACACCAAGTAACAAAGACATACACTGATACCCAGTAACACAGACACACACTTACACCAAGTAACAAAGACATTCACTGATACCCAGCAACACAGCCACACACTGACACCCAGTAACAAAGACATACACTGACACCAAGTCAAAAAGAAATACACCGACACCAAGTAACAAAGACATACACTGATACCAAGCAACAAAGACATACACAGATACCCAGTAACACAGACACACACTGACACCAAGTCACAAAGACAAACACTGACACCAAGTAACACAGACATACACTGACACCAAGTAACAAAGACGTCCACTTACACCAAGTAACAAAGACATACACTGATACCCAGCAACACAGCCACACACTGACACCAAGTAACAAAGGCAGACACTGATACCCAGTAACACAGACAAACACTTACAGCAAGTCACAAAGACATACACTGACACCCAGTAACAAAGACATACACAGATACCCAGTAACACAGACACGCACTGACATCCTTTAGCAAAGACATGCAATGACACCAAGTCACATAGACATACACTGACACCAATTAACAAAGACATACACTGATACCCAGTAACACAGACACACACTTACACCAAGTCACAAAGACCTGCACTGATACGCAGTAACACAGACACACACTTACACTAATTAATAAAGACATACACTGACACACAGTAACAAAGAAATAGACTTACACCAAGTAACAAAGACATACACTGACACCAAGTATCAAAGACAACACTGATACCCAGTAACACAGACACACACTTACACCAAGTAACAAAGACATACACTGATACCCAGCAACACAGCCACACACTGACACCCAGTAACAAAGACATACACTGACACCAACTAACAAAGAAATACACTGACACCAAGTAACAAAGACATACACTGATACCAAGTAACAAAGACATACACAGATACCCAGTAACACAGACACACACTGACACCAAGTCACAAAGACAAACACTGACACCAAGTAACACAGACATACACTGACACCAAGTTACAAAGACGTCCACTTACACCAAGTAACAAAGACATACATTGATACCCATTAACAAAGACATACATTGATACCCAGTAACACAGACACGCACTGACACCCAGTAACAATGACATACACAGACACCCAGTAACACAGACACGCACTGACACCCAGTAACAAAGACATACACTGACACCAAGTCACAAAGAAATACACTGTCACCAAGTAACAAAGACATACACAGATACTAAGTAACAAAGACGTACACTGATGCCCAGTAACACAGACATACAGTGACACCAATTAACAAAGACATACACTGATACCCAGTAACACAGACACACACTTACACCAAGTATCAAAGACATACACTGACACCAAGTATCAAAGACATACACTTACACCAAGTAAAAAAGACATACACTGACACCAAGTAACAAAGACATACACTGATACCCAGTAGCACAGACACACACTTACACCAAGTAACAAAGACATACACTGATACCCAGTTACACTGACACACACTTACACCAAGTAACACAGACACACACAGACACCAAGTAACAAAGACATACACTTACACCAAGTAACAAAGAAATACACTGACACCAAGTAACAAAGACATACACTGATACCAAGTAACAAAGACAGACACTGATACCCAGTAACACAGACACACACAGACACCAAGTAACAAAGACATACACTGACACCAAGTCACAAAGACATACGCTGACACAAAGTAACAAAGACATACACTGATACCCAGAAACACAGACACACACTTACACCAAGTCACAAAGACATACACTGACACCAAGTAACAAAGAAATACACTAATACCCAGTAACACAGACACACACTGTCACCAAGTAACAAAGACATACACTGATACCCAGTAACACAGACACACACTTACACTAAGTAATAAAGACATACACTGACACAAAGTAACAAAGACATACACTTACAACAAGTAACAAAGACATACACTGACACCAAGTAACAAAGACATACACTGATACCCAGTAACACAGACACACAGTTACACCATGTAACAAAGACATACACTGATACCCAGTAACACAGACATACACTGACACCAAGTAACAAAGCCATACACTGATACCCAGTAACACAGACACACAATTACACCAAGTAACAAAGACATACACTGACACCAAGTCACAAAGACATACACTTACACCAAGTAACAAAGACATACACTGACACCAAGTAACAAAGGCATACAATGATACCCAGTAACACAGACATACACTTACACCAAGTAACAAAGACATACAAAGATACCCAGTAACCAAGACATACACTTACACCAAGTAACAAAGACATACGCTGACACCAAGTAACAAAGACATCCACTTACACCAAGTAACAAAGACATTCATTGATACCAAGTAACAAAGACATGCATTGATACCCAGTAACACAGACACGCACTGACACCCGGTAACAAAGACATACACTGACACCCAGGAACACAGAGAAACACTTACACCAAGGAACAAAGACAGACACTGATACCCAGTAACACAGACACAAACTTACACCAAGTCACAATGACATGCACTGACACCCAGTAACAAAGACACACACTGACACCAAGTAACAACGACATACACTGATACACAGTAACACAGACACACACATACACCAAGTAACAAAGACATACACTGACACCAAGTAACAAAGAAATACACTTACACCAAGTAAAAATGACATACACTGACACCAAATAACAAAGACATTCACTGATACCCAGTAACACAGACACACACTTACACCAAATAACAAAGACATACACTGACACCAAGTAACAAAGACATACACTGACACCAAGTAAGAAAGACATACACTGACACCAAGTAACAAAGGCATACACTGATACCCAGTAACACAGACATATACTTACACCAAGTAACAAAGACATACAAAGATACCCAGTAACCAAGACATGCACTTACACCAAGTAACACAGACAATCGCTGACACCAAGTAACAAAGACATACACTTACTTCAAGTAACAAAGACAGACATTGAAACCCAATAGCAAAGACATACATTGATACCCAGTAACACAGACACGCACTGACACCCAGTAACAAAGACATACACTGACACCAAGTCACAAAGACACACGCTGACACCAAGTAACAAAGACATCCACTTACACCAAGTAACAAAGACATACATTGAAACACAGTAACAAAGACATACACTGATACCCAGTAACACAGACACGCACTGACACCCAGTAACAAAGACATACACTGACACCAAGTAACAAAGACATACACTGATACCCAGTAACACAGACACACACTTACACCAAGTAACAAAGACATACATTGATACCCAGTAACACAGACACACACTGACACCCAGTAAAAAAGTCATACACTGACACCGAGTCACAAAGACATACACTGAAACCAAGTAACACAGACATACACTGATACCGAGGAACACAGACACACACTTACACCTAGTAACAAAGACAGACACTGATACCCGGTAACACAGACACACACTTACACCAAGTCACAAAGACATGCACTGACACCCAGTAACAAAGACATACACAGATACCCAGCAACACAGACACGCACTGACACCCAGTAACAAAGACATACACTGACATCAAGTCACAAAGACATACACTGACACCAAGTAACAAAGAAATACACTAATACCCAGTAACACAGACACACACTGTCACCAA
Organism: Heterodontus francisci; assembly: GCF_036365525.1. Classification (NCBI taxonomy): domain Eukaryota; kingdom Metazoa; phylum Chordata; class Chondrichthyes; order Heterodontiformes; family Heterodontidae; genus Heterodontus; species Heterodontus francisci. Next base: position 10,957,061 of record NW_027140250.1, on the reverse strand, counting down.
GTAACAAAGACATACACTGATACCCAGTAACACAGACACACACTTACACTAAGTAATAAAGACATACACTGACACAAAGTAACAAAGACATACACTTACAACAAGTAACAAAGACATGCACTGACACCAAGTAACAAAGACATACACTGACACCCAGTAACACAGAAACACAGTTACACCATGTAACAAAGACATACACTGATACCCAGTTCCACTGACACACACTTACACCAAGTAACACAGACACACACAGACACCAAGTAACAAAGACATACACTGATACCCAGTAACACAGACACACAATTACACCAAGTAACAAAGTCATACACTGACACCAAGTCACAAAGACATACATTAACACCAAGTAACAAAGACATACACTGACACCAAGTAACAAAGGCATACACTGATACCCAGTAACACAGACATACACTTACACCAAGTAACAAAGACATACAAAGATACCCAGTAACCAAGACATACACTTACACCAAGTAACACAGACATACGCTGACACCAAGTAACAAAGACATCCACTTACACCAAGTAACAAAGACATGCATTGATACCCAGTAACACAGACACGCACTGACACCCAGTAACAAAGACATACACTGACACCCAGGAACACAGAGAAACACTTACACCAAGGAACAAAGACAGACACTGATACCCAGTAACACAGACACAAACTTACACCAAGTCACAATGACATGCACTGACACCCAGTAACAAAGACACACACTGACACCAAGTAACAAAGACATACACTGATACCCAGTAACACAGACACATACTTACACCAAGAAACAAAGACAAACACTGACACCAATTAACAACGACATACACTGATACACAGTAACACTGACACACACTTACACCAAGTAACAAAGACATACACTGACACCAAGTAACAAAGACATACACTTACACCAAGTAACAAAGACATACACTGACACCAAGTCACAAAGGCATACACTGATACCCAGTAACACAGATATATACTTACACCAAGTAACAAAGACATACAAAGCTACCCAGTAACCAAGACATGCACTTACACCAAGTAAAACAGACAATCGCTGACACCAAGTAACAAAGACATACACTTACTTCAAGTAACAAAGACAGACATTGATACCCAATAACAAAGACATACATTGATACCCAGTAACACAGACACGCACTGACACCCAGTAACAAAGACACACGCTAACACCAAGTAACAAAGACATCCACTTACACCAAGTAACAAAGACATTCATTGAAACACAGTAACAAAGACATACACTGATACCCAGTAACACAGACACGCACTGACACCCAGTAACAAAGACATACACTGACACCAAGTCACAAAGACATACGCTGACACCAAGTAACAAAGACATACACTGATACCCAGTAACACAGACACACACTTACACCAAGTAACAAAGACAGAAACTGATACCCAGTAACACAGACACACACTGACACCCAGTAAAAAAGACATACACTGACACCGAGACACAAAGACATACACTGAAACCAAGTAACACAGACATACACTGATACCCAGGAACACAGACACACACTTACACCAAGTAACAAAGACAGACACTGATACCCGGTAACACAGACACACACTTACACCAAGTCACAAAGACATACACTGACACCCAGTAACAAAGACATACACTGACACCAAGTCACAAAGACATACACTGACACCAAGTAACAAAGAAATACACTAATCCCCAGTAACACAGACACACACTGTCACCAAGTAACAAAGACATACACTGATACCCAGTAACACAGACACACACTTACACTAAGTAATAAAGACATACACTGACACAAAGTAACAAAGACATACACTTACAACAAGTAACAAAGACATACACTGACACCAAGTAACAAAGACATACACTGATACCCAGTAACACAGACACACAGTTACACCATGTAACAAAGACATACACTGATACCCAGTTACACTGACACACACTTACACCAAGTAACAAAGACACACACAGACACCAAGTAACAAAGACATACACTGATACCCAGGAACACAGACACACAATTACATCAAGTAACAAAGACATATACTGACACCAAGTAACAAAGGCATACACTGATACCCAGTAACCAACACATACACTTACACCAAGTAACACAGACATACGCTGACACCAAGTAACAAAGACATCCACTTACACCAAGTAACAAAGTCATACATTGATACCCAGTAACAAACACATACATTGATACCCAGTAACACAGACACGCACTGACACCCAATAACAAAGATATACACTGACACTAAGGCACAAAGACATACAATGACACCAAGAAACAAAGACATACACTGATACCCAGTAACACAGACACACACTTACACCAAGTAACAAAGACAGACACTGATACCCAGTAACACAGACACACACTTACACTAAGTAATAAAGACATACACTGACACAAAGTAACAAAGACAGAGACTTACACCAAGTAACAAAGACATACACTGACACCAAGTAACAAAGACATACACTGATACCCAGTAACACAGACACACACTTACACCAAGTATCAAAGACATACACTGACACCAAGTAACAAAGACATACACTTGCACCAAGTAAAAAAGACATACACTGACAACAAGAAACAAAGACATACACTGATACCCAGTAACACAGACACACACTTACACTAAGTAATAAAGACATACACTGACACCAATTAACAAATAAATACACTGACACCAAATAACAAAGACATACACTGATACGCAGTAACACAGACACACACTTACACTAAGTAATAAAGACATACACTGACACAAAGTAACAAAGACAGAGACTTACACCAAGTAACAAAGACATACACTGACACCAAGTAACAAAGACATACACTGATACCCAGTAACACAGACACACACTTACACCAAGTAACAAAGACATACACTGATACCCAGTAACACAGCCACACACTGACACCCAGTAACAAAGACATACACTGATACCCAGTAACACAGACACACACTTACACCAAGTATCAAAGACATACACTGACACCAAGTTTCAAAGACATACACTTGCACCAAGTAAAAAAGACATACACTGAAAACAAGAAACAAAGACATACACTGATACCCAGTAACACAGACACACACTTACACTAAGTAATAAAGACATACACAGACACAAAGTAACAAAGACAGAGACTTACACCAAATAACAAAGACATACACTGACACCAAGTAACAAAGACATACACTGATACCCAGTAACACAGACACACACTGACACCCAGTAACAAAGACATACACTGACACCAAGTCACAAAGTCATACACTGACGCCAAGTAACACAGACATACACTGACACCAAGTAACAAAGACGTCCACTTACACCACGTAACAAAGACATACATTGATACACATTAACAAAGACATACATTGATACCCAGCAACACAGACAAGCACTGACACCCAGTAACAATGACATACACAGACACCCAGTAACAAAGACACGCACTGACACCCAGTAACAAAGACATACACTGACACCAAGTCACAAAGAAATACACTGACACCAAGTAACAAAGACATACACTGATACCAAGTAACAAAGACATACACTGATACCCAGTAACACAGACACACACTTACACCAAGTATCAAAGACATACACTGACACCAAGTTTCAAAGACATACACTTGCACCAAGTAAAAAAGACATACACTGAAAACAAGAAACAAAGACATACACTGATACCCAGTAACACAGACACACACTTACACTAAGTAATAAAGACATACACAGACACAAAGTAACAAAGACAGAGACTTACACCAAGTAACAAAGACATACACTGACACCAAGTAACAAAGACATACACTGATACCCAGTAACACAGACACACACTGACACCCAGTAACAAAGACATACACTGACACCAAGTCACAAAGTCATACACTGACGCCAAGTAACACAGACATACACTGACACCAAGTAACAAAGACGTCCACTTACACCACGTAACAAAGACATACATTGATACACATTAACAAAGACATACATTGATACCCAGCAACACAGACAAGCACTGACACCCAGTAACAATGACATACACAGACACCCAGTAACAAAGACACGCACTGACACCCAGTAACAAAGACATACACTGACACCAAGTCACAAAGAAATACACTGACACCAAGTAACAAAGACATACACTGATACCAAGTAACAAAGACATACACTGATACCCAGTAACACAGACACACACTGACACCAAGTAACAAAGACAAACACTGATACCCAGTAACACACACACACACTTACACAAGTAACAAAGACAGACACTGACACCAATTAACAAAGACATACACTGATACCCAGTAACACAGACACACACTTACACCAAGTATCAAAGACATACACTGACACCAAGTAACAAAGACATACACTTGCACCAAGTAAAAAAGACATACACTGACAACAAGAAACAAAGACATACACTGATACCCAGTAGCACAGACACACACTTACACCAAGTAACAAAGACATACACTGATACCCAGTTACACTGACACACACTTACACCAAGTAACACAGACACACACAGACACCAAGTAAAAAAGACATACACTGACACCAAGTAACAAAGGCATACACTGATACCCAGTAACACAGACACACACTTACACCAAGTAACAAAGACATACAAAGATACCCAGTAACCAAGACATGCACTTACACCAAGTAACACAGACATACGCTGACACCTAGTAACAAAGACATCCACTTACACCAAGTAACAAAGACATACATTGATACCCAGTAACAAAGACATACATTGATACCCAGTAACACAGACACGCGCTGACACCCAGTAACAAAGACATACACTGATACCCAGTAACACAGACACGCACTGACACCCAGTAACAAAGACATACATTGACACCAAGTCACAAAGACATACACTTACACCAAGTAACAAAGACATACACTGATACCCAATAACACAGACACCCACTTACACCAACTAACACAGACATACACTGACACCAAGTAACAAAGACATACACTGACACCCAGGAACACAGATACACACTGACACCCAGGAACACAGACACACACTTACACCAAGTAACAAAGACAGACACTGATTCCCCAGGAACACAGACACACACTTACACCAAGTCACAAAGACATACACTGACACTCAGTAACAAACACATGCATTGATACCAAGTAACACAGACACGCACTGACACCCAGGAACAAAGACATACACTGACTCCAAGTCACAAAGACATACGCTGAAACCAAGTAACAAAGGCATCCACTTACACCAAGTAACAAAGACATACATTGATACCCAGTAACAAAGACAAACACTGATACCCAGTAACACAGACATACACTTACACCAAGTAGCAAAGACATACGCTGACACCAAGTAACAAAGACATACACTGATACCCAGTAACACAGACATACACTTACACCAAGTAGCAAAGACATACACTGATACCCAGTAACACAGACACACACTGACACCCAGTAGCAAAGACATACACAGACACCAAGTCACAAAGACTTACACTGAAACCAAGTAACACAGACATACACTGATACCCAGGAACACAGACACACAATGACACCAAGTAACAAAGACAGACACTGATACCCAGTAACACAGACACACACTTACACCAAGTCACAAAGACATACACAGAGACCCAGTAACAAAGACATACACTGATACCCAATAACACAGACACACACTTACACTAACTAACACAGACATACACTGACACCAAGTAACAAAGACATACACTGACACCAAGGAACACAGATACACATTGACACCCAGGAACACAGACTCACACTTACACCAAGTAACAAAGACAGACACTGATACCCAGTAACACAGACACACACTTACACCAAGTCACAAAGACATACAATGACACCCAGTAACAAAGACATACATTGATCCCCAGTAACACAGACACGCACTGACACCCAGTAACAAAGACATACACTGACACCAAGTCACAAAGACATACGCTGACACCAAGTAACAAAGACATCCACTTACACCAAGTAACAAAGACATACATTGATACCCAGTAACAAAGACATACACTGATACCCAGTAACACAGACACGCACTGACAACCAGTAACAAAGACATAAACTGACACTAAGTCACAAAGACATCCGCTGACACCAAGTAACAAAGACATACATTGATAGCCAGTAACACAGACATACACTTACACCAAGTAACAAAGACATACCCTGATACCCAGTAACACAGACACACACTGACACACAGTAACAAAGACATACACTGACACCAAGTCACAAAGACATACACTGAAACCAAGTAACACAGACATGCACTGATACCCAGGAACACAGACACACACTTACACCAAGTAACAAAGACAGACACTGATACCCAGTAACACAGAGACACACTGACACCAAGTCACAAAGACATACACTGACACCCAGTAACAAAGACATACACTGATACCCAGTAACACAGACACGCATTGACACCCAGTAACAAAGACTTACACTGACACCAAGTCACAAAGACATACACTGACACAAAGTAACAAAGAAATACACTGAAACACAGTAACAAAGACATACACTAATACCCAGTAACAAAGACATACACTGAGACCCAGTAACACAGACACGCACTGACACCCAGTAACAAAGACATACACTGACACCAAGTCACAAAGACATCCGCTGACACCAAGTAACAAAGACATACACTGATAGCCAGTAACACAGACATACACTTACACCAAGTAACAAAGACATACACTGATACCCAGTAACACAGACACGCACTGACACACAGTAACAAAAACACAAACTGACACCAAGTCACAAAGACATACACTGAAACCAAGTAACACAGACATGCACTGATACCCAGGAACACAAACACACACTTACACCAAGTAACAAAGACAGACACTGATATCCAGTAACACAGACACACACTGACACACAGTAACAAAGACATACACTGACACCAAGTCACAAAGACATACACTGACACCAAGGAACACAGATACACACTGACACCCAGGAACACAGACTAACACTTACACCAAGTAACAAAGACAGACACTGATAACCAGTAACACAGACACACACTTACACCAAGTCACAAAGACATACAATGACACCCAGTAACAAAGACATACATTGATACCCAGTAACACAGACACGCACTGACACCCAGTAACAAAGACATACACTGACACCAAGTCACAAAGACATACGCTGACACCAAGTAACAAAGACATCCACTTACACCAAGTAACAAAGACATACACTGATAGCCAGTAACACAGACATACACTTACACCAAGTAACAAAGACATACACTGATACCCAGTAATACAGACACACACTTACACCAAGTAACAAAGACATACACTGATCCCCAGTTACACTGACACACACTTACACCAAGTAACACAGACACACACAGACACCAGGTAACAAAGACATACACTGATACCCAGTAACACAGACACACAATTACACCAAGTAACAAAGACATACACTGACACCAAGTAACAAAGAAATACACTGACACCCAGTAACAAAGACATACACTAATACCCAGTAACACAGACACACACTTGCGCCAAGTAACAAAGACATACACTGATACCCAGTAACACAGACACACACTTACACTAAGTAATAAAGACATACACTGACACAAAGTAAAAAAGACATACACTTACACCAAGTAACAAAGACATACACTGACACCAAGTAACAAAGACATACAATGATACCCAGTAACACAGACACACAGTTACACCAAGTAACAAAGACATACACTGATACCCAGTTACACTGACACACACTTACACTAAGTAACACAGACACACACAGACACCAGGTAACAAAGACATACACTGATACCCAGTAACACAGACACACAATTACACCAAGTAACAAAGACATACACTAATACCCAGTAACAAAGACATACACTGAGACCCAGTAACACAGACACGCACTGACACCCAGTAACAAAGACATACACTGACACCAAGTCACAAAGACATCCGCTGACACCAAGTAACAAAGACATACACTGATAGCCAGTAACACAGACATACACTTACACCAAGTAACAAAGACATACACTGATACCCAGTAACACAGACACGCACTGACACACAGTAACAAAGACACAAACTGACACCAAGTCACAAAGACATACACTGAAACCAAGTAACACAGACATGCACTGATACCCAGGAACACAAACACACACTTACACCAAGTATCAAAGACAGACACTGATATCCAGTAACACAGACACACACTGACACACAGTAACAAAGACATACACTGACACCAAGTCACAAAGACATACACTGACACCAAGGAACACAGATACACACTGACACCCAGGAACACAGACTCACACTTACACCAAGTAACAAAGACAGACACTGATAACCAGTAACACAGACACACACTTACACCAAGTCACAAAGACATACAATGACACCCAGTAACAAAGACATACATTGATACCCAGTAACAAAGACACGCACTGACACCCAGTAGCAAAGACATACACTGACACCAAGTCACAAAGACATACGCTGACACCAAGTAACAAAGACATCCACTTACACCAAGTAACAAAGACATACACTGATAGCCAGTAACACAGACATACACTTACACCAAGTAACAAAGACATACACTGATACCCAGTAACACAGACACACACTTACACCAAGTAACAAAGACATACACTGATCCCCAGTTACACTGACACACACTTACACCAAGTAACACAGACACACACAGACACCAGGTAACAAAGACATACACTGATACCCAGTAACACAGACACACAATTACACCAAGTAACAAAGACATACACTGACACCAAGTAACAAAGAAATACACTGACACCCAGTAACAAAGACATACACTAATACCCAGTAACACAGACACACACTTGCGCCAAGTAACAAAGACATACACTGATACCCAGTAACACAGACACACACTTACACTAAGTAATAAAGACATACACTGACACAAAGTAAAAAAGACATACACTTACACCAAGTAACAAAGACATACACTGACACCAAGTAACAAAGACATACAATGATACCCAGTAACACAGACACACAGTTACACCAAGTAACAAAGACATACACTGATACCCAGTTACACTGACACACACTTACACCAAGTAACACAGACACACACAGACACCAAGTAACAAAGACATACACTGATACCCAGTAACGCAGACACACAATTACACCAAGTAACAAAGACATACACAGAGACCCAGTAACAAAGACATACACTGATACCCAGTAACACAGACACGCACTGACACACAGTAACAAAGACATACACTGACACCAAGTAACAAAGACATACACTTACACCAAGTAACAAAGACATACACTGACACCAAGTAACAAAGGCATACACTGATACCCAGTAACACAGACATACAGGTACACCAAGTAACAAAGACATACAAAGATACCCAGTAACCAAGACATACACTTACACCAAGTAACACAGACAAACGCTGACATCAAGTAACAAAGACATCCACTTACACCAAGTAACAAAGACATACATTGATACCCAGTAACAAAGACATACATTGATACCCAGTAACACAGAGACGCACTGACACACAGTAACGAAGACATGCTCTGATTCCCAGTAACACAGACACGCACTGACACCCAGTAACAAAGACATACACTGACACCAATTCACAAAGACATACACTGACACCAATAAACAAAGACCTACACTGATACCCAGTAACAAAGACATACATTGATACCCAGTAACACAGACACGCACTGACACCCAGTAACAAAGACAGACACTGATACACAGTAACACAGACACGCACTGACACCCATTAACAAAGACATACACTGACACCAAGTCACAAAGACATACACTTACACCAAGTAACAAAGAAATACACTGATACCCAATAACACAGACACACACTTACACCAACTAACACAGACATACACTGACACCAAGTAACAAAGACATACACTGACACCAAGGAACACAGATACACACTGACACCCAGGAACACAGACTCACACTTACACCAAGTAACAAAGACAGACACTGATACCCAGTAACACAGACACACACTTACACCAAGTCACAAAGACATACAATGACACCCAGTAACAAAGACATACATTGATCCCCAGTAACACAGACACGCACTGACACCCAGTAACAAAGACATACACTGACACCAAGTAACAAAGACATACGCTGACACCAAGTAACAAAGACATCCACTTACACCAAGTAACAAAGACATACATTGATACCCAGTAACAAAGACATACACTGATACCCAGTAACACAGACACGCACTGACACCCAGTAACAAAGACATAAACTGACACCAAGTCACAAAGACATCCGCTGACACCAAGTAACAAAGACATACATTGATAGCCAGTAACACAGACATACACTTACACCAAGTAACAAAGACATACACTGATACCCAGTAACACAGACACACACTGACACACAGTAACAAAGACATACACTGACACCAAGTCACAAAGACATACACTGAAACCAAGTAACAAAGACATGCACTGATACCCAGGAACACAGACACACACTTACACCAAGTAACAAAGACAGACACTGATACCCAGTAACACAGAGACACACTGACACCAAGTCACAAAGACATACACTGACACCCAGTAACAAAGACATACACTGATACCCAGTAACACAGACACGCATTGACACACAGTAACAAAGACTTACACTGACACCAAGTCACAAAGACATACACTGACACAAAGTAACAAAGAAGTACACTGAAACACAGTAACAAAGACATACACTAATACCCAGTAACAAAGACATACACTGAGACCCAGTAACACAGACACGCACTGACACCCAGTAACAAAGACATACACTGACACCAAGTCACAAAGACATCCGCTGACACCAAGTAACAAAGACATACACTGATAGCCAGTAACAAAGACATACACTTACACCAAGTAACAAAGACATACACTGATACCCAGTAACACAGACACGCACTGACACACAGTAACAAAGACACACACTGACACCAAGTCACAAAGACATACAATGAAACCAAGTAACACAGACATGCACTGATACCCAGGAACACAGACACACACTTACACCAAGTAACAAAGACAGACACTGATACCCAGTAACACAGAGACACACTGACACCAAGTCACAAAGACATACACTGACACCCAGTAACAAAGACATACACTGATACCCAGTAACACAGACACGCATTGACACACAGTAACAAAGACTTACACTGACACCAAGTAACAAAGACATACACTGACACAAAGTAACAAAGAAATACATTGAAACACAGTAACAAAGACATACACTAATACCCAGTAACAAAGACATACACTGAGACCCAGTAACACAGACACGCACTGACACCCAGTAACAAAGACATACACTGACACCAAGTCACAAAGACATCCGCTGACACCAAGTAACAAAGACATACACTGATAGCCAGTAACACAGACATACACTTACACCAAGTAACAAAGACATACACTGATACCCAGTAACACAGACACGTACAGACACTCAGTAACAAAGACACACACTGACACCAAGTCACAAAGACATACACTGAAACCAAGTAACACAGACATGCACTGATACCCAGGAACACAGACACACACTTACACCAAGTAACAAAGACAGACACTGATACCCAGTAACACAGAGACACACTGACACCAAGTCACAAAGACATACACTGACACCCAGTAACAAAGACATACACTGATACCCAGTAACACAGACACGCATTGACACACAGTAACAAAGACTTACACTGACACCAAGTCACAAAGACATACACTGACACAAAGTAACAAAGAAATACACTGAAACACAGTAACAAAGACAGACACTAATACCCAGTAACAAAGACATACACTGAGACCCAGTAACACAGACACGCACAGACACCCAGTAACAAAGACATACACTGACACCAAGTCACAAAGACATCCGCTGACACCAAGTAACAAAGACATACACTGATAGCCAGTAACACAAACATACACTTACACCAAGTAACAAAGACAGACACTGATATCCAGTAACACAGACACACACTGACACACAGTAACAAAGACATACACTGACACCAAGTCACAAAGACATACACTGACACCAAGGAACACAGATACACACTGACACCCAGGAACACAGACTCACACTTACACCAAGTAACAAAGACAGACACTGATACCCAGTGACACAGACACGCACTGACACCCAGTCACAAAGACATACGCTGACACCAAGTAACAAAGACATCCACTTACACCAAGAAACAAAGACATACACTGATAGCCAGTAACACAGACATACATTTACACCAAGTAACAAAGACATACACTGATACCCAGTAACACAGACACACACTTACACCAAGTCACAAAGACATACACTGACACCAAGTAACACAGACATGCACTGATACCCAGGAACACAGACACACACTTACACCAAGTAACAAAGACAGAGACTGATACCCGGTAACACAGACACACACTTACACCAAGTCACAAAGACATACATTGACACCCAGTAACAAAGACATACACTGATACCCAGTAACACAGACACGCATTGACACCCAGTAACAAAGACTTACACTGACACCAAGTCACAAAGACATACACTGACACACAGTAACAAAGACATACACTAATACCCAGTAACACAGACACAGACTTGCACCAAGTAACAAAGACATGCACTGATACCCAGTAACACAGACACAGACTTGCACTAAGTAATAAAGACATACACTGACACAAAGTAACAAAGACATACACTTACACCAAGGAACAAAGACATACACTGACACCAAGTAACAAAGACATACACTGATTCCCAGTAACACAGACACACACTTACACCAAGTAACAAAGACATACACTGATACCCAGTTACAATGACACACACTTACACCAAGTAACACAGACACACACAGACACCAAGTAACAAAGACATACACTGATACCCAGTAACACAGACACACAATTACACCAAGTAACAAAGACATACACTGACACCAAGTAACAAAGACATACACTTACACCAAGTAAAAAAGACATACACTGACACCAAGTAACAAAGGCATACACTGATACCCAGTAACACAGACATACACTTACACCAAGTAACAAAGACATACAAAGATACCCAGTAACCAAGACATGCACTTACACCAAGTAACACAGACATACGCTGACACCAAGTAACAAATACATCCACTTACACCAAGTAACAAAGACATACATTGATACCCAGTAACAAAGACATACATTGCTACCCAGTAACACAGACACGCACTGACACCCAGTAACGAAGACATACTCTGATACCCAGTAACACAGACACGCACTGACACCCAGTAACAAAGACATACATTGACACCAAGTCACAAAGACATGCACTGACACCAAGTAACAAAGACCTACACTGATACCCAGTAACACAGACACACACTTACACCAAGTCACAAAGACATACACTGACACCCAGTAACAAAGACATACACTGATACCCAGTAACACAGACACGCACTGACACCCTTTAGCAAAGACATACACTGACACCAAGTAAAGAAGACATACACTGACACCAAGTAACAAAGAAATACACTGATACCCAGTTACACTGACACACACTTACACCAAGTAACACAGACACATACAGACACAAAGGAACAAAGAAATACACTTACACCAAGTAACAAAGACATACACTGACACCAAGTAACAATGGCATACACTGATACCCAGTAACACAGACACACACTTACACCAAATAACAAAGGCATACAAAGATACCCAGTAACCAAGACATACACTTACACCAAGTAACACAGACATACACTGATACCCAGTAACACAGACTCACACTTGCACTAAGTAATAAGGACATACACTGATACCAATTAATAAAGACATACACTGACACCAAGTAACAAAGACATACACTGATACCCAGTAACACAGACACAAACTTACACGAAGTAACAATGACATACACTGATACCCAGTTGCACTGACACACACTTACACCAAGTAACAAAGACATCCACTTACACCAAGTAACAAATACATCCATTGATACCCAGTAACAAAGACATACATTGAAAACCAGTAACACAGACACGCACTGACACCCATTAACAAAGACATACTCTGACACCAAGTCACAAAGACATACACTTACACCAAGTAACAAAGACATACACTGATACCCAATAACACAGACACACACTTACACCAACTTACACAGACATACACTGACACCAAGTAACAAAGACATACACTGACACCCAGGAACACAGATACACACTGACACCCAGGAACACAGACACACACTTACACCAAGTCACAAAGACATACACTGACACCCAGTAACAAACACATACATTGATACCCAGTAACACAGACACGGACTGACACCCAGTAACAAAGACATGCACTGACACCAAGTAACAAAGACATCCACTTACACCAAGTAACAAAGACATACATTGATACCCAGTAACAAAGACATACACTGATACCCAGTAACACAGACACGAACTGACACCCAGTAACAAAGACATACAAAGATACCCAGTAACCAAGACATACACTTACACCAAGTAACACAGACATCCGCTGACACCAAGAAACAAAGACATCCACTTACACCAAGTAACAAAGACATACATTGATACACAGTAACAAAGACATACATTAAGAGCCAGTAACACAGACACGCACTGACACCCTGTAAAAAAGACATACTCTGATACCCAGTAACACAGACATGCACTGACACCCAGTAACAAAGACATACACTGACACCAAGTCACAAAGACATGCACTGACACCAAGTAACAAAGACATACACTGATACCCATTAACACAGACATACACTTACACCAAGTAACAAAGACAGAAACTGATACCCAGTAACACAGACACACACTTACACCAAGTCACAAAGACATACACTGACACCCAGTAACAAAGACATGCACTGATACCCAGTAACACAGACACGCACTGAAACCCTTTAGCAAAGACATACACTTACACCAAGTAATAAAGACATACACTGACACAAAGTAACAAAGACATAGACTTACACCAAGTAACAAAGACAAACACTGACACCAATTTACAAAGACATACACTGATACCCAATAACACAGACACACACTTACACCAAGTAACAAAGACATACACTGATACCCAAATTCACAGACACACACTGACACCCAGTAACAAAGACATACACTGAAACCAAGTCACAAAGACATACACTGAAATCAAGTAACACAGACATACACTGATCCCCAGGAACACAGACACACACTTACACCAAGTAACAAAGACAGACACTGATACCCAGTAACACAGGCACACACTTACACCAAGTCAAAAAGACATACACTGACAGCAAGTCACAAAGACATAAACTGACACCAAGTAACACAGACACACACTTACACCAAGTAACAAAGACATACACTGATACCCAGGAACACAGACACACACTTACACTAAGTAATAAAACATACACTGACACAAAGTAACAAAGACAAGCACTTAAACCAAGTAACAAAGACATACACTGACACCAAGTAACAAAGACATACACTGATACCCAGTAACACGGACACACAGTTACACCAAGTAACAAAGACATACACTGATACCCAGTAACACAGACATACGCTTCCACCAAGTAACAAAGACATACAAAGATCCCCAGTAACCAAGACATACACTTACACCAAGTAACACAGACATACGCTGACACCAAGAAACAAAGACATTCACTTACACCAAGTAACAAAGACATACATTGATACCCAGTAACAAAGACAGACATTGATTGCCAGTAACACAGACACGCACTGACACCCTGTAACAAAGACATACTCTGATACCCAGTAACACAGACACGCACTGACACCCAGTAACAAAGACATACAATGACACCAAGTCACAAAGACATGCACTGTCACCAAGTAACAAAGACATACACTGATACCCAGTAACACAGACATACACTGACACCAAGTAACAAAGACAGACACTGATAACCAGTAACACAGACAAACACTTACACCAAGTCACAAAGACATACACTGACACCCAGTAACAAAGACATACACTGATACCCAGTAACACAGACACGCACTGAAACCCTTTCGCAAAGACATACACTGACACCAAGTCACAAAGACATACACTGACACCAAGTAACAAAGAAATACACTGACACAAAGTAACAAAGACATACACTGATACCCAGTAACACAGACACACACTTACACCAAGTAACAAAGACATACACTGATACCCAGTAACACAGACACACTCTTACACTAAGTAATAAAGACATACACTGACACAAAGTAACAAAGACATAGACTTACAACAAGTAACAAAGACATGCACTGACACCAATTTACAAAGACATACACTGAAACCCAGTAACACAGACACACACTTACACCAAGTAACAAAGACATACACTGATACTCAGTATCACAGACACACACTGACACCCAGTAACAAAGACATACACTGACACCAAGTCACAAAGACATACACTGACACCAAGTAACACAAACATACACTGACACCAAGTAACAAAGACGTCCACTTACACCAAGTCACAAAGAAATACACTGACACAAAGTATCAAAGACATACACTGATACCAAGTAACAAAGACATACACTGATACCCAGTAACAGAGACACACACTGACACCAAGTAACAAAGACATACAATGATACCCAGTAACACAGACACTCACTTGCACCAAGTATCAAAGACATACACGAACACCAAGTAACAAAGACATACACTTACACCAAGTAAAAAAGACATACACTGACACCAAGTAACAAAGACATACACTGATACCCAGTAGCACAGACACACACTTATACCAAGTAACAAAGACATACACTGATACCCAGCTACACTGACACACACTTACACCAAGTAACACAGACACACACAGACACCAATTAACAAAGACATACACTTACACCAAGTAACAAAGACATACACTGACACCAAGTAACAAAGGCATACACTGATACCCAGTAACACAGACACACACTTACACCAAGTAACAAAGACATACAAAGATACCCAGTAACCAAGACATACACCTACACCAAGTAACACAGACATACACTGACACCAAGTAACAAAGACATCCACATACACCAAGTAACAAAGACATACATTGATACCTAGTAACAAAGACACACATTGATACCCAGTAACACAGACACGCACTGACACCCAGTAACAAAGACATACACTGACACCAAGTCACAAAGACATACAATTACAACAAGTAACAAAAACATACACTGATACCCAATATCACAGACACACACTTACACCAACTAACACAGACATACTCTGACACCTAGTAACAAAGACATACACTGACACCCAGGAACACAGATACACACTGACACCCAGTAACACAGAGAAAAACTTACACCAAGTAACAAAGACAGGCACTGATACCCACTAACACAGACACAAACTTACACAAAGTCACAAAGACATGCACTGACACCCAGTAACAAATTCACACACTGACACCAAGTAACAAAGACATGCACTGATACCCAGTAACACAGACACACACTTACACCAAGTAACAAAGACATACACTGACACCAAGTAACAAAGACATACACTTGCACCAAGTAAAAAAGACATACACTGACACCAAGTAACAAAGACATACACTGATACCCAGTAACACAGACACACACTTACACCAAGTAACAAAGACATACACTGATACCCAGTTACACTGACACACACTGACACCAAGTAACAAAGACTAACTCATACACACACTGTCACCAAGTAACAAAGACGTACACTGATACCCAGTAACACAGACACACACTTACACTAAGTAATAAAGACATACACTGACACAAAGTAACAAAGACATAGACTTACACCAAGTAACAAAGACAAACACTGACACCAAGTAACAAAGACATACACTGATACCCAGTAACACAGACACACACTTACACCAAGTAACAAAGACATACACTGATACCCAGTAACACAGACACACACTGACACCCAGTAACAAAGACACGCACTGACACCAAGTCACAAAGACATACACTGACACCAAGTAACACAGACATACACTGACACCAAGTAACAAAGACGTCCAGTTACACCAAGTAACAAAGACATACATTGATACCCATTAACAAAGACATACATTGATACCCAGTAACACAGACACACGCTTACACCAAGTATCAAAGACATACACTGACACCAAGTAACAAAGACATACACTGATACCAAGTAACAAAGACATACACTGAAACCCAGTAACACAGACACACACTGATGCCAAGTAACAAAGACATACAATGATACCCAGTAACACAGACATACACTTACACCAAGTAACAAAGACATACACTTACACCATGTAACACAGACACACACAGATACCAAGTAACAAAGACATACACTTACACCAAGTAACAAAGACATACACTGACACCAAGTAACAAAGGCAGACACTGATACCCAGTAACACAGACACACACTTACACCAAGTAACAAAGACATACAAAGATACCCACTAACCAAGACATACACTTACACCAAGTAACACAGACATACGCTGACACCAAGTAACAAAGACATCCACTTACAACAAGTAACAAAGACATACATTGATACCCAGTAACAAAGACATACATTGATACCCAGTAACACAGACATGCACTGACACCCATTAACAAAGACATACACTGACAACAAGTCACAAAGACATACACTTGCAACAAGTAAAAAAAGACATATACTAACACCAAGTAACAAAGACATACACTGATACCCAGTAACACAGACACAAACTTACACCAAGTCACAAAGACATACACTGACACCCAGTAACAAAGACATACACTGATACCCAGTAACACAGACACGCACTGAAACCCTTTAGCAAAGACATACACTGACACCAAGTCACAAAGACATACACTGACACCAAGTAACAAAGAAATACACTGACACAAAGTAACAAAGACATACACTGATACCCAGTAACACAGACACATACTTACACCAAGTAACAAAGACATACACTGATACCCAGTAACACAGACAGACACTTACACTAAGTAATGAAGACATACACTGACACAAAGTAACAAAGACATAGACTTACACCAAGTAACAAAGACATACACTGACACCAAGTCACAAAGACATACACTTACACCAAGTAACAAAGACACACACTGATACCCAATATCACAGACACACACTTACACCAACTAACACAGACATACACTGACACCTAGTAACAAAGACATACACTGACACCCAGGAAGTCAGATACACACTGACACCCAGTAACACAGACACAAACGTACACCAAGTCACAAAGACAGGCACTGACACCAAGTAAAAAAGACATACACTTGCACCAAGTAAAAAAAGACATACGCTGACACCAAGTAACAAAGACATACACTGATACCCAGTAACACAGACACACACTTACACCAAGTCACAAAGACATACACTGATACCCAGTAACACACATACACGCACTGAAACCCTTTAGCAACGACATACACTGACACCAAGTCACAAAGACATACACTGACACCAAGTAACAAAGAAATACACTGACACAAAGTAACAAAGACATACACTGATACCCAGTAACACAGACACACACTTACACCAAGTAACAAAGACATACACTGATACCCAGTAACACAGACACACACTTGCACTAAGTAATAAATACATACACTGACACAAAGTAACAAAGACATAGACTTACACCAAGTAACAAAGACATACACTGACACCAAGTAACAAAGACATACACTGATACCCAGTAACACAGACACACACTTACACCAAGTAATAAAGACATACACTGATACCCAGTATCACAGACACACACTGACACCCAGTAACAAAGACATACACTGACACCAAGTAACAAAGACATACACTGACACCAAGTAACACAGACATACACTGACACCAAGTAACAAAGACGTCCACTTACACCAAGTCACAAAGAAATACACTGACACCAAGTCACAAAGACATACACTGATACCAAGTAACAAAGACATACACTGATACACAGTAACACAGACACACACTGACACCAAGTAACAAAGACATACAATGATACCCAGTAACACAGACACACACTTACACCAAGTAACAAAGACATACACTGACACCAATTAACAAAGAAATACACTGATACCCAGTAGCACAGACACACACTTACACCAAGTAACAAAGACATACACTGATACCCAGTAACCAAGACATACACTTACACGAAGTAACACTGACATACGCTGACACCAAGTAACAAATACATCCACTTACACCAAGTAACAAAGACATACATTGATACCCAGTAACAAAGACATACATTGATACCCAGTAACACAGACACGCACTGACACCCTGTAACAAAGACATACACTGACACCAAGTCACAAAGACATACACTTACACCAAGTAACAAAGACATACACTGATACCCAATATCACAGACACACACTTACACCAACTAACACAGACATGCACTGACACCAAGTAACAAAGACATACACTGACACCCAGGAACACAGATGCACACTGACTCCCAGTAACACAGAGGAACACTTACACCAAGTAACAAAGTCAGGCACTGATACCCAGTAACACAGACACAAACTTACACCAAGTCACAAAGACATGCACTGACACCCAGTAACAAATACACACACTGACACCAAGTAACAAAGACATACACTGATACCCAGTAACACAGACACACACTTGCACCAAGTAACAAAGACATACACTGACACCAAGTAACAAAGACATGCACTTGCACCAAGTAAAAAAGACAGACACTGACACCAAGTAACAAAGACATACACTGATACCCAGTAACACAGACACACACTTACACCAAGTAACAAAGACATACACTGATACCCAGTTACACTGACACACACTGACAACAAGTAACAAAGACTAACTCATACACACACTGTCACCAAGTAACAAAGACATACACTGATACCCAGTAACACAGACACACACTTACACCAAGTAACAAAGACATACACTGATACCCAGTAACACAGACACACACTGACACCCAGTAACAAAGACACGCACTGACACCAAGTCACAAAGACTACCACTTACACCAAGTAACAAAGACATACATTGATACCCATTAACAAAGACATACATTGATACCCAGTAACACAGACACGCACTGACACCCAGTAACAATGACATGCACAGACACCCAGTAACACAGAAACACACTTACTCCAAGTATCAAAGACATACACTGACACCAAGTAACAAAGACATACACTTACACTAAGTAAAAAAGACATACACTGATACCCAGTATCACACACACACACTGACACCCAGTAACAAAGACATACATTGACACCAAGTCACAAAGACATACACTGACACCAAGTAACACAGACATACACTGACACCAAGTAACAAAGACGTCTACTTCCACCAAGTCACAAAGAAATACGCTGACACCAAGTCACAAAGACATACACTGATACCAAGTAACAAAGACATACACTGATACCCAGTAACACAGACACACACTGATACCAAGTAACAAAGGCATACAATGATACCCAGTAACACAGACACACACTTACACCAAGTAACAAAGACATACACTGACACCAATTAACAAAGAAATACACTGATACCCAGTAACAAAGACATACACTTACACCAAGTAAAAAAGACATACACTGACACCAAGTAACAAAGACATACAATGATACCCAGTAACACAGACACACACTTACACCAAGTAACAAAGACATACACTGACACCAATTAACAAAGAAATACACTGATACCCAGTAACAAAGACATACACTTACACCAAGTAAAAAAGACACACACTTACACCAAGTAACAAAGACATACACTGATACCCTGTGACATTGACACACACTTACACCATGTAACACAGACACACACAGACACCAAGTAACAAAGAAATACACTGATACCCAGTAACACAGACACACACTTACACCAAGTAACAAAGACATACAAAGATACCCAGTAACCAAACATACACTTACACCAAGTAACACAGACATACGCTGACACCAAGTAACAAAGACATCCACTTACACCAAGTCACAAAGACATACATTGATACCCAGTAACAAAGACATGCATTGATACCCAGTAACACAGACACGCACTGACACCCAGCAACAAAGACATACACTGATACACAGTAACACAGACACGCACTGACACCCATTAGCAAAGACATACACTGACACCAAGTCACAAAGACATACACTTACACCAAGTAACAATGACATACACTGATACCCAATATCACAGACACACACTTACACCAAATAACACAGACATACACTGACACCTAGTAACAAAGACATACACTGACACCCAGCAAAGCCGATAAACACTGACACCCAGTAACGCAGAGAAACACTTACACCAAGTAACAAAGACAGGCACTGATACCCAGTAACACAGACACGAACTTACACCAAGTCACAAAGACATGCACTGACACCAAGTAACAAAGGCATACAATGATACCCAGTAACACAGACACACACTTACACCAAGTAACAAAGACATACAAAGATACCCAGTAACCAAGACATACACTTACACCAAGTAACACAGACACACACTTACATCAAGTAACAAAGACAGACACTGATACCCAGTAACACAGACACACCCTGACACCAAGTCACAAAGTCATACACTGACACCCAGTAACAAAGACATCACTGATACCCAGTAACACAGACACGCACTGACACTCAGTAAGAAAGACATAAACTTACACCAAGTAACAAAGACATACACTGATACCCAGTAACACAGACACACACTTACACCAAGTAACAAAGACATACACTGACACCAAGTAACAAAGACATACACTTACACCAAGTAACAAAGACAGACACTGATATCCAGTAACACAGACACACACTTGCACCAAGTAACAAAGACATACACTGATACCCAGTAACACAGACACGCACTGACACCCAGTAACAAAGACATACACTGTCACCAAGTAACAAAGACATACAATGACACAAAGTAACAAAGACATACACTGATACCCAGTAACACAGACACACACTTACACCAAGTAACAAAGACAGACACTGATACCCAGTAACACAGACACACCCTGACACCAAGTCACAAAGTCATTCACCAACACCCAGTAATAAAGACATCACTGATACCCAGTAACACAGACACGCACTGACACCCAGTAACAAAGACATACACTGACACCAAGTCACAAAGACATAGACTGACACCAAGTAACAAAGACATACACTTACGCCAAGTAACAAAGACATACACTGACACCAAGTAACAAAGACATACACTGATACCCAGTAACACAGACACACACTTACACCAAGTAACAAAGACATACACTGACACCAAGTAACAAAGACATACACTTACACCAAGCAAAAAAGACATACACTGACACCAAGTAACAAAGACAGACAATGATACCCATTAACACAGACACACACTTAGACCAAGTAACAAAGACATACACTGATACCCAGTTACACTGACACACACTGACACCAAGTCACAAAGACATGCACTGACAGCCAGTAACAAAGACACACAGTGACACCAAGTAACAAAGACATACACTGATACCCAGTAACACAGACACACACTTACACCAAGTAACAAAGACATACACTGATACCCAGGAACACAGACACACACTTACACCAAGTAACAAAGACAGACACTGATATCCAGTAACACAGACACACACTTGCACCAAGTAACAAAGACATACACTGACACCCAGTAACAAAGACATTCACTGACACCAAGTCACAAAGACATGCACTGACACCCAGAAGCAAAGACACACACAGACACCAAGTAACAAAGGCTAACACATACCCACACTGTCACCAAGTAACAAAGACATACACTGACACCCAGTAACAAAGACATACACTGACACCAAGTCAAAAAGACATGCACTGACACCAAGTAACAAAGACACTTACTGACACCAAGTAACAAAGACATACACCGATACCCAGTAACACAGACACACACTTACACAAAGTAACAAAAACAGACACTGATACCCAGTAACACAGACACACACTTGCACTAAGTAATAAGGACATACACTGATACCAATTAATAAAGACATACACTGACACCAAGTAACAAAGACATACACTGATACCCAGTAACACAGACACAAACTTACACGAAGTAACAATGACATGCACTGATACCCAGTTACACTGACACACACTTACACCAATTAACGCAGACACACACAGACACCAAGTAACAAAGACATACACTAATACCCAGTAACACAGACACACACTTACACCAAGTAACAAAGACATACACTGACAACAAGTAACAAAGACATACACTTACACCAAGCAACAAAGACATACACTGACACCAAGTAACAAAGGCATACACTGATACCCAGTAACACAGACACACACTTACACCAAGTAACAAAGACATACAAAGATACCCAGTAACCAAGACATACACTTACACCAAGTAACACAGACATACGCTGACACCAAGTAACAAAGACATCCACTTACACCAAGTAACAAAGACATACATTGATACCCAGTAACAAAGACATACATTGATACCCAGTAACACAGACACGCACTGACACCCAGTAACAAAGACATTCACTGACACCAAGTCACAAAGACATGCACTGACACCCAGAAGCAAAGACACACACAGACACCAAGTAACAAAGGCTAACACATACACACACTGTCACCAAGTAACAAAGACATACACTGACACCCAGTAACAAAGACATACACTGACACCAAGTCAAAAAGACATGCACTGACACCAAGTAACAAAGACACTTACTGACACCAAGTAACAAAGACATACACCGATACCCAGTAACACAGACACACACTTACACAAAGTAACAAAAACAGACACTGATACCCAGTTACACAGACACACACTTGCACTAAGTAATAAGGACATACACTGATACCAATTAATAAAGACATACACTGACACCAAGTAACAAAGACATACACTGATACCCATTAACACAGATACAAACTTACACGAAGTAACAATGACAGACACTGATACCCAGTTACACTGACACATAACTTACACCAAGTAACACAGACACACACAGACGCCAAGTAACAAAGACATACACTGATACCCAGTAACACAGACACACACTTACACCAAGTAACAAAGACATACACTGACAACAAGTAACAAAGACATACACTTACACCAAGCAACAAAGACATACACTGACACCAAGTAACAAAGGCATACACTGATACCCAGTAACACAGACACACACTTACACCAAGTAACAAAGACATACAAAGATACCCAGTAACCAAGACATACACTTACACCAAGTAACACCGACATCCACTTACACCAAGTAACAAAGACATACACTGACACCAAGTCACAAAGACATACACTGACACCAAGTAACAAAGACATACACTGATACCCAGTAACACAGACACACACTTACACCAAGTAACAAAGACATACACTGATACCCAGTAACACAGACAGACACTGACACCCAGTAACAAAGACATACACTGACACAAAGTCACAATTACATACACTGACACCAAGTAACAGAGACATACACTGATACCCAGTAACACAGACACACCCTTACACCAAGTCACAAATATATACAATGACACCCAGTAAGAAAGACATACCCTGATACCCAGTAACACAGACACACACTTACACCAAGTAACAAAGACATACACTGATACCCAGTAACACAGACAAACACTTACTCTGAGTAATAAAGACCTACACTGACACAAAGTAACAAAGACATACACTTACATCAAGTAACAAAGACATACACTGACACCAAGTAACAAAGACATACACTGATACCCATTAACACAGACACACACTTGCACCAAGTAACAAAGACACACACTGATACCCAGTGACACAGACACACACTTACACTAAGTAATAAAGACATACACTGTCACAAAGTAACAAAGACATACACTTACACCAAGTAACAAAGACATACACTGACACCAAGTCACAAAGCCATACACTGACACAAAGTAACAAAGACATACACTGATACTCAATAACACAGACACACACTTACACCAAGTAACAAAGACATACATTGATACCCAGTAACACAGACACACACTTACACTAAGTCATAAAGACATACACTGACACAAAGTAATAAAGACATACACTTACACCAAGTAACAAAGATATACACTGACATCAAGTAACAAAGACATACACTGATACCAAGTAACACAGACACACACTGACACCAAGTCACAAAGACATACACTGACACCAAGTAACACAGTCATACACTGTCACCAAGTAACAAAGACGTCCACTTACACCAAGTAACAAAGACATACTTTGATACCCTTTAACAAAGAAATACATTGATACCAAGTAACACAGACAAGCACTGAAACCCAAATACAA
The DNA here is from genome assembly GCF_036365525.1 of Heterodontus francisci. NCBI lineage: Eukaryota > Metazoa > Chordata > Chondrichthyes > Heterodontiformes > Heterodontidae > Heterodontus > Heterodontus francisci. The sequence goes on along the minus strand of NW_027140250.1, from coordinate 10,930,207 downwards.
TGACATACACTGACACCCAGTAACACAGAAACGCACTGACACCAAGTCACAAAGACTACCACTTACACCAAGTAACAAAGACATACATTGATACCCATTAACAAAGACATACATTGATACCCAGTAACACAGACACGCACTGACACCCAGTAACAATGACATGCACAGACACCCAGTAACACAGACACACACTTACTCCAAGTATCAAAGACATACACTGACACCAAGTAACAAAGACATACACTTACACCAAGTAAAAAAGACATACACTGATACCCAGTATCACACACACACACTGACACCCAGTAACAAAGACATACACTGACACCAAGTCACAAAGACATACACTGACACCAAGTAACACAGACATACACTGACACCAAGTAACAAAGACGTCCACTTCCACCAAGTCACAAAGAAATACACTGACGCCAAGTCACAAAGACATACACTGATACCAAGTAACAAAGACATACACTGATACCCAGTAACACAGACACACACTGATACCAAGCAACAAAGACATACAATGATACCCAGTAACACAGACACACACTTACACCAAGTAACAAAGACATACACTGACACCAATTAACAAAGAAATACACTGATACCCAGTAACGAAGACATACACTTACACCAAATAAAAAAGACATACACTGACACCAAGTAACAAAGACATACAATGATACCCAGTAACACAGACACACACTTACACCAAGTAACAAAGACATACACTGACACCAATTAACAAAGAAATACACTGATACCCAGTAACAAAGACATACACTTACACCAAGTAAAAAAGACACACACTTACACCAAGTAACAAAGACATACACTGATACCCTGTGACACTGACACACACTTACACCATGTAACACAGACACACACAGACACCAAGTAACAAAGACATACACTGATACCCAGTAAAACAGACACACACTTACACCAAGTAACAAAGACATACAAAGATACCCAGTAACCAAACATACACTTACACCAAGTAACACAGACATACGCTGACACCAAGTAACAAAGACAACCACTTACACCAAGTAACAAAGACATACATTGATACCCAGTAACAAAGACATACATTGATACCCAGTAACACAGACACGCACTGACATCCAGCAACAAAGACATACACTGATACACAGTAACACAGACACGCACTGACACCCATTAACAAAGACATACAATGACACCAAGTCACAAAGACATACACTTACACCAAGTAACAAAGACATACACTGATACCCAATATCACAGACACACACTTACACCAAATAACACAGACATACACTGACACCTAGTCACAAAGACATACACTGACACCCAGCAAAACAGATACACACTGTCACCCAGTAACGCAGAGAAACACTTACACCAAGTAACAAAGACAGGCACTGATACCCAGTAACACAGACACGAACTTACACCAAGTCACAAAGACATGCACTGACACCAAGTAACAAAGGCATACACTGATACCCAGTAACACAGACACACACTTACACCAAGTAACAAAGACATACAAAGATACCCAGTAACCAAGACATACACTTACACCAGGTAACACAGAAACACACTTACATCAAGTAACAAAGACAGACACTGATACCCAGTAACACAGACACACCCTGACACCAAGTCAGAAAGTCATACACTGACACCCAGTAACAAAGACATCACTGATACCCAGTAACACAGACACGCACTGACACTCAGTAACAAAGACATAAACTGAAACCAAGTCACAAAGACATACACTGTCACCAAGTAACAAAGACATACACTGACACAAAGTAACAAAGACATACACTGATACCCAGTAACACAGACACACACTTACACCAAGTAACAAAGACAGACACTGATACCCAGTAACACAGACACACCCTGACACCAAGTCACAAAGTCATTCACCGACACCCAGTAACAAAGACATCACTGATACGCAGTAACACAGACACGCACTGACACCCAGTAACAAAGACATACACTGACACCAAGTCACAAAGACATACACTGACACCAAGTAACAAAGACATACACTTACACCAAGTAACAAAGACATTCACTGACACCAAGTAACAAAGACATACACTGATACCCAGTAACACAGACACACACTTACACCAAGTAACAAAGACATACACTGACACCAAGTAACAAAGACATACACTTACACCAAGCAAAAAAGACATACACTGACACCAAGTAACAAAGACAGACAATGATACCCATTAACACAGACACACACTTAGACCAAGTAACAAAGACATACACTGATACCCAGTTACACTGACACACACTGACAACAAGTCACAAAGACATGCACTGACAGCCAGTAACAAAGACACACAGTGACACCAAGTAACAAAGACATACACTGATACCCAGTAACACAGACACACACTTACACCAAGTAACAAAGACATACACTGATCCCCAGGAACACAGACACACACTTACACCAAGTAACAAAGACAGACACTGATACCCAGTAACACAGACACGCACTGACACCCAGCAACAAAGATATACACTGATACACAGTAACACAGACACGCACTGACACCCATTAACAAAGACATACACTGACACCAAGTCACAAAGACATACACTTACACCAAGTAACAAAGACATACACTGATACCCAATATCACAGACACACACTTACACCAAATAACACAGACATACACTGACACCTAGTCACAAAGACATACACTGACACCCAGCAAAACAGATACACACTGACACCCAGTAACGCAGAGAAACACTTACACCAAGTAACAAAGACAGGCACTGATACCCAGTAACACAGACACGAACTTACACCAAGTCACAAAGACATGCACTGACACCAAGTAACAAAGGCATACACTGATACCCAGTAACACAGACACACACTTACACCAAGTAACACAGAAACACACTTACATCAAGTAACAAAGACAGACACTGATAGCCAGTAACACAGACACACCCTGACACCAAGTCAGAAAGTCATACACTGACACCCAGTAACAAAGACATCACTGATACCCAGTAACACAGACACGCACTGACACTCAGTAACAAAGACATAAACTGACACCAAGTCACAAAGACATACACTGTCACCAAGTAACAAAGACATACACTGACACAAAGTAACAAAGACATACACTGATACCCAGTCACACAGACACACACTTACACCAAGTAACAAAGACAGACACTGATACCCAGTAACACAGACACACCCTGACACCAAGTCACAAAGTCATTCACCGACACCCAGTAACAAAGACATCACTGATACGCAGTAACACAGACACGCACTGACACCCAGTAACAAAGACATACACTGACACCAAGTCACAAAGACATACACTGACACCAAGTAACAAAGACATACACTTACGCCAAGTAACAAAGACATTCACTGACACCAAGTAACAAAGACATACACTGATACCCAGTAACACAGACACACACTTACACCAAGTAACAAAGACATACACTGACACCAAGTAACAAAGACATACACTTACACCAAGCAAAAAAGACATACACTGACACCAAGTAACAAAGACAGACAATGATAGCCATTAACACAGACACACACTTAGACCAATTAACAAAGACATACACTGATACCCAGTTACACTGACACACACTGACACCAAGTCACAAAGACATGCACTGACAGCCAGTAACAAAGACACACAGTGACACCAAGTAACAAAGACATACACTGATACCCAGTAACACAGACACACACTTACACCAAGTAACAAAGACATACACTGATACCCAGGAACACAGACACACACTTACACCAAGTAACAAAGACAGACACTGATATCCAGTAACACAGACACACACTTGCACCAAGTAAGAAAGACAGACACTGACACCCAGTAACAAAGACATTCACTGACACCAAGTCACAAAGACATGCACTGACACCCAGAAGCAAAGACACACACAGACACCAAGTAACAAAGGCTAACACATACACACATTGTCACCAAGTAACAAAGACATACACTGACACCCAGTAACAAAGACATACACTGACACCAAGTCAAAAAGACATGCACTGACACCCAGTAACAAAGACACTTACTGACACCAAGTAACAAAGACATACACCGATACCCAGGAACACAGACACACACTTAAACCAAGTAACAAAGACAGACACTGATACCCAGTAACACAGACACACACTTGCACTAAGTAATAAGGACATACACTGATACCAAGTAATAAAGACATACACTGACACCAAGTAACAAAGACATACACTGATACCCAGTAACACAGACACAAACTTACACGAAGTAACAAAGACATACACTGATACCCAGTTACACTGACACACACTTACACCAAGTAACACAGACACACACAGACGCCAAGTAACAAAGACATACACTGATACCAAGTAACACAGACACACACTTACACCAAGTAACAAAGACATACACTGACAACAAGTAACAAAGACATACACTTACACCAAGCAACAAAGACAGACACTGACACCAAGAAACAAAGGCATACACTGATACCCAGTAACACAGACACACACTTACACCAAGTAACAAAGACATACAAAGATACCCAGTAACCAAGACATACACTTACACCAAGTAACACAGACATACGCTGACACCAAGTAACAAAGACATCCACTTACACCAAGTAACAAAGACATACATTGATACCCAGTAACAAAGACAAACATTGATACCCAGTAACACAGACACGCACTGACACCCAGTAACAAAGACATACACTGATACCCAGTAACACAGACACGCACTGACACCCATTAACAAAGACATACACTGACACCAAGTCACAAAGACAGACACTGACACCAAGTAACAAAGACATATACTGATACCCAGTAACACAGACAGACACTGACACCCAGTAACAAAGACATACACTGACACCAAGTCACAATTACATACACTGACACCAAGTAACAGAGACATACACTGATACCCAGTAACACAGACACACCCTTACACCAAGTCACAAAGATATACAATGACACCCAGTGAGAAAGACATACACTGATACCCAGTAACACAGACACACACTTACACCAAGTAACAAAGACATACACTGATACCCAGTAACACAGACAAACACTTACTCTGAGTAATAAAGACATACACTGACACAAAGTAACAAAGACATACACTTACATCAAGTAACAAAGACATACACTGACACCAAGTAACAAAGACATACACTGATACCCACTAACACAGACACACGCTTGCACCAAGTAACAAAGACACACACTGATACCCAGTGACACAGACACACACTTACACTAAGTAATAAATACATACATTGTCACAAAGTAACAAAGACATACACTTACACGAAGTAACAAAGACATACACTGACACCAAGTCACAAAGACATACACTGACACATAGTAACAAAGACATACACTGATACCCAATAACACAGACACACACTTACACCAAGTAACAAAGACATACATTGATACCCAGTAACACAGACACACACTTACACTAAGTCATAAAGACATACACTGACACAAAGTAATAAAGACATACACTTACACCAAGTAACAAAGATATACACTGACATCAAGTAACAAAGACATACACTGATACCCAGTAACACAGACACACACTGACACCAAGACACAAAGACATACACTGACACCAAGTAACACAGTCATACACTGACACCAAGTAACAAAGACGTCCACTTACACCAAGTAACAAAGACATACTTTGATACCCTTTAACAAAGAAATACATTGATACCAAGTAACACAGACAAGCACTGAAACCAAAATACAATGACATACACTGACACCCAGTAACACAGACACGCACTGACACCCAGTAACAAAGTCATACACTGACACCAAGTCACAAAGACATACACTGACACCAAGTAACAAAGACAGACACTGGTACCCAGTAACACAGACACACACTGGGCTGCATATTGGCGCAGTGGTTAGCACCGCAGCCTCACAGCTCCAGGGTCCCGGATCCGATTCTGGGTACAGCCTGTGCGGAGTTTGCAAGTTCTGCCTGTGTCTGCGTGGGTTTCCTGCCGGGTGCTCCGGTTTCCTCCCACATGCCAAAGACTTGCAGGTTGATAGGTTAATTAGCCATGATAAATTGCCCCTAGTATAGGTAGGTGGTAGGGAAAAAATATAGGGAAAGGTGGGGATCTGATAGGATTATGGGATTGGTGTCGGATTAATGTAAATGTGTGGTTGATGGTCTGCACACAATCGGTGGGACGAAGGGCCTGTTTCAGTGCTGTATCTCGAAACTAAACTAAATACTGACACCCAGTGTCACAGACACACACTGACACCGAGGAATACAGATACACACTGACACCCAGTCACACAGAGAAACACTGACGCCAAGTAGCAAAGACATGCACTGATACACAGTAACCAAGACATACACTTACACCAAGTAACACAGACATACACTGACACCAAGTAACAAAGACATACATTGATACCCAGTAACACAGACACTCACTGATACCCAGTAACACAGACACGCACTGACACAAAGTAATAAAGACAAACACTGACACAAAGTAACAAAGACATACACTTACACCAAGTAATAAAGACATTCACTGATACCCAGTAACACAGAAACACACTTACACCAAGTAACAAAGACATACACTGATACCCAGTAACACAGACACACACTGACACCCAGTTACAAAGACATACACTGACACCAAGTCACTAAGACATACACTGACACCAAGTAACAAAGACATCCACTTACACCAAGTAACAAAGACATACATTGATACCCAGTAACAAAGACATACATTGATACCCAGTAACAAAGACATACACTGATACCCTGAAACAAAGACATACATTGATACCCAGTAACAAAGACATACATTGATACCCAGTAACAAAGACGTACACTGATACCCAGTAACACAGACACACACTTACACCAAGTAACAAAGACATACACTGATACCCAGTAACAAAGACGTACACTGATACCCAGTAACACAGACAAACAGTTACACCAAGTAACAAAGGCATACACTGATACCCAGAAACACAGACATACACTGACACCAAGTAACAAAGACATACTCTTACACCAAGTAACAAAGACACACACTTACACGAAGTAACGCAGACAGACAATGACACCAAGTAACAAAGACATACACTGATACGCAGCAACACAGACACACACTTACACCAAGTAACAAAGACAGACACTGATACCCAGTAACACAGACACACACTTGCACCAAGTAACAAGGACATACACTGATACCCAGTAACAAAGACAACACTTACACCAATTAACAAAGACACACACTTACACCAAGTAACAAAGACATACACTGACACCAAGTAACAAAGACATACACTTACACAAAGTAACAAAGACAAACACTGATACCAAGTAGCAAAGACATACACTGATACCCAGTAACACAGACACACACTGACACACAGTAACAAAGACATACACTGACACCAAGTCACAAAGACGTACACTGACACCAAGTAACAAAGACGTCTACTTCCACCAAGTCACAAAGAAATACGCTGACACCAAGTCACAAAGACATACACTGATACCAAGTAGCAAAGACATACACTGATACCCAGTAACACAGACACACACTGATACCAAGTAACAAAGACATACAATGATACCCAGTAACACAGACACACACTTACACCAAGTAACAAAGACATACACTGACACCAATTAACAAAGAAATACACTGATACCCAGTAACAAAGACATACACTTACACCAAGTAAAAAAGACATACACTGACACCAAGTAACAAAGACATACAATGATACCCAGTAACACAGACACACACTGACACCCAGTATCAAAGACATACACTGACACCAAGTCACAAAGACATACACTGACACCAAGTAACACAGACATACACTGACACCAAGTAACAAAGACGTCTACTTCCACCAAGTCACAAAGAAATACGCTGACACCAAGTCACAAAGACATACACTGATACCAAGTAACAAAGACATACACTGATACCCAGTAACACAGACACACACTGATACCAAGTAACAAAGACATACAATGATACCCAGTAACACAGACACACACTTACACCAAGTAACAAAGACATACACTGACACCAATTAACAAAGAAATACACTGATACCCAGTAACAAAGACATACACTTACACCAAGTAAAAAAGACACACACTTACACCAAGTAACAAAGACATACACTGATACCCTGTGACACTGACACACACTTACACCATGTAACACAGACACACACAGACACCAAGTAACAAAGACATACACTGATACCCAGTAACACAGACACACACTTACACCAAGTAACAAAGACATACAAAGATACCCAGTAACCAAACATACACTTACACCAAGTAACACAGACATACGCTGACACCAAGTAACAAAGACATCCACTTACACCAAGTCACAAAGACATACATTGATACCCAGTAACAAAGACATACATTGATACCCAGTAACACAGACACGCACTGACACCCAGCAACAAAGACATACACTGATACACAGTAACACAGACACGCACTGACACCAATTAACAAAGACATACACTGACACCAAGTCACAAAGACATACACTTACACCAAGTAACAAAGACATACACTGATACCCAATATCACAGACACACACTTACACCAAATAACACAGACATACACTGACACCTAGTAACAAAGACATACACTGACACCCAGCAAAGCCGATAAACACTGACACCCAGTAACGCAGAGAAACACTTACACCAAGTAACAAAGACAGGCACTGATACCCAGTAACACAGACACGAAATTACACCAAGTCACAAAGACATGCACTGACACCAAGTAACAAAGGCATACACTGATACCCAGTAACACAGACACACACTTACACCAAGTAACAAAGACATACAAAGATACCCAGTAACCAAGACATACACTTACACCAAGTAACACAGACACACACTTACATCAAGTAACAAAGACAGACACTGATACCCAGTAACACAGACACACCCTGACACCAAGTCACAAAGTCATACACTGACACCCAGTAACAAAGACATCACTGATACCCAGTAACACAGACACGCACTGACACTCAGTAAGAAAGACATACACTTACACCAAGTAACAAAGACATTCACTGACACCAAGTAACAAAGACATACACTGATACCCAGTAACACAGACACACAATTACACCAAGTAACAAAGACATACACTGACACCAAGTAACAAAGACATACACTTACACCAAGCAAAAAAGACAGACACTGACACCAAGTAACAAAGACAGACAATGATACCCATTAACACAGACACACACTTAGACCAAGTAACAAAGACATACACTGATACCCAGTTACACTGACACACACTGACACCAAGTCACAAAGACATGCACTGACAGCCAGTAACAAAGACACACAGTGACACCAAGTAACAAAGTCATACACTGATACCCAGTAACACAGACACACACAGACACCAAGTAACAAAGACATACACTGATCCCCAGGAACACAGACACACACTTACACCAAGTAACAAAGACAGACACTGATATCCAGTAACACAGACACACACTTGCACCAAGTAAGAAAGACATACGCTGACACCAAGTAACAAAGACATCCACTTACTCCAAGTCACAAAGACATACATTGATACCCAGTAACAAAGACATACATTGATACCCAGTAACACAGACACACACTTACACCAAGTAACAAAGACATACACTGACACCAAGTAACAAAGACATACACTTACACCAAGCAAAAAAGACAGACACTGACACCAAGTAACAAAGACAGACAATGATACCCATTAACACAGACACACACTTAGACCAAGTAACAAAGACATACACTGATACCCAGTTACACTGACACACACTGACACCAAGTCACAAAGACATGCACTGACAGCCAGTAACAAAGACACACAGTGACACCAAGTAACAAAGACATACACTGATACCCAGTAACACAGACACACACAGACACCAAGTAACAAAGACATACACTGATCCCCAGGAACACAGACACACACTTACACCAAGTAACAAAGACAGACACTGATATCCAGTAACACAGACACACACTTGCACCAAGTAAGAAAGACATACGCTGACACCAAGTAACAAAGACATCCACTTACACCAAGTCACAAAGACATACATTGATACCCAGTAACAAAGACATACATTGATACCCAGTAACACAGACACGCACTGACACCCAGCAACAAAGACATACACTGATACACAGTAACACAGACACGCACTGACACCCATTAACAAAGACATACACTGACACCAAGTCACAAAGACATACACTTACACCAAGTAACAAAGACATACACTGATACCCAATATCACAGACACACACTTACACCAAATAACACAGACATACACTGACACCTAGTAACAAAGACATACACTGACACCCAGCAAAGCCGATAAACACTGACACCCAGTAACGCAGAGAAACACTTACACCAAGTAACAAAGACAGGCACTGATACCCAGTAACACAGACAAAAACTTACACCAAGTCACAAAGACATGCACTGACACCAAGTAACAAAGGCATACACTGATACCCAGTAACACAGACACACACTTACACCAAGTAACAAAGACATACAAAGATACCCAGTAACCAAGACATACACTTACACCAAGTAACACAGACACACACTTACATCAAGTAACAAAGACAGACACTGATACCCAGTAACACAGACACACCCTGACACCAAGTCACAAAGTCATACACTGACACCCAGTAACAAAGACATCACTGATACCCAGTAACACAGACACGCACTGACACTCAGTAAGAAAGACATACACTTACACCAAGTAACAAAGACATTCACTGACACCAAGTAACAAAGACATACACTGATACCCAGTAACACAGACACACACTTACACCAAGTAACAAAGACATACACTGACACCAAGTAACAAAGACATACACTTACACCAAGCAAAAAAGACATACACTGACACCAAGTAACAAAGACAGACAATGATACCCATTAACACAGACACACACTTACACCAAGTAACAAAGACATACACTGATCCCCAGGAACACAGACACACACTTACACCAAGTAACAAAGACAGACACTGATATCCAGTAACACAGACACACACTTGCACCAAGTAAGAAAGACATACACTGACACCCAGTAACAAAGACATTCACTGACACCAAGTCACAAAGACATGCACTGACACCCAGAAGCAAAGACACACACAGACACCAAGTAACAAAGGCTAACACATACACACACTGTCACCAAGTAACAAAGACATACACTGACACCCAGTAACAAAGACATACACTGACACCAAGTCAAAAAGACATGCACTGACACCCAGTAACAAAGACACTTACTGACACCAAGTAACAAAGACATACACTGATACCCAGTAACAAAGACATACACTTACACCAAGTAAAAAAGACACACACTTACACCAAGTAACAAAGACATACACTGATACCCTGTGACACTGACACACACTTACACCATGTAACACAGACACACACAGACACCAAGTAACAAAGACATACACTGATACCCAGTAAAACAGACACACACTTACACCAAGTAACAAAGACATACAAAGATACCCAGTAACCAAACATACACTTACACCAAGTAACACAGACATACGCTGACACCAAGTAACAAAGACATCCACTTACACCAAGTAACAAAGACATACATTGATACCCAGTAACAAAGACATACATTGATACCCAGTAACACAGACACGCACTGACACCCAGCAACAAAGACATACACTGATACACAGTAACACAGACACGCACTGACACCCATTAACAAAGACATACACTGACACCAAGTCACAAAGACATACACTTACACCAAGTAACAAAGACATACACTGATACCCAATATCACAGACACACACTTACACCAAATAACACAGACATACACTGACACCTAGTCACAAAGACATACACTGACACCCAGCAAAACAGATACACACTGACACCCAGTAACGCAGAGAAACACTTACACCAAGTAACAAAGACAGGCACTGATACCCAGTAACACAGACACGAACTTACACCAAGTCACAAAGACATGCACTGACACCAAGTAACAAAGACATACACTGATACCCAGTTACACTGACACACACTGACACCAAGTCACAAAGACATGCACTGACAGCCAGTAACAAAGACACACAGTGACACCAAGTAACAAAGTCATACACTGATACCCAGTAACACAGACACACACAGACACCAAGTAACAAAGACATACACTGATCCCCAGGAACACAGACACACACTTACACCAAGTAACAAAGACAGACACTGATATCCAGTAACACAGACACACACTTGCACCAAGTAAGAAAGACATAGGCTGACACCAAGTAACAAAGACATCCACTTACACCAAGTCACAAAGACATACATTGATACCCAGTAACAAAGACATACATTGATACCCAGTAACACAGACACCAACTTACACCAAGTAACAAAGACATACACTGACACCAAGTAACAAAGACATACACTTACACCAAGCAAAAAAGACAGACACTGACACCAAGTAACAAAGACAGACAATGATACCCATTAACACAGACACACACTTAGACCAAGTAACAAAGACATACACTGATACCCAGTTACACTGACACACACTGACACCAAGTCACAAAGACATGCACTGACAGCCAGTAACAAAGACACACAGTGACACCAAGTAACAAAGACATACACTGATACCCAGTAACACAGACACACACAGACACCAAGTAACAAAGACATACACTGATCCCCAGGAACACAGACACACACTTACACCAAGTAACAAAGACAGACACTGATATCCAGTAACACAGACACACACTTGCACCAAGTAAGAAAGACATACGCTGACACCAAGTAACAAAGACATCCACTTACACCAAGTCACAAAGACATACATTGATACCCAGTAACAAAGACATACATTGATACCCAGTAACACAGACACGCACTGACACCCAGCAACAAAGACATACACTGATACACAGTAACACAGACACGCACTGACAACCATTAACAAAGACATACACTGACACCAAGTCACAAAGACATACACTTACACCAAGTAACAAAGACATACACTGATACCCAATATCACAGACACACACTTACACCAAATAACACAGACATACACTGACACCTAGTAACAAAGACATACACTGACACCCAGCAAAGCCGATAAACACTGACACCCAGTAACGCAGAGAAACACTTACACCAAGTAACAAAGACAGGCACTGATACCCAGTAACACAGACAAAAACTTACACCAAGTCACAAAGACATGCACTGACACCAAGTAACAAAGGCATACACTGATACCCAGTAACACAGACACACACTTACACCAAGTAACAAAGACATACAAAGATACCCAGTAACCAAGACATACACTTACACCAAGTAACACAGACACACACTTACATCAAGTAACAAAGACAGACACTGATACCCAGTAACACAGACACACCCTGACACCAAGTCACAAAGTCATACACTGACACCCAGTAACAAAGACATCACTGATACCCAGTAACACAGACACGCACTGACACTCAGTAAGAAAGACATACACTTACACCAAGTAACAAAGACATTCACTGACACCAAGTAACAAAGACATACACTGATACCCAGTAACACAGACACACACTTACACCAAGTAACAAAGACATACACTGACACCAAGTAACAAAGACATACACTTACACCAAGCAAAAAAGACATACACTGACACCAAGTAACAAAGACAGACAATGATACCCATTAACACAGACACACACTTACACCAAGTAACAAAGACATACACTGATCCCCAGGAACACAGACACACACTTACACCAAGTAACAAAGACAGACACTGATATCCAGTAACACAGACACACACTTGCACCAAGTAAGAAAGACATACACTGACACCCAGTAACAAAGACATTCACTGACACCAAGTCACAAAGACATGCACTGACACCCAGAAGCAAAGACACACACAGACACCAAGTAACAAAGGCTAACACATACACACACTGTCACCAAGTAACAAAGACATACACTGACACCCAGTAACAAAGACATACACTGACACCAAGTCAAAAAGACATGCACTGACACCCAGTAACAAAGACACTTACTGACACCAAGTAACAAAGACATACACTGATACCCAGTAACAAAGACATACACTTACACCAAGTAAAAAAGACACACACTTACACCAAGTAACAAAGACATACACTGATACCCTGTGACACTGACACACACTTACACCATGTAACACAGACACACACAGACACCAAGTAACAAAGACATACACTGATACCCAGTAAAACAGACACACACTTACACCAAGTAACAAAGACATACAAAGATACCCAGTAACCAAACATACACTTACACCAAGTAACACAGACATACGCTGACACCAAGTAACAAAGACATCCACTTACACCAAGTAACAAAGACATACATTGATACCCAGTAACAAAGACATACATTGATACCCAGTAACACAGACACGCACTGACACCCAGCAACAAAGACATACACTGATACACAGTAACACAGACACGCACTGACACCCATTAACAAAGACATACACTGACACCAAGTCACAAAGACATACACTTACACCAAGTAACAAAGACATACACTGATACCCAATATCACAGACACACACTTACACCAAATAACACAGACATACACTGACACCTAGTCACAAAGACATACACTGACACCCAGCAAAACAGATACACACTGACACCCAGTAACGCAGAGAAACACTTACACCAAGTAACAAAGACAGGCACTGATACCCAGTAACACAGACACGAACTTACACCAAGTCACAAAGACATGCACTGACACCAAGTAACAAAGGCATACACTGATACCCAGTAACACAGACACACACTTACACCAAGTAACAAAGACATACAAAGATACCCAGTAACCAAGACATACACTTACACCAAGTAACACAGAAACACACTTACATCAAGTAACAAATACAGACACTGATACCCAGTAACACAGACACGCCCTGACACCAAGTCAGAAAGTCATACACTGACACCCAGTAACAAAGACATCACTGATACCCAGTAACACAGACACGCACTGACACTCAGTAACAAAGACATAAACTGACACCAAGTCACAAAGACATACACTGTCACCAAGTAACAAAGACATACACTGACACAAAGTAACAAAGACATACACTGATACCCAGTAACACAGACACACACTTACACCAAGTAACAAAGACAGACACTGATACCCAGTAACACAGACACACCCTGACACCAAGTCACAAAGTCATTCACCGACACCCTGTAACAAAGACATCACTGATACGCAGTAACACAGACACGCACTGACACCCAGTAACAAAGACATACACTGACACCAAGTCACAAAGACATACACTGACACCAAGTAACAAAGACATACACTTACGCCAAGTAACAAAGACATTCACTGACACCAAGTAACAAAGACATACACTGATACCCAGTAACACAGACACACACTTACACCAAGTAACAAAGACATACACTGACACCAAGTAACAAAGACATACACTTACACCAAGCAAAAAAGACATACACTGACACCAAGTAACAAAGACAGACAATGATACCCATTAACACAGACACACACTTAGACCAAGTAACAAAGACATACACTGATACCCAGTTACACTGACACACACTGACACCAAGTCACAAAGACATGCACTGACAGCCAGTAAAAAAGACACACAGTGACACCAAGTAACAAAGACATACACTGATACCCAGTAACACAGACACACACTTACACCAAGTAACAAAGACATACACTGATACCCAGGAACACATACACACACTTACACCAAGTAACAAAGACAGACACTGATATCCAGTAACACAGACACACACTTGCACCAAGTAAGAAAGACATACACTGACACCCAGTAATAAAGACATTCACTGACACCAAGTCAGAAAGACATGCACTGACACCCAGAAGCAAAGACACACACAGACACCAAGTAACAAAGGCTAACACATACACACATTGTCACCAAGTAACAAAGACATACACTGACACCCAGTAACAAAGACATACACTGACACCAAGTCAAAAAGACATGCACTGACACCCAGTAACAAAGACACTTACTGACACCAAGTAACAAAGACATACACCGATACCCAGGAACACAGACACACACTTAAACCAAGTAACAAAGACAGACACTGATACCCAGTAACACAGACACACACTTGCACTAAGTAATAAGGACATACACTGATACCAAGTAATAAAGACATACACTGACACCAAGTAACAAAGACATACACTGATACCCAGTAACACAGACACAAACTTACACGAAGTAACAAAGACATACACTGATACCCAGTTACACTGACACACACTTACACCAAGTAACACAGACACACACAGACGCCAAGTAACAAAGACATACACTGATACCCAGTAACACAGACACACACTTACACCAAGTAACAAAGACATACACTGACAACAAGTAACAAAGACATACACTTACACCAAGCAACAAAGACAGACACTGACACCAAGAAACAAAGGCATACACTGATACCCAGTAACACAGACACACACTTACGCCAAGTAACAAAGACATACAAAGATACCCAGTAACCAAGACATACACTTACAACAAGTAACACAGACATACGCTGACACCAAGTAACAAAGACATCCACTTACACCAAGTAACAAAGACATACATTGATACCCAGTAACAAAGACAAACATTGATACCCAGTAACACAGACACGCACTGACACCCAGTAACAAAGACATACACTGATACCCAGTAACACAGACACGCACTGACACCCATTAACAAAGACATACACTGACACCAAGTCACAAAGACAGACACTGACACCAAGTAACAAAGACATATACTGATACCCAGTAACACAGACAGACACTGACACCCAGTAACAAAGACATACACTGACACCAAGTCACAATTACATACACTGACACCAAGTAACAGAGACATACACTGATACCCAGTAACACAGACACACCCTTACACCAAGTCACAAAGATATACAATGACACCCAGTGAGAAAGACATACACTGCTACCCAGTAACACAGACACACACTTACACCAAGTAACAAATACATACACTGATACCCAGTAACACAGACAAACACTTACTCTGAGTAATAAAGACATACACTGACACAAAGTAACAAAGACATACACTTACATCAAGTAACAAAGACATACACTGACACCAAGTCACAAAGACATACACTGACACATAGTAACAAAGACATACACTGATACCCAATAACACAGACACACACTTACACCAAGTAACAAAGACATACATTGATACCCAGTAACACAGGCACACACTTACACTAAGTCATAAAGACATACACTGACACAAAGTAATAAAGACATACACTTACACCAAGTAACAAAGATATACACTGACATCAAGTAACAAAGACATACACTGATACCCAGTAACACAGACACACACTGACACCAAGACACAAAGACATACACTGACACCAAGTAACACAGTCATACACTGACACCAAGTAACAAAGACGTCCACTTACACCAAGTAACAAAGACATACTTTGATACCCTTTAACAAAGAAATACATTGATACCAAGTAACACAGACAAGCACTGAAACCAAAATACAATGACATACACTGACACCCAGTAACACAGACACGCACTGACACCCAGTAACAAAGTCATACACTGACACCAAGTCACAAAGACATACACTGACACCAAGTAACAAAGACATACACTGATACCCAGTAACACAGACATACACTGACACCAAGTAACAAAGACAGACACTGGTACCCAGTAACACAGACACACACTGGGCTGCATATTGGCGCAGTGGTTAGCACCGCAGCCTCACAGCTCCAGGGTCCCGGGTTCGATTCTGGGTACAGCCTGTGCGGAGTTTGCAAGTTCTGCCTGTGTCTGCGTGGGTTTCCTGCCGGGTGCTCCGGTTTCCTCCCACATGCCAAAGACTTGCAGGTTGATAGGTTAATTAGCCATGATAAATTGCCCCTAGTATAGGTAGGTGGTAGGGAAACAATATAGGGAAAGGTGGGGATCTGATAGGATTATGGGATTGGTGTCGGATTAATGTAAATGTGTGGTTGATGGTCGGCACACAATCGGTGGGCCGAAGGGCCTGTTTCAGTGCTGTATCTCGAAACTAAACTAAATACTGACACCCAGTGTCACAGACACACACTGACACCGAGGAATACAGATACACACTGACACCCAGTCACACAGAGAAACACTGACGCCAAGTAGCAAAGACATGCACTGATACCCAGTAACCAAGACATACACTTACACCAAGTAACACAGACATACATTGACACCAAGTAACAAAGACATACACTGATACCCAGTAAAACAGACACACACTTGCACCAAGTAACAAAGACATACACTGATACCCAGTAACACAGACACACACTTAAACTAAGTAATAAAGACAAACACTGACACAAAGTAACAAAGGCATACACTTACACCAATTAATAAAGACATTCACTGATACCCAGTAACACAGAAACACACTTACACCAAGTAACAAAGACATACACTGATACCCAGTAACACAGACACACACTGACATCCAGTTACAAAGACATACACTGACACCAAGTCACTAAGACATACAGTGACACCAAGTAACAAAGACATCCACATACACCAAGTAACAAAGAAATACATTGATACCCAGTAACAAAGACATACATTGATACCCAGTAACAAAGACATACACTGATACCCTGAAACAAAGACATACATTGATACCCAGTAACAAAGACATACATTGATACCCAGGAACAAAGACGTACACTGATACCCAGTAACACAGACACACACTTACACCAAGTAACAAAGACATACACTGATACCCAGTAACAAAGACGTACACTGATACCCAGTAACACAGACAAACAGTTACACCAAGTAACAAAGGCATACACTGATAACCAGTAACACAGACATACACTGACACCAAGTAACAAAGACATACTCTTACACCAAGTAACAAAGACACACACTTACACGAAGTAACGCAGACATACACTGACACCAAGTAACAAAGACATACACTGATACGCAGCAACACAGACACACACTTACACCAAGTAACAAAGACAGACACTGATACCCAGTAACACAGACACACACTTGCACCAAGTAACAAGGACCTACACTGATACCCAGTAACAAAGACAACACTTACACCAATTAACAAAGACACACACTTACACCAAGTAACAAAGACATACACTGACACCAAGTAACAAAGACATACACTTACACAAAGTAACAAAGACAAACACTGACACCAAGTAGCAAAGACATACACTGATACCCAGTAACACAGACACACACTGACACCCAGTAACAAAGACATACACTGACACCAAGTCACAAAGACATACACTGACACCAAGTAACACAGACATACACTGACACCAAGTAACAAAGACGTCTACTTCCACCAAGTCACAAAGAAATACGCTGACACCAAGTCACAAAGACATACACTGATACCAAGTAACAAAGACATACACTGATACCCAGTAACACAGACACACACTGATACCAAGTAACAAAGACATACAATGATACCCAGTAACACAGACACACACTTACACCAAGTAACAAAGACATACACTGACACCAAGTCACAAAGACATACACTGATACCAAGTAACAAAGACATACACTGATACCCAGTAACACAGACACACACTGATACCAAGTAACAAAGACATACAATGATACCCAGTAACACAGACACACACTTACACCAAGTAACAAAGACATACACTGACACCAATTAACAAAGAAATACACTGATACCCAGTAACAAAGACATACACTTACACCAAGTAAAAAAGACATACACTGACACCAAGTAACAAAGACATACAATGATACCCAGTAACAAAGACACACGCTTACACCAAGTAACAAAGACATACACTGACACCAATTAACAAAGAAATACACTGATACCCAGTAACAAAGACATACACTTACACCAAGTAAAAAAGACACACACTTACACCAAGTAACAAAGACATACACTGATACCCTGTGACACTGACACACACTTACACCATGTAACACAGACACACACAGACACCAAGTAACAAAGACATACACTGATACCCAGTAACACAGACACACACTTACACCAAGTAACAAAGACATACAAAGATACCCAGTAACCAAACATACACTTACACCAAGTAACACAGACATACGCTGACACCAAGTAACAAAGACATCCACTTACACCAAGTCACAAAGACATACATTGATACCCAGTAACAAAGACATACATTGATACCCAGTAACACAGACACGCACTGACACCCAGCAACAAAGACATACACTGATACACAGTAACACAGACACGCACTGACACCCATTAACAAAGACATACACTGACACCAAGTCACAAAGACATACACTTACACCAAGTAACAAAGACAAACACTGATACCCAATATCACAGACACACACTTACACCAAATAACACAGACATACACTGACACCTAGTAACAAAGACATACACTGACACCCAGCAAAGCCGATAAACACTGACACCCAGTAACGCAGAGAAACACTTACACCAAGTAACAAAGACAGGCACTGATACCCAGTAACACAGACACGAACTTACACCAAGTCACAAAGACATGCACTGACACCAAGTAACAAAGGCATACACTGATACCCAGTAACACAGACACACACTTACACCAAGTAACAAAGACATACAAAGATACCCAGTAACCAAGACATACACTTACACCAAGGAACACAGACACACACTTACATCAAGTAACAAAGACAGACACTGATACCCAGTAACACAGACACACCCTGACACCAAGTCACAAAGTCATACACTGACACCAAGTAACAGAGACATACACTGATACCCAGTAACACAGACACACCCTTACACCAAGTCACAAAGATATACAATGACACCCAGTGAGAAAGACATACACTGATACCCAGTAACACAGACACACACTTACACCAAGTAACAAAGACATACACTGATACCCAGTAACACAGACAAACACTTACTCTGAGTAATAAAGACATACACTGACACAAAGTAACAAAGACATACAATTACATCAAGTAACAAAGACATACACTGACACCAAGTCACAAAGACATACACTGACACATAGTAACAAAGACATACACTGATACCCAATAACACAGACACACACTTACACCAAGTAACAAAGACATACATTGATACCCAGTAACACAGGCACACACTTACACTAAGTCATAAAGACATACACTGACACAAAGTAATAAAGACATTCACTTACACCAAGTAACAAAGATATACACTGACATCAAGTAACAAAGACATACACTGATACCCAGTAACACAGACACACACTGACACCAAGACACAAAGACATACACTGACACCAAGTAACACAGTCATACACTGACACCAAGTAACAAAGACGTCCACTTACACCAAGTAACAAAGACATAATTTGATACCCTTTAACAAAGAAATACATTGATACCAAGTAACACAGACAAGCACTGAAACCAAAATACAATGACATACACTGACACCCAGTAACACAGACACGCACTGACACCCAGTAACAAAGTCATACACTGACACCAAGTCACAAAGACACACACTTACACCAAGTAACAAAGACATACATTGATACCCAGTAACACAGGCACACACTTACACTAAGTCATAAAGACATACACTGACACAAAGTAATAAAGACATACACTTACACCAATTAACAAAGACACACACTTACACCAAGTAACAAAGACATACACTGACACCAAGTAACAAAGACATACTCTTACACAAAGTAACAAAGACAAACACTGACACCAAGTAGCAAAGACATACACTGATACCCAGTAACACAGACACACACTGACACCCAGTAACAAAGACATACACTGACACCATGTCACAAAGACATACACTGACACCAAGTAACACAGTCATACACTGACACCAAGTAACAAAGACGTCTACTTCCACCAAGTCACAAAGAAATACGCTGACACCAAGTCACAAAGACATACACTGATACCAAGTAACAAAGACATACACTGATACCCAGTAACACAGACACACACTGATACCAAGTAACAAAGACATACAATGATACCCAGTAACACAGACACACACTTACACCAAGTAACAAAGACATACACTGACACCAATTAACAAAGAAATACACTGATACCCAGTAACAAAGACGTACACTTACACCAAGTAAAAAAGACATACACTGACACCAAGTAACAAAGACATACAATGATACCCAGTAACAAAGACACACACTTACACCAAGTAACAAAGACATACACTGACACCAATTAACAAAGAAATACACTGATACCCAGTAACAAAGACATACACTTACACCAAGTAAAAAAGACACACACTTACACCAAGTAACAAAGACATACACTGATACCCTGTGACACTGACACACACTTACACCATGTAACACAGACACACACAGACACCAAGTAACAAAGACATACACTGATACCCAGTAACACAGACACACACTTACACCAAGTAACAAAGACATACAAAGATACCCAGTAACCAAACATACACTTACACCAAGTAACACAGACATACGCTGACACCAAGTAACAAAGACATCCACTTACACCAAGTCACAAAGACATACATTTATACCCAGTAACAAAGACATACATTGATACCCAGTAACACAGACACGCACTGACACCCAGCAACAAAGACATACACTGATACACAGTAACACAGACACGCACTGACACCCATTAACAAAGACATACACTGACACCAAGTCACAAAGACATACACTTACACCAAGTAACAAAGACATACACTGATACCCAATATCACAGACACACACTTACACCAAATAACACAGACATACACTGACACCTAGTAACAAAGACATACACTGACACCCAGCAAAGCCGATAAACACTGACACCCAGTAACGCAGAGAAACACTTACACCAAGTAACAAAGACAGGCACTGATACCCAGTAACACAGACACGAACTTACACCAAGTCACAAAGACATGCACTGACACCAAGTAACAAAGGCATACACTGATACCCAGTAACACAGACACACACTTACACCAAGTAACAAAGACAAACAAAGATACCCAGTAACCAAGACATACACTTACACCAAGTAACACAGACACACACTTACATCAAGTAACAAAGACAGACACTGATACCCAGTGACACAGGCACACCCTGACACCAAGTCACAAAGTCATACACTGACACCCAGTAACAAAGACATCACTGATACCCAGTAACACAGACACGCACTGACACTCAGTAAGAAAGACATAAACTTACACCAAGTAACAAAGACATACACTGATACCCAGTAACACAGACACACACTTACACCAAGTAACAAAGACATACACTGACACCAAGTAACAAAGACATACACTGATACCCTGTGACACTGACACACACTTACACCATGTAACACAGACACACACAGACACCAAGTAACAAAGACATACACTGATACCCAGTAAAACAGACACACACTTACACCAAGTAACAAAGACATACAAAGATACCCAGTAACCAAACATACACTGACACCAAGTAACACAGACATACGCTGACACCAAGTAACAAAGACATCCACTTACACCAAGTAACAAAGACATACATTGATACCCAGTAACAATGACTTACATTGATACCCAGTAACACAGACACGCACTGACACCCAGCAACAAAGACATACACTGATACACAGTAACACAGACACACACTGACACCAAGTAACAAAGACATACACTGACACCAAGTAACAAAGACATACACTTACACAAAGTAACAAAGACAAACACTGACACCAAGTAGCAAAGACATACACTGATACCCAGTAACACAGACACACACTGACACCCAGTAACAAAGACATACACTGACACCAGGTCACAAAGACATACACTGACACCATGTAACACAGACACACACAGACACCAAGTAACAAAGACATACACTGATACCCAGTAAAACAGACACACACTTACACCAAGTAACAAAGACATACAAAGATACCCAGTAACCAAACATACACTGACACCAAGTAACACAGACATACGCTGACACCAAGTAACAAAGACATCCACTTACACCAAGTAACAAAGACATACACTGATACCAAGTAACAAAGACATACACTGATACCCAGTAACACAGACACACACTGATACCAAGTAACAAAGACATACAATGATACCCAGTAACACAGACACACACTTACACCAAGTAACAAAGACATACACTGACACCAATTAACAAAGAAATACACTGATACCCAGTAACAAAGACATACACTTACACCAAGTAAAAAAGACATACACTTACACCAAGTAACAAAGACATACAATGATACCCAGTAACACAGACACACACTTACACCAAGTAACAAAGACATACACTGACACCAATTAACAAAGAAATACACTGATACCCAGTAACAAAGACATACACTTACACCAAGTAAAAAAGACACGCACTTACACCAAGTAACAAAGACATACACTGATACCCTGTGACACTGACACACACTTACACCATGTAACACAGACACACACAGACACCAAGTAACAAAGACATACACTGATACCCAGTAACACAGACACACACTTACACCAAGTAACAAAGACATACAAAGATACCCAGTAACCAAACATACACTTACACCAAGTAACACAGACATACGCTGACACCAAGTAACAAAGACATCCACTTACACCAAGTCACAAAGACATACATTGATACCCAGTAACAAAGACATACATTGATACCCAGTAACACAGACACGCACTGACACCCAGCAACAAAGACATACACTGATACACAGTAACACAGACACGCACTGACACCCATTAACAAAGACATACACTGACACCAAGTCACAAAGACATACACTTACACCAAGTAACAAAGACATACACTGATACCCAATATCACAGACACACACTTACACCAAATAACACAGACATACACTGACACCTAGTAACAAAGACATACACTGACACCCAGCAAAGCCGATAAACACTGACACCCAGTAACGCAGAGAAACACTTACACCAAGTAACAAAGACAGGCACTGATACCCAGTAACACAGACACGAACTTACACCAAGTCACAAAGACATGCACTGACACCAAGTAACAAAGGCATACACTGATACCCAGTAACACAGACACACACTTGCACCAAGTAACAAAGACATACACTGATACCCAGTAACACAGACACGCACTGACACCCAGTAACAAAGACATACACTGTCACCAAGTAACAAAGACATACAATGACACAAAGTAACAAAGACATACACTGATACCCAGTAACACAGACACACACTTACACCAAGTAACAAAGACAGACACTGATACCCAGTAACACAGACACACCCTGACACCAAGTCACAAAGTCATTCACCGACACCCAGTAACAAAGACATCACTGATACGCAGTAACACAGACACGCACTGACACCCAGTAACAAAGACATACACTGACACCAAGTCACAAAAACATACACTGACACCAAGTAACAAAGACATACACTTACACCAAGTAACAAAGACATTCACTGACACCAAGTAACAAAGACATACACTGATACCCAGTAACACAGACACACACTTACACCAAGTCACAAAGACATACACTGACACCAAGTAACAAAGACATACACTTACACCAAGCAAAAAAGACATACACTGACACCAAGTAACAAAGACAGACAATGATACCCATTAACACAGACACACACTTAGACCAAGTAACAAAGACATACACTGATACCCAGTTACACTGACACACACTGACACCAAGTCACAAAGACATGCACTGACAGCCAGTAACAAAGACACACAGTGACACCAAGTAACAAAGACATACACTGATACCCAGTAACACAGACACACACTTACACCAAGTAACAAAGACATACACTGATACCCAGGAACACAGACACACACTTACACCAAGTAACAAAGACAGACACTGATATCCAGTAACACAGACACACACTTGCACCAAGTAAGAAAGACATACACTGACACCCAGTAACAAAGACATTCACTGACACCAAGTCACAAAGACATGCACTGACACCCAGAAGCAAAGACACACACAGACACCAAGTAACAAAGGCTAACACATACACACACTGTCACCAAGTAACAAAGACATACACTGACACCCAGTAACAAAGACATACACTGACACCAAGTCAAAAAGACATGCACTGACACCCAGTAACAAAGACACTTACTGACACCAAGTAACAAAGACATACACCGATACCCAGTAACACAGACACACACTTACACAAAGTAACAAAAACAGACACTGATACCCAGTAACACAGACTCACACTTGCACTAAGTAATAAGGACATACACTGATACCAATTAATAAAGACATACACTGACACCAAGTAACAAAGACATACACTGATACCCAGTAACACAGACACAAACTTACACGAAGTAACAATGACATACACTGATACCCAGTTGCACTGACACACACTTACACCAAGTAACACAGACACACACAGACGCCAAGTAACAAAGACATACACTGATACCCAGTAACACAGACACACACTTACACCAAGTAACAAAGACATACACTGACAACAAGTAACAAAGACATACACTTACACCAAGCAACAAAGACATACACTGACACCAAGTAACAAAGGCATACACTGATACCCAGTAACACAGACACACACTTACACCAAGTAACAAAGACATACAAAGATACCCAGTAACCAAGACATACACTTACACCAAGTAACACAGACATACGCTGACACCAAGTAACAAAGACATCCACTTACACCAAGTAACAAAGACATACATTGATACCCAGTAACAAAGACATACATTGATACCCAGTAACACAGACACGCACTGACACCCAGTAACAAAGACATACACTGATACCCAGTAACACAGACACGCACTGACACCCAGTAACAAAGACATACACTGACACCAAGTCACAAAGACATACACTGACACCAAGTAACAAAGACATACACTGATACCCAGTAACACAGACACACACTTACACCAAGTAACAAAGACATACACTGATACCCAGTAACACAGACAGACACTGACACCCAGTAACAAAGACATACACTGACACCAAGTCACAATTACATACACTGACACCAAGTAACAGAGACATACACTGATACCCAGTAACACAGACACACCCTTACACCAAGTCACAAAGATATACAATGACTCCCAGTAAGAAAGACATACACTGATACCCAGTAACACAGACACACACTTACACCAAGTAACAAAGACATACACTGATACCCAGTAACACAGACAAACACTTACTCTGAGTAATAAAGACCTACACTGAAACAAAGTAACAAAGACATACACTTACATCAAGTAACAAAGACATACCCTGACACCAAGTAACAAAGACATACACTGATACCCATTAACACAGACACACACTTACACCAAGTAACAAAGACACACACTGATACCCAGTGACACAGACAAACACTTACACTAAGTAATAAAGACATACACTGTCACAAAGTAACAAAGACATACACTTACACCAAGTAACAAAGACATACACTGACACCAAGTCACAAAGCCATACACTGACACAAAGTAACAAAGACATACACTGATACTCAATAACACAGACACACACTTACACCAAGTAACAAAGACATACATTGATACCCAGTAACACAGACACACACTTACACTAAGTCATAAAGACATACACTGACACAAAGTAATAAAGACATACACTTACACCAAGTAACAAAGATATACACTGACATCAAGTAACAAAGACATACACTGATACCCAGTAACACAGACACACACTGACACCAAGTCACAAAGACATACACTGACACCAAGTAACACAGTCATACACTGACACCAAGTAACAAAGACATACTTTGATACCCTTTAACAAAGAAATACATTGATACCAAGTAACACAGACAAGCACTGAAACCCAAATACAATGACATACACTGACACCCAGTAACACAGACACGTACTGACACCAAGTCACAAAGACTACCACTTACACCAAGTAACAAAGACATACATTGATACCCATTTACAAAGACATACATTGATTCCCAGTAACACAGACACGCACTGACACCCAGTAACAATGACATGCACAGACACCCAGTAACACAGACACACACTTACTCCAAGTATCAAAGACATACACTGACACCAAGTAACAAAGACATACACTTACACCAAGTAAAAAAGACATACACTGATACCCAGTATCACACACACACACTGACACCCAGTAACAAAGACATACACTGACACCAAGTCACAAAGACATACACTGACACCAAGTAACACAGACATACACTGACACCAAGTAACAAAGACGTCCACTTCCACCAAGTCACAAAGAAATACACTGACGCCAAGTCACAAAGACATACACTGATACCAAGTAACAAAGACATACACTGATACCCAGTAACACAGACACACACTGATACCAAGTAACAAAGACATACAATGATACCCAGTAACACAGACACACACTTACACCAAGTAACAAAGACATACACTGACACCAATTAACAAAGAAATACACTGATACCC
Organism: Heterodontus francisci; assembly: GCF_036365525.1. Lineage (NCBI taxonomy): Eukaryota > Metazoa > Chordata > Chondrichthyes > Heterodontiformes > Heterodontidae > Heterodontus > Heterodontus francisci. Next base: position 10,901,179 of record NW_027140250.1, on the reverse strand, counting down.
AGTAACAAAGACATACACTTACACCAAGTAAAAAAGACATACACTGACACCAAGTAACAAAGACATACAATGATACCCAGTAACACAGACACACACTTACACAAAGTAACAAAGACATACACTGACACCAATTAACAAAGAAATACACTGATACCCAGTAACAAAGACATACACTTACACGAAGTAAAAAAGACACACACTTACACCAAGTAACAAAGACATACACTGAAACCCTGTGACACTGACACACACTTACACCATGTAACACAGACACACACAGACACCAAGTAACAAAGACATACACTGATACCCAGTAAAACAGACACACACTTACACCAAGTAACAAAGACATACAAAGATACCCAGTAACCAAACATACACTTACACCAAGTAACACAGACATACGCTGACACCAAGTAACAAAGACATCCACTTACACCAAGTAACAAAGACATACATTGAAAACCAGTAACAAAGACATACATTGATAACCAGTAACACAGACACGCACTGACACCCAGCAACAAAGACATACACTGATACACAGTAACACAGACACGCACTGACACCCATTAACAAAGACATACACTGACACCAAGTCACAAAGACATACACTTCCACCAAGTAACAAAGACATACACTGATACCCAATATCACAGACACACACTTACACCAAATAACACAGACATACACTGACACCTAGTCACAAAGACATACACTGACACCCAGCAAAACAGATACACACTGACACCCAGTAACGCAGAGAAACACTTACACCAAGTAACAAAGACAGGCACTGATACCCAGTAACACAGACACGAACTTACACCAAGTCACAAAGACATGCACTGACACCAAGTTACTAAGGCATACACTGATACCCAGTAACACAGACACACACTTACACCAAATAACAAAGATATACAAAGATACCCAGTAACCAAGACATACACTTACACCAAGTAACACAGAAACACACTTACATCAAGTAACAAAGACAGACACTGATACCCAGTAACACAGACACACCCTGACACCAAGTCAGAAAGTCATACACTGACACCCAGTAACAAAGACATCACTGATACCCAGTAACACAGACACGCACTGACACTCAGTAACAAAGACATAAACTGACACCAAGTCACAAAGACATACACTGTCACCAAGTAACAAAGACATACACTGACACAAAGTAACAAAGACATACACTGATACCCAGTAACACAGACACACACTTACACCAAGTAACAAAGACAGACACTGATACCCAGTAACACAGACACACCCTGACACCAAGTCACAAAGTCATTCACCGACACCCAGTAACAAAGACATCACTGATACGCAGTAACACAGACATGCACTGACACCCAGTAACAAAGACATACACTGACACCAAGTCACAAAGACATACACTGACACCAAGTAACAAAGACATACACTTACACCAAGTAACAAAGACATTCACTGACACCAAGTAACAAAGACATACACTGATACCCAGTAACACAGACACACACTTACACCAAGTAACAAAGACATACACTGACACCAAGTAACAAAGACATACATTTACACCAAGCAAAAAAGACATACACTGACACCAAGTAACAAAGACAGACAATGATACCCATTAACACAGACACACACTTAGACCAAGTAACAAAGACATACACTGATACCCAGTTACACTGACACACACTGACACCAAGTCACAAAGACATGCACTGACAGCCAGTAACAAAGACACACAGTGACACCAAGTAACAAAGACATACACTGATAACCAGTAACACAGACACACACTTACACCAAGTAACAAAGACATACACTGATACCCAGGAACACAGACACACACTTACACCAAGTAACAAAGACAGACACTGATATCCAGTAACACAGACACACACTTGCACCAAGTAAGAAAGACATACACTGACACCCAGTAACAAAGACATTCACTGACACCAAGTCACAAAGACATGCGCTGACACCCAGAAGCAAAGACACACACAGACACCAAGTAACAAAGGCTAACACATACACACACTGTCACCAAGTAACAAAGACATACACTGACACCCAGTAACAAAGACATACACTGACACCAAGTCAAAAAGACATGCACTGACACCCAGTAACAAAGACACTTACTGACACCAAGTAACAAAGACATACACTGATACCCAGTAACAAAGACATACACTTACACCAAGTAAAAAAGACACACACTTACACCAAGTAACAAAGACATACACTGATACCCTGTGACACTGACACACACTTACACCATGTAACACAGACACACACAGACACCAAGTAACAAAGACATACACTGATACCCAGTAAAACAGACACACACTTACACCATGTAAGAAAGACATACAAAGATACCCAGTAACCAAACATACACTTACACCAAGTAACACAGACATACGCTGACACCAAGTAACAAAGACATCCACTTACACCAAGTAACAAAGACATACATTGATACCCAGTAACAAAGACAGACATTCATACCCAGTAACACAGACACGCACTGACACCCAGCAACAAAGACATACACTGATACACAGTAAAACAGACACGCACTGACACCCATTAACAAAGACATACACTGACACCAAGTCACAAAGACATACACTTACACCAAGTAACAAAGACATACACTGATACCCAATATCACAGACACACACTTACACCAAATAACACAGACATACACTGACACCTAGTCACAAAGACATATACTGACACCCAGCAAAACAGATACACACTGACACCCAGTAACGCAGAGAAACACTTACACCAAGTAACAAAGACAGGCACTGATACCCAGTAACACAGACACGAACTTACACCAAGTCACAAAGACATGCACTGACACCAAGTAACAAAGGCATACACTGATACCCAGTAACACAGACACACTCTTACACCAAGTAACACAGAAACACACTTACATCAAGTAACAAAGACAGACACTGATACCCAGTAACACAGACACACCCTGACACCAAGTCAGAAAGACATACACTGACACCAAGTAACAAAGACATACACTTACACCAAGCAAAAAAGACATACACTGACACCAAGTAACAAAGACAGACAATGATACCCATTAACACAGACACACACTTAGACCAAGTAACAAAGACATACACTGATACCCAGTTACACTGACACACACTGACACCAAGTCACAAAGACATGCACTGACAGCCAGTAACAAAGACACACAGTTACACCAAGTAACAAAGACATACACTGATAACCAGTAACACAGACACACACTTACACCAAGTAACAAAGACATACACTGATACCCAGGAACACAGACACACACTTACACCAAGTAACAAAGACAGACACTGATATCCAGTAACACAGACACACACTTGCACCAAGTAAGAAAGACATACACTGACACCCAGTAACAAAGACATTCACTGACACCAAGTCACAAAGACATGCGCTGACACCCAGAAGCAAAGACACACACAGACACCAAGTAACAAAGACATACACTGATACCCAGTAACAAAGACATACACTTACACCAAGTAAAAAAGACACACACTTACACCAAGTAACAAAGACATACACTGATACCCTGTGACACTGACACACACTTACACCATGTAACACAGACACACACAGACACCAAGTAACAAAGACATAGACTGATACCCAGTAAAACAGACACACACTTACACCAAGTAAGAAAGACATACAAAGATACCCAGTAACCAAACATACACTTACACCAAGTAACACAGACATACGCTGACACCAAGTAACAAAGACATCCACTTACACCAAGTAACAAAGACATACATGGATACCCAGTAACAAAGACAGACATTGATACCCAGTAACACAGACACGCACTGACACCCAGCAACAAAGACATACACTGATACACAGTAAAACAGACACGCACTGACACCCATTAACAAAGACATACACTGACACCAAGTCACAAAGACATACACTTACACCAAGTAACAAAGACATACACTGATACCCAATATCACAGACACACACTTACACCAAATAACACAGACATACACTGACACCTAGTCACAAAGACATATACTGACACCCAGCAAAACAGATACACACTGACACCCAGTAACGCAGAGAAACACTTACACCAAGTAACAAAGACAGGCACTGATACCCAGTAACACAGACACGAACTTACACCAAGTCACAAAGACATGCACTGACACCAAGTAACAAAGGCATACACTGATACCCAGTAACACAGACACACACTTACACCAAGTAACACAGAAACACACTTACATCAAGTAACAAAGACAGACACTGATACCCAGTAACACAGACACACCCTGACACCAAGTCAGAAAGTCATACACTGACACCCAGTAACAAAGACATCACTGATACCCAGTAACACAGACACGCACTGACACTCAGTAACAAAGACATAAACTGACACCAAGTCACAAAGACATACACTGTCACCAAGTAACAAAGACATACACTGACACAAAGTAACAAAGACATACACTGATACCCAGTAACACAGACACACACTTACACCAAGTAACAAAGACAGACACTGATACCCAGTAACACAGACACACCCTGACACCAAGTCACAAAGTCATTCACCGACACCCAGTAACAAAGACATCACTGATACGCAGTAACACAGACACGCACTGACACCCAGTAACAAAGACATACACTGACACCAAGTCACAAAGACAAACACTGACACCAAGTAACAAAGACATACACTTACACCAAGTAACAAAGACATTCACTGACACCAAGTAACAAAGACATACACTGATACCCAGTAACACAGACACACACTTACACCAAGTAACAAAGACATACTCTGACACCAAGTAACAAAGACATACACTTACACCAAGCAAAAAAGACATACACTGACACCAAGTAACAAAGACAGACAATGATACCCAGTTACACTGACACACACTGACACCAAGTCACAAAGACATGCACTGACAGCCAGTAACAAAGACACACAGTGACACCAAGTAACAAAGACATACACTGATACCCAGTAACACAGACACACACTTACACCAAGTAACAAAGACATACACTGATACCCAGGAACACAGACACACACTTACACCAAGTAACAAAGACAGACACTGATATCCAGTAACACAGACACACACTTGCACCAAGTAAGAAAGCCATACACTGACACCCAGTAACAAAGACATTCACTGACACCAAGTCACAAAGACATGCACTGACACCCAGTAGCAAAGACACACACAGACACCAAGTAACAAAGGCTAACACATACACACACTGTACACCAAGTAACAAAGACATACACTGACACCCAGTAACAAAGACATACACTGACACCAAGTCAAAAAGACATGCACTGACACCCAGTAACAAAGACACTTACTGACACCAAGTAACAAAGACATACACCGATACCCAGTAACACAGACACACACTTACACAAAGTAACAAAGACATACACTGATACGCAGGAACACAGACACACACTTAAACCAAGTAACAAAGACAGACACTGATACCCAGTAACACAGACACACACTTGCACTAAGTAATAAGGACATACACTGATACCAAGTAATAAAGACATACACTGACACCAAGTAACAAAGACATACACTGATACCCAGTAACACAGACACAAACTTACACGAAGTAACAAAGACATACACTGATACCCAGTTACACTGACACACACTTACACCAAGTAACACAGACACACACAGACGCCAAGTAACAAAGACATACACTGATACCCAGTAACACAGACACACACTTACACCAAGTAACAAAGACATACACTGACAACAAGTAACAAAGACATACACTTACACCAAGCAACAAAGACAGACACTGACACCAAGAAACAAAGGCATACACTGATACCCAGTAACACAGACACACACTTACACCAAGTAACAAAGACATACAAAGATACCCAGTAACCAAGACATACACTTACACCAAGTAACACAGACGTACGCTGACACCAAGTAACAAAGACATCCACTTACACCAAGTAACAAAGACATAAATTGATACCCAGTAACAAAGACAAACATTGATACGCAGTAACACAGACACGCACTGACACCCAGTAACAAAGACATACACTGACACCAAGTCACAAAGACATACACTGACACCAAGTAACAAAGACATACACTTACACCAAGTAACAAAGACATTCACTGACACCAAGTAACAAAGACATACACTGATACCCAGTAACACAGACACACACTTACACCAAGTAACAAAGACATACACTGACACCAAGTAACAAAGACATACACTTACACCAAGCAAAAAAGACATACACTGACACCAAGTAACAAAGACAGACAATGATACCCATTAACACAGAAACACACACTTAGACCAAGTAACAAAGACATACACTGATACCCAGTTACACTGACACACACTGACACCAAGTCACAAAGACATGCACTGACAGCCAGTAACAAAGACACACAGTGACAGCAAGTAACAAAGACATACACTGATACCCAGTAACACAGACACACACTTACACCAAGTAACAAAGACATACACTGATACCCAGGAACACAGACACACACTTACACCAAGTAACAAAGACAGACACTGATATCCAGTAACACAGACACACACTTGCACCAAGTAAGAAAGACATACACTGACACCCAGTAACAAAGACATTCACTGACACCAAGTCACAAAGACATGCACTGACACCCAGAAACAAAGACACACACAGACACCAAGTAACAAAAGCTAACACATACACACACTGTCACCAAGAAACAAAGACATACACTGACACCCAGTAACAAAGACATACACTGACACCAAGTCAAAAAGACATGCACTGACACCCAGTAACAAAGACACTTACTGACACCAAGTAACAAAGACATACACCGATACCCAGTAACACAGACACACACTTACACAAAGTAACAAAGACATACACTGATACCCAGGAACACAGACACACACTTAAACCAAGTTTCAAAGACAGACACTGATACCCAGTAACACAGACACACACTTGCACTAAGTAATAAGGACATACACTGATACCAAGTAATAAAGACATACACTGACACCAAGTAACAAAGACATACACTGATACCCAGTAACACAGACACAAACTTACACGAAGTAACAAAGACATACACTGATACCCAGTTACACTGACACACAATTACACCAAGTAACACAGACACACACAGACGCCAAGTAACAAAGACATACACTGATACCCAGTAACACAGACACACACTTACACCAAGTAACAAAGACATACACTGACAACAAGTAACAAAGACATACACTTACACCAAGCAACAAAGACAGACACTGACACCAAGAAACAAAGGCATACACTGATACCCAGTAACACAGACACACACTTACACCAAGTAACAAAGACATACAAAGATACCCAGTAACCAAGACATACACTTACACCAAGTAACACAGACATACGCTGACACCAAGTAACAAAGACATCCACTTACACCAAGTAACAAAGACAACATTGATACCCAGTAACAAAGACAAACATTGATACCCAGTAACACAGACACGCACTGACACCCAGTAACAAAGACATACACTGACACCAAGTCACAAAGACATACACTGACACCAAGTAACAAAGACATATACTGATACCCAGTAACACAGACAGACACTGACACCCAGTAACAAAGACATACACTGACACCAAGTCACAATTACATACACTGACACCAAGTAACAGAGACATACACTGATACCCAGTAACACAGACACACCCTTACACCAAGTCACAAAGATATACAATGACACCCAGTGAGAAAGACATACACTGATACCCAGTAACACAGACACACACTTACACCAAGTAACAAAGACATACACTGATACCCAGTAACACAGACAAACACTTACTCTGAGTAATAAAGACATACACTGACACAAAGTAACAAAGACATACACTTACATCAAGTAACAAAGACATACACTGACACCAAGTAACAAAGACATACACTGATACCCATTAACACAGACACACGCTTGCACCAAGTAACAAAGACACACACTGATACCCAGTGACACAGACACACACTTACACTAAGTAATAAAGACATACACTGTCACAAAGTAACAAAGACATACACTTACACGAAGTAACAAAGACATACAATGACACCAAGTCACAAAGACATACACTTACACATAGTAACAAAGACATACACTGATACCCAATAACACAGACACACACTTACACCAAGTAACAAAGACATACATTGATACCCAGTAACACAGACACACACTTACACTAAGTCATAAAGACATACACTGACACAAAGTAATAAAGACATACACTTACACCAAGTAACAAAGATATACACTGACATCAAGTAACAAAGACATACACTGATACCCAGTAACACAGACACACACTGACACCAAGACACAAAGACATACACTGACACCAAGTAACACAGTCATACACTGACACCAAGTAACAAAGACGTCCACTTACACCAAGTAACAAAGACATACTTTGATACCCTTTAACAAAGAAATACATTGATACCAAGTAACACAGACAAGCACTGAAACCAAAATACAATGACATACACTGACACCCAGTAACACAGACACGCACTGACACCCAGTAACAAAGTCATACACTGACACCAAGTCACAAAGACATACACTGACACCAAGTAACAAAGACATACACTGATACCCAGAAACACAGACATACACTGACACCAAGTAACAAAGACAGACACTGGTACCCAGTAACACAGACACACACTGGGCTGCATATTGGCGCAGTGGTTAGCACCGCAGCCTCACAGCTCCAGGGTCCCGGGTTCGATTCTGGGTACAGCCTGTGCGGAGTTTGCAAGTTCTGCCTGTGTCTGCGTGGGTTTCCTGCTGGGTGCTCCGGTTTCCTCCCACATGCCAAAGACTTGCAGGTTGATAGGTTAATTAGCCATGATAAATTGCCCCTAGTATAGGTTGGTGGTAGGGAAAAATATAGGGAAAGGTGGGGATCTGATAGGATTATGGGATTGGTGTCGGATTAATGTAAATGTGTGGTTGATGGTCGGCACACAGTCGGTGGGCCGAAGGGCCTGTTTCAGTGCTGTATCTCGAAACTAAACTAAATACTGACACCCAGTGTCACAGACACACACTGACACCGAGGAATAAAGATACACACTGACACCCAGTCACACAGAGAAACACTGACGCCAAGTAGCAAAGACATGCACTGATACCCAGTAACCAAGACATACACTTACACCAAGTAACACAGACATACACTGACACCAAGTAACAAAGACATACATTGATACCCAGTAACACAGACACGCACTGATACCCAGTAACACAGACACGCACTGACACAAAGTAACAAAGACATACACTGACACAAAGTCACAAAGACATACACTGACACCAAGTAATAAAGACATACACTGATACCCAGTAACACAGAAACACACTTACACCAAGTAACAAAGACATACACTGATACCCAGTAACACAGACACACACTGACACCCAGTTACAAAGACATACACTGACACCAAGTCACTAAGACATACAGTGACACCAAGTAACAAAGACATCCACTTACACCAAGTAACAAAGACATACATTGATACCCAGTAACAAAGACATACATTGATACCCAGTAACAAAGACATACACTGATACCCTGAAACAAAGACATACATTGATACCCAGTAACAAAGACATACATTGATACCCGGTAACAAAGACGTACACTGATACCCAGTAACACAGACACACACTTACACCAAGTAACAAAGACATACACTGATACCCAGTAACAAAGACGTACACTGATACCCAGTAACACTGACATACACTGACACCAAGTAACAAAGACATACTCTTACACCAAGTAACAAAGACACACACTTACACGAAGTAACGCAGACATACACTGACACCAAGTAACAAAGACATACACTGATACGCAGCAACACAGACACACACTTACACCAAGTAACAAAGACAGACACTGATACCCAGTAACACAGACACACACTTGCACCAAGTAACAAGGACATACACTGATACCCAGTAACAAAGACAACACTTACACCAATTAACAAAGACACACACTTACAACAAGTAACAAAGACATACACTGACACCAAGTAACAAAGACATACACTTACACAAAGTAACAAAGACAAACACTGACACCAAGTAGCAAAGACATACACTGATACCCAGTAACACAGACACACACTTACACCAAGTAACAAAGGCAGATACTGATACCAAGTAACACAGACATCCACTGACACCAAGTAACAAAGACATACACTGACACCAAGTCACAGAGACATACACTTAAACCAAGTAACAAAGACATACACTGACACCAAGTAACAAAGACATACACTGATATCCAGTAACACAGACAACACTGAAACCCAAATACAATGACATACACTGACACCCAGTAACACAGACACGCACTGACACACAGTAACAAAGTCATACACTGACACCAAGTCACAAAGACATACACTGACACCAAGTAACAAAGACATACACTGATACCCAGTAACACAGACATACACTGACACCAAGTAACAAAGACAGACACTGGTACCCAGTAACACAGACACACACTGGGCTGCATATTGGCGCAGTGGTCAGCACCGCAGCCTCACAGCTCCAGGGACCCGGGTTCGATTCTGGGTACAGCCTGTGCGGAGTTTGCAAGTTCTGCCTGTGTCTGCGTGGGTTTCCTCCGGGTGCTCCGGTTTCCTCCCACATGCCAAAGACTTGCAGGTTGATAGGTTAATTAGCCATGATAAATTGCCCCTAGTATAGGTAGGTGGTAGGGAAAAATATAGGAAAGGTGGGGATCTGATAGGATTATGGGATTGGTGTCGGATTAATATAAATGTGTGGTTGATGGTCGGCACACAATCGGTGGGCCGAAGGGCCTGTTTCAGTGCTGTATCTCGAAACTAAACTAAATACTGACACCCAGTGTCACAGACACACACTGACACCGAGGAATACAGATACACACTGACACCCAGTCACACAGAGAAACACTGACGCCAAGTAGCAAAGACATGCACTGATACCCAGTAACCAAGACATACATTGATACCCAGTAACACAGACACGCACTGATACCCAGTAACACAGACACGCACTGACACAAAGTAACAAAGACATACACTGACACAAAGTCACAAAGACATACACTGACACCAAGTAACAAAGACATACACTGATACCCAGTAAAACAGACACACACTTGCACCAAGTTACAAAGACATACACTGATACCCAGTAACACAGACACACACTTAAACTAAGTAATAAAGACAAACACTGACACAAAGTAACAAAGACATACACTTACACCAAGTAATAAAGACATTCACTGATACCCAGTAACACAGAAACACACTTACACCAAGTAACAAAGACATACACTGATACCCAGTTACAAAGACATACACTGACACCAAGTCACTAAGACATACACTGACACCAAGTAACAAAGACATCCACTTACACCAAGTAACAAAGACATACATTGATACCCAGTAACAAAGACATACACTGATACCCTGAAACAAAGACATACATTGATACCCAGTAACAAAGACATACATTGATACCCAGTAACAAAGACGTACACTGATACCCAGTAACACAGACACACACTTACACCAAGTAACAAAGATATACACTGATACCCAGTCACAAAGACATACATTGATACCCAGTAACACAGACACACACTGACACCCAGTAACAAAGACATACCCTGATACCCAGTAACACAGACACGCACTGACTCCCAGTAACAAAGACAAACACGAACACCAAGTGACAAAGACATACACTGATACCAAGTAACACAGACAAACAGTTACACCAAGTAACAAAGGCATACACTGATACCCAGTAACACAGACATACACTGACACCAAGTAACAAAGACATACACTTACACCAAGTAACAAAAACAAACACTTACACGAAGTAACGCAGACATACACTGACACCTAGTAACAAAGACATACACTGATACGCAGCAACACAGACACACACTTACACCAAGTAACAAAGACAGACACTGATACCGAGTAACACAGACACACACTTGCACCAAGTAACAAGGACATACACTGATACCCAGTAACAAAGACAACACTTACACCAATTAACAAAGACACACACTTACACCAAGTAACAAAGACATACACTGACACCAAGTAACAAAGACATACACTTACACCAAGTAACAAAGACATACACTGACACCAAGTAGCAAAGACATACACTGATACCCAGTAACACAGACACACACTTACACCAAGTAACAAAGGCAGATACTGATACCAAGTAACACAGACATTCACTTACACCAGGTAACAAAGACATACACTGACACCAAGTAACAAAGTCATCCACTTACACCAAGTAACAAAGACATACATTGATACCCAGTAACAAAGACATACATTGATACCCAGTAACAAAGACATACACTGACACCAAGTAACAAAGACATCCACTTACACCAAGTAACAAAGACATACATTGATACCCAGTAACAAAGACATACACTGATACCCAGTAACAAAGACATACATTGATACCCAGTAACAAAGACATACATTGATACCCAGTAACAAAGACGTACACTGATACCCAGTAACACAGACAAACACTTACACCAAGTAACAAAGACATACACTGATACCCAGTAACAAAGGCATACATTGATACCCAGTAACAAAGACAGGCACTGACACCCGGTAACAACGACATACCCTGATACCCAATAACACAGACACGCACTGACACCCAGTAACAAAGACATACACTAACACCAAGTAACAAAGACATACACTGATACCCAGTAACACAGACACACAGTTACACCAAGTAACAAAAGCATTCACTGATACCCAGTAACACAGACATACACTGACACCAAGTAACAAAGACATACTCTTACACCCAGTAACAAAGACACACACTTACACGAAGTAACGCAGACATACACTGACACCAAGTAACAAAGACATACACTGATACGCAGCAACACAGACACACACTTACACCAAGTAACAAAGACAGACACTGATACCCAGTAACACAGACACACACTTGCACCAAGAAACAAGGACATACACTGATACCCAGTAACAAAGACAAACACTTACACCAATTAACAAAGACACACACTTACACCAAGTAACAAAGACATACACTGACACCAAGTAACAAAGACATACACTTACAAAAAGTAACAAAGACATACACTGACACCAAGTAGCAAAGACATACACTGATACCAAGTAACACAGACACACACTTACACCAAGTAACAAAGACAGATACTGATACCAGGTAAAACAGACATCCACTGACACCAAGTAACAAAGACATACACTGACACCAAGTGACAGAGACATACACTTTCACCAAGTAACAAAGACATACACTGACACCAAGTAACAAAGACATACACTGATATCCAGTAACACAGACAACACTTAAACCAAGTAACAAAGACATTCACTGATACCCAATAACACAGACTCACACTGACACCCAGTATTAAAGACATACACTGACACCAAGTCACAAAGACATTCACTTACACCAGGTAACAAAGACATACATTGATACCCAGTAACAAAGACATACATTGATACCCAGTAACACAGACACGCACTGACACCCAGTAACAATGACATACACTGATACCCAGTAACACAGAGACGCACTGACACCCACTAACAAAGACATACACTGACACCAAGTCACAAAGACAAACACTGACACCAAGTAACAAAGACATACACTGATACCCAGTAACGCAGACACACTCTTACACCAAGTAACAAAGACATACACTGATACCCAGTAACACAGACACACACTTACACTAAGAAATAAAGACATACACTGACATAAAGTAACAAAGACATACAATTACACCATGTAACAAAGACATACACTGACACCAAGTAACAAAGACACACACTTACACCAAGTAACAAAGACAGATACTGATACCCCGTAACACAGTCACACACTTACTCCAAGTCACAAAGACATATACTGACACCCAGTAAAAAAGACATACACTGACACCCAGTAGCAAAGACACACACTGACACCAAGTAACACAGACACGCACTGACACCCAGTAACAAAGACATACACTGATACCCAGTAACACAGACACACACTTACACTAAGTAATAAAGACATACACTGACACAAAGTAACAAAGACATACACTTAAACCAAGTAACAAAGATATACACTGACATCAAGTAACAAAGACATACACTGACACCAAGTAACAAAGACGTCCACTTACACCAAGTAACAAAGACATACTTTGATACCCTTTAACAAAGAAATACATTGATACCAAGTAACACAGACAGGCACTGAAACCCAAAAACAATGACATACACTGACACCCAGAAACACAGACACACACTGACACCCAGTAACGAAGAAACACACTGTCACCAAGTAACAAAGAGACACACTGACACCAAGTAACAAAGACATACACTGATACCCAGTAACACAGACACACACTTACACTAAGTAATAAAGACATACACTGACATAAAGTAACAAAGACATACACTTACACCAAGTAACAAAGATATACACTGACATCAAGTAACAAAGACATACACTGATACCCAGTAACACAGTCATACACTGACACCAAGTAACAAAGACGTCCACTTACACCAAGTAACAAAGACATACTTTGATACCCTTTAACAAAGAAATACATTGATACCAAGTAACACAGACAGGCACTGAAACCCAAAAACAATGTCATACACTGACACCCAGTAACACAGACACGCACTGACACCCAGTAACAAAGACAGACACTGACACCAAGTCACAAAGACATACACTGACACCAAGTAACAAAGACATACACTGATACCCAGTAACACAGACATACACTGACACCAAGTAACAAAGACAGACACTGGTACCCAGTAACACAGACACACACTGGGCTGCATATTGGCGCAGTGGTTAGCACCGCAGCCTCACAGCTCCAGGGACCCGGGTCCGATTCTGGGTACTGCCTGTGCGGAGTTTGCAAGTTCTGCCTGTGTCTGCGTGGGTTTCCTCCGGGTGCTCCGGTTTCCTCCCACATGCCAAAGACTTGCAGGTTGATAGGTTAATTAGAAATGATAAATTGCCCCTAGTATAGGTAGGTGTTAGGGAAAAATATAGGGACAGGTGGGGATCTGATAGGATTATGGGATTGGTGTCGGATTAATATAAATGTGTGGTTGATGGTCGGCACACAATCGGTGGGCCGAAGGGCCTGTTTCAGTGCTGTATCTCCAAACTAAACTAAATACTGACACCCAGTGTCACAGACACACACTGACACCCAGGAATACAGATACACACTGACACCCAGTCACACAGAGAAACACTGACGCCAAGTAGCAAAGACATGTACTGATACCCAGGAACCAAGACATACACTTACACCAATACACCAAGTAACACAGCCATACACAGACACCAAGTAACAAAGACATGCATTGATACCCAGTAACACGGACACACAGTTACACCAAGTAACAAAGGCATACACTGATACCCAGTAACACAGACATACACTGACACCAAGTAACAAAGACATACTCTTACACCAAGTAACAAAGACACACACTTACACGAAGTAACGCAGACATACACTGACACCAAATAACAAAGACATACACTGAGACGCAGCAACACAGACACACACTTACACCAAGTAACAAAGACAGACACTGATACCCAGTAACACAGACACACACTTGCACCAAGTAACAAGGACATACACTGATACCCAGCAACAAAGACAAACACTTACACCAATTAACAAAGACACACAATTACACCAAGTAACAAAGACAAACACTGACACCAAGGAACAAAGACATACACTTACACAAAGTAACAAAGACATGCACTGACACCAAGTAGCAAAGACATACACTGATACCCAGTAACACAGACACACACTTACACCAAGTAACAAAGACAGATACTGATACCAAGTAACACAGACATCCACTGACACCAAGTAACAAAGACATACACTTACACCAAGTCACAAATGCATACACTGACACCAAGTAACAAAGACATTCACTTACACCAGGTAACAAAGACATACATTGATACCCAGTAACAAAGACATACATTGATACCCAGTAACACAGACGCGCACTGACACCCAGTAACAATGACATACACTGACACCAAGTCACAAAGACATACACTGATACCCAGTAACGCAGACACACTCTTACACCAAGTAACAAAGACATACACTGATACCCAGTAACAAAGACATACATTGATACCCAGTAACACAGACACGCACTGACACCAAGTAACAATGACATACACTGATACCCAGTAACACAGAGACGCACTGACACCCAGTAACAAAGACATACACTGACACCAAGTAACAAAGACATACACTGATACCCAGTAACGCAGACACACTCTTACACCAAGTAACAAAGACATACACTGATACCCAGTAACGCAGACACACACTTACACTAAGTAATAAAGACATACACTGACACCAAGTAACACAGTCATACACTGACACCAAGTAACAAAGACGTCCACTTACACCAAGTAACAAAGACATACTTTGATACCCTTTAACAAAGAAATACATTGATACCAAGTAACACAGACAGGCACTGAAACCCAAAAACAATGTCATACACTGACACCCAGTAACACAGACACGCACTGACACCCAGTAACAAAGACAGACACTGACACCAAGTCACAAAGACATACACTGACACCAAGTAACGAAGACATACACTGATACCCAGTAACACAGACATACACTGACACCAAGTAACAAAGACAGACACTGGTACCCAGTAACACAGACACACACTGGGCTGCATATTGGCGCAGTGGTTAGCACCGCAGCCTCACAGCTCCAGGGACCCGGGTCCGATTCTGGGCACTGCCTGTGCGGAGTTTGCAAGTTCTGCCTGTGTCTGCGTGGGTTTCCTCCGGGTGCTCCGGTTTCCTCCCACATGCCAAAGACTTGCAGGTTGATAGGTTAATTAGAAATGATAAATTGCCCCTAGTATAGGTAGGTGTTAGGGAAAAATATAGGGACAGGTGGGGATCTGATAGGATTATGGGATTGGTGTCGGATTAATATAAATGTGTGGTTGATGGTCGGCACACAATCGGTGGGCCGAAGGGCCTGTTTCAGTGCTGTATCTCCAAACTAAACTAAATACTGACACCCAGTGTCACAGACACACACTGACACCCAGGAATACAGATACACACTGACACCCAGTCACACAGAGAAACACTGACGCCAAGTAGCAAAGACATGTACTGATACCCAGGAACCAAGACATACACTTACACCAATACACCAAGTAACACAGCCATACACAGACACCAAGTAACAAAGACATGCATTGATACCCAGTAACACGGACACACAGTTACACCAAGTAACAAAGGCATACACTGATACCCAGTAACACAGACATACACTGACACCAAGTAACAAAGGCATACTCTTACACCAAGTAACAAAGACACACACTTACACGAAGTAACGCAGACATACACTGACACCAAATAACAAAGACATACACTGATACGCAGCAACACAGACACACACTTACACCAAGTAACAAAGACAGACACAGATACCCAGTAGCACAGACACACACTTGCACCAAGTAACAAGGACATACACTGATACCCAGCAACAAAGACAAACACTTACACCAATTAACAAAGACACACAATTACACCAAGTAACAAAGACAAACACTGACACCAAGGAACAAAGACATACACTTACACAAAGTAACAAAGACATGCACTGACACCAAGTAGCAAAGACATACACTGATACCCAGTAACACAGACACACACTTACACCAAGTAACAAAGACAGATACTGATACCAAGTAACACAGACATCCACTGACACCAAGTAACAAAGACATACACTTACACCAAGTCACAAATGCATACACTGACACCAAGTAACAAAGACATTCACTTACACCAGGTAACAAAGACATACATTGATACCCAGTAACAAAGACATACATTGATACCCAGTAACACAGACACGCACTGACACCCAGTAACAATGACATACACTGACACCAAGTCACAAAGACATACACTGATACCCAGTAACGCAGACACACTCTTACACCAAGTAACAAAGACATACACTGATACCCAGTAACAAAGACATACATTGATACCCAGTAACACAGACACGCACTGACACAAAGTAACAATGACATACACTGATACCCAGTAACACAGAGACGCACTGACACCCAGTAACAAAGACATACACTGACACCAAGTAACAAAGACATACACTGATACCCAGTAACGCAGACACACTCTTACACCAAGTAACAAAGACATACACTGATACCCAGTAACGCAGACACACACTTACACTAAGTAATAAAGACATACACTGACATAAAGTAACAAAGACATACAATTACACCATGTAACAAAGACATACACTGACACCCAGCAACAAAGACAAACACTGACACCAAGTCACAAAGACATACACTGATACCAAGTAACAAAGACAGACACTGATACCCGGTAACACAGACACACACTTACACCAAGTAACAAAGACATACACTGATAGCCAGTGACACAGACACACACTTACACCAAGTAACAAAGACATACACTGATACCCAGTAACAAAGACAAACACTTACACCAATTAACAAAGACACACACTGACACCAAGTAACAAAGACATACACTTACAGAAAGTAACAAAGACATACACTGACACCAAGTAGCAAAGACATACACTGATACCCAGTAACACAGACACACACTTACACCAAGTAACAAAGACATACACTGACACCAAGTCACAGAGACATACACTTACACCAAGTAACAAAGACATACACTGACACCAAGTAACAAAGACATACACTGATATCCAGTAACACAGACAACACTTAAACCAAGTCACAAAGACATTCACTGATACCCAATATCACAGACACACACTGACACCCAGTATTAAAAACATACACTGACACCAAGTGACAAAGGCATACACTGACACCAAGTAACAAAGACATTCACTTACACCAGGTAACAAAGACATACATTGATACCCAGTAACAAAGACATACATTGATACCCAGTAACACAGACACGCACTGACACCCAGTAACAATGACATACACTGATACCCAGTAACACAGAGACGCACTGACACCCAGTAACAAAGACATACACTGACACCAAGTCACAAAGACATACACTGATACCCAGTAACTCAGACACACTCTTACACCAAGTAACAAAGACATACACTGATACCCAGTAACAAAGACATACACTGATACCCAGTAACGCAGACACACTCTTACACCAAGTCACAAAGACATAAACTGATACCCAGTAACGCAGACACACACTTACACTAAGTAATAAAGACATACGCTGACATAAAGTAACAAAGACATACAATTACACCCAGCAACAAAGACATACACTGACACCAAGTCACAAAGACATACACTGACACCAAGTAACAAAGACATTCACTTACACCAGGTAACAAAGACATACATTGATACCCGGTAACAAAGACATACATTGATACCCAGTAACACAGAAACGCACTGACACCCAGTAACAATGACATACACTGATACCCAGTAACACAGTGACGCACTGACACCCAGTAACAAAGACATACACAAAGACCAAGTCACAAAGACATACACTGATACCCAGTAACGCAGACACACTCTTACACCAAGTAACAAAGACATACACTGATACCCAGTAACAAAGACATACATTGATACCCAGTAACACAGATACGCACTGACACCCAGTAACAATGACATACACTGATACCCAGTAACACAGAGACGCACTGACACCAAGTAACAAAGACGTACACTGATACCCAGTAACGCAGACACACTCTTACACCAAGTAACAAAGACATACACTGATACCCAGTAACGCAGACACACACTTACACTAAGTAATAAAGAAATACACTGACATAAAGTAACAAAAACATACAATTACACCATGTAACAAAGACATACACTGACACCCAGCAACAAAGACATACACTGACACCAAGTCACAAAGACATACACTGACACCAAGTAACAAAGACAGACACTGATCCCCGGTAACACAGACACACACTTACACCAAGTAACAAAGACATACACTGATAGCCAGTGACACAGACACACACTTACACCAAGTAACAAAGACATACAGTGACACAAAGTAACAAAGACATACACTTACACCAAGTAACAAAGACATACACTGATACCCAGTAACACAGACACACACTTACACCAAGTAACAAAGACTTACACTGATACCCAGTAACACACACACACACACTTACACCAAGTAACAAAGGCATACACTGATACCCAGGAACACAGACACACACTTACACCAAGTAACAATGACAGATACTGATACCCGGTAACACAGACACACACTTACTCCAAGTCACAAAGACATATACTGACACCCAGTAAAAAAGACATACACTGACACCCAGTAACAAAGACACACACTGACACCAAGTAACACAGACACGCACTGACACCCAGTAACAAAGACATACTCTGACACCCAGTAACACAGACACACACTTACACTAAGTAATAAATACATACACTGACACAAAGTAACAAAGGCATACACTTACACCAAGTAACAAAGATATCCACTGACATCAAGTAACAAAGACATACACTGATACCCAGTAACACAGACACACACTGACACCCAGTAGCAATGACATACACTGACACCAAGTCACAAAGACATACACTGACACCAAGTAACAAAGACATACACTGATACCCAGTAACACAGACATACACTGACACCAAGTAACAAAGACATACACTGACACCAAGTAACAAAGACTTCCACTTACTCCAAGTAACAAAGACATACTTTGATTCCCTTTAACAAAGAAATACATTGATACCAAGTAACACAGACAGGCACTGAAACCCAAAAACAATGACATTCACTGACACCCAGTAACACAGACACGCACTGACACCCAGTAACAAAGACATACACTGACACCAAGTCACAAAGACATACACTGACACCAAGTAACAAAGACATACACTGATACCCAGTAACACAGACATACACTGACACCAAGTAACAAAGACAGACACTGGTACCCAGTAACACAGACACGCACTGACACCCAGTAACAAAGACATACACTGATACCCAGGAACACAGACACACACTTACACTAAGTAATAAAGACATACACTGACACAAAGTAACAAAGACATACACTTACACCAAGTAACAAAGATATACACTGACATCAAGTAACAAAGACATACACTGATACCCAGTAACACAGACACACACTGACACCAAGTCACAAAGGCATACACTGACACCAAGTAACACAGTCATACACTGACACCAAGTAACAAAGACGTCCACTTACACCAAGTAACAAAGACATACTTTGATACCCTTTAACAAAGAAATACATTGATACCAAGTAACACAGAATGGCACTGAAACCCAAAAACAATGTCATACACTGACACCCAGTAACACAGACACGCACTGACACCCAGTAACAAAGACATACACTGACACCAAGTCACAAAGACATACACTGACACCAAGTAACAAAGACATACACTGATACCCAGTAACACAGACATACACTGACACCAAGTAACAAAGACAGACACTGGTACCCAGTAACACAGACACACACTGGGCTGCATATTGGCGCAGTGGTTAGCACCGCAGCCTCACAGCTCCAGGGACCCGGGTTCGATTCTAGGTACTGCCTGTGCGGAGTTTGCAAGTTCTGCCTGTGTCTGCGTGGGTTTCCTCCGGGTGCTCCGGTTTCCTTCCACATGCCAAAGACTTGCAGGTTGATAGGTTAATTAGCCATGCTAAATTGCCCCTAGTATAGGTAGGTGGTAGGGAAAAATATAGGGACAGTTGGGGATGTGATAGGAATACTGGATTAGTGTAGGATTAATATAAATGTGTGGTTGATGGTCGGCACACAATCGGTGGGCCGAAGGGCCTGTTTCAGTGCTGTATCTCTAAACTAAACTAAATACTGACACCCAGGAATACAGATACACACTGACACCCAGTCACACAGAGAAACACTGACGCCAAGAAGCAAAGACATGTACTGATACCCAGTAACCAAGACATACACTTACACCAAGTAACACAGACATACACTGACACCAAGTAACAAAGACATACACTGATACCCAGTCAAACAGACACACACTTACACCAAGTAACAAAGACATACACTGATACCCAGAAACACAGACACACACTTAAACTAAGTAATAAAGACAAAAACTGACACAAAGTAACAAAGACATACACTTACACCAAGTAATAAAGACATTCACTGATACCCAGTAACACAGAAACACACTTACACCAAGTAACAAAGACATACACTGATACCCAGTAACACAGACACACACTGATACCCAGTAACAAAGACATACACTGACACCAAGTCACAAAGACATACACTGACACCAAGTAACAAAGACATCCACTTACACCAAGTAACAAAGACATACATTGAAACCCAGTAACAAAGACATACACTGACACCCAGTAAGACAGACACACACTTACACCAAGTAACAAAGACATACACTGACACCAAGTAGCAAAGACATACACTGATACCCAGTAACACAGACACACACTTACACCAAGTAACTAAGATAGATACTGATACCAAGTAACACAGACATCCACTGACACCAAGTAACAAAGACATACAATGACAACAAGTAACAGAGACATACACTTACACCAAGTAACAAAGACATACACTGACACCAAGTAACAAAGACATACACTGATATCCAGTAACACAGACAACACTTAAACCAAGTAACAAAGACATTCACTGATACCCAATAACACAGACACACACTGACACCCAGTATTAAAGACATACACTGACACCAAGTCACAAAGGCATAAACTGACACCAAGTAACATAGACATTCACTTACACCAAGTAACAAAGACATACATTGATACCCAGTGACAAAGACATACTTGATACCCAGTAACACAGACACGCACTGACACCCAGTAACAATGACATACATTGATACCCAGTAACACAGAGACGCACTGACACCCAGTAACAAAGACATACACTGACACCAAGTCACAAAGACATACACTGATACCCAGTAACAAAGACATACATTGATACCCAGTAACAAAGACATACACTGATACCCAGTAACACAGACACACACTTACACCAAGTAACAAAGACATACACTGATGCCCAGTAACAAAGACATACATTGATACCCAGTAACACAGACACGCACTGACACCCAGGAACAAAGACATACCCTGATACCCAGTAACACAGACACGCACTGACACCCAGTAACAAAGACATACACTAACATCAAGTAACAAAGACATACACTGATACCCAGTAACACAGACACACAGTTACACCAAGGAACAAAGGCATACACTGATACCCAGTAACACAGACACGCACTGACACCCAGTAACAAAGACATACACTAACATCAAGTAACAAAGACATACACTGATACCCAGTAACACAGACACACAGTTACACCAAGGAACAAAGACATACACTGACACCAAGTAACAAAGACATACACTGATACCCAGTAACACAGACACACAGTTACACAAAGGAACAAAGACATACACTGATACCCAGTAACACAGACACACACTTACACCAAGTAACAAAGACAGAGACTGATACCCAGTAACACAGACACACACTTGCACCAAGTAACAAGGACATACACTGATACCCAGTAACAAAGTCAAACACTTACACCAATTAACAAAGACACACTCTTACACCAAGTAACAAAGACATGCACTGACACCAAGTAACAAAGACATACACTTACACAAAGTAACAAAGACATACTGACACCAAGTAGCAAAGACATACACTGATACCCAGTAACACAGACACACACTTACACCAAGTAACAAAGACAGATACTGATACCAAGTAACACAGACATCCACTGACACCAAGTAACAAAGACATACACTGACACCAAGTAACAGAGACATACACTTACACCAAGTAACAAAGACATACACTGACACCCAGTAACAAAGACAAACACTGATATCCAGTAACACAGACAACACTTAAACCAAGTAACAAAGACATTCACTGATACCCAATAACACAGACACACACTGACACCCAGTATTAAAGACATACACTGACACCAAGTCACAAAGGCATAAACTGACACCAAGTAACAAAGACATTCACTGCCACCAAGTAACAAAGACAGACATTGATACCCAGTAACAAAGACATACATTGATACCCAGTAATACAGACACGCACTGACACCCAGTAACAATGACATACACTGATACCCAGTAACACAGACACACACTTACACTAAGTAATAAAGACATACACTGACATAAAGTAACAAAGACATACAATTACACCATGTAACAAAGACATACACTGACACCAAGTAACAAAGACATTCACTGATACCCAGTAACACAGACACACACTTACACCAAGCAACAAGGACAGACACTGATACCCTGTAACACATACACGCACTGACACCCAGCAACAAAGACATACACTGACACCAAGTCACAAAGACATACACTGACACCAAGTAACAAAGACAGACACTGATACCCGGTAACACAGACACACACTTACACCAAGTAACAAAGACATACACTGACACAAAGTAACTAAGACATACACTTACACCAAGTAACAAAGACATACACTGATACCCAGTAAAACAGACACACACTTACACCAAGTAACAAAGACTTACATTGATACCCAGTAACACAGACACACACTTACACCAAGTAACAAAGACATACACTGATACCCAGGAACACAGACACACACTTACACCAAGTAACAAAGACAGATACTGATACCCAGTAACACAGACACACACTTACTCCAAGTCACAAGACATATACTGACACCCAGTAACAAAGACATACACTGACACCCAGTAACAAAGACACACACTGACACCAAGTAACAAAGACATACACTGACACCAAGTAACTAAGACATACACTGATACCCAGTAACACAGGCACACACTTACACCAAGTGACAAAGACATACACTGAAACCCAATAACACAGACACACACTGACACCCAGTAACAAAGACACACACTGACACCAAGTCACAAAGACATGCACTGACACCAAGTAACACAGACATACACTGACACCAAGTCACAAAGACATCCACTTACACCAAGTAACAAAGACATACACTGACACCCAGTCACAAAGACATACATTGATACCCAGAAACTAAGACACGCACTGACACCCAGTAACAAAGACATACACTGATACCCAGTAACACAGACACGCACTGACACCCAGTAACAAAGACATACACAAACACCAAGTAACAAAGACATACACTGATACCCAGTAACACAGATACACAGTTAGACCAAGTAACAAAGACATACACTGAAAGCCAGTAACACAGACACACACTTACACCAAGTAACAAAAACATACACTGACACAAAGTAACAAAGACATACACATACACCATCTACCAAAGACATACACTGATACCCAGTAACACAGACACACACTTACACCAAGTAACAAAGACATACACTGATACCCGGTAACACAGACACACACTTACAACAAGTAACAAAGACATACACTGATACCCAGGAACACAGACGCACACTTACACCAAGTAACAAAGACAGATACAGATACCCAGTAAAACTGACACACACTTACTCCAAGTCACAAAGACATATACTGACACCCAGTAACAAAGACATACACTGACACCCAGTAACAAAGACACACACTGACACCAAGTAACAAAGACATGCACTGACACCAAGTAACTAAGACATACACTGATACCCAGTAACACAGAGACACTCTTACACCAAGTGACAAAGACAGACACTGATACCCAGTAACACAGACACACCCTTAAACCAAGTCACAAAGACATACACTGACACCCAGTAACAAAGACATACACTGATACCCAGTAACACAGACACACACTTCCACCAAGTAACAAAGACATACACTGATACCCAGTAACACGGACACACACTTACACTAAGTAATAAAGACATACACTGACACAAAGTAACAAAGACATACACTTACACCAAGTAAGAAAGACATACACTGACACCAAGTAACAAAGACATACACTGACACCAAGTAACAAAGACGTCCACTTACTCCAAGTAACAAAGACATACTTTGATTCCCTTTAACAAAGAAATACATTGATACCAAGTAACACAGACAGGCACTGAAACCCAAAAACAATGACATTCACTGACACCCAGTAACACAGACACGCACTGACACCCAGTAACAAAGACATACACTGAAACCAAGTCACAAAGACATACACTGACACCAAGTAACAAAGACATACACTGATACCCAGTAACACAGACATACACTGACACCAAGTAACAAAGACAGACACTGGTACCCAGTAACACAGACACGCACTGACACCCAGTAACAAAGACATACACTGATACCCAGGAACACAGACACACACTTACACTAAGTAATAAAGACATACACTGACACAAAGTAACAAAGACATACACTTACACCAAGTAACAAAGATATACACTGACATCAAGTAACAAAGACATACACTGATACCCAGTAACACAGACACACACTGACACCAAGTCACAAAGGCATACACTGACACCACGTAACACAGTCATACACTGACACCAAGTAACAAAGACGTCCACTTACACCAAGTAACAAAGACATACTTTGATACCCTTTAACAAAGAAATACATTGATACCAAGTAACACAGAATGGCACTGAAACCCAAAAACAATGTCATACACTGACACCCAGTAACACAGACACGCACTGACACCCAGTAACAAAGACATACACTGACACCAAGTCACAAAGACATACACTGACACCAAGTAACAAAGACATACACTGATACCCAGTAACACAGACATACACTGACACCAAGTAACAAAGACAGACACTGGTACCCAGTAACACAGACACACACTGGGCTGCATATTGGCGCAGTGGTTAGCACCGCAGCCTCACAGCTCCAGGGACCCGGGTTCGATTCTAGGTACTGCCTGTGCGGAGTTTGCAAGTTCTGCCTGTGTCTGCGTGGGTTTCCTCCGGGTGCTCCGGTTTCCTTCCACATGCCAAAGACTTGCAGGTTGATAGGTTAATTAGCCATGCTAAATTGCCCCTAGTATAGGTAGGTGGTAGGGAAAAATATAGGGACAGTTGGGGATGTGATAGGAATACTGGATTAGTGTAGGATTAATATAAATGTGTGGTTGATGGTCGGCACACAATCGGTGGGCCGAAGGGCCTGTTTCAGTGCTGTATCTCTAAACTAAACTAAATACTGACACCCAGGAATACAGATACACACTGACACCCAGTCACACAGAGAAACACTGACGCCAAGAAGCAAAGACATGTACTGATACCCAGTAACCAAGACATACACTTACACCAAGTAACACAGACATACACTGACACCAAGTAACAAAGACATACACTGATACCCAGTCAAACAGACACACACTTACACCAAGTAACAAAGACATACACTGATACCCAGAAACACAGACACACACTTAAACTAAGTAATAAAGACAAAAACTGACACAAAGTAACAAAGACATACACTTACACCAAGTAATAAAGACATTCACTGATACCCAGTAACACAGAAACACACTTACACCAAGTAACAAAGACATACACTGATACCCAGTAACACAGACACACACTGATACCCAGTAACAAAGACATACACTGACACCAAGTCACAAAGACATACACTGACACCAAGTAACAAAGACATCCACTTACACCAAGTAACAAAGACATACATTGATACCCAGTAACAAAGACATACACTGACACCCAGTAAGACAGACACACACTTACACCAAGTAACAAAGACATACACTGACACCAAGTAGCAAAGACATACACTGATACCCAGTAACACAGACACACACTTACACCAAGTAACAAAGATAGATACTGATACCAAGTAACACAGACATCCACTGACACCAAGTAACAAAGACATACAATGACAACAAGTAACAGAGACATACACTTACACCAAGTAACAAAGACATACACTGACACCAAGTAACAAAGACATACACTGATATCCAGTAACACAGACAACACTTAAACCAAGTAACAAAGACATTCACTGATACCCAATAACACAGACACACACTGACACCCAGTATTAAAGACATACACTGACACCAAGTCACAAAGGCATAAACTGACACCAAGTAACATAGACATTCACTTACACCAAGTAACAAAGACATACATTGATACCCAGTGACAAAGACATACTTGATACCCAGTAACACAGACACGCACTGACACCCAGTAACAATGACATACACTGATACCCAGTAACACAGAGACGCACTGACACCCAGTAACAAAGACATACACTGACACCAAGTCACAAAGACATACACTGATACCCAGTAACAAAGACATACATTGATACCCAGTAACAAAGACATACACTGATACCCAGTAACACAGACACACAGTTACACCAAGGAACAAAGGCATACACTGATACCCAGTAACAAAGACATACACTGATACCCAGTAACACAGACACACAGTTACACCAAGTAACAAGGACATACACTGATACCCAGTAACAAAGTCAAACACTTACACCAATTAACAAAGACACACTCTTTCACCAAGTAACAAAGACATGCACTGACACCAAGTAACAAAGACATACACTTACACAAAGTAACAAAGACATACTGACACCAAGTAGCAAAGACATACACTGATACCCAGTAACACAGACACACACTTACACCAAGTAACAAAGACAGATACTGATACCAAGTAACACAGACATCCACTGACACCAAGTAACAAAGACATACACTGACACCAAGTAACAGAGACATACACTTACACCAAGTAACAAAGACATACACTGACACCCAGTAACAAAGACAAACACTGATATCCAGTAACACAGACAACACTTAAACCAAGTAATAAAGACATTCACTGATACCCAATAACACAGACACACACTGACACCCAGTATTAAAGACATACACTGACACCAAGTCACAAAGGCATAAACTGACACCAAGTAACAAAGACATTCACTGCCACCAAGTAACAAAGACAGACATTGATACCCAGTAACAAAGACATACATTGATACCCAGTAATACAGACACGCACTGACACCCAGTATTAAAGACATACACTGACACCAAGTCACAAAGGCATAAACTGACACCAAGTAACAAGGACATTCACTGCCACCAAGTAACAAAGACAGACATTGATACCCAGTAACAATGACATACACTGATACCCAGTAACACAGACACACACTTACACTAAGTAATAAAGACATACACTGACATAAAGTAACAAAGACATACAATTACACCATGTAACAAAGACATACACTGACACCAAGTAACAAAGACATTCACTGATACCCAGTAACACAGACACACACTTACACCAAGCAACAAGGACAGACACTGATACCCTGTAACACATACACGCACTGACACCCAGCAACAAAGACATACACTGACACCAAGTCACAAAGACATACACTGACACCAAGTAACAAAGACAGACACTGATACCCGGTAACACAGACACACACTTACACCAAGTAACAAAGACATACACTGACACAAAGTAACTAAGACATACACTTAAACCAAGTAACAAAGACATACACTGATACCCAGTAAAACAGACACACACTTACACCAAGTAACAAAGACTTACATTGATACCCAGTAACACAGACACACACTTACACCAAGTAACAAAGACATACACTGATACCCAGGAACACAGACACACACTTACACCAAGTAACAAAGACAGATACTGATACCCAGTAACACAGACACACACTTACTCCAAGTCACAAGACATATACTGACACCCAGTAACAAAGACATACACTGACACCCAGTAACAAAGACACACACTGACACCAAGTAACAAAGACATACACTGACACCAAGTAACTAAGACATACACTGATACCCAGTAACACAGGCACACACTTACACCAAGTGACAAAGACATACACTGAAACCCAATAACACAGACACACACTGACACCCAGTAACAAAGACACACACTGACACCAAGTCACAAAGACATGCACTGACACCAAGTAACACAGACATACACTGACACCAAGTCACAAAGACATCCACTTAAACCAAGTAACAAAGACATACACTGACACCCAGTCACAAAGACATACATTGATACCCAGAAACTAAGACACGCACTGACACCCAGTAACAAAGACATACACTGATACCCAGTAACACAGACACGCACTGACACCCAGTAACAAAGACATACACAAACACCAAGTAACAAAGACATACACTGATACCCAGTAACACAGATACACAGTTAGACCAAGTAACAAAGACATACACTGAAAGCCAGTAACACAGACACACACTTACACCAAGTAACAAAAACATACACTGACACAAAGTAACAAAGACATACACATACACCATCTACCAAAGACATACACTGATACCCAGTAACACAGACACACACTTACACCAAGTAACAAAGACATACACTGATACCCGGTAACACAGACACACACTTACAACAAGTAACAAAGACATACACTGATACCCAGGAACACAGACGCACACTTACACCAAGTAACAAAGACAGATACAGATACCCAGTAAAACAGACACACACTTACTCCAAGTCACAAAGACATATACTGACACCCAGTAACAAAGACATACACTGACACCCAGTAACAAAGACACACACTGACACCAAGTAACAAAGACATGCACTGACACCAAGTAACTAAGACATACACTGATAACCATTAACACAGACACACACTTACATCAAGTAACAAAGTCATACACTGACACAAAGTATCAAAGACATACACTTGCACCAAGTAAAAAAGACATACACTGACACCAAGTAAAAAAGACATACACTGACACCAAGTCACAAAGAAATACACTTACACCAAGTAAAAAAGACATACACTGACACCAAGTAACAAAGACATACACTGATACCCAGTAACACAGACACACACTTACACCAAGTAACAAAGACATACACAGATACCCAGTTGCACTGAGACACACTTACACCAAGTAACACAGACACACACAGACACCAAGTATCAAAGACATACACTGATACCCAGTAACACAGACATACACTTACACCAAGTAACAAAGACATACACTGACACCAAGTAACAAAGGCATACACTGATACCCAGTAACACAGACACACACTTACACCAAGTAACAAAGACATCCAAGGATACCCAGTAACCAAGACATACACTTATACCAAGTAACACAGACATACGCTGACACTAAGTAACAAAGACATCCGCTTCCACCAAGTAACAAAGACATACATTGATATCCAGTAACACAGACACGCACTGACACCCAGTAACAAAGACATACACTGATACCCAGTAACACAGACACGCACTGACACCCATTAACAAAGACATACCCTGACACCAAGTCACAAAGACATACACTGACACCAAGTAACAAAGACAGACACTGATACACAGTAACACAGACACACCCTTAAACCAAGTCACAAAGAGATACACTGACACCCAGTAAGAAAGACATACACTGATACCCAGTAACGCAGACACGCACTGACACTCAGTAAGAAAGACATACACTGACACCATGTCACATAGACATACACTGAGACCAAGTAACAAAGAAATACAATGACACCAAGTAACAAAGACATACACTGATACACAGCAACACAGACACACACTTACACCAAGTAACAAAGACATGCACTGATACCCAGTAACACAGACACAATCTTACACTAAGTAATAAAGACATACACTGACACAAAGTAACAAAGACATACACTTACACCAAGTAACAAAGACATACACTGATACCCAGTAACAAAGACATACAATGATACCCAGTAACACAGACACACACTTACACCAAGTAACAATGACATACACAGACACCCAGTAACACAGACACGCACTGACACCCAGTAACAAAGACATGCACTGACACCAAGTCACAAAGACATACACTGACACCAAGTAACAAAGACATACACTGATACCAAGTAACAAAGACATACACTGATACCCAGTAACACAGACACACAATGACACCAAGTAACAAAGACATACACTGAAAACCAGTAACACAGACACCCACTTACACCAAGTAACAAAGACATACACTGACACCAATTAACAAAGACATACACTGATGCCCAGTAACACAGACACACACTTACACCAAGTAACAAAGGCAAACACTGACACCAAGTAACAAAGACATACACTTACAGCAAGTAAAAAATACAAACACTGACACCAAGTAACGAAGACATACACTGAAAGCCAGTAACACAGACACACACTTACACCAAGTAACAAAAACATACACTGACACAAAGTAACAAAGACATACACTTACACCATCTACCAAAGACATACACTGATACCCAGTAACACAGACACACACTTACACCAAGTAACAAAGACATACACTGATACCCAGGAACACAGACGCACACTTACACCAAGTAACAAAGACAGATACTGATACCCAGTAAAGCAGACACACACTTACTCCAAGTGACAAAGACATATACTGACACCCACTAACAAAGACATACACTGACACCCAGTAACAAAGACACACACTGACACCAAGTAACAAAGACATGCACTGACACCAAGTGACAAAGACAGACACTGATACCCAGTAACACAGACACACCCTTAAACCAAGTCACAAAGACATACACTGACACCCAGTAACAAAGACATACACTGATACCCAGTAACACAGACACACACTTCCACCAAGTAACAAAGACATACACTGATACCCAGTAACACGGACACACACTTACACTAAGTAATAAAGACATACACTGACACAAAGTAACAAAGACATACACTTACACCAAGTAAGAAAGACATACACTGACACCAAGTAACAAAGACAGACACTGATACCCAGTAACACAGACAAACACTTGCACCAAGTAACAATGACATACACAGACACCCAGTAACACAGACACGCAATGACACCCAGTAACAAAGACATACACTGACACCAAGTCAAAAGACATAGACTGATACCCAGTAACACAGACACACACTGACACCAAGTAACAAAGACATACACTGATACCCAGTAACACAGACACACACTTACACCAAGTAACAATGACATACACAGACACCCAGTAACACAGACATGCACTGACACCCAGTAACAAAGACATACACTGACACCAAGTCAAAAGACATAGACTGATACCCAGTAACACAGACACACACTTACATCAAGTAACAAAGACATACAGTGACACCAATTAACAAAGACCTACACTGATACCCAGTAACACAGACACACACTTACATCAAGTAACAAAGTCATACACTGACACCAAGTAACAAAGACATACACTTGCACCAAGTAAAAAAGACATACACTGACACCAAGTAAAAAAGATATACACTGACACCAAGTAACAAAGAAATACACTTACACCAAGTAAAAAAGACATACTCTGACACCAAGTAACAAAGACATACACTGATACCCAGTAACACAGACACACACTTACACCAAGTAACAAAGACATACACAGATACCCAGTTGCACTGAGACACACTTACACCAAGTAACACAGACACACACAGACACCAAGTATCAAAGACATACACTGATACCCAGTAACACAGACATACACTTACACCAAGTAACAAAGACATACACTGACACCAAGTAACAAAGGCATACACTGATACCCAGTAACACAGACACACACTTACACCAAGTAACAAAGACATACACTGATACCAAGTAACACAGACATACGCTGACACCAAGTAACAAAGACATCCACTTCCACCAAGTAACAAAGACATACATTGATACCCAGTAACAAAGACATACATTGATATCCAGTAACACAGACACGCACTGACACCCAGTAACAAAGACATACACTGATACCCAGTAACACAGACACGCACTGACACCCATTAACAAAGACATACCCTGACACCAAGTCACAAAGACATACACTGACACCAAGTAACAAAGACAGACACTGATACACAGTAACACAGACACACCCTTAAACCAAGTCACAAAGAGATACACTGACACCCAGTAAGAAAGACATACACTGATAACCAGTAACGCAGACACGCACTGACACTCAGTAACAAAGACATACACTGACACCATGTCACAAAGACATACACTGAGACCAAGTAACAAAGAAATACAATGACACCAAGTAACAAAGACATACACTGATACACAGCAACACAGACACACTCTGACACCAAGTAACAAAGACATGCACTGATACCCAGTAACACAGACACAATCTTACACCAAGTAACAAAGACATACAATGACACCAATTAACAAAGACATACACTGATGCCCAGGAACACAGACACAAACTTACACCAAGTAACAAAGGCAAACACTGACACCAAGTAACAAAGACATACACTTACACCAAGTAACAAAGACATACACTGATACCAAGTAACAAAGACATCCACTGATACCCAGTAACACAGACACACAATGACACCAAGTAACAAAGACATACACTGAAAACCAGTAACACAGACACCCACTTACACCAAGTAACAAAGACATACACTGACACCAATTAACAAAGACATACACTGATGCCCAGTAACACAGGCACACACTTACACCAAGTAACAAAGGCAAACACTGACACCAAGTAACAAAGACATACACTTACACCAAGTAAAAAATACAAACACTGACACCAAGTAACGAAGACATACACTGATACCCAGTAACACAGACACACACTGACTCCAAGTAACAAAGACATACACAGATACCCAGTTACGCTGACACACACTTACACCAATTAACACAGACACACACAGACACCAAGTAACAAAGACATACACTGATACCCAGGAACACAGACACACACTTACACCAAGTAACAAAGACATACACTGACACCAAGTAACAAAGACATACACTTACACCAAGTAACAAAGACATACATTGATACCCATTAACAAAGACATACATTGATACCCAGTAGCACAGACACGCACTGACACCCAGTAACAAAGACATACACTGATACCCAGTAACACAGACACGCACTGACACCCAGTAACAAAGACATACACTGACACCAAGTCACAAAGACATACACTTACACCAAGTAACAAAGACATACACTGATACCCAATAACACAGACACAAACTTACACCAACTAACACAGACATGCACTGACACCAAGTAACAAAGACATACACTGACACCAAGTAACACAGAGAAACACTTACACCAAGTAACAAAGACAGGCACTGATACCGAGTAGCACAGACACAAACTTACACCAAGTCACAAAGACATGCACTGACACCCAGTAACAAAGACACACACTGACACCAAGTAACAAAGACATACACTGACACCAATTAAAAAAGACATACACTGATACCCAGGAACACAGACACACGCATGCACCAAGTAACACAGACATACACTGACACCAAGTAACAAAGACATACACTTACACCAAGTAAAAATGACATACACTGACACCAAGTAACAAAGACAAACACGGATACCCAGTAACACAGAAACACAATTACACCAAGTAACAAAGACATACACTGATACCCAGTTACACTGACACACACTGACACCAAGTAACAAAGTCTAACACATACACACACTGTCACCAAGTAACAAAGACATACACTGACACCCAGTAACAAAGACATACACTGACACCAAGTCACAAAGACATGCACTGACACCCAGTAACAAAGACACACACTGACACCAAGTAACAAAGACATACACTGATACCCAGTAACACAGACACACACTTACACCAAGTAACAAAGACATACACTGATATGGAGGAACACAGACACACACTTACATAAAGTAACAAAGACAGACACTGATACCCAGTAACACAGACACACAATTGCACCAAGTAACAAGGACATACAATGATACCAAGTAAAAAAGACATACACTGACACCAAGTAACAAAGACATACACTGATACCCAGTAACCAAGACATACACTTACATCAAGTAACACAGCCATACACTGACACCCAGTAACAAAGACATGCACTGACACAAAGTCATGATGACATACACTGCCACCAAGTAACAAAGACAGACACTGATACCCAGTAACACAGACACACACTTACACCAAGTAACATAGACATACACTGATACCCAGTAACACAGACACACACTTACACCAAGTAACCAAGACATACACTGATACCCAGTAACACAGACACACACTGACAACCAGTAACAAAGAAATACACTGACACCAAGTCACAAAGACATACACTGACTCCAAGTAACAAAGACATCCACTTACACCAAGTAACAAAGACATACATTGATACCCAGTAACAAAGACATACATTAGTACCCAGTAACACAGACAAGCACTGACACCCAGTAACAATGACATACACTGATAACCAGTAACACAGAGACGCACTGACACCCAGTAACAAAGACATACACTGACACCAAGTCACAAACACATACACTTACACCAAGTAACAAAGACATACACTGAAACCCAGTAACACAGACACAAACTTACACTAAGTAATAAAGACATACACTGACACAAAGTAACAAAGACATACACTTACACCAAGTAACAAAGACATACACTGACACCAAGTAACAAAGACATACACTGATACCCAGTAACACAGACACACACTTACACCAAATAGCAAAGACATACACTGATACCCAGTAACACAGACACGCACTGACACCCAGTAACAAAGACATACACTGACACCAAGTCACAAAGACATACACTGACACCAAGTAACAAAGACAGACACTGATACCCAGTAACACAGACACACACTTACAACAAGTAACAAAGACATACACAGATAGCCAGTAACACAGACTCACACTTTCAGCAAGTAACAAAGACATACACTGACACCAATTAAAAAAGCCATACACTGATACCCAGTAACAAAGACACACGCATACACCAAGTAACAAAGACATACACTGACACCAAGTAACAAAGACATACACTTACACCAAGTAAAAAAGACATACACTGACACCAAGTAACAAAGACAAACACTGACACCCAGTAACACAGACACACACTTACACCAAGTAACATAGACATACACTTACACCAAGTAAAAAATACAAACACTGACACCAAGTACAAAGACATACACTGATACCCAGTAACACAGACACACACTTACATCAAGTCACAAAGTCATACACTGATACCCAGTGACACTGACACACACTTACACCAATTAACACAGACACACACAGACACCAAGTAACAATGACATACACTGATACCCAGTAACGCAGACACACATATACCCCAAGTAACAAAGGCATACACTGACACCAATTAAAAAAGACATACACTGATACATAGTAACACAGACGCACGCATACACCAAGTAACAAAGACATACACTGACACCAAGTAACAAAGACATACACTTACACCAAGTAACAAAGACATACACTGACACCAAGTAACAAAGACAAACACTGATACCCAGTAACACAGACACACACTTACACCAAGTAACAAAGACATACACTGACTCCAAGTAACAAAGACATCCACTTACACCAAGTAACGAAGACATACATTGATTCCCAGTAACAAAGACATACATTAGTACCCAGTAACACAGACACGCACTGACACCCAGTAACAATGACATACACTGATAACCAGTAAAACAGAGACGCACTGACACCCAGTAACAAAGACATACACTGACACCAAGTCACAAAGACATACACTTACACCAAGTAACAAAGACATACACTGAAACCCAGTAACACAGACACAAACTTACACTAAGTAATAAAGACAGACACTGACACAAAGTAACAAAGACATACACTTACACCAAGTAACAAAGACATACACTTGCACCAAATAACAAAGACATACACTGATACCCAGTAACACAGACGCGCACTGACACCCAGTAACAAAGACATACAATGACACCAAGTCACAAAGACAGACACTGATACCCATTAACACAGACACACAATTACACCAAGTAACAAAGACATACACTGATAGCCAGTAACACAGACTCACACTTACACCAACTAACAAAGACATACACTGACACCAATTAAAAAAGACATACACTGATACCCAGTAACACAGACACACGCATGCACCAAGTAACAAAGACATACACTGACACCAAGTAACAAAGACATACACTTACACCAAGTAAAAAAGGCATACACTCACACCAAGTCACAAAGACAAACACTGATACCCAGTAACACAGACACACACTTACACCAAGTAACAAAGACATACACTGTCACCAAGTAACAAAGACATACACTTTCATCAAGTAAAAAATACAAACACTGACACCAAGTAACAAAGGCATACACTGATACCCAGTAACACAGACACACACTTACATCAAGTAACAAAGACATACACTGATACCCAGTGACACTGACACACACTTACACCAATTAACACAGACACACACAGACACCAAGTAACAATGACATACACTGATACCCAGTAACACAGACACACATATACACACAAGTAACAAAGACATACACTGACACCAAGTAACAAAGACATACACTTACACCAAGTAACAAAGACATACACTGACACCAAGTAACAAAGGCATACACTGATACCCAGTAACACAGACACACACTTACACCAAGTAACAAAGACATAGAAAGATACCCAGTAACCAAGACATACACTTACACCAAGTAACACAGACATACGCTGACACCAAGTAACAAAGACATCCACTTACACCAAGTAACAAAGACATACATTGATAACGATTCACAAAGACATAAATTGATACCCAGTAACACAGACAGGGACTGACACCCAGTAACAAAGACATACACTGATACCCAGTAACACAGACACGCACTGACACCCAGTAACAAAGACATACACTGACACCAAGTCACAAAGACATACACATACACCAGGTAACAAAGACATACACTGATACCTAATAACACAGACACACACTTACACCAACTAACACAGACATACACTGACACCAAGTATCAAAGACATACACTGACACCCAGGAACACAGACACACATTTACCCCAAGTAACAAAGACAGACACTGACACCAATTAAAAAAGACATACACTGATACCCAGTAACACAGACGCACGCATACACCAAGTAACAAAGACATACAATGACACCAAGTAACAAAGACATACACTTACACCAAGTAAAAAAGACATACACTGACACCAAGTAAAAAATACAAACACTGACACCAAGAAACAAAGAGATACACTGATACCCAGTAACACAGACACACACTTACACCAAGTAACAGAGACATACAAAGATACCCAGTAACCAAGACATACACTTACACCAAGGAACACAGACATTCGCTGACACCAAGTAACAAAGACATCCACTTACACCAAGTAACAAAGACATACATTGATACCGATTAACAAAGACATAAATTGATACCCAGTAACACAGACAGGGACTGACACCCAGTAACAAAGACATACACTGATACCCAGTAACACAGACACGCACTGACACCCAGTAACAAAGACATACACTGACACCAAGTCACAAAGACATACACATACACCAAGTAACAAAGACATACACTGATACCCAATAACACAGACACACACTTCCACCAACTAACACAGACATACACTGACACCAAGTAACAAAGACATACACTGACACCCAGGAACACAGATGCACACTGACACCCAGGAACACAGAGAAACACTTACACCAAGTAACAAAGACAGGCACTGATACCCAGGAACACAGACACAAACTTACACCAAGTAACAAAGACATGCACTGATACCCAGTAACACAGACACACACATACACCAAGTTACAAAGACATACACTGACACCAAGTAACATAGACATGCACTTACACCAAGTAAAAAAGACACACACTGACACCAAGTAACAAAGACAAACACTGATACCCAGTAACACAGACACAAACTTACACCAAGTAACAAAGACATACACTGATAGCCAGTAACACAGACTCACACTTTCACCAAGTAACAAAGACATACACTGACACCAATTAAAAAAGACAGACACTGATAACCAGTAACACAGACACACGCATACACCAAGTAACAAAGACATACACTGACACAAAGTAACAAAGACATACACTTACACCAAGTAAAAAAGACATACTCTGACACCAAGTAACAAAGACAATCACTGATACCCAGTAACACAGACACACACTTTCACCAAGTAACAAAGACATACACTGACACCAAGTAACAAAGACATACACTTACACCAAGTAAAAAATACAAACACTAACACCAAGTAACAAAGCCATACACTGATACCCAGTAACACAGACACACACTTACATCAAGTAACAAAGACATACACTGATACCCAGTGACACTGACACACACTCACACCAATTAACACAGACACACACAGACACCAAGTAACAATGAAATACACTGATACCCAGTAACACAGACACACATTTACCCCAAGTAACAAAGACAGACACTGACACCAATTAAAAAAGACATACACTGATACCCAGTAACACAGACGCACGCATACACCAAGTAACAAAGACATACAATGACACCAAGTAACAAAGACATACACTTACACCAAGTAAAAAAGACATACACTGACACCAAGTAAAAAATACAAACACTGACACCAAGAAACAAAGAGATACACTGATACCCAGTAACACAGACACACACTTACACCAAGTAACAGAGACATACAAAGATACCCAGTAACCAAGACATACACTTACACCAAGGAACACAGACATTCGCTGACACCAAGTAACAAAGACATCCACTTACACCAAGTAACAAAGACATACATTGACACCGATTAACAAAGACATAAATTGATACCCAGTAACACAGACAGGGACTGACACCCAGTAACAAAGACATACACTGATACCCAGTAACACAGACACGCACTGACACCCAGTAACAAAGACATACACTGACACAAAGTCACAAAGACATACACATACACCAAGTAACAAAGACATACACTGATACCCAATAACACAGACACACACTTCCACCAACTAACACAGACATACACTGACACCAAGTAACAAAGACATACACTGACACCCAGGAACACAGATGCACACTGACACCCAGGAACACAGAGAAACACTTACACCAAGTAACAAAGACAGGCACTGATACCCAGGAACACAGACACAAACTTACACCAAGTCACAAAGACATGCACTGACACCCAGTAACAAAGACACACACTGACACCAAGTAACAAAGACATGCACTGATACCCAGTAACACAGACACACACATACACCAAGTTACAAAGACATACACTGACACCAAGTAACATAGACATGCACTTACACCAAGTAAAAAAGACACACACTGACACCAAGTAACAAAGACAAACACTGATACCCAGTAATACAGACACAAACTTACACCAAGTAACA
This sequence comes from Heterodontus francisci, assembly GCF_036365525.1. Classification (NCBI taxonomy): domain Eukaryota; kingdom Metazoa; phylum Chordata; class Chondrichthyes; order Heterodontiformes; family Heterodontidae; genus Heterodontus; species Heterodontus francisci. Next base: position 10,859,106 of record NW_027140250.1, on the reverse strand, counting down.
AAGACATACACTGATAGCCAGTAACACAGACTCACACTTTCACCAAGTAACAAAGACATACACTGACACCAATTAAAAAAGACAGACACTGATAACCAGTAACACAGACAGACGCATACACCAAGTAACAAAGACATACACTGACACAAAGTAACAAAGACATACACTTACACCAAGTAAAAAAGACATACTCTGACACCAAGTAACAAAGACAATCACTGATACCCAGTAACACAGACACACACTTTCACCAAGTAACAAAGACATACACTGACACCAAGTAACAAAGACATACACTTACACCAAGTAAAAAATACAAACACTAACACCAAGTAACAAAGCCATACACTGATACCCAGTAACACAGACACACACTTACATCAAGTAACAAAGACATACACTGATACCCAGTGACACTGACACACACTCACACCAATTAACACAGACACACACAGACACCAAGTAACAATGAAATACACTGATACCCAGTAACACAGACACACATTTACCCCAAGTAACAAAGACAGACACTGACACCAATTAAAAAAGACATACACTGATACCCAGTAACACAGACGCACGCATACACCAAGTAACAAAGACATACAATGACACCAAGTAACAAAGACATACACTTACACCAAGTAAAAAAGACATACACTGACACCAAGTAAAAAATACAAACACTGACACCAAGAAACAAAGACATACACTGATACCCAGTAACACAGACACACACTTACACCAAGTAACAGAGACATGCAAAGATACCCAGTAACCAAGACATACACTTACACCAAGGAACACAGACATTCGCTGACACCAAGTAACAAAGACATCCACTTACACCAAGTAACAAAGACATGCATTGATACCGATTAACAAAGACATAAATTGATACCCAGTAACACAGACAGGGACTGACACCCAGTAACAAAGACATACACTGATACCCAGTAACACAGACACGCACTGACACCCAGTAACAAAGACATACACTGACACCAAGTCACAAAGGCATACACATACACCAAGTAACAAAGACATACACTGATACCCAATAACACAGACACACACTTACACCAACTAACACAGACATACACTGACACCAAGTAACAAAGACATACACTGACACCCAGGAACACAGATGCACACTGACACCCAGGAACACAGAGAAACACTTACACCAAGTAACAAAGACATGCACTGACACCCAGTAACAAAGACACACACTGACACCAAGTAACAAAGACATGCACTGATACCCAGTAACACAGACACACACATACACCAAGTTACAAAGACATACACTGACACCAAGTAACATAGAAATGCACTTACACCAAGTAAAAAAGACACACACTGACACCAAGTAACAAAGACAAACACTGGTACCCAATAACACAGACACACACTTACACCAAGTAACAAAGACATACACTGATAGCCAGTAACACAGACTCACACTTTCACCAAGTAACAAAGACATACACTGACACCAATTAAAAAAGACATACACTGATACCCAGTAACACAGAGACACGCATACTCCAAGTAACAAAGACATACACTGACACCAAGTAACAAAGACATACACTTACACCAAGTAAAAAAGACATACTCTGACACCAAGTAACAAAGACAAACACTGATACCCAGTAACACAGACACACACTTACACCAAGTAACAAAGACATACACTGACACCAAGTAACAAACACATACACTTACACCAAGTAAAAAGTACAAACACTGACACCAAGTAACAAAGACATACACTGATACCCAGTAACACAGACACACACTTACATCAAGTAACAAAGACATACACTGATACCCGGTGACACTGACACACACTTACACCAATTAACACAGACACACACAGACACCAAGTAACAATGACATACACTGATACCCCGTAACACAGACACACATATACCCCAAGTAACAAAGACATACACTGACACCAAGTAACAAAGACATACACTTACACCAAGTAACAAAGACATACACTGAAACCAAGTAACAAAGGCACACACTTACACCAAGTAACAAAGACATACAAAGATACCCAGTAACCAAGACATACACTTACACCAAGTTATACAGACATACGCTGACACCAAGTAACAAAGACATCCACTTGCACCAAGTAACAAAGACATACATTGATACCGATTAACAAAGACATAAATTGATACCCAGTAACACAGACAGGGACTGACACCCAGTAACAAAGACATACACTGATACCCAGTAACACAGACACGCACTGACAACCAGTAACAAAGACATACACTGACACCAAGTCACAAAGACATACACATACACCAAGTAACAAAGACATACACTGATACCCAATAACACAGACACACACTTACACCAACTAACACAGACATACACTGACACCAAGTAACAAAGACATACACTGACACCCAGGAACACAGATGCACACTGACACCCAGGGACACAGAGAAACACTTACACCAATTAACAAAGACAGGCACTGATTCCCAGTAACACAGACACAAACTTACACCAAGTCACAAAGACATGCACTGACACCCAGTAACAAAGACACACACTGACACCAAGTAACAAAGACATGCACTGATACCCTGTAACACAGACACACACATACACCAAGATACAAAGACATACACTGACACCAAGTAACATAGACATGCACTTACACCAAGTAAAAAAGACACACACTGACACCAAGAAACAAAGACAAACACTGATACCCAGTAACACAGACACACACTTACACCAAGTAACAAAGACATACACTGATACCCAGTTACACTGACACACACTGACACCAAGTAACAAAGTCGAACACATACACACACTGTCACCAAGTAACAAAGACATACACTGACACCAAGTCACAAAGACATGCACTGACACCCAGTAACAAAGACACACACTGACACCAAGGAACAAAGACATACACTAATACCCAGTAACACAGACACACACTTGAACCAAGTAACAAAGACATACACTGATACCCAGGAACACAGACACACACTGACACCAAGTAACAAAGACAGACACTGATGCCCAGTAACACAGACACACAGTTGCACCAAGTAACAAGGACATACACTGATACCAATTAAAAAAGACATACACTTACACCAAGTTACACAGACATACACTGACACCAAGTAACAAAGACATACACTGACACCCAGGAACACAGATACACACTGACACCAGTAACAAAGACATACACTGAAACCGAGTAACAAAGACATACACTTACACCATGTAAATAAGTCACACACTGACACCAAGTAACAAAGACATACACTGATACCCAGTAACACAGACACACACTTACACCAAGTAACAAAGACATACACTGATACCCAGTTACACTGACACAAACTTACACCAAGTAACACAGACACACACAGACATCAAGTAACAAAGACATACACTGATACCCATTAACACAGACACACACTTCCACCAAGTAACAAAGACAAACACTGACACCAAGTAACAAAGACATACACAGACACCAAGTAACAAAGGCATACACTGATACCCAGTAACACAGACACACACTTGCACCAAGTAACAAAGACATACAAAGATACCCTGTAACCGAGACATACACTTACACCAAGCAACACAGACATACGCTGACACCAAGTAACAAAGACATCCACTGACACCAAGTAACAAAGACATACATAGATACCCAGGGAGGCAATATTGGATTTGGTACTAGGTAATGAACCAGGGCAAGTGATAGAGCTGTTGGTGGGCGAGCACTTTGGAGATAGTGATCACAATTCTGTAGCATTCACTGTGGTAATGGAGAGGGATAGGTATGTGCAACAGGGCAAGGTTTACAATTGGGGGAAGGGTAGATATGATGCTGTCAGGCAGGAACTGAGGAGCATAAGTTGGGAGCATATGCTGGCAGGGAAGGGCACGGTCGAAATGTGGAACTTTTTCAAGGAGCAGATAGTAGGGGCCATTGATAAGCATGTCCCTGTCAGACAGGGAAGGGATGGTCATGTGAGGGAACCGTGGTTGACAAGAGAGGTTGAGAGTCTTGTTAGGAAGAAGAAGGATGCGTATATAAAGTTGAGGAAAAAGGGCACAGGCATAGCTCTGGAGGGATACAAGATGGCCAGGAAGGATCTGAAGAAAGGGATTAGGAGAGCTAAGAGAGGGCATGAAAAATGCTTGGCGGGTAGGATAAAAGAAAACCCCAAGGCCTTTTACGCGTATGTCAGAAATATGAGGATGACTAGGGGGACCGTAGGTCCGGTCAAGGACAATAGCGGGAGACTGTGTGTTGAGCCGGAAGAGATAAGTGAGGTTTTGAATGAGTACTTCTCTTCGGTATTTACGAATGAGAAGGGGTGTATTACTGAAGAGGACGGTGGGAAGCAGACTGGTAAGCTCGAGGAAGTGCTCGTTAGGAGGGAAGATGTGTTGGGGTTTTTGAATAACTTGAAGATAGACAAGTCTCCCGGGCCTGACGGGGTATATCCAAGGATGTTATGGGAAGCAAGGGATGAAATTGCAGAGCCGCTGGCAATGATCTTTTCATCTTCTCTGCTGACGGGGGTGGTACCAGGTGATTGGAGGGTGGCAAATGTTGTGCCCCTGTTCAAGAAAGGGAATAGGAACAACCCTGGGAATTACAGGCCAGTTAGTCTTACTTCGGTGGTAGGCAAGTTGATGGAAAAGGTGCTGAGGGATAGGATTTCTGAGCATCTGGAAAGACACTGCTTGATTCGGGACAGTCAGCACGGTTTTGTGAGGGGTAGGTCTTGCCTCACAAGCCTGATTGAATTCTTTGAGCAGGTGACCAAGCAAGTGGATGAGGGTAAACCAGTGGATGTGGTGTACATGGATTTTAGTAAGGCATTTGATAAGGTCCCCCATGGTAGACTTATGGAGAAAGTCAGGAGGCATGGGATAGTGGGGAATGTGGCCAGTTGGATTAAGAATTGGCTAACTGATAGAAGGCAGAGAGTGGTCTTAGATGGTAAATACTCAGCCTGGAGCCCAGTTACCAGTGGCGTGCCGCAGGGATCAGTTCTGGGTCCTCTCCTGTTTGTGATTTTTATTAACGACTTGGATGAGGAAGTCGAAGGGTGGGTCAGTAAATTTGCAGATGATACAAAGGTTGGTGGAGTTGTGGATACCGAGGAGGGCTATTGTCGTCTGCAAAGGGACTTGGATAGGTTGCAGTGCTGGGCTGAAAAGTGGCAGATGGAGTTTAACCCTGAAAAGTGTGAGGTCGTCCATTTTGGAAGGACAAACATGAATGCAAAATACTGGGTTAACGGTAGGGTTCTTGGGCATGTGGAGGAGCAGAGAGACCTTGGGGTCTATGTGCATAGATCGTTGAAAGTTGCAACTCAAGTGGATAGGGCTGTGAAGAAGGCATATGGGGTGTTAGCGTTCATTAGCAGAGGGATTGAATTTAAGAGCCGTGAGGTGATGATGCAGCTGTACAGGACCTTGGTAAGGCCTCATTTGGAGTACTGTGTGCAGTTCTGGTCGCCTCATTTTAGGAAGGATGTGGAAGCCTTGGAGAGGGTGCAGAGGAGATTTACCAGGATGTTGCCTGGAATGGAGAATAAGTCTTACGAGGAAAGGCTGAACATTCTAGGCCTCTTCTCATTAGAACGGAGAAGGATGAGGGGTGACATGATAGAGGTTTATAAGATGATCAGGGGAATAGATAGGGTAGACAGTCAGAAACTTTTTCCCCGGGTGGAGCAAAGCGTTACAAGGGGTCATAAATTTAAGGTGAAGGGTGGGAGATATAAGGGGGATGTCAGGGGAAGGTTCTTTACCCAGAGAGTGGTCGAGGCATGGAATGCCTTGCCCGGGGAAGTTGTTGAGTCAGAAACTTTAGGGACTTTCAAAAGGCTTTTGGATAGGTATATGGATAAAGGAGAATGATGGGGTATAGATTAAATTGTCCTTGACAGAGGACAAAGGATCGGCACAACATTGTGGGCCGAAGGGCCTGTTCTGTGCTGTATGTTCTATGTTCTATGTTCTATGTTCTATGTAACAAAGACATACATTGATACCCAGTAACACAGACACGCACTGAGACCCAGTAACAAAGACATACACTGATACCCAGTAACACAGACACGCACTGACACCCAGTAACAAAGACATACACTGACACCAAGTCACAAAGACATACACTGACACCAAGTAACAAAGACCTACACTGATACTAAGCAACACAAACACACACTTACACCAAGTAACAAAGACATACACTGACACCCAGTAACAGAGACATCCACTGACACCAAGTAAGAAAGACATACACTGACACCAGGTAACATAGACATACACTGATACCCAGTAACACAGACACACACTTACACCAAGTAACAAAGACAGACACTCATACCCAGTAACACAGACACACCCTTAAACCAAGTCACAAAGACATACACTGACACCCAGTAACAAAGACATACACTGATACCCAGTAACACAGACACGCACTGACACCCAGTAACAAAGACATACATTGACATCAAGTAACAAAGAAATACACTGACATTAAGTAACAAAGACATACACTGATACCCAGTAACACAGACACACACTTACACCAAGTAACAAAGACATACACTGATACCCAGTAACACAGACAAACACTTCCACAAAGTAATAAAGACATACACTGACACAAAGTAACAGAGACATCCACTGACACCAAGTAAGAAAGACATACACTGACACCAAGTAACAAAGACATACACTGATACCCAGTAACACAGACACACACTTACACCAAGTAACAATGACATACACAGACACCCAGTAACACAGACACGCACTGACACCCAGTAACAAAGACATACACTGACACCAAGTAAAAAAGAAATACACTGAAACCAAGTAAAAAAGACACACACTGACACCAAGTAACAAAGACATACACTGATACCCAGTAACACAGACACACACTTACAGCAAGTAACAAAGACATACACAGATACCCAGTTACACTGACACACACTTACACCAAGTAACAAAGACAAACACTGACACCAAGTAACAAAGACATACACTTACACGAAGTAACAAAGACATACACTGACACCAAGTAACAAAGGCATACACTGATACCCAGTAACACAGACATACTCTTACACCAAGTATCAAAGACATACACTGATACCCAGTAACACAGACACACACTTACACCAAGTAACAAAGACAAACACTGACACCAAGTAACAAAGACATACACTTACACGAAGTAACAAAGACATACACTGACACCAAGTAACAAAGGCATACACTGATACCCAGTAACACAGACATACACTTACACCAAGTAAAAAAGACATACACTGACACCAAGTAACAAAGACAAACACTGATACCCAGTAACACAGACACACCCTTACACCAAGTAACAAAGACATACACTGACACCAAGTAACAAAGGCATACACTGATACCCAGTAACACAGAAATACACTGACACCAAGTAAAAAAGACATACACTGATACCCAGTAACACAGACACACACTTAGAGCAAGTAACAAAGACATACACTGATACCCAGTGACACTGACACACACTTACACCAATTAACACAGACACACACAGACACCAAGTAACAAAGACATACACTGATACCCAGTAACACAGACACACATATACACCAAGTAACAAAGACATACACTGACACCAAGTAACAAAGACATACACTTACACCAAGTAACAAAGACATACACTGACACCAAGTAACAAAGGCATACACTGATACCCAGTAACACAGACACACACTTACACCAAGTAACAAAGACATACAAAGATACCCAGTAACCAAGACATACACTTACACCAAGTAACACATACAGGGACTGACACCCAGTAACAAAGACATACACTGATACCCAGTAACACAGACACGCAGTGACACCCAGTAACAAAGACATACACTGTCTCCAAGTCACAAAGATATACACAGACACCAAGTAACAAAGACATACACTGATACCCTATAACACAGACACACACTTACACCAACAAACACAGACATACACTGACACCAAGTAACAAAGACAAACACTGACACCCAGAAACACAGATGCACACTGACACCCAGGAACACAGAGAAACATTTACACCAAGTAACAAAGACTGGCACTGATACCCAGTAACACAGACACAAACTTACACCAAGTCACAAAGACAAGCACTGACACCCAGTAACAAAGACACGCACTGACACCAAGTAACAAAGACATGCACTGATACCCAGTAACACAGACACACACATACACCAAGTTACAAAGACATACAAAGATACCCAGTAACCGAGACTTAAACTTACACCAAGCAACACAGACATAAGCTGACACCAAGTAACAAAGACATCCACTGACACCAAGTAACAAAGACATACATTGATACCCAGTAACAAAGACATGCATTGATACCCAGTAACACAGACACGCACTGACACCCAGTAACAAAGACATACACTGATACTAAGCAACACAAACACACACTTACACCAAGTAACAAAGACATACACTGACACCCAGTAACAAAGACATACACTGACACCAAGTCACAAAGACATACACTGACACCAGGTAACATAGACATACACTGATACCCAGTAACACAGACACACACTTACACCAAGTAACAAAGACAGACACTCATACCCAGTAACACAGACACACCCTTAAACCAAGTCACAAAGACATACACTGACACCCAGTAACAAAGACATACACTGACACCCAGTAGCAAAGAGATACATTGACACCAAGTAACAAAGAAATACACTGACATCAAGTAACAAAGACATACACTGATACCCAGTAACACAGACACAAACTTACACCAAGTAACAAAGACATACACTGATACCCAGTAACACAGACACACACTTACACAAAGTAATAAAGACATACACTGACACAAAGTAACAGAAACATACACTGACACCAAGTAAGAAAGACATACTCTGACCCCAAGTAACAAAGACATACATTGATACCCAGTAACACAGACACACACTTACACCAAGTAACAATGACATACACAGACACCCAGTAACACAGACACGCACTGACACCCAGTAACAAAGACATACACTGACACCAAGTCAAAAGACATACTCTGATACCCAGTAACACAGACACACACTGACACCAAGTAACAAAGACATACACTGATAACAAGTAACACAAACACACACTTACATCAAGTAACAAAGACATACAGTGACACCAATTAACAAAGACCTACACTGATACCCAGTAAGACAGACACGCACTGACACCCAGTAACAAAGACATACACTGACACCAAGTCAAAAGACATACACTGATACCCAGTAACACAGACACACACTGACACCAAGTAACAAAGACATACACTGATAACCAGTAACACAGACACACACTTACATCAAGTAACAAAGTCATGCACTGACACCAAGTAACAAAGACATACACATACACCAAGTAAAAAAGACATACACTGACACCAAGTAACAAAGACATACACTGACACCAAGTAAAAAAGAAATACACTGAAACCAAGTAAAAAAACACACACTGACACCAAGTAACAAAGACATACACTGATACCCAGTAACACAGACACGCACTGACACCCAGTAACAAAGACATTCACTGATACCCAGTAACACAGACACGCACTGACACCCAGTAACAAAGACATACACTGACACCAAGTCACAAAGACATACACTGACACCAAGTAACAAAGACATACACTGATACTAAGCAACACAAACACACACTTACACCAAGTAACAAAGACATACACTGACACCCAGTAACAAAGACATACACTGACACCAAGTCACAAAGACATACACTGTCACCAGGTAACATAGACATACACTGATACCCAGTAACACAGACACACACTTACACCAAGTAACAAAGACAGACACTCATACCCAGTAATACAGACACACCCTTAAACCAAGTCACAAAGACATACACTGACACCCAGTAACAAAGACATACACTGACACCCAGTAGCAAAGAGATACATTGACACCAAGTAACAAAGAAATACACTGACATCAAGTAACAAAGACATACACTGATACCCAGTAACACAGACACAAATTTACACCAAGTAACAAAGACATACACTGATACCCAGTAACACAGACACACACTTACACAAAGTAATAAAGACATACACTGACACAAAGTAACAGAGACATACACTGACACCAAGTAAGAAAGACATACACTGACCCCAAGTAACAAAGACATACATTGATACCCAGTAACACAGACACACACTTACACCAAGTAACAATGACATACACAGACACCCAGTAACACAGACACGCACTGACACCCAGTAACAAAGACATACACTGACACCAAGTCAAAAGACATACTCTGATACCCAGTAACACAGACACACACTGACACCAAGTAACAAAGACATACACTGATAACAAGTAACACAAACACACACTTACATCAAGTAACAAAGACATACAGTGACACCAATTAACAAAGACCTACACTGATACCCAGTAACACAGACACACACTGACACCCAGTAACAAAGACATACACTAACACCAAGTCAAAAGACATACACTGATACCCAGTAACACAGACACACACTGACACCAAGTAACAAAGACATACACTGATAACCAGTAACACAGACACACACTTACATCAAGTAACAAAGTCATGCACTGACACCAAGTAACAAAGACATACACATACACCAAGTAAAAAAGACATACACTGACACCAAGTAACAAAGACATACACTGACACCAAGTAAAAAAGAAATACACTGAAACCAAGTAAAAAAGACACACACTGACACCAAGTAACAAAGACATACACTGATACCCAGTAACACAGACACACACTTACACCAAGTAACAAGGACATACACAGATACCCAGTTACACTGACACACACTTACACCAAGTAACACAGACACACACAGACACCAAGTATCAAAGACATACACTGATACCCAGTAACACAGACACACACTTAAACCAAGTAACAAAGACAAACACTGACACCAAGTAACAAAGACATACACTTACACCAAGTAACAAAGACATACACTGACACCAAGTAACAAAGGCATACACTGATACCCAGTAACACAGACATGCACTTACACCAAGTAAAAAAGACATACACTGACACCAAGTAACAAAGACAAACACTGATACCCAGTAACACAGACACACCCTTACACCAAGTAACAAAGACATACAATGACACCAAGTAACAAAGACATACACTTACACCAAGTAAAACATACAAACACTGACACCAAGTAACAAAGACATGCACTGATACCCAGTAACACAGACACACACTTACACCAAGTAACAAAGACATACACTGATACCCAGTGACACTGACACACACTTACACCAATTAACACAGACACACACAGACACCAAGTAACAAAGACATACACTGATACCCAGTAACACAGACACACATACACACCAAGTAACAAAGACATACACTGACACCAAGTAACAAAGACATACACTTACACCAAGTAACAAAGACATACACTGATACCCAGTAACACAGACACACACATACACCAAGTTACAAAGACATACACTGACACCAAGTAACAAAGACATGCACTTACACCAAGTAAAAAAGACACACACTGACACCAAGTAACAAAGACAAACACTGATACCCAGTAACACAGACACACACTTACACCAAGTAACAAAGACATACACTGATACCCAGTTACACTGACACACACTGACACCAAATAACAAAGTCGAACACATACACACACAGTCACCAAGTAATAAAGACATACACTGAAACCAAGTTACAAAGACATGCACTGACACCCAGTAACAAAGACACACACTGACACCAAGTAACAAAGACATACACTGAAACCCAGGAACACAGACACACACTTGCACCAAGTAACAAAGACGTACACTGATACGCAGGAACACAGACACACACTGACACCAAGTAACAAAGACATACACTGATACCCAGTAACACAGACACACACTTACACCAAGAAACAAAGACATACCCTGATACCCAGTTACACTGACACAAACGTACACCAAGTTACACAGACACACACAGACATCAAGTAACAAAGACATACACTGATACCCATTAACACAGACACACACTTACACCAAGTAACAAAGACATACACTTACACCAAGTAACAAAGACATACACAGACACCAAGTAACAAAGGCCTACACTGATACCCAGTAACACAGACACACACTTACACCAAGTAACAAAGACATACAAAGATACCCAGAAACCAAGACATACACTTACAAGAAGTAACAAAGACAAACACTGACACCAAGAAACAAAGACATACACTTACACCAAGTAACAAAGACATACACTGACACCAAGTAACAAAGGCATACACTGATACCCAGTAACACAGACATGCACTTACACCAAGTAAAAAAGACATACACTGACACCAAGTAACAAAGACAAACACTGATAACCAGTAACACAGACACACCCTTACACCAAGTAACAAAGACATACAATGACACCAAGTAACAAAGACATACACTTACACCAAGTAAAAAATACAAACACTGACACCAAGTAACAAAGACATACACTGATACCCAGTAACACAGACACACACTTACGTCAAGTAACAAAGACATACACTGATACCCAGTGACACTGACACACACTTACACCAATTAACACAGACACACACAGACACCAAGTAACAAAGACATACACTGACACCAAGTAACAAAGACATACACTTACACCAAGTAACAAAGACATACACTGACACCAAGTAACAAATGCATACACTGATACCCAGTAACACAGACACACACTTACACCAAGTAACAAAGACATACAAAGATACCCAGTAACCAAGTCATACACTTACACCAAGTAACACATACAGGGACTGACACCCAATAACAAAGACATACACTGATACCCAGTAACACAGACACGCACTGACACCCAGTAACAAAGACATACACTGTCTCCAAGTCACAAAGACATACACATACACCAAGTAACAAAGACATACACTGATACCCAATAACACAGACACACACTTACACCAACAAACACAGACATACACTGACACCAAGTAACAAAGACAAACACTGACACCCAGGAACACAGATGCACACAGACACCCAGGAACACAGAGAAACACTTACACCAAGTAACAAAGACTGGCACTGATACCCAGTAACACAGACACAAACTTACACCAAGTCACAAAGACAAGCACTGACACCCAGTAACAAAGACACGCACTGACACCAAGTAACAAAGACATACACTGATACCCAGTAACACAGACACACACATACACCAAGTTACAAAGACATACACTGACACCAAGTAACAAAGACATGCACTTACACCAAGTAAAAAAGACACACACTGACACCAAGTAACAAAGACAAACACTGATACCCAGTAACACAGACACACACTAGCACCAAGTAACAAAGACATACACTGATACCCAGTTACACTGACACACACTGACACCAAATAACAAAGTCGAACACATACACACACAGTCACCAAGTAATAAAGACATACACTGAAACCAAGTTACAAAGACATGCACTGACACCCAGTAACAAAGACACACACTGACACCAAGTAACAAAGACATACACTGATACCCAGGAACACAGACACACACTTGCACCAAGTAACAAAGACGTACACTGATACGCAGGAACACAGACACACACTGACACCAAGTAACAAAGACATACACTGATACCCAGTAACACAGACACACACTTACACCAAGAAACAAAGACATACACTTATACCCAGTTACACTGACACAAACGTACACCAAGTTACACAGACACACACAGACATCAAGTAACAAAGACATACACTGATACCCATTAACACAGACACACACTTACACTAAGTAACAAAGACATACACTTACACCAAGTAACAAAGACATACACAGACACCAAGTAACAAAGGCCTACACTGATACCCAGTAACACAGACACACACTTACACCAAGTAACAAAGACATACAAAGATACCCAGAAACCAAGACATACACTTACACCAAGTAACACAGACATACGCTGACACCAAGTAACAAAGACATCCACTTACACCAGTAACAAAGACATACATTGATACCCAGTAACACAGACACGCACTGACACCCAGTAACAAAGACATACACTGATACCCAGTAACACAGACACGCACTGACACCCAGTAACAAAGACATACACTGATACTATGTAACACAAACACACACTTACACCAAGTAACAAAGACATACACTGACACCCAGTAACAAAGACATACACTGACACCAAGTCACAAAGACATACACTGACACCAGGTAACACAGACATACACTGATACCCAGTAACACAGACACACACTTACACCAACTAACAAAGACAGACACTGATACCCAGTAACACAGACCCACCCTGAAACCAATTCACAAAGACATACACTGACACCCAGTAACAAAGACATACACTGATACCCAGTCACACAGACACGCACTGACACCCAGTAACAAAGACATACATTGACACCAAGTAACAAAGAAATACACTGACATCAAGTAACAAAGACATACACATACCCAGTAACACAGACACACACTGACACCAAGTAACAAAGACATACACTGATAACCAGTAACACAGACACACACTTACATCAAGTAACAAAGTCATACACTGACACCAAGTAACAAAGACATACACTTACACCAAGTAAAAAAGACATACACTGACACCAAGTAACAAAGACATACACTGACACCAAGTAACAAAGAAATACACTTACACCAAGTAAAAAAGACAGACACTGACACTAAGTAACAAAGACATACAATGATACCCAGCAACACAGACACACACTTACACCAAGTAACAAAGACATACACAGATACCCAGTTACACTGACACACACTTACACCAAGTAACACAGACACACACTGACACCAAGTACCAAAGACATACACTGATACCCAGTAACACAGACACAAACTTACACCAAGTAACAAAGACAAACACTGACACCAACTAACAAAGACATACACTTACACCAAGTAACAAAGACATACACTGACACCAAGTAACAAAGGCATACACTGATACCCAGTAACACAGTCACACACTTACACCAAGTATCAAAGACATACACTGATACCCAGTAACACAGACACAAACTTACACCAAGTTACAAAGACAAACACTGACACCAAGTAACAAAGACATACACTTACACCAAGTAACAAAGACATACACTGACACCAAGTAACAAAGGCATACACTGATACCCAGTAACACAGACACACACTTACACCAAGTAACAAAGACATCCAAAGATACCCAGTAACCAAGACATACACTTATACCAAGTAACACAGACATACGCTGACACCAAGTAACAAAAACATCCACTTACACCAAGTAACAAAGACATACATTGATACCCAGTAACAAAGACATACATTGATATCCAGTAACACAGACACGCACTGACACCCAGTAAGAAAGACATACACTGATACCCAGTAACACAGACACGCACTGACACCCAGTAACAAAGACATACATTGACACCAAGTAACAAAGAAATACACTGACATCAAGTAACAAAGACATACACTGATACCCAGTAACACCGACACACACTTACACCAAGTAACAAAGACATACACTGATACCCAGTAACACAGACACACACTTACACTAAGTAATAAAGACATACACTGACACAAAGTAACAAAGACATACACTGATACCCAGTAACACAGACACACACTTACACCAAGTAACAATGACATACACAGACACCCAGTAACACAGACACGCACTGACACCCAGTAACAAAGACATACACTGACACCAAGTCAAAAGACATACACTAATAACCAGTAACACAGACACACACTGACACCAAGTAACAAAGACATACACAGATAACCAGTAACACAGACACACATTTACATCAAGTAACAAAGTCATACACTGACACCAAGTAACAAAGACATGCACTTACACCACGTAAAAAAGACATACACTGACACCAAGTAACAAAGACATACACTGACACCAAGTAACAAATAAATACACTTACACCAAGTAAAAAAGACATCCACTGACACCAAGTAACAAAGACATACACTGATACCCAGCAACACAGACACACTCTTACACCAAGTAACAAAGAGATACACAGATACCCAGTTACACTGACACACACTTACACCAAGTAACACAGACATACACTGACACCAAGTAACAAAGACATACACTGACACCAAGTAACAAATAAATACACTTACACCAAGTAAAAAAGACATACACTGACACCAAGTAACAAAGACAAACACTGACACCAAGTAACAAAGACATACACTTACACCAAGTAACAAAGACATACACTGACACCAAGTAACAAAGGCATACACTGATACCCAGTAACACAGACACACACTTAAACCAAGTAACAAAGACATCCAAAGATACCCAGCAACCAAGACATACACTTATACCACGTAACACAGACATACGCTGACACCAAGTAACAAAGACATCCACTTACACCAAGTAACAAAGACATACATTGATACCCAGTAACAAAGACAAACATTGATATCCAGTAACACAGAAACGCACTGACACCCAGTAACAAAGACATACACTGACACCAAGTAACAAAGACAGACACTGATACACAGTAACACAGACACACCCTTAAACCAAGTCACAAAGACATACACTGACACCCAGTAAGAAAGACATACACTGATTCCCAGTAACGCAGACACGCACTGACACTCAGTAACAAAGACATACACTGACACCAAGTCACAAAGACATACACTGAGACCAAGTAACAAAGAAATACAATGACACCAAGTAACAAAGACATACACTGATACCCAGTAACACAGACACAAACTTACACTAAGTAATAAAGACATACACTGACACAAAGTAACAAAGACATACACTTACACCAAGTAACAAAGACAAACACTGATACCCAGCAACACAGACACACACTTACACCAAGTAACAATGACATACACAGACACCCAGTAACACAGACATACACTGACACCAAGTCACAAAGACATACACTGACACCAAGTAACAAAGACATACACTGATTCCAAGTAACAAAGACATACACTGATACCCAGTAGCACAGACACACAATGACACCAAGTAACAAAGACATACACTGATAACCAGTAACACAGACACACACTTACACCAAGTAACAAAGACATACACTGACACCAATTAACAAAGACATACACTGATGCCCAGTAACACAGACACACACTTACACCAATTAACAAAGGCATCCACTGACACCAAGTAACAAAGACATACACTTGCACCAAGAAAAAATACCAACACTGAAACCAAGTAACGAAGTCATACACTGATACCCAGTAACACAGGCACACACTTACTCTAAGTAACAAAGACATACACTGATACCCAGTTACGCTGACACACACTTACACCAATTAACACAGACACACACAGACACCAAGTAACAAAGACATACACAGATACCCAGTAACACAGACACACAATTACACCAAGTAACAAAGACATACACTGACACCAAGTAACAAAGACATACACTTTACACCAAGTAACAAAGACATACACTGACACCAAGTAACAAAGGCATAAACTGATACCCAGTAACACAGACACACACTTACACCAAGTAACACAGACATACTATGACACCAAGTAACAAAGACATCCACTTACACCAAGTAACAAAGACATACATTGATACCCATTAACAAAGACATACATTGATACCCAGTAACACAGACACGCACTGACACCCAGTAACAAAGACATACACTGACACCAAGTCACAAAGACATACACTTACACAAAGTAACAAAGACATACACTGATACCCAATAACACAGACACAAACTTACACCAACTAACACAGACATACACTGACACCAAGTAACAAAGACATACACTGACACCCAGGAACACAGATACACACTGACACCCAGTAACACAGAGAAACAATTACACCAAGTAACAAAGACAGGCACTGATACCGAGTAACACAGACACAAACTTACACCAAGTCACAAAGACATGCACTGACACCCAGTAACAAAGACACACACTGACACCAAGTAACAAAGACATACACTGATACCCAGTTACACAGACACACACTGACACCAAGTAACAAAGACATACACTGATACCCAGTAACACAGACACACACTTACACCAAGTAACAAAGACATACACTGACACCAAATAAAAAAGACATACACAAGATACCCAGTAACACAGACACACGCATGCACCAATTAACAAAGACATACACTGACACCAAGTAACAAAGACATACATTTACACCAATTAAAAAAGACATACACTGACACCAAGTAACAAAGACAAACACTGATACCCAGTAACACAGACAAACACTTACACCAAGTAACAAAGACATACACTGATACCCAGTTACACTGACACACACTGACACCAAGTAACAAAGTCTAACACATACACACACTGTCGCCAAGTAACAAAGACATACACTGACACCCAGTAACAAAGACATACACTGACACCAAGTCACAAAGACATGCACTGACACCCAGTAACAAAGACACACACTGCCACCAAGTAACAAAGACAGACACTGGTACCCAGTAACACAGACACACACTTACACCAAGTAACAGAGACTTACAATGATACCCAATGACACAGACACACACTTACACCAAGTAACAAAGACATACACTGATACCCAGTAACACAGACACACACTGACAACCAGCAACAAAGACATACACTGACACCAAGTCACAAAGACAAACACTGACTCCAAGTAACAAAGACATCCACTTCCACCAATTAACAAAGACATACATTAGTACACAGTAACACAGACACGCACTGACACCCAGTAACAATGACATACACTGATAACCAGTAGCACAGAGACGCACTGACACCCAGTCACAAAGACATACACTGACACCAAGTCACAAAGACATACACTTACACCAAGTAACAAAGACAAACACTGATACCCAGTAACACAGACACACACTTACACCAAGTAACAAAGACATACACTGATAACCAGTTACACTGACACACACTGACACCAAGTAACAAAGTCTAACACATACACACACTGTCACGAAGTAACAAAGACATACACTGACACCCAGTAACAAAGACATACACTGACACCAAGTCACAAAGACATGCACTGACACCCAGTAACAAAGATACACACTGACACCAAGTAACAAAGACATACACTGATACCCAGTAACACAGACACAGACTTACACCATGTAACAAAGACATACACTGATACCGAGGAACACAGACACACACTTACATCAAGTAACAAAGACAGACACTGATACCCAGTAACACAGACACACAATTGCACCAAGTAACAAGGACATACACTGATACCAAGTAAAAAAGACATACACTGACACCAAGTAACAAAGACATACACTGATACCCAGTAACCAAGACATACACTTACACCAAGTAACACAGACATACACTGAAACCCAGTAACAAAGACATACACTGACACAAAGTCATGATGACATACACTGCCACCAAGTAACAAAGACAGACACTGATACCCAGTAACACAGACACACAATTACACCAAGTAACAGAGACATACAATGATACCCAGTAACACAGACACACACTTACACCAAGTAACAAAGACATACACTTATACCCAGTAACACAGACACACACTGACAACCAGTAACAAAGACATACACTGACACCAAGTCACAAAGAAATACACTGACTCCAAGTAACAAAGACATCCACTTACACCAAGTAACAAAGACATACATTGATACCCAGAAACAAAGACATACATTCATACCCAGTAACACAGACACGCACTGACACACAGTAACAAAGACATACACTGACACCAAGTCACAAAGACATACACTTACACCAAGTAACAAAGACATACACTGATACCCAGTAACACAGACACAAACTTACACTAAGTAATAAAGACATACACTGACACAAAGTAACAAAGACATACACTTACACCAAGTCACAAAGACATACACTGACACCAAGTAACAAAGACATACACTGACACCAAGTAACAAAGACAGACACTGATACCCAGTAACACAGACACACACCTACACCAAATAACAAAGACATACACTGATACCCAGTAACACAGACACGCACTGACACCCAGTAACAAAGACATACACTGACACCATTTCACAAAGACATACACTGACACCAAGTAACAAAGACAGACACTGATACCCAGTAACACAGACACACACTTACACCAAGTAACAAAGACATACACTGATAGCCAGTAACACAGAGTCACACTTACACCAAGTAACAAAGACATACACTGACACAAAGTAACAAAGACATACACTTACACCAAGTAACAAAGACAGACACTGATACCCAGTAACACAGACACACACTTACACCAAGTAACAAAGACATACACTGATATCCAGTAACACAGACACACACTTACACCAAGTAACACAGACACACACTGACACCCAGTAACACAGACACACGCATACACCAATTAACAAAGACATACTCTGACACCAAGTCACAAAGACATACACTGATACACAGTAACACAGACACACCCTTAAACCAAGTCACAAAGACATACACTGACACCCAGTAAGAAAGACATACACTGATACCCAGTAACGCAGACACGCACTGACACTCAGTAACAAAGACATACACTGACACCAAGTCACAAAGACATACACTGAGACCAAATAACAAAGAAATACAATGACACCAAGTAACAAAGACATACACTGATACCCAGTAACACAGACACACACTTGCACCCGTAACAAAGACATACACTGATACCCAGTAACACAGACACAAACTTACACTAAGTAACAAAGACATACACTTACACCAAGTAACAAAGACATACACTGATACCCAGCAACACAGACACACACTTACACCAAGTAACAATGACATACACAGACACCCAGTAACACAGACATACACTGACACCAAGTCACAAAGACATACACTGACACCAAGTAACAAAGACATACACTGATACCAAGTAACAATGACATACACAGACACCCAGTAACACAGACATACACTGACACCAAGTCACAAAGACATACACTGATACCAAGTAACAAAGACATACACTGATAACCAGTAACACAGACACACACTTACACCCAGTAACAAAGACATACACTGACACCAATTAACAAAGACATACACTGATGCCCAGTAACACAGACACACACTTACACCAAGTAACAAAGTCATCCACTGACACCAAGTAACAAAGACATACACTTGCACCAAGAAAAAATACAAACACTGAAACCAAGTAACAAAGACATACACTGATACCCAGTAACTCAGACACACACTTACTCTAAGTAACAAAGACATACACTGATACCCAGTTACGCTGACACACACTTACACCAATTAACACAGACACACACAGACACCAAGTAACAAAGACATACACTGATACCCAGTAACACAGACACACAATTACACCAAGTAACAAAGACATACACTGACACCAAGTAACAAAGGCATACACTGATACCCAGTAACACAGACACACACTTACAGCAAGTAACACAGACATACGCTGACACCAAGTAACAAAGACATCCACTTACACCAAGGAACAAAGACATACATTGATACCCGTTAACAAAGGCATACATTCATACCCAGTAACACAGACACGCACTGACACCCAGTAACAAAGACATACATTGATACCCAGTAACACAGAAACGCACTGACGCCCAGTAACAAAGACATGCACTGACACCAAGTCACAAAGACATACACTTACACAAAGTAACAAAGACATACACTGATACCCAGGAACACAGATACACACTGACACCCAGTAACACAGAGAAACACTTACACCAAGTAACAAAGACAGTCACTGATACCGAGTAACACAGACACAAACTTACACCAAGTCACAAAGACATGCACTGACACCCAGGAACACAGACAAACACTTACACCAACTAACAAAGACAGACACTGATACCCAGTAACACAGACACAGACTTACACAAAGTCACAAAGACATCCACTGACACCCAGTAACAAAGACAAACAATGACACCCAGTAAAAAAGACAGACACTGTCACCAAGTAACAAAGACATACACTTACACCAAGTAACAAAGACATACACTGATACCCAGCAACACAGACACACACTTACACCAAGTAACAATGACATACACAGACACCCAGTAACACAGACATACACTGACACCAAGTCACAAAGACATACACTGACACCAAGTAACAAAGACATACACTGATACCAAGTAACAATGACATACACAGACACCCAGTAACACAGACATACACTGACACCAAGTCACAAAGACATACACTGATACCAAGTAACAAAGACATACACTGATAACCAGTAACACAGACACACACTTACACCAAGTAACAAAGACATACACTGACACCAATTAACAAAGACATACACTGATGCCCAGTAACACAGACACACACTTACACCAAGTAACAAAGTCATCCACTGACACCAAGTAACAAAGACATACACTTGCACCAAGAAAAAATACAAACACTGAAACCAAGTAACAAAGACATACACTGATACCCAGTAACTCAGACACACACTTACTCTAAGTAACAAAGACATACACTGAGACCAAATAACAAAGAAATACAATGACACCAAGTAACAAAGACATACACTGATACCCAGTAACACAGACACACACTTGCACCCGTAACAAAGACATACACTGATACCCAGTAACACAGACACAAACTTACACTAAGTAACAAAGACATACACTTACACCAAGTAACAAAGACATACACTGATACCCAGCAACACAGACACACACTTACACCAAGTAACAATGACATACACAGACACCCAGTAACACAGACATACACTGACACCAAGTCACAAAGACATACACTGACACCAAGTAACAAAGACATACACTGATACCAAGTAACAATGACATACACAGACACCCAGTAACACAGACATACACTGACACCAAGTCACAAAGACATACACTGATACCAAGTAACAAAGACATACACTGATAACCAGTAACACAGACACACACTTACACCCAGTAACAAAGACATACACTGACACCAATTAACAAAGACATACACTGATGCCCAGTAACACAGACACACACTTACACCAAGTAACAAAGTCATCCACTGACACCAAGTAACAAAGACATACACTTGCACCAAGAAAAAATACAAACACTGAAACCAAGTAACAAAGACATACACTGATACCCAGTAACTCAGACACACACTTACTCTAAGTAACAAAGACATACACTGATACCCAGTTACGCTGACACACACTTACACCAATTAACACAGACACACACAGACACCAAGTAACAAAGACATACACTGATACCCAGTAACACAGACACACAATTACACCAAGTAACAAAGACATACACTGACACCAAGTAACAAAGGCATACACTGATACCCAGTAACACAGACACACACTTACAGCAAGTAACACAGACATACGCTGACACCAAGTAACAAAGACATCCACTTACACCAAGGAACAAAGACATACATTGATACCCGTTAACAAAGGCATACATTCATACCCAGTAACACAGACACGCACTGACACCCAGTAACAAAGACATACATTGATACCCAGTAACACAGAAACGCACTGACGCCCAGTAACAAAGACATGCACTGACACCAAGTCACAAAGACATACACTTACACAAAGTAACAAAGACATACACTGATACCCAGGAACACAGATACACACTGACACCCAGTAACACAGAGAAACACTTACACCAAGTAACAAAGACAGGCACTGATACCGAGTAACACAGACACAAACTTACACCAAGTCACAAAGACATGCACTGACACCCAGGAACACAGACACACACTTACACCAACTAACAAAGACAGACACTGATACCCAGTAACACAGACACAGACTTACACAAAGTCACAAAGACATCCACTGACACCCAGTAACAAAGACATACAATGACACCCAGTAAAAAAGACAGACACTGTCACCAAGTAACAAAGACATACGCTTACACCAAGTAACAAAGACATACACTGATACCCAGCAACACAGACACACACTTACACCAAGTAACAATGACATACACAGACACCCAGTAACACAGACATACACTGACACCAAGTCACAAAGACATACACTGACACCAAGTAACAAAGACATACACTGATACCAAGTAACAATGACATACACAGACACCCAGTAACACAGACATACACTGACACCAAGTCACAAAGACATACACTGATACCAAGTAACAAAGACATACACTGATAACCAGTAACACAGACACACACTTACACCAAGTAACAAAGACATACACTGACACCAATTAACAAAGACATACACTGATGCCCAGTAACACAGACACACACTTACACCAAGTAACAAAGTCATCCACTGACACCAAGTAACAAAGACATACACTTGCACCAAGAAAAAATACAAACACTGAAACCAAGTAACAAAGACATACACTGATACCCAGTAACTCAGACACACACTTACTCTAAGTAACAAAGACATACACTGATACCCAGTTACGCTGACACACACTTACACCAATTAACACAGACACACACAGACACCAAGTAACAAAGACTTACACTGACACCAAGTCACAAAGAAATGCACTGACACCAAGTAACAAAGACATACACTGATACCCAGTAACACAGACGCACACTTACACCAAGTAACAAAGACATGCACTGATACCCATTAACACAGACACACACTTACACTAAGTAATAAAGACATATCCTGACACAAAGTAACAAAGACATACACTTACACCAAGTATCAAAGAAATACACTGACACCAAGTAACAAAGAAATACAATGATACCCAGTAACACAGACACACACTTACACCAAGTAACAAAGACATACACTGATACCCAGTAACACAGACACACACTGACACCCAGTAACAAAGACATACACTGACACCAAGTCACAAAGACATACACTGACACCAAGTAACACAGACATACACTGACACCAAGTAACAAAGACGTCCACTTACACCAAGTAACAAAGACATACTTTGATACCCATTAACAAAGACATACATTGATACCCAGTAACTCAGACACGCACTGACACCCAGTAACAATGACATACACTGACACCAAGTAACACAGAACCGCACTGACACCCAGTAACAAAGACATACGCTGACTCCAAGTAACAAAGACATCCACTTACACCAAGTAACAATGACATACATTGACACCAAGTCACAAAGACATACACTTACACCAAGTCACAAAGACATACACTTACACCAAGTAACAAAGGCATACACTGATACCCAGTAACACAGACGCAAACTTACACTAAGTAATAAAGACATACACTGACACAAAGTAACAAAGACATACACTGACACCAAGTAACAAAGACATACACTGATACCCAGTAACACAGACACACACTTACACCAAATAATAAAGACATACACTGATACCCAGTAACACAGACACGCACTGACACCCAGTAACAAAGACACACACTGACACCAAGTCACAAAGACATACACTTACACCAAGTAACAAAGGCATACACTGATACCCAGTAACACAGACGCAAACTTACACTAAGTAATAAAGACATACACTGACACAAAGTAACAAAGACATACACTGACACCAAGTAACAAAGACATACACTGATACCCAGTAACACAGACACACACTTACACCAAATAATAAAGACATACACTGATACCCAGTAACACAGACACGCACTGACACCCAGTAACAAAGACACACACTGACACCAAGTCACAAAGACATACACTGACACCAAGTAACAAAGACAGACACTGATACCCAGTAACACAGACACACACTTACACCAAATAATAAAGACATACATTAGTACACAGTAACAAAGACATACACTGACACCAAGTAACAAAGACATACACTGATACCCAGTAACACAGACACACACTTACACCAAATAATAAAGACATACATTAGTACACAGTAACACAGACACGCACTGACACCCAGTAACAATGACATACACTGACACCAAGTCACAAAGACATACACTTACACCAAGTAACAAAGGCATACACTGATACCCAGTAACACAGACGCAAACTTACACTAAGTAATAAAGACATACACTGACACAAAGTAACAAAGACATACACTGACACCAAGTAACAAAGACATACACTGATACCCAGTAACACAGACACACACTTACACCAAATAATAAAGACATACACTGATACCCAGTAACACAGACACGCACTGACACCCAGTAACAAAGACACACACTGACACCAAGTCACAAAGACATACACTGACACCAAGTAACAAAGACAGACACTGATACCCAGTAACACAGACACACACTTACACCAAGTAACAAAGACATACACTGATAGCCAGTAACACAGAGTCACACTTACACCAAGTAACAAAGACATACACTGACACAAAGTAACAAAGACATACACTTACACCAAGTAACAATGACAGACACTGATACCCAGTAACACAGACACACACTTCCACCAAGTAACAAAGACATACACTGATACCCAGTAACACAGACACACACTTACACCAAGTAACAAAGACATGCACTGACACCAATTAAAAAAGACATACACTGATACCCAGTAACACAGACACACGCATACACCAAGTAACAAAGACATACACTGACACCAAGTAACAAAGACATACCCTTACACCAAGTAAAAAGACATACACTGACACCAAGTAACAAAGACAAACACTGATACCCAGTAACACAGACACACACTGACACCAATTAAAAAAGACATACACTGATACCCAGTAGCACAGACACACGCATACACCAAGTAACAAAGAGATACACTGACACCAAGTAACAAAGACATACCCTTACACCAAGTAAAAAGACATACACTGACACCAAGTAACAAAGACAAACACTGATACCCAGTAACACAGACACACACTGTCACCAAGTAACAAAGACATACACTGACACCAAGTCACAAAGACATGCACTGACAACCAGTAACAAAGACACACACTGACACCAAGTAACAAAGACATACACTGATACCCAGCAACACAGACAGACACTTACACCAAGTAACAAAGACATACACTGATACCGAGGAACACAGACACACACTTACACCAAGTAACAAAGACATACACTGATACCCAGTTACACTGACACACACTTACACCAAGTAACAAAGACACACACAGACATCAAGTGACAAAGACATACACTGATACCCAGTAACACAGACACACACTTACACCAAGTAACAAAGACATACACTGACACCAAGTAACAAAGACATACACTTACACCAAGTAACAAAGACATACACTGACACCAAGTAACAAAGGCATACACTGATACCCAGTAACACAGACATGCACTTACACCAAGTAACAAAGACATACAAAGATTCCCAGTAACCAAGACAGACACTTACAGCAAGTGACACAGACATACGCTGACACCAAGTAACAAAGACATCCACTTACACCAAGTAAAAAAAGACATACATTGATACCCAGTAACAAAGACATACATTGCCAGCAAGTCACAAAGACATACACTGACACCAAGTAACACGGACATACACTGATACCCAGGAACAAAGACACACACTTACACCAAGTAACAAAGACAGACACTGATACCCAGCAACACAGACACACCCTTACACCTAGTCACAAAGACATACACTGACACCCATTAACAAAGACATACAATGATACCCAGTAACACAGACAAGCCCTGACACCCAGTAACAAAGACTTACACTGACACCAAGTCACAAAGAAATGCACTGACACCAAGTAACAAAGACATACACTGATACCCAGTAACACAGACGCACACTTACACCAAGTAACAAAGACATACACTGATACCCATTAACACAGACACACACTTACACTAAGTAATAAAGACATATCCTGACACAAAGTAACAAAGACATACACTGACACCAAGTATCAAAGAAATACACTGACACCAAGTAACAAAGAAATACACTGATACCCAGTAACACAGACACACACTTACACCAAGTAACAAAGACATACACTGATACCCAGTAACACAGAAACACACTGACACCCAGTAGCAAAGACATACACTGACACCAAGTCACAAAGACATACACTGACACCAAGTAACACAGACATACACTGACACCAAGTAACAAAGACGTCCACTTACACCAAGTAACAAAGACATACTTTGATACCCATTAACAAAGACATACATTGATACCCAGTAACTCAGACACGCACTGACACCCAGTAACAATGACATACACTGACACCAAGTAACACAGAACCGCACTGACACCCAGTAACAAAGACATACACTGACACCAAGTCACAAAGACATACACTGACATCAAGTAACAAAGACATACACTGATAACCAGTAATACAGACATGCACTGACACCAAGTTACAAAGACAGACACTGATACCCAGTAACACAGACACACACTGGGCTACACATTGGCGCATTGGTTGGCACCGCAGCCTCACAGCTCCAGGGACCCGGGTTCGATTCTGGGTACTGCCTGTGCGGAGTTTGCAAGTTTTGCCTGTGTCTGCGTGGGTTACCTCCTGGTGATCCTGTTTCCTCCCACATGCCAAAGACTTGCAGGTTGATAGGTTAATTGGCCATGATAAATTGCCCCTAGTATAGGTAGGTGGTAGGGAAAAATATAGGGACACGTGGGGATGTGATAGGATTATGGGATTGGTGTCGGATTAGTATAAATGGTTGGTTGATGGTCGGCACACAATCGGTGGGCCGAAGGGCCTGTTTCAGTGCTGTATCTCTGAACTAAACTAAATAGTGACACCTAGTGTCAGTGACGCACACTGACACCCAGGAAAACAGATCCACACTGACACCAAGTAACAAAGACATACACTGACACAAAGTCATGAAGGCAAACACTGACACCAAGTAGCAAAGACAGACACTGATACCCAGTAACACAGACACACACTTACACCAAGTAACAGAGACATACACTGATACCCAGTAACACAGACACACACTTACACTGAGTAAGAAAGACATACACTGACACAAAGTAACAAAGACATACACTTACACCAAGTAACAAAGACATACACTGATACCCAGTAACACAGACAAACACTGACAACCAGTAACAAAGACATACACTGACTCCAAGTAACAAAGACATCCACTTACACCAAGTAACAAAGACACACATTGATACCCACTAACAAAGACATACATTAGTACCCAGGAACACAGACACGCACTGACACCCAGTAACAATGACATACACTGATAAGCAGTAACACAGAGACGCACTGACACCCAGTAGCAAAGACATACACTGACAACTAGTCACAAAGGCTTACACTTACACCAAGTAACAAAGACATACACTGATACCCAGTAACACAGACACAAACTTACACTAAGTAAGAAAGACATACACTGACACAAAGTAACAAAGACATACACTTACACCAAGTAACAAAGAGATACACTGACACCAAGTAACAAAGACATACACTGATACCCAGTAACACAGACACACACTTACACCAAATAACAAAGACATACACTGATACCCAGGAACACAAACACGCACTGACACCCAGTAACAAAGACATACACTGACACCAAGTCACAAAGACATACACTGACACCAAGTAACAAAGACAGACACTGATACCCAGTAACACAGACACACACTTACACCAAGTAACAAAGACATACAGTGATAGCCTGTAACACAGACTCACACTTACACCAAGAAACAAAGACATACACTGACACAAAGTAACAAAGACATGCACTTACACCAAGTAACAAAGACATACACTGATACCCAGTAACACAGACACACACTTACACCAAGTAACAAAGACATACACTGATACCCAGTGACACAGACACACACTTACACAAAGTAAGAAAGACATACACTGATACCCAGGAACACAGACACACACTTACACCAACTAACAAAGACAGACACTGATACCCAGTAACACAGACACACACTGACAACCAGTAACAAAGACATACACTGACACCAAGTCACAAAGACATACACTGACTCCAAGTAACAAAGACATCCACTTACACCAAGTAACAAAGACACACATTGATACCCACTAACAAAGACATACATTAGTACCCTGGAACACAGACACGCACTGACACCCAGTAACAATGACATACACTGATAACCAGTAACACAGAGACGCACTGACACCCAGTAACAAAGACATACACTGACAACTAGTCACAAAGGCATACACTTACACCAAGTAACAAAGACATACACTGATACCCAGTAACACAGACACAAACTTACACTAAGTAAGAAAGACATACACTGACACAAAGTAACAAAGACATACACTTACACCAAGTAACAAAGAGATACACTGACACCAAGTAACAAAGACATACACTGATACCCAGTAACACAGACACACACTTACACCAAATAACAAAGACATACACTGATACCCAGGAACACAGACACGCACTGACACCCAGTAACAAAGACATACACTGACACCAAGTCACAAAGACATACACTGACACCAAGTAACAAAGACAGACACTGATACACAGTAACACAGACACACACTTACACCAAGTAACAAAGACATACAGTGATAGCCTGTAACACAGACTCACACTTACACCAAGAAACAAAGACATACACTGACACAAAGTAACAAAGACATGCACTTACACCAAGTAACAAAGACATACACTGATACCCAGTAACACAGACACACACTTACACCAAGTAACAAAGACATACACTGATACCCAGTGACACAGACACACACTTACACAAAGTAACAAAGACATACACTGATACCCAGGAACACAGACACACACTTACACCAACTAACAAAGACAGACACTGATACCCAGTAACACAGACACACACTTACACAAAGTCACAAAGACATCCACTGACACCCAGTAACAAAGACATACAATGACACCCAGTAAAAAAGACAGACACTGTCACCAAGTAACAAAGACATACACTGACACCAAGTAACAAAGACATACACTGATACCCAGTAACACAGACACACACTTACAACAATTAACAAAGACATACACTGATACCCAGTAACACAGACACACACTGATACCCAGTAACAAAGACATACACTGACACCAAGTCACAAAGACGTACACTGACACCAAGTAACACAGAGATACACTGACACCAAGTAACAAAACATCCACTTACACAAAGTAACAATGACATACACTGACACCAAGTAGCAAAGACATACACTGATACCCAGTAACACAGACACATACTTAGACCAATGAACAAAGACAGATACTGATACCAAGTAACACAGACATACACTGACACCAAGTAACAAAGACATACACTTACACCAAGTAACAAAGACATACACTGACACCAAGTAACGAAGTCAGACACTGATTCCCAGTAACACAGACGCACACTTAAACCAAGTAACAAAGACATACACTGACACCAAGTAACAAAGACATACACTGATACCCAGTAACACAGACAAACACTTACACCAAGTAACAAAGACATGCACAGATACCAATAACACAGACACACACTTACAGCAGGTAGCTCAGACATACACTGACACCAAGTCATAAAGACATACACTGATACCAATAACATAGACACACACTTAAGCCAAGTAACAAAGACATACACTGACACCAAGTAACAAAGACATACACTGATACCCAGTAACACAGACACACACTTACACCAAGTAACAAAGACATACACTTACACCACGTAACACAGACATACAATGATACCCAGTAACAAAGACATACACTTACACCAAGTATCACAGACATACACTGACACCAAGTAACAAAGACATCCACTTACATCAAGTACAAAGACACACACTGACACCAAGTAACAAATAAATACACTTACACCAAGTAACAAAGACATACACTGATACCCAGTAACACAGACACGCACTGACACCCAGCAACAAAGTCATACACTGATACCCAGTAACACAGACACACACTGACACCCAGTAACACAAACAAATACACACTGACACCCAGTAACACAGAGAACCACTGATACACAGTAACAAAGACATTCACTGACATGAAGTACACAGAGACACACTGACACCCAGTAATAAAGACATACAATGACACCAAGTCACAAAGAAATGCACTGATAACAAGTCGCAAAGACATACACTGATACCCAGTAACAACGACACACACTGACACCAAGTAACAAAGACATACACTGACACCAAGTATCAAAGGCATACGATTACACCAAGTAACAAAGACACACACTTACACCATGTAACACAGACATACACTGACACCAAGTAACAAAGACATACACTGATTCCCAGTAACACATACACACATTCACACCAAGTAACAAAGACATACACTGATACCCAGTAACACAGACTCACACTTACACCAAGTAACACAGACATACACTGACACCAACTAACAAAGACATACACTGATACCCAGTAACACAGGCACACACTGACACCAAGTAACAAAGACATACACTGACACCAAGTCACAAAGACATACACTGACACCAGGTAACACAGACATACACTGATACCCAGTAACACAGACACACAATTACACCAAGTAACAAAGACAGACACTGATACCCAGTAACACAGAAACACACTGACACCCAGTAACAAAGACACACACTGACACCAAGTCACAAAGGCATACACTGACACCAGGTAACACCGACATACACTGATACCCAGTAACACAGACACACACTTACACCAAGTAACAAAGACAGACACTGATACCTAGTAACACAGACACACCCTTAAACCAAGTCACAAAGACATACTCTGACAACCAGCAACAAAGACATACACTGTTACCCAGTAACACAGACAAGCACTGACACCCAGTAACACAGACACACACTGACACCAAGTAACAAAGACATACACTGATAACTAGTAACACAGACACACACTTACATCAAGTAACAAAGACATACAGTGACACCAATTAACAAAGACCGACACTGATACCCAGTAACACAGACACACACTGACACACAGTAACAAAGACATACACTGACACCAAGTCAAAAGACATACACTGATACCCAGTAGCACAGACACACACTGAGACCAAGTAACAAAGACATACACTGATAACCAGTAACACAGACACACACTTACATCAAGTAACAAAGTCATACACTGACACCAAGTAACAAAGACATACACTTACACCAAGTAAAAAAGACATACACTGACACCAAGTAACAAAGAAATACACTTACACCAAGTAAAAAAGACATACACTGACACCAAGTAACAAAGACATACACTGATACCCAGCAACACAGACACACACTTACACCAAGTAACAAAGACATACACTTCCACCACGTAACACAGACATACAATGATACCCAGTAACAAAGACATACACTTACACCAAGTAACACAGACATACACTGACACCAAGTAACAAAGACATCCACTTACATCAAGTACAAAGACATACACTGACACCAAGTAACAAATAAATACACTTACACCAAGTAACAAAGACATACACTGATACCCAGTAACACAGACACGCACTGACACCCAGCAACAAAGTCATACACTGATACCCAGTAACACAGACACACACTGACACCCAGTAACACAAACAAACACACACTGACACCCAGTAACACAGAGAACCACTGATACACAGTAACAAAGACATTCACTGACATGAAGTACACAGAGACACACTGACACCCAGTAATAAAGACATACAATGACACCAAGTCACAAAGACATGCACTGATACCAAGTCGCAAAGACATACACTGATACCCAGTAACAACGACACACACTGACACCAAGTAACAAAGACATACACTGACACCAAGTATCAAAGGCATACGATTACACCAAGTAACAAAGACACACACTTACACCATGTAACACAGACATACACTGACACCAAGTAACAAAGACATGCACTGATTCTCAGTAACACATACACACATTCACACCAAGTAACAAAGACATACACTGATACCCAGTAACACAGACTCACACTTACACCAAGTAACACAGACATACACTGACACCAACTAACAAAGACATACACTGATACCCAGTAACACAGGCACACACTGACACCAAGTAACAAAGACATACACTGACACCAAGTCACAAAGACATACACTGACACCAGGTAACACAGACATACACTGATACCCAGTAACACAGACACACACTTACACCAAGTAACAAAGACAGACACTGATACCCAGTAACACAGAAACACACTGACACCCAGTAACAAAGACATACACTGACACCAAGTCACAAAGACATACACTGACACCAGGTAACACAGACATACACTGATACCCAGTAACACAGACACACACTTACACCAAGTAACAAAGACAGACACTGATACCTAGTAACACAGACACACCCTTAAACCAAGTCACAAAGACATACTCTGACAACCAGCAACAAAGACATACACTGTTACCCAGTAACACAGACAAGCACTGACACCCAGTAACACAGACACACACTGACACCAAGTAACAAAGACATACACTGATAACTAGTAACACAGACACACACTTACATCAAGTAACAAAGACATACAGTGACACCAATTAACAAAGACCTACACTGATACCCAGTAACACAGACACACACTGACACACAGTAACAAAGACATACACTGACACCAAGTCAAAAGACATACACTGATACCCAGTAGCACAGACACACACTGACACCAAGTAACAAAGACATACACTGATAACAAGTAACACAGACACACACTTACATCAAGTAACAAAGTCATACACTGACACCAAGTAACAAAGACATACACTTACACCAAGTAAAAAAGACATACACTGACACCAAGTAACAAAGACATACACTGACACCAAGTAACAAAGAAATACACTTACACCAAGTAAAAAAGACATACACTGACACCAAGTAACAAAGACATACACTGATACCCAGCAACACAGACACACACTTACACCAAGTAACAAAGACATACACTTACACCACGTAACACAGACATACAATGATACCCAGTAACAAAGACATACACTTACACCAAGTAACACAGACATACACTGACACCAAGTAACAAAGACATCCACTTACATCAAGTACAAAGACATACACTGACACCAAGTAACAAATAAATACACTTACACCAAGTAACAAAGACATACACTGATACCCAGTAACACAGACACGCACTGACACCCAGCAACAAAGTCATACACTGATACCCAGTAACACAGACACACACTGACACCCAGTAACACAAACAAACACACACTGACACCCAGTAACACAGAGAACCACTGATACACAGTAACAAAGACATTCACTGACATGAAGTACACAGAGACACACTGACACCCAGTAATAAAGACATACAATGACACCAAGTCACAAAGACATGCACTGATACCAAGTCGCAAAGACATACACTGATACCCAGTAACAACGACACACACTGACACCAAGTAACAAAGACATACACTGACACCAAGTATCAAAGGCATACGATTACACCAAGTAACAAAGACACACACTTACACCATGTAACACAGACATACACTGACACCAAGTAACAAAGACATACACTGATTCCCAGTAACACATACACACATTCACACCAAGTAACAAAGACATACACTGATACCCAGTAACACAGACTCACACTTACACCAAGTAACACAGACATACACTGACACCAACTAACAAAGACATACACTGATACCCAGTAACACAGGCACACACTGACACCAAGTAACAAAGACATACACTGACACCAAGTCACAAAGACATACACTGACACCAGGTAACACAGACATACACTGATACCCAGTAACACAGACACACACTTACACCAAGTAACAAAGACAGACACTGATACCCAGTAACACAGAAACACACTGACACCCAGTAACAAAGACATACACTGACACCAAGTCACAAAGACATACACTGACACCAGGTAACACAGACATACACTGACACCCAGTAACACAGACACACACTTACACCAAGTAACAAAGACAGACACTGATACCTAGTAACACAGACACACCCTTAAACCAAGTCACAAAGACATACTCTGACAACCAGCAACAAAGACATACACTGTTACCCAGTAACACAGACAAGCACTGACACCCAGTAACACAGACACACACTGACACCAAGTAACAAAGACATACACTGATAACCAGTAACACAGACACACACTTACATCAAGTAACAAAGTCATACACTGACACCAAGTAACAAAGACATACACTTACACCAAGTAAAAAAGACATACACTGACACCAAGTAACAAAGACATACACTGACACCAAGTAACAAAGAAATACACTTACACCAAGTAAAAAAGACATACACTGAAACCAAGTAACAAAGACATACACTGATACCCAGCAACACAGACACACACTTACACCAAGTAACAAAGACATACACAGATACCCAGTTACACTGACACACACTTACACCAAGTAACACAGACACACACAGACACCAAGTATCAAAGACATACACTGATACCCAGTAACACAGACACAAACTTACACCAAGTAACAAAGAGAAACACTGACACCAAGTAACAAAGACATACACTTACACCAAGTAACAAAGACATACACTGACACCAAGTAACAAAGGCATACACTGATACCCAGTAACACAGACACACACTTA
Organism: Heterodontus francisci; assembly: GCF_036365525.1. Taxonomy (NCBI): domain Eukaryota; kingdom Metazoa; phylum Chordata; class Chondrichthyes; order Heterodontiformes; family Heterodontidae; genus Heterodontus; species Heterodontus francisci. The sequence goes on along the minus strand of NW_027140250.1, from coordinate 10,821,988 downwards.
CACCAAGTAACAAAGACATCCAAAGATACCCAGTAACCAAGACATACACTTATACCAAGTAACACAGACATACGCTGACACCAAGTAACAAAGACATCCACTTACACCAAGTAACAAAGACATGCATTGATACCCAGTAACAAAGACATACATTGATATCCAGTAACACAGACACGCACTGACACCCAGTAACAAAGACATACACTGATACCCAGTAACACAGACACGCACTGACACCCCTTAACAAAGACATACCCTGACACCAAGTCACAAAGACATACTCTGACACCAAGTAACAAAGACAGACACTGATACCCATTAACACAGACACACACTTACACTAAGTAATAAAGACATACCCTGACACAAAGTAACAAAGACATACACTTACACCAAGTATCAAAGAAATACACTGACACCAAGTAACAAAGAAATACACTGATACCCAGTAACACAGACACACACTTACACCAAGTAACAAAGACATACACTGATACCCAGTAACACAGACACACACTGACACCCAGTAACAAAGACATACACTGACACCAAGTCACAAAGACATCCACTTGCACCAAGTAACAAGGCATACTTTGATACCCTTTAACAAAGACAGACATTGATACCCAGTAACACAGACACGCACTGACACCCAGTAACAATGACATACACTGACACCCAGTAACACAGACCCGCACTGACACCCAGTAACAAAGACATACACTGACACCAAGTCACAAAGACATACACTGACATCAAGTAACAAAGACATACACTGATAACCAGTAATGCAGACAAGCACTGACACCAAGTAACAAAGACAGACACTGATACCCAGTAACACAGACAAACACTGGGCTTCACATTGGCGCATTGGTTGGCACCGCAGCCTCACAGCTCCAGGGACCCGGGTTCGATTCTGGGTACTGCCTGTGCGGAGTTTGCAAGTTTTGCCTGTGTCTGCTTGGGTTTCCTCCGGGTGATCCGGTTTCCTCCCACATGCCAAAGACTTGCAGGTTGATAGGTTAATTGGCCATGATAAATTGCCCCTAGTATAGGTAGGTGGTCGGGAAAAATATAGGGACACGTGGGGATGTGATAGGATTATGGGATTGGTGTCGGATTAGTATAAATGGTTGGTTGATGGTCGGCACACAATCGGTGGGCCGAAGGGCCTGTTTCAGTGCTGTATCTCTGAACTAAACTAAATAGTGACACCTAGTGTCAGAGACGCACACTGACACCCAGGAATACAGATACACACTGACACCCAGTCACAAAGAGAAACACTGACACCAAGTAACAAAGACATACACTGACACAAAGTCATGAAGGCATACACTGACATGAATGTGAAATCTGTGGCAGCTTTGTCTTTACAGCCAACTGGCATAGTCGGGGTTCGAGGTTTCTTGTTGCTGTTTTTAAGTAACCCAGAAAATGCAATGAATTACTGGGGCGGGAATTGTATTACTTACTTTCCGTTGAACTCCTCCAATCTGTTGTCAGTCACTTCCAGAACTCTGTGCCAGAGCTGAGCTGTTAACAGCTTTCTCAATCACCTACCAACTGGACCCTCAAACGACAGATCCATCAAGAAGAAGGTAATGATCCCCTCCCATTGCCCCGACATGCACCACCGCAATTCCCCCGATACTATGACGTTCTGCCAAATAGTGGGAAGAGATGGTTCATTGAACTCCCCAGAGGAAGCTTTGCAAGCCCCATGGTTCTACGGACAGCAGCAGAACTCTCCCTATTGTGTCCTTCCCTTTACAACATGTAACTAAGTTTTGAAGGGGAATGAACGAGCCTGTATCAGATCCAATGACCCCTCCTCTTGTCCATATATGATACAACCCTGCGTATTGTCCTTGTTTTCCTGTTCATTGCAATGTATCTATTCGAAATTATCACAGCCAACCATGAAGCTCGTGGCTTGTTTCAACAAATGGATCAACGACAGTTTGTACTTCCTTCGTCTACCCTGTAATTTTCCACTTTCAATTATTCGGTCAAACATTGAAGCCAGTATTGACGAAATTTGGATGAATGACAAACAAGCTGAACCTGTCTTCATTCACTGCCAACTAAACACACCATAGATTATGCATTGTTTGCATCAGGCTTGTGCTCATAAAAGGACATTGAAAATCACATCACACATTTGCCAGGAAATTGCCAAGTGCAGCAAGTGAGAAACTAACGACCTCCCCTTGATATTCATCATCGTGGTCAATTTCCAGTTCCCACATTATCAGCATCCTAGGCATTCCCTTTGATCAGAAATTTAACTGGGCCAGCCAGATAAATATTGTTGCTCCTAGAAAAGATCAGGCGCTGGAATTTATGCAACAAATAACTCATCCACTGCCTCTTAGGTTCGCAATCTACCGAGGCATAAGTCAGAAATAATGGAATGCTCTCCATTTTCCTGGATCTGTGCCGCCTCCAACAAAACTCAAGCGCCTCAGTAAGATCCAGGTAAGTGAACGCACTTGATGTGCACCTGATGCACCACGTTAACACTGAACTCCTTCCACCACTGCACACAGTGGCTGCTGTGTGTTGTCTTTGGCCTCCTTATCTCGAGAGACAATGTGTAACCGCCTGGACGTGGTCAGTGGTGTATGGAGCAGCGCCTGGAGTGGCTATAAAGACCAATTCTAGAGTGACAGGCTCTTGCACAGGTCTTGCAGAAAAATGTATTTGTCGGGGCTGTTACACAGTTGGCTCTCCCCTTGCGCCTCTGTCGTTTTTCCTGCCAACTACTAAGTCTCTTCGACTCGCCACACTTTAGCCCCGCCTTTATGGCTGCCTGCCAGCTCTGGCGAACGCTGGCAACTGACTCTGACGACTTGTGATCAATGTCACAGGATTTCATGTCGCGTTTGCAGACGAAATTTAAAACAGAGACCTGGACGGCCGGTGGGTCTGATACCAGTGGCGAACTCGCTGTACAATGTGTCTTTGGGGATCCTGCCATCTTCCATGCGGCTCACATGGCCAAGCCATCTCAAGCGTCGCTGACTCTGTAGTGTGTATAAGCTGGGGATGTTGGCCGCCTCGAGGACTTTTGTGTTGGAGATACGGTCCTGCCACCTGATGCCAAGTATTCTCCGGAGGCAGCGAACAAGGAATGAATTGAGACGTCGCTCTTGGCTGACATACGTTGTCCAGGCCTCGCTGCTATTGAGCAAGGTACTAAGGACGCAGGCTTGATACACTCGTACTTTTGTGTTCCGTGTCAGTGCGCCATTTTCCCACACTCTCTTGGCCAGTTTAGACATAGCAGCGGAAGCCTTTCCCATGCGCTTGTTGATTTCTGCATCGAGAGACAGGTTACTGGTGATAGTTGAGCCCAGGTAGTTGAACTCTTGAACCACTTCCAGAGTGTGGTCGCCAATATTGATGGATGGAGCATTTCTGACGTCCTGCCCCATGATGTTCGTTTTCTTGAGGCTGATGGTTATGCCAAATTCATTGCAGGCAGCCGCAAACCTGTCGATGAGACTCTGCAGGCACTCTTCAGTGTGAGATGTTAAAGCAGCATCGGCAGCAAAGAGGACTTCCCTGATGAGGACTTTCCAGACTTTGGACTTCGCTCTTGGACTGGCAAGGTTGAACAACCTGCCCCCTGATCTTGTGTGGAGGAAAATTCCTTCTTCAGAGGACTTTAACGCATGTGAAAGCAGCAGGGAGAAGAAAATCCCAAAAAGTGTGGGTGTGCAGAATACTCAATTTCACAACGCAGGAAGTGACTAATTTTACTTCGACAGCTCCTTTCTAGCACGCGACCTCTAACACCTTAAAGGATAAGGGGGCGTACGCATGGAAACATGGACACCTGCAAGTTCCCTCAAGCCATACACATCCTGAGTTGGAACGACGTCACCATTTCTTCACTATTGCTGGGTAAAAATACGAGAACTTTCTTTCTAATTGCACTGCCGGTGTGCCAAAAGCAGATGGAGCCTAGGGTTTCAAGAAGGTGGCTCTCCATCATGTTCTCAAGGCAAACAAAAGATGGATCACAAATCCCAGCCTCGCCAGAAATGCCCTCGTCCAAGTTACAAGAAAGAAGCGCCTTCAACTTGCGACCTCAGGCTAAGCCCACATTGGTGCCCCAGCCAGCCCGGAAATCAGCATCCTCCCCTTGTATCCAAGCCATCAGAAACCTGCTATTGATCACCTCTGAAATATTGGCTGCTCTCACACTTTGCTTCCACAACCGTAATCCAGCCTTCCTCACCTCGACTCTCAATCTCCATACTGCTCCCCTTACCAAGTAACCCATTTCCCTCCACCGCAACCTACAGGCATACCGAATGCCACAGCTCAGGTCCTAATCTGGTCAAGGACGCATACCCTTGAACTCTGCCTTCTTGCCAAATTCCACATTTTTGCAGTGGTTCCAGTGAAACAATTTGAAGAACTTTGTCAATTCCTAACATTAATTTCGTGGTCCACTTCCCGGCCAGCTCAGTGATCAACCACAGCCATAGATCTCTGTGCACATTCTCCACCGTTTATGAATAAGTGGTCTCCCAATTAAAATGGTAATGAGGAGGAATTTCTTCTCTTAAAAGTTCCATCACATTTAGAATTCTCTTACCCAGAAGGCAGTGGAGTCTGCGTCATTGAATATATTCAAGGTTGGTTGAGACTAACTTTTCATTTGCGAGGGAGTGAAGACTTATTGTTGTCTGGCAGGAAATTGAAATTACAGCCATGTTCAGATCAGCCATTGTGGTATTGAATGGCAGAACATGATCTATGGGCTGAATGGCCTACTCCCGCTTTTATTTCTAAAGACCTTATCATCATAGGTGCATCTCTTGCACTTGAATAGAAAGAAGCCGCAGGCAAGGAGATTAGATCTTGGGTGTGATTTAAGAATGAACAAAGATATTTTGTTCGCGATTTTAGTTTGTCATGGTGGAAATGGAGGAGGATGATGTATTGAAGGTGGAGGCATTGGACTGGAAATTGAGATTAAGTGAATTAATATCCTGGTTCTGTAAGGTAGGGAAGGAGGTGAGAACAGTCACTCGGGTGATGGAACAGATACCGCTGAGGCCTCTGCAAAACTAATGTGAGGAATGCACGGTTAACGTGAAATGAAGAGACTGCAAAAGCTCTGCCATGGAAGATGGCAGCGTTGGGACAAACAGAAGGCGATGAGGATACTGAAAGAATGGAAGTTATTATTTACACAAAGCAGAGTTGGAGAATATATCTGTGGGAGTTGGTGGATCACAGTAACTGTTGATGCAGAGCCTGTCCATTTAAATGGAGAGAGGGAGTTCGTGAAAGAGAAGTGAAGGGTCACAGATGGACCGTTTTCAGGCGAGGGAGGGACAGATATTTCAATGCAATTGTGATTAAATTTTCGAGCTCAATGTGAAAGAAGGTTTTGACACAAATCCAATCATCAATGTATTGGATAAAGAGGTGGAAAAGAGAACCACACTAGCTAAGAGCGTGTGAGGGATGGAACAATATTGAAAATCCTGACATTGTGCCCAGTTCCAGGCACAAAACTTGCGGAACAATGTGTCGGCTTTAGAGTGGGTGTAGAAAATGATCAAGAGAAAATTTCCAAGTGTGACAGTTGTTTTATGCCGACAGATTAGAGAATCAAATTGAGAGAAAGGTTGATCGAGTGGTTAAAAAGCACGGACGGATTAAACAGAATGGGCACAGAGAAACTGCTCTCATTGGCAGACGTAGCGAAAACCAAAGGACACATACATAGAATCAATGGCGACATAAGGGAAAACGTATGTTTCCACAGCACGTGTTGAGGATATGAAATGAACTGCCAAATAGTGTGGTGAATACCGATTGAATCAGAAGCAAACTGAATAATCAACTGAAGAGAAAAGCAATGCAGGTCAGTGAGGAGGAGATGTGGAAGTCAGATTAGCTGAGGTGCCCGTGCAGAGAACAGACACGGAGAAGACAGACCAAATGGCCAAATGCAGTGTTGCAACCATTCTATGTTCCTCTTTTATTTGAATTTATGAATTGTTGAACAGAATTGTACAGCTAATGAGGGCACCCAAAGTGTAGACGAACATCCCTGAGGGGCTACTCTGACGTTAGGAATTAAATTTTTGAATTGTCATGCAGAGTGAAGGTCTTCACTGAAACAACATGAAATCTACAGATGGGACTCATGATTTTTCCAGGACTTCCTTGATTTCTCTTTAACGCAGCTTCCACTTATGATTAGTTGCTTGTTGTGATCAGATTTGCCCAGTCTTGGGGGGTGGGGATGGGGATTGGTCCAATTCAATTTCAGTGAAAAATATATTCCATCTACAGGGAATTAACACAACTGTCCTAATCTGTTTGTTCAAAGATTAAGAAAAACTGTTTGAACAATTTTGCAACATCAGTATCCCCATGGAGATCCGGGAGGGTATAAAGTTAATGCACTGGGAATGTGTCACCTCAGAATGTATTTCAGAGGTATAACCTGCAGCACGAACAGACCGATCATTCCTAGCAGAAAATGCACCGACCAATTCAATGGGTGGGGAAAATATTCTGTCTGATCCTTGCTATCATTGGCGTTCCTGGTAAGTACCTCTAACCAATGAAGTTTTGCAAATCTGTGTATGAGCTGGTTTCTTCCATTACCATGGGAATAATAATACTACATGAGATCGAATGGTTACAGTTAGACAGACACATATTCAATAATATAATTGCATTAATTTCCTGAATTATCTGTGCAGTTTGAATCTGTTGTCTCAACTGTTCCTAGCTCAAGGCACACTGCATTGTAAAGTTATTGAATTATGTGGAATGTTGTGTTCTGTCGAATCACAGCTCAAAGCAGGAGAATATCAGAGGGTAAGGATTACTGCAATTATCTGTTAATGTAGAATTATACAGTGTGTGTGCACTAACTGGTGTGGAGCCCCTGACCTCAGTGATCATGTCTAACTGGGAGTCTCTGTCACTCGAGAATTACACTGCTTGTGTCTGACTAACTGGTGTGGACAAAGTAACACTAGGTACCGTGTATTTTCTGGAGTATCTGTCATTGTATTCATTGCTGGTCCCCATCTTACTCTTACTCGAAGTAGTGTTGTTGACATTAGATGCTGATTAATTGACTTCCCGAACACGGTCCTGAGAAGCGTTTGGTCATGAGTGCACTGCAATAATAAATAATCCTGCGCTGTAATATTCTAATTCTAATTCTAAAAAAAAAATAATCCTCTTCAATATTATGAATAATACTGATGACTATGACTTGTTAATCGACAAGTTACCGATTTTACAGCACAGAAACAGGACATTTGGCACAACTAGATCACGACTGTATTCCCTCTCTGCACGATGCTCTCTTCATTCCCGCTCATCTAATTCCATCTGTATATCCTTCCAATCCTGTCTCCCTCATTTTCTCACCTCGCTTCTTCTTTTTTTTTCCATTGCAACTTCCACGTTCTCAGCACTCCAAGTAAATAGGTCTCTCTTGAATTCCATCGTGCATTTATTGATGATCATCTTATTTTGAGGAAATACTGAACTGGTCACCAGCAAAGGTGGACATATCAGTTCCACGTTTTCCTTCTCTAATCCCTATATAATTTCAAAGGCCTCTATTAGTTGGACACACATACTTCTCTTATGAAAAGAATCGAGCCACAACATATCCCAATCATTATAATCTCTCAGTTATTGTATTTTTCGTAAAGAATGTGTGCACCTGTTGGTTACCCTGGATACTTTTATCATGTGTAGCCCAGAAGAGTACATTATTATTTATGTGTTCAATCACCGCCTTTCTAACATGTTAATGATATTCCTGTAGAAATGAAAGCCTGTGCGTTGATCATATTTGCACTATCTCATGCAAATCCCTGTTCAATTTCAATCATTTATACATCAGAAGGAATGGGCAAAGACGTATGAGTGCCTCCTATCCGAGGGAGTGATTCGAATCAGGCTGAAATTACTTCAATGCCAGGGAGTGATTCGAGCCCGGGATGGGTTCCGACAGTGGGAGTTGTTGAAGACTGGGTAATGTTCACCAATCTACCCGTTTTTTGTCTCTTCGTCACTATAATGAACTGGATGACCAGCGTCCAGTGAGCAGTTGTTCGTCCCTTCCTGGATTTGTTAAATCTGGAAGTGCAGGTTGGTGTCATGGACCCGATCTGACCTGATCCCAACCCACACGGTTTTTTGTGCGAAAATCCTTCCAGCTTGTGTTGAGAAGTGGAGAATGTTTTTCAGTTTTTTCAGTAGTTCGCAACCACTTCTCCTTTCTCTCCATTACAGTTAATTTAGTGTCAATTGTAATCCTGTCCAAGGGAAATTGTTGACTCTCCACCTGCACCACCCGCTACCTGGTCGCCATGTCAACGGCGGATCTACTGGTCATTATCACTGAGATCACACTCCGGAGAATCACTAACCTTTATTTCCCATTACATTTCTTGGACCTCACCTCTGTTTGTCGCACTCTCTCTGTCCTGATCCGTGCAGCCATCGACTGTTCCGTCTGGTTCACCATCACTTTCACATTTGATCGATTTGTCGCCATTTGTTGCCAGAAGCTGAAATCAAAATATTGTGCCAGGAAAACTGCGACTGTGGTTCTAACAACTACCGGCATTCTCCTCTGTCCAAAAAATATTCCCCTCTACTTTAGATTTAACCCTAGAGGGGTCATCGACGATGTACAATGGGGCTGCTCTAACAAGCCAAGCTATTTTACTGACCCTCGATGGATTGGATTTGCAATGTTTGAAAAAGTTTTAACACCGTTATTGCCATTCATTTTAATTCTGTTGCTGAACGCTCTGACGTTCAGACACATTTTAGTGACCAATCGTGTTCGTCAGAGACTGAGACGTCAGAGAAAGAAAGATAATCACAGTGACTCTGAAATGGAGAGAAGAAGGAAGTCTATGATTTTACTCTTCACCATATCTGGCAGTTTCATATTTCTGTGGCTGGTCTATATTTTATATATATCTGATGCTGGTTATTTCTTAGATGATGATTCTTACTATACCTTTGAAGATTTCGCATATATGCTGCGGAATTTAAGTTGCTGTACAAACATATTTATATATGTGGCCACTCAGTCCGAGTTCAGAGAGCAGTTAAAGAGCTCGGTGAAATATACAGTTACATCAATTATTAAATTAATTCATAAACAAAGCAACTGAGACCAGCTTAAAGATCAAGTGGTTAATGGACAAGAGGTGACCGCTGGAGATCAAGAAGAAAATGGCCTGCAGGAGTAAAGACAAAAACTAGAGCTGTTAGTGGCGGGTAGCGGGGGTCCAGAGCAAGAGGATCGGTCGTAAATTAGCAGAAGTCAAAAAAAGATAATGAGCATAGAGCAAAGGGAAAGAGATGACCATCGTAAAGCGGTCAGGAGGAGAGTGATTGCAATCCATTAAGGAACTGATGTGAAAGAAGCTTAAACTGGATATGACACCGATCATTAAACAAGAACCATGCAGTTTAATAAGATTGCTAACTGACTTGATCAATTAAATATATCTGCAGTGGAAAACATTTATAATGAAAAACAACGTTGTTTTTTCCTGATATTGCGTTAGACACAACGCTGGCACCCTGGGAAGGTTGAGGCCAATTGTTTACGGCAGTTGGCATTGTTGATAAGAAGAGGAAAGATTGATGTACAATTGCTTTGTATCCTCAAGGATGTGTTGTTTGTTCAAACAATGAAATATTAACTCTTGGAGCCGAGGAAATAAGAGATGGACATGCATTTCGCATCTTCAGTCTAATTACAGAGGTGCGGTGTCAGCAGATGAACCTCATGTTAAACTAATGGAAGCGTTAATTCAAAGGATATCATAATGATGAATCGGAAGCCCAAAAGATGGAAACTCGGAGTCTTTGCTGGTACAGTTTACAATGGTGGCTGTGGATTAATTATTCTGAAACACAGTTCCACGTAATGTCAATTCAGAGACTGGAGAACAAAGGGATCGCCTGTGCTGGCAACATTCAATGAATCCTGGCCTTGAAGGATAAGAAACTTGCATGTTGTCTTCAGTGCTCTTTTGTTAAGTATTTATAACATCTTGCTTAATAAATTATACTGGATTCATAAGTAGCCGTTATTTGTAACTTGTTAGGTCAGGCACAACTGAGGACACCATTGTAATAAATTGAAAATTCAGAACCGAGAATTTTTAAATAAAAGTGTTTAAGCCTCAAAACCCCAAAACATACAATGGTGTAACCTGGGGCCAGACGTTGAAAAAGGCTAAACCGAAATGATTGGCTGTGAAGTTGAGTGGAATCTTGCTCTGATTAGTCTGACCAACTTTTTTCATTCAAGGAAGGGAATCCATTAGGGGAACAACCAGACATAGATCCGCAAGACCGGAGAATAAGATGAATTACGAGGTAAAAGATTGGCCAAAAACATGGAACGAATATCAGTAGAAAAGATGAATAACTTACTATTTTAACCTTCCAAGAACCATGGAATCACAGAAAAATAAAATGTTTAAGGCACAGAAAGAGGCCACTTTGACGCATCGTTTCTGTGCCAGCCGAAAAAAGGATCCACCTATTCCAATCCCAACTTCCAACATTTAGTTCTTAGCCCTGCAGATTATGGCATCTGAGGTGCATATCAAGACTCCTTTTCAATGAGTCGAGAGTCTCTGCCTCAACTACTCTTTCAGGCAGTGAGGTCCAGATCACTACCACCCTCTGGGTGAAAAACGTTTTTCGTCATCTCCCCTCTATTTTTCCAGCAATCAGTTTGAAACTGTGCCCCCTCGTCACTGAGCTCTCTGATATGGCGAATAGATTCTTCACCTCCACTCGATCTAGGCTTCTCAAGATGTTGTACATTTCAATCAGATCTCCCCTCACCCTTCTCTGTTCAAAGGAGAATAACCCCAGCCTATCCAATATTTCCTCCTACTTGCATTTTTCCAGTCCTGGCAACATCCTCGTAAATCTCTTCTGTACCCTCTCAAGTGCAATTACATCCTTTCTGTAATGAGGTGACCAGAACTGCACACAGTACTCAAGTTGTGGACTAACCAATGAGTTATACAGTTCCAGCATAACCTCCCTGCTCTTATATTCTACACCACAGCGAATAAAGGAAAAGATTCCATATGCCTTCTGAAACACCTTATCGACCTGTCCTGCTACTTTCAGGGATCTGTGGACATTGACGCCAAGGCCCCTCACTCCCTCTACACTTCTCAGTGATTTATCATTTAAAGTGTACTCCTTTGTCTTGGTTGACCTCCCAAAATGCATCACCTCGTATTTCTCCGGCTGGACTTCCATTTGTAACTTTTGTGCCCATCTGACCAGACCATCAATATCTTCCTGCAGTCTACAGCTATCCTCCTTGCTATCCACAAAACAGCCAATCTTCGTCTGGTCTGCAAACTTCTTGATCATGAGGTCTACATTTACATCCAAATCGTTAAGATATACCACAAAAAGCAGTGGAGCAGTATTGAGCTCCCCGGAATACCACTGGAAATAGTCCTCCTGTCATTAAGACACAAATCAACAATTACCCTTTGTTTCCTGCCACAAAGCCAATTTTGAACCCACCTCGGATTTTGTGATAATTACCATTCCTGAATTACCACGTGTATCTGGACAGAAGGAACTTATCTGGCTCCAAGCCAAATGGACCTTGTGTTCTTTGTTTCTCTAAATTATTGGACCATATGGTCACAGAGATCAATCAACACCAGCAGTTTAAGACTTCTGCAACATTTATGACAGCATGGTAATATTTTGATCTGAAGGTTTGGCCTTATTTTTATAAAAAGTCAGGAATTGGCATTAATTCATTCATACATTTGTTTCCATTTGTTATCTTTCTGGAGAAAGTCTTTGTAATTATTTGCAGATAGCTCGCATAACAACTGTGGACAGTAGTGTCTCTGACAAATTCATCTGAAACCACGAAACATGGAAATGATTGTTTAAGACATTTAAATCAATAATAAATAAATTAATGTGAGTTGCTATTCCAAGTACTCAAAAGGAAATGTACCTTAGTTTAAAGGGATATAAACATCCGTAATTTTCAAAAAAGTTAATGTGAATACTGTCGAGGTTGTTGCTGAATATTAAGGAAAACCTCCTTTTCAGATAATTAAATGAAAGATATTATCAATTGATGACAGCATTATTTGAATTTGGGAAACTTAGATGAAAAAATAATCAGTATGATTCGGTACATTTCCTATCAACAGGAAAGGGGTATCTGAGGTAAATAATAAGCCAGCGTGCATAATCTATTGTTTTAATTGTATGTACTTACATGATAATAGTTTAGGAATTAACAGCACAACTGTGAAAGAATACTGACTGTCATCGAGTGAGGTGATCAGCAGGTGGGGTGACAGTCTTCAATCTGAGGGGTGTCAATGAAGTTTTAACAGATAATAACATTCTTCATCGTGAGTAGTCACTTCGGGTTGTGATATTTTAGAAGGTAAGAACATGCAAAATTTGTGCAGATCACAGCACTCATGAGCTAGAGAACAGAAAGAGTGGTCAACAACAATAATCAGATTAAGGAGGAGGCAGATTTTGTCCTGTGGGGAATTGGAGGTTCTTGGAATGGTGTTTTGAAATGACAAACGTTAATTAATCCTCATAATAATTAATCAGTGAACTCATTAAGAAAGGAATTAGTCAATTTCATACTTTGTGTATGATAACATGATTAGTAACTGGTTTGTAACTTTTCCTTGGATTCACAATGAAACATCCATCAACAATATAAATGTGTTAATGTGGGGTAAAATCAGTTGAGCTGCATTTATCTTTAAATAGGCAACTATTTTGTTGCAACTTGCAATAAGTCATTTGAGTTATAAGATAATCCAGTTTCTGTTTTAACCAAACTTACATCATGCAAATAAGAGAGAAAATATTTGAGTATGACCACTGGGATTTAGAAGTGCAACAACAGCTGAGACAAAGACAAAGGAATGATTTTTGGAGGAATCAAATGAATAGACAAACAAAACATGGTGAAGCCTGGAATAAAATGGAATGTTGATTCTTGAAAGAAAAAATAAGCATTTTAAATATTGTATTGGATAATAAAATTTCTTCAAAGCTCAACAGTTGGTGCATAACAGTTGTTAGAGAACAACTCCAAGTAGCTGGTTTGGAAAGTAAAGGGAAAGGGAAAGGTCTACAGTTTTTTTTTTAATATAGTAGGTCGTTTCTTTTCGGGACCCAAGGTCCTTTGTGTCAATAATCTAATTGTTGGGTAATTTAAGGGTATAAATTAAAGGTAAGTTATGGCAGGGCAGCTCGGAAACCTGGAATGCTCCTCTTGAGAGATCTGGGAAGTCAGGGACACTTCCAGTGTCCAGGGCGAACACGTGTGCAGGAGGTGTCTCCAGATGCAGCGACTCGAAATCCGCGTTTCGGATCTTGAGCGGCGGTTGGGGACACTGTGGAACATCTGCGAGGTTGATATCATCGTGGATAGCACGTAAAGCGAGGTGGTCACACTGCAGGTAAAGACTGCTCATGTAGAAAGGGAATTGGGTGACCCCCACATGCAGAGTAGAAGAACTAGGCAGATAGTGCAGGTGTCCCCTTGGTCCATTTCCAATTCTAACAGATGTCCCACTTTGGATACTGTCGGGGGAAGAGAGCTTCGCAGGGGAACGCGGCAAAAGCCAGGTCAGTGGCACCACCGGTGGCTCAGCTGCACATCAGAGTAGGAAAAAGAGTGGGGAACTATTGTGATCTGGGATTCTATCGTAAGGGGTACAGACACGCGTTCATTTGTCCACATAAGTGACTCCAGGATGGTATGTTGCTTGCCTGGCGCTCGGGCCAAGGATCTCACGGAACGGCTGCAAGACATTCTGCAGGGGGAGGGTGAACAGTCAGAGGTTGTGGTACACATTGGTACCAGCGACATAAGCAGAAAGAGGGATGAGCTGATGCAACAAGTATTTAGGGTGCTAGGTAGCAAATTAAAAAGCAGGACCTCAAACGTTCTAATCTCTGAATTACTCCCAGTGCCACGTGCTAGTGAGTATAGGAATAAGAGGATCGAGCATATGCATGCATGGCAAGCGGGAGGGCGTTAGTTTCCTGGATCACTGGTTTGTTTCTGGCAAAGGTGGGACCTGTACAAGTTAGACGGGTTGCACCTGAACTGCAATGGGACCAACAGCCTTGCTGGGAGGTTTGCTGGTGCTGTCTGGGGTTGGAGGGTGGTTAAACTAATTTGGCAGGTGGATGGGATACAGAGTGGATGCACACTAAGGGTGATGTACAGTCGAATATAGAAGAGAAACTGAGTGAGACTGGAAGGCTCAGCAAATATAGACCAGGACCCTTGACTGGTTCCGTTCGACATGAATCAATGAGTCGTTCCAAGGCTGGCGGGAGGGTTCAGGGAGACCAGAGAGAACCCCGACCTTTTCAGCTCTTTTCAAACAGAAAACCAACATTGCATTGGCAGTGATATTAATAAAACCCTGAGGAAGACAGAAGGAGGCCATTCGGCCCCTCGAGCATGTCCCACCCATTCACTCAGATTATAGCTGATTTGCTTCTTATCCAAATCAACTGTCTCGGCACCGTAAATGTTGATACCCTTTCCTAACAAATCTCTACCAATAATCAGGAATTAATGCTGTTAACACTGGGGAATTCCTTTTCTCAACTTCTCTGCCTCTCTACCTCTCATACCTGCTTAAAGACATTCCTTAAAACTAATCGTTTTGACCTAGCTTTTGGGCATCAGCCTTAATCTCTCCTTATGTGTGTTTGATGTCAGATTTTTTGTTTTATAATGCACCCTGTGTAGTATCTTTGGGACATTTAATACTCGCCTTCTCCCTCACACCATCTCTATCTCTCTCTCTCTCTCTCTCTCTCTCTCCTCGCCTCGAAGAAAAGTATATCCTTCCTGAACACCAACATTTGACAGTTTCTCACCATTTGAAAAATGTTCTGCGTTTCTATTTTTCCTGCCGAAGTGAAGAACCTCACATTTTTCCACATGATATTCCAGCTGCCAATTTCTTGCCCACTCACTTAACCTGTCAATCTCTTTGAAGTCTCTTTGTGCCCTCCTCACAGCTTACTGTCCCACCTAAACTTGCATCATCAGCCCATATGAACCCAACATATGCAGAATTTGAGAGAGGCGCTTCTGTTCTGACAAGTATTATGATACAACTGGTTGATATTTTGTGCAGGATATTTCGGTATATTCATCGGAGTTGTTAAGATGAAAGATCCTTAATAAGAGATTATAGGAACATAGGAAGATAGCAACAGGAATAGGCCATTCAGCCCCTCTAGCCTGTCTCACCATTCAATTCGATCATGACTGATCCGCAGCCTAACTTCATATACCTGCCTTTGGCCCATATCTCTTATTATCAAAAGTCTATCTCAGATTTAAAGCTAACAACTGTTCTAGCTTCAACCGCTGTTTGTGGGAGAGAGTTCCAATCCTATACCACTCTTTGCGTGAAGAAGTGTTTCCGAACATCTCCCCTGAATGGTCTGGCCCTAATTTGTAGACTATGTACCCGAGGTTTAGAATCTTCGAACAGTGGAATTAATTTATCTTTATCTAGCCTGTCTTTCACTGGAACATCTTGAAGACTTCGATCAGATCACCCCTGAACCTTCTAAATTCTAGCGATAACAGGTCTAATTTGTGCAATCTCGCCTCGTAACTTCACCCCTGTAGTCCAGGTGTCATTCTTGTAAACCTACGTTGCACTCCATCCAAGGCCAATATAGCCTTCCTAAGGTGTGGTGCGCAGTACTGCTCACAGTACTCCAAGTGGGGTCTAAACAGGGATTTGTACAGCTGCAGCATAACCTCTGTGTCTTTATACTTCATTCCTCTAGATATAAATGCTGGCATTCCATTAGCCTGTTTTATCATTTTCTGCACTTGCTTGTGGTATTTTAAAGATCTATGCACCTGAACCCCCAAGTCTCTTTGGACATCCACTGTGCTTAACCTCTTCCCATTTAGGAAGTACCCTTCTCTATACTTTATTGGTCCAAAATGGACAACCTCACACTTGCCCACATTGAAATCCATCTGCCACAGTTTTGTCCATTCACCTAGTCTGTCTATATCTCCGTGTAACTTTATGCTATCATCTAGACGGTCGACAATGCCGCCTAACTTTGCATCATCAGCAAATTTGGATATATGACTTACTATGCCATCATCCAAGTCGTTAATAAATAGTGTGAATAATTAAAGCCCCAACACAGTTTCCTGTGGTACGCCACTAGTTACATCCTGCCAATAAGAGTACTTACCCAATATCCCGTCTCTCTGTCACCTCCCACTCAACCAACTTCCTAAGCATGTCAATAATTTGTCCTCAACTCCCTGGGATTCTACCTTAGTTAACAGTCTCTGATGTGGGGCTTTATCAAATGCCTTCTGGAAGTTGATATAAATAACATCCATCGACATTCACCTGTCCAGTATCTTATTGACCTCTTCAAAAAAATTCAATGAGATTTGTCCGGCGTGACCTCCCATCATGAATCCATGCTGGCTGTCCCTGATTAACTGAAATTTTCGAGGTGTTTAGTCACTGTGTCCTTGTTTATAGACTCCAGCAACTTGCTCACCACAGATGCCAGGCTAACTCGTCTGTAATTTCCTTGGTTCCCCCTTTCACCCTTCTTTAAAAATGGAGTGACATGTGCAACTTTCCAGTCCAGAAGGACCACTCCTGAATCTAGGGAACTCTGAAAGACTATAGTTAGGGCATCCACAATGTGGTCTCCTACTTCCTTTAACACGCTCGGATGGAAACCGTCAGCTCCAGGGGATTTCTCACAATTTAATTGCATTAATTTCTGATGTTTTACTTAACGTTAATTGTATTAAGTCCCTGTCCCCTATCGGCTATTAATTTTTCGGGACTTCCGGTAAGTTATCCTCCTTTTCAACTGTAAATACTGAGGCAAAGTAATTGTTCAACATGTCTGCCATTTCCCCATTATCAATGACAATATCTCAATTTTCAGCTTTCAGTGGGCCGACATTGCTCTTGACCACCCGCTTTCCCTTTATATAATTATAACATTTCTTCTTATTGATTTTGATGTTCCTTGCAAGTTTCTTTTCATAATCCCTTTTAGTAGCTCTTTTAAGCTGCTTTGTGACCATTTGCTGGTCTTTGTAGCGATGCCATTCGGCCGGATCTGTGCTGTGTTTTGCATTTTTGTAATCCCTTGCTTTCACTTTGATGCTGTCCCTAATCTCTTTGGTAGTCCATGGCTGTTTTTTTTCCGTGAAGTGGAGCTTTTTCCTCTCAGGGGTATATACTCGCTCTGCATTGTGTTAAATGTTTCTTTAAATATTCTCCATTGTTCTTCAGTCGTTTGACCCATTAACAGATCTCCCCAGTTTACCGTGGACAGTCTCTGCCTCATCCCGGTAAAGTCAGCCTTACCCAAGTCTAAAATTCTCGTAGCTGATTCGTGCTTTTCACTTTCAAACGTTACCTTGAACTCGATCATGTTGTGATCACTGTTTGATAAATGTTCACGCATAGTTAGGCTGCTAATTAAATTTAGCACAGTACTCATAACTAAATCAAATATTACCTGTCCCCTCGTTACATCTAGGACATATTGCTGTCGGAAACTATCCCGGACACATTCCAGAAAATCACGACCTTTCTGACAGGTGCTAGTCTGCCTCTCCCAATCTATGTGTAATTTAAAATCCCCCATTAATACTACTCTGCCTTTGTTCCACACTTGTCTAATTTGTACATTTATACAATCTAACACCTCAGAACTGCTGCCAGGGGGTCTATACACAAAAGTTCTTCTAGTTTTCTATACTTTTCTGTTCTTCAGTTCCACTCATAAGGTGTCCACTGGATGAGAGAGTGTCCTTCGGTGTTCTCTCCCACCCTCACATCCAGCATTGGAAACACAAACACAGAGAGACAAAGCCACACACAGACACAATGACAGTCAAATAAACACAGGCAGAATGACATGTCCAGATAAACACACACACACACATAGAAATCAACAGCCAGACACATCCATTCCCACTGACCGAGAGAGAGAGAGAGAGAAAAACCCCCACAGAGGCACATATATTCACATTGACCAACTTAGGCAGCTAAACACAACCTCTTCCCTCTGTGGAAAGAATGTTTTTAGAAACATTAAAATCTCTCTTTTCTCCTTTTATATTTCACTCTCGGGGTTTCAATTTATTGTCAATATGATTTCACATGGATCAAGATAATTTTTGCTCTCCTTTTCTTGTATTTGGGGTCAGGGGATCATGGGTCAATCCCCTCACCCAGCACTGTGATACCGAGGTGTGGGGGGGGAGGGGAGGGGCGAAAGGGAGAGGGTCAGTCCCAACCTCTGGCAGGGACCCCGTACCACCAGAACTGCTCCTTAGGTTTAAACCTTCGAGTGAGTCTGGAGGAGTTTGATCAAGGATGGGAACAACGTGATATTGAATCCTCCAATATTTATTCATTCAGTGATAATAATAAACTCTCTCTCTCTCTCTCTCCTTCTCGCTCTCTCGTTCTCTCTCTCCCTCTCTCTCTCTCGAGAAGGACAATAGAATCATCGAGTACTTTAACACATTCGGAGGCGATACGATCAGTAATCTTAAAGGAGAAACTATTATCAATTAGTTTGTTTATTTATTTATTCAAAATTAGCATTGCGACCCTGTATATTTCAGGATTTAATATTAGTAAAGCCCTTCGGAAGATCGGAGGAGGCCGTTAGGCCCCATCAAACTTCTTCCACCAGTTTGGGACATTTAATTCTCACCCTCTACATCAACCTGTCTTTCTCTCTGCCCCTCAGCCATTCTCTCTATCTCTCCCTCAACCCATCTCTCTCTCCCTCCCTCCCACTCTATCACTTGTCCTCCCTCTCTCCCTGCCACTCGCTCTCTCATCTCCCCCTCCCTATCTTTCTCACTCTCTCTCTGTCACTCTTTCTCTCTCTCTCTCTGTCTTTATTTCAGTTCTTTCAGATATATGGATAGATTGGAGAGCTTGGGTTATTCTTCTTTGGTCTTTCCTATGCAATCTCTCTACGCCCCTTATAATTTTATGCACCTCCATTAAATCTCCCCTCAGCCTCCTCTGTTACAAAAAAATAACTCTAGCCTGTCCAATCTTTCCTCATACCTAAAATTCTCCATTCCTGACAACATCCTCTATAAATCTCCTCTCTATCCTCTCTCCTGCAATCACATCCGTCCTTTAATGTGCTGACCAGAACTGTACACAGTACTCCAGCTGTTGTCTAACTAGCGTTTTATACAGTTCCAGCATAACCTCCTGCTCTTAGATTCCATACATCAGCCAATGAAGGAAAATACTATCGAAAGCCCTGCGAGGAAAACAATCCCTATTGTTAAAAAAAAACTGCTAACTATTGTGACAGTGCAACACTAGTATGATTTATTAAACACTAACACAGCAGAGTTTGTTATTCAGTCGTGTAAAGTGCATTACACTATTACTGACCTTTAATCCAGTCCCTCAATCCCACTTCATCTCGGGGGATTGTTATAAGACAATCCTTTCAAACATAAATATTACCCACATCAAACCAGAGCAATTAGAAATTGTACACAGCTGTTGACAGCTAGTAACAAGACTGAAGGTATTTGAACGACCAAAAATGATTCCATCTCCAACCGAGACAAATGTATATCTTTATTTCTAATAATATCCATCCATCCATCCATTCATCCATCCATCTGAGTGGAGTCAGATGGAGGCCGGGCCTCTCCTGTAACAAAAACAAGAAATGCTGGAATCACTCAGCAGTTCTGACAGCATCTGTGGAAAGAGAAGCAGAGTTAACGTTTCGGGTCAGTGACCCTTCTTCGGAACTAGGGTTCTTGTTTTCTTGTTTTTGTTTCAGATTTCCAGCATCCGCAGTATTTTGCTTTTACTCTCCTGTAACAACATTGCTTGACTATTTCACTTCTTATGACAGACTGAACGCTTTCACCTATCTGGTCTCCATTTTATTCGAATTCTTTGTCTGATATTAATGAGTCGTTTATTTCTGTAGGATCTGCGATGACCTCTCCCATGACAGAGAATTCTGTGACAAGAACATCAGGTGAAACCTTTCTCTCCTGAACTCCCTGTTTCCTGTTTGTTTCTTGCTGTCTTGTTGCCAATTCCGTCTGGAGCCAGCAGAGTGAAAAGGCTGAGGGGATTTGCGGGGAAGGAGGTTTTTTTAAAATCTCAAACTGTACCGGAGCAAGTGGAACTCTCTTCCACAAACGGAAATTGATGCTGAGCCACTTGTTCATTTTTAAATCTCAGTTTGATAGTTTATTGATAACCAAAGGTAATAAGTGATAAGGGGCCAAGACGGATATATGATCTGAGATCACAGATCAGCCATGAGCTTGTTTCATGACAGAACAGGGATGAAGGGCAACATGGCCTCCTTCTCTTCCTATGTTATATGACAAAATGACTGCTATCATTCTGTGTGTCTCACTCACCCTATCGGTCTGTGTTAACTCTCTCTCTGCCTGTCTGACACTCCTCTCTGAGAACGTATAAAACCAGACATCAGTCAGCCATTTTAGGTATGTTCTGTGTTCAAAGTCATGAGGGGTCCAGACAGGTTAAAAGGTTGGGACAGTTCTGGCAGTGCAGGGTCCCTTTATCTGAGGCAAAATTCTGTGGATGCTGGAAATCTGGAAAGCATCTCCCTGTCTCTCTCCCTCTCCCTCCCTTTCCCCCTCTCTCTCTCTTTCTCCCTCCTTCTCTCTGTTTCTGTCACTCTCTCACTCCGTGCCTCTCTCTGCTCTCTTACTCTCTCTGTCTCCCTTGATCTGTCTCTGTCTCTGTCTCTGTCTCTGTCTCTGTCTCTCTCTCTCTCTCTCTCTCTGTCTCGCACTCTTCTCCCTCTCTGCCTTTCTTTCACTCACCTTCCAATATGTCTCCCTTTCTCTTGCTCCCTATATGTCTCTCCCTCCCTCTTTCACTTGCTCGTACTCTCTCTGTCTGTCTGTCTCTCCCTCCCTCTCTCTCCATACGCCTCCCTCACTTCGTCTCCCGCTTTATTCCTCTATGTCTCTCTCTCACCCTCCCTCTCTCGTCTCTCTATGCCTCCCCCTCTCTGTCCCTCCCTGTCTCTCTCTATCTCTATGCCTCACTCACTTAGTCTCATCTCTCCCTCTCCCTCCATCTCTCTCTCTGTCTCTCTGTCTCTGTCCCTCTATGCCTCCCTCACTTCGTCTCTCTCTTCCTCCCTCTCTTTGTCTATATGCCTCCTTCTCTTCATCTCTCCACCCCTCCCTCGTTCTCTCGCTCCCTCCCTCCCTCTCTGTTTCCCTGTCTCTCTGCATCACTCTCTCCTGCTCTCTCTGTCTCCCTCTCTCCATATCTCTCTCTCTTTCCCTCCCTCTCTCTGTTTTGTCACTCACTCCACGCCTGTCTGACTCCCTTGCTCTGTCTCGACCTCCCTCTCTTCTCCCTCTCCCTCTCCCTCTGTCTATCTATCTTTGTCTCCCTCTTTCTGTCACTCTATCACTCCATACTTCTGTCTGTCTCCCTCTCTCCTCTCTCTGTCTCCCTTGCTCTGTCTCTCTCTCTCTCTCTCTGTCTCCCTCTCTTCTCCCTCTCACCTCTCTCTATCTATCTCTTTTTCTCTCCCACCCTCTCTCTGTCTCTCTCTTTCTTTGCCTCCCGCTCTCTATCTCTCCCTCTCTCTCTCTCTCTCTTTTTCTCTCCCTTGCTATCTGTTTCTCTATTCCTCTCTCTATGTCTCTCTCTCTCCCTCCCTCTCTGTCTCTCTATGCATCCCTCTCTCTCTCTAGCTCTCCTTCCCTCGCTCTCTCTCTTACTCTCCCTCCCTCTCTCTGTCTCTCTCCCACCCTCTCTCTGTCTCTCTCTCTATGCCTCCCTCACTTCTGTATCTAACACTGAGCAAGAGACTGAACACAGTGCTGAACGGTTGTCTCAGACTGGAGGGAGGTATAGAATGATGCCCTCCAGAGGTTTGCATGGGACCACTGCTCTTGTTGATATATATGAATGACCTGACTTGGGTTTACAGGGCAGACCATCAAAGGAGAGTGAGCTGTGAGGTAAATGCAAAGAAGCCCCAGTGTGATTTGGTCAGGTTGAGTGACTGGGAAAATGCATGGCAGATGCAGTATAATATGGAAAATGTGAGGTTATCCGCTTTGGTGGCAAAAACAGAACGGCGACAGATTGGGAAAGGGGGAGGTGCAGCGAAACCTGGGTGTCCTTGTGCACCAGTCATGAAAGTAAGCATGCAAGTGCAGCAGGCACTTAAGAAGGCAAATGGTATGTTGGCCTTCATAGTGACGGAATCGAGTACAGGAGCAAAGATATCCTGTTGCAATTATACAAGGCCTTCGTGAGGCCACATCTGGAGGATTGTGTGCAGTTTTGGTCTCCTTATCTGAGGAAGGATGTTCTTGCTAGGGAGGGAGCGCAAAGAAGGTTTACTGGACTGATTTATGGGGCTGGCGTATGAAGAGTGATTGGGTCGTTAACTCCAGAGAATATAGACCCAATGTACATGAGCACACGACCAGGGGTTATGGGCTAAAGATAAGGGGTAAGCCATTTAGGACTGAGATGCGGTTAGGTTTCTTCACCCAGAGAGTGTTGAACCTGTGGAATTCTCTAGCAAGGAAAGCAGTTGAGGCCAAATTATTAAATATATTCAATAAAGTGTTAGATATGTTTCTTAGGGCAAATAGGATCAAGCGATATGGGGGAAAAAGTGGGAAAAGGTAACTGACTTTGGTTGATAAGCCATGATGATATTGAATGGCAAAGCAGGCTCGAAGGGTCAAATGGTCTACTCCTGCTCCTATTTTTGCATGTTTCTATGACACAAATTTTTGGAAATGTAGGAAAGAGAGAAGAGAACAGTAGCAGAGTTTAAGAAGCTATTGGCAGGCTGGTTAACTGGACAGACACATGTCAGGTTAATTACAATGCTGAGAAAAGTGAAGTGTTGGATTTTCGAAGGATGACGTTGAGAGAGGCAATATAAACTAAATGGTACAAACTAAAACGGGTGCAGGAACAGAGAGACCTGACGTTCTACCCACAGTCCTTTACACATACAGGAGCAGATGGCTTCTCTTTCTCTCTCTCTCTCTCTCTCTGTCTTTCCATTTCATGCTCTCTCTTTCTCTTTCAATACGTATCCTGACTTTTCACTGAATACTTCCTTGTTGAGTAGGAACCTGAAATAGTTCAGTCTGAAAAATTAAAAGAGCAGCTGACATTTCTTTCTTTCAATTCGGATATTCCTGCACTGTGGAACTGTCAGTTATCTGTGCAGAGGCAGGATATCGAGGTGTTTGAATGAAGTTGAAAATTTTGGTTGATTGAATATGCTGTGAATTCGATTGTGGATTGTGTCCCTCCCAGATACACACAACTGAAGGTCTTTACAGTAGATGTCCTGAGAGACTGAAGTGGTTTGCCAATGTCTGATTAACAATAGACACGTGGAAGAAAAAGATTGGGGGCAATATACAAAAGCTGAGACAGTCAGGCAACAGTTGGAAGGTGAATGTCTTTTATGAACCTGAATTTCTCTGGAAAAAAAAACTAGATTTGGAATAATAAATCCTCCAAGATGAAATCATTCCCTCCCACTGCTCTGACACTGATTTATCTTCAAGTAGCTTTTTCCAGTCCACTTTTACTAAATAGCCTTCCACCGGCCCAGCGTCATTCCCGAAAACTAAGAGTAGAACTGACTCATCTCTAGTTGGCTTTGCTACATACTGGCCGAAAAAAGTTTGCCTGAATGCATTGTGGAAATCTGCATCCTCGTTGCTTTTTACACTAGGCTGAGTTATCAATGCACTAGTTAGGACTGCACTAGACCCCATCTTACACATGGCCTTGACTCTGCTATAAAAATTGGTTTCAATTGTATGAGGTGTACGTGGGCCCGCCCTCCATTTTACGCATCTGGCGAGAACACCCTCCATTTTATACACAAGATTATAAGAAATAGGAGTAGGAGTAGGCCATTCAACCCCTTGGGCCTGCTCTGCCATTCAGTAAGATCATGACTTATCTGATAGCGGCCTTAACTCCACTTTACTGCCTCCCACCACCACCCACCCACCCCCCCCCCACATAATTTTTGACTCCCTTGTTGCTTATAACTGCTTATAACTATCTAACTGAGCCTTGAATATATTCAATGACCCAATCTCCACTGCTCTCTGGGGAGGAGAATTCCAGAGTCATACCAACCGCTGAGAGAAAGAAAATCCTCCTCATTTTTGTCACAAATAGGAGACCCTCTATTTTAAAACTGTGCCCCCTCGTTCTAGACTCCCCCACAAGGGGAACATCCTCCCAGCAACCGCCCTGGAAAGTCCCCTCAGAATCTTGTATATTTCAATAAGATCACCTCTCATTCTTCTAAACTCCAATGTGTACAGGCCCATCCAGTTCAACCATTTCTCACTGGACAACCCCTTCATCCCAGGAATCAGTCCAGTGAACCTTCTCTGAACTGATTCCAATGCATCCAAGCCTGACCATTTATTCACTTTCAAAACTGCCAAACACCTTAATATTTCCCTCTCACTCTGTTTATCCCATCCAATATTTCACACTCTCCTCTTTAACTACAATTTTACATCATCAGTTTAACATCATTCCCCCTCTTTTATGAAAACAGACACAATGTATTCATTAAGAACCATGCACCCAACACCCACCTCCACAGATAGGAAGAAGGAGGAGAGAGAATCTAAACTAAAGGATACTGTTATAATGTGGGGAAGTGTGAAGTTGTTCACTTTGTTGTAAAATAGAAAATCAGATTTTTATTTTGTCATGTGTGAAAATGGTAAGTGTTGATGCTCAGAGAGGCATGAGGACACTTGTAGAGGGAACACACACAGTTAACATGCAAGTGCAGTGCAGCAGTCAAATGTCTTGTTGGCCTTAATTATAAGGGGATTGGAGTAAGTAATTTTGAAAACTTGCTAAAATTGTACAAGGCATTGGTGAGGCCGCACCTGGAATACTGTGTGCAGGTTTGGTCTCCACATTTAACAGACGATATACTTGCACTGGAGGCGTTCAGCTACGATTTACTAAATTGGTTCCTGGGACGAGGGGGCTGTCCTATGATGAGAGGTCGAGTATATTTGGTCTATATTCTGTGGAGTTTAGAAGAATGAGAGGGAATCTCATGGACATATACAAGATGCTGAAAGGGCTCGGGAGGGTAGAATCTGAGAGATTGATCCACTGGTCGTGGAATCTAGAATGCAGGGGTAGTCTCAGGATCAGGGGGGCAATCATTGAGGACTGAGATGTGGAGAAATTACTTCAGCCAAAGTTTTGTGAATTTTTGGAATGCTCTACCCCACAGGGTTGTGGATTCTCCGATGTTGAAAACATTTAAGGCTGTCCTGGATAGATATTTGATCTCGCAGGGAATCAAGGAGTATGGGAGTGGGCAGGAAAGTGGAATTGAAACCCATGATCAGCCATGATCATATTGAATGGCGGAGCAGCCACGATGGTCCATATCGTCTGCATCTGCTACTATTCATTGTTCTTTTGTGCACTTGTGATGTCATAACATGACACTTGGAAAATAATGGCACCATTGGGCATCGTCAACATGGATGTATGAAAGATAAATCAATGCTTAACAAACCAGTTGGTCTTTTGAGGATGTAACTCACAGAATATATAAGGGGGAAACCAGTAGATGTGTTCTATTTAGATTTCCAGAAAACTTTTGATATGGTCACACACAAGAGATTTGTAAATAAAATTACAACAGAAGCGATTGGGGCTATACATCGGTATAGATTGAGAATGTTTAACGGACAGGAAACAGAGAGTAGGATAGGCAGAATTTGACTACTGGGGTACGGTAAGGATCGGTGCTTGGGTCCCAGACATTCACAATCTATATCAATGAATAGGATGTGGTGATTAAATGTAACATTTCTAAGTTTGCAGCTGACACAAAACTAGGCGTAAGTGCGAGCTGCGAGGAGGAGGAAAAGATGCTTCAAGGGATTTTACACAGACTTAATGAGTGGTTAAAAGTTTAGCAGATGGAATACAATGTAGAGAAATGTGAGGTTGTACACTTTGGTAGGAAAAAAAACAGGAATACGGTGTATTTCTTAAATGGTGAGTGGCTGGGAAGTGTTGAACTTCAAAGGGACTTGGGTGTCATTGTTCATGAATCACTGAAAGTCAGCATACAGGTACAGCAAGCATTTAAGGAAAGACATTATATGTTGTCCTTTAGTACAGCAGGATTTGGGTAGAGAACAAAACATGTCTTACTGCAGTTATATGGAGCCTTGGTCAGGCCACACCTGTTATTTGTGTACTGTTTTTGTTCCTTACCGATGGAAAGATATACATGTCAAAGAGGGAGTACAACGCAGACTCACCAAACTAATTCATGGGTTGGAGGGATTGCCCTTTGAGGAAAGATTAAATAGACTCGACCGATATCCTCTGCAGTTTCGAGGAATGACTGGTGAGGAATTTCAAACATACTGAATTCCTACAGGGATTTACAGGGAAGATGTATGCAGGATGACTCCATTGGCCGGGGGGTCGGTGGGGGTGGGGGTGTCTAAACCCAGGGGGAATAGATTCAGAATAAGAGGTAGACCATTTAGAACTGAGATGAGGACGAATTTCTTCACTTAGATGGTCGTAAATCCTTGGTATTCTCTGCCCCAGAGGTCTGTGGAGGCTCAAGTCGTTGAGAATGCTCAAGACAGAGATCGATAGATTTGTGCGTATTGAAAACATCAAGGAATACCGGGATAGCACAGAAAAATATTCTTGAAGCAGTAGATCAGCTCGAAAGGCCTGTTCCTGCTCTTTGTGTTCAAGATTCCAACCAAATGGCAGCAAGCTATGTGCATGTTTAAGACAATGGTATCTCACTGGGCAGTGCATGGATTGAACGGAGAATTTTGGCGTTATTCACACTCTGCTCTAAGCATCCTATCTAACAAGCAGCCAAGACTCTTGGTCCCACGGATACCAATATTATTGCGAACACAGCAGAATATCAGGAAACAAGGTATTATTTAAATATAGCTGTTTTGGTCTACAGATATCGTTGATCAACCAAACAAGTTAGTAAAATAAAATCTACTAAAAAGTTCAAGGTTATTGATTAAAGTTAAAGCGGCATTGTCAGTTAAAACTGCTGAGTTCAACCTTTCTCTGTATTTCTTTAAAGCTGATAGAGAGTACTTGGATTGTACCTGGTGTACGTAAAACATATACAATTGCTTGAAGCCAGACTGTTCGGCACCTTTAAGGCAATATAAATTAGCAAGACCAGTTCCTTTCATGCAGCTGCTTTAACCGTTAATTCTCTCACTATCAGATATTCAAACAGAACTCTTTCAAAGGAGGTTCAGATAAAATCCTAAAATGTTCCTTCAAATTAACACAGAACCATAAAAATGCGTCGTATTGTCAAACTATCAGGTCAGGATCTAGGGCGGCACAGTGGCGCAGTGGTTAGCACCGCAGCCACACAGCTCCCGGGACCCGGGTTCGATACCGGGTACTGCTTGTGTGGAGTTTGCAAATTCTCCCTGTGTCTGCCTGGGTTTTCTCCGGGTGCTCCAGTTTCCTGCCAAAAGACTTGAAGGTTGATCGGTAAATTGGCCATTATAAATTGTCACTGGTATAGGTAGGTGGTGGGGATGTTTGTTGGGAATATGGGATTAGTGGAGGATTTGTATAAAATGTGATGCTTGATGTTCAGCACAGACTCAGTGGGCCGAAGGGCCTGTTCCAGTGCTGTATCTCTAATCTAATCTATCACAGTTCCCACCACAAGCAAAAAATGTACTAACATTGATTCCTGGCATAATCTAACTTTTATCTGACTCGATTCGCATCGGATAATGATAATGGACCAGCATCGTTGTTAGCACAAGAAAGAAAATCGGTTGGAAGTGTTCGATCATTTGTTTAAAAACTGAAGTATTGATATCCCATGGCACAGGATCAGGCAAATATTTATCTTTCTCGCCCCAAACTGGGACAGTACCAGAACAAAACTCTGCTCCAAATCAGTTTGCTTGACCACGACTTTAGGTGTGGAAATTAGTCGCTTAAGTACTTTGATTCCAATGGACGTCAGACCTTTTTGCGACTAATACACCCCCTACACTTTCTATACTCCTCCAGTGCCTCCGCTGCTTTCAGCGCTCTGAATCTGCAATAAGCCTACTTTATTTCCTTATCCATTCCTCTATTTCCCTTCACATCCAGGATTCCCTGGAACTTTGCTCCTCCCCTTCACCTTAAGGGAAACATGTTGGCTCTGAACTCTCACTATATCCTCTTTGAATGACTCCCACTGGTCTGATGTAGACTTTACTACAAGTAGCCGCTCCCAGTCCACTTTGGCCAGATGCTGTTTTATGATATTGAAATCGGCCTTCCCGCAGTTCAGTACGTTTATTTCCAGTCCATCTTTGTCCTTTTCCATAACTACTCTGCAAGAGTTAAGGTCATGATTCCCAAAATGCTCCCGACCTGACATTTCTACCACTTGTCTGGCTTCATTCCAGAGGATTAGGTCCAGTACTGTCCCTTCTCTTGTAGGACTTTCTCCGTGCTGGCTCAACAAGCCCTCCTGTATGCATTTTAAGTATTCCACCCACTTTGATCCTTTTTCACTAAGACTATTTCAGTTGATATTGGGGATTTGAAATCCCCTACTATTATGACCCTATTATTTGACTCCTCTCTGAGATTTGTCTGCATATCTGCTCCTCTATCTCTCCCTGTCTATTTGGAGATCTGCAGTACACTCCCAGCCAAGGGATTCCCCCATTTTTATTTTTAAGTTCTACCCATGTGACCTCATTTGAGGAAGCTGCCAACATATCATCCCTCCTTACTGCAGTAATTGACGCCTTGATCAACAGTGCAATGCCAACTCCTCTTTTATCCCCTCTCGTATCACGCCTGAAGATTCTATACCCTGGAATATTGAGCTGCCCGTCCTATCCCTCCCTCAACCGTGTCTCTGTGACAGCAATAATACCATATTCCCACGTGTCAATCAACGCCCTCAATTCATCAGCCTGACTGGTGTAGAAGGGAGGGTTTCAGATATCTGGACCATTGGGCTCTCTTCAGGGACAGATGGGACCTGTACAAGAAGAACAGGTTGCACCTAAAGTGGAAGGGCACTAATATCCTGGCTGCAACGTTTGCTAGCTTCACTCGGGAGGGTTTAAACTAGTTCGGTAGGGGGGTGGGAACCAGAGCAGTCGGACAGCTTGTGAAGTAAATGAGGAGGACATAGTAAAAAAACGCCAGTATGACTGCACAGCAGTACTGGTTGTCTGAAGTGCATTTGTTTCAATGCGAGAAGTATAACAGGTAAGGCAGATGAACTTGGAGCTTGGATTAGTACTTGGAAATATGATGTTGTTGCTCTCACAGAGACTTGGTTGAAGGAAGAGCGGGATTGGCAGCTAAATGTTACAGGCTTTAGAAGCTTCAGGCGGGATAGAAGGGGATGTGAAAGGGGTGGGGGAGTTGCATTACTGGTTAAGGAGAATATCACAGTTGTACGGCAGGAGGACACCTCAGAGGGGTCCTGCAGCGAGGCAATATGGGTGGAGCTCAGGAATAGGAAGGGTGCAGTCACGATGTTGGGGGCTTACTACAGGCCTCCCAACAGCCAGCGGGATGTAGAGGGGCAGATATGTAGACAAATTTTGGAATGATGTAAACGAAACAGGGTTGTAGTGGTGGGTGATTTTAACTTCCCCAATATTGACTGGGACTCACTTAGAGCTAGGGGCTTGGATGGG
Organism: Heterodontus francisci; assembly: GCF_036365525.1. Taxonomy (NCBI): domain Eukaryota; kingdom Metazoa; phylum Chordata; class Chondrichthyes; order Heterodontiformes; family Heterodontidae; genus Heterodontus; species Heterodontus francisci. The sequence goes on along the minus strand of NW_027140250.1, from coordinate 10,792,068 downwards.
GCAGAATTTTTGAGGAGCACCCAGGACGTCTTCTTGAAACATTATGTAGATAGTAAACTAGGGATGGGGCCATTCTGGACCTGGTGTTGGGGAATGAGCCGGGCAAGGTGGTCGACGTTTCAGTGGAGGAGCATTTCGGGAGCAGTGACCACAATTCCATAAGTTTTAAGGTACTTGTGGATAAGGATAAGAGTAGTCCTCGGGTGAAAGTGCTAAATTGGGGGAGGCTAATTATAACAATATTAGGCAGTAACTGAAGAATTTAAATTGGGGGCGGCTGTTTGAGGGTAAATCAACATCTGACATGTGGGAGTCTTTCAAACGTCAGCTGATTAGAATCCTGGGCCAGCATGATCCTGTGAGGAAGAAAGACAAGTTTGGCAAGTTTCGGGAAGCTTCGATAACACGGGATATTGTGAGACTAGTCAAAAAGAAAAATGAAGCATTTGTAAGGGCTGGAAGGCTTGGAACAGATGAAGCACTTGAGGAATATAAAGACAGTAGGAAGGAACTTAAGCAAGGAGTTAGGAGGGCTAAAAGGGGTCATGAAAAGTCATTGGCAAACAGGATTAAGGAAAATCACAAGGCTTTTTATACAGATATAAAGAGCAAGAGGATAATGAGGGAAAGGGTTGGCCCACTCAAGGACAGAGATGGGAATCTGTGCGTGGAGCCAGAGGAAATGGACGAGGTGCTAAATGAGTACTTTGCATCAGTATTCACCAAGGAGAAGGACTTGGTGGATGATGAGCCTAGGGAATGGAGTGCAGATAGTCTCAGTCATCTCATTATCAAAAAGGAGGAGGTGTTGGGTGTCTTGCAAAGCATTAAGGTAGATATGTCCCCAGGGGCTGATGGGATCTACCCTAGAATACTGAGGGAGGCAAGGGAAGAAATTGCTGGGGTCTTGACAGAAATCTTGGCATCCTCATTAGTTAAAGGCGAGGTCCCAGAGGACTGGGGAGCAGCCAATGTTGTTCCTTTGTTTAAGCAGTGTGGCAAGGATAATCAAGGAAATTATAGGCCCGTGAGCCTTACGTCAGTGGCAGGAAAACTATTAGAGAGGATTCTTCGGGACAGGATTTAGTCCCATTTGGAAACGAACAAACCTATTAGCGAGCGACAGCATGGTTTTGTGAAGGGGAGTTCGTGTCATACTAATTTGATTGAGTTTTTTGAGGATGTGACGAAGATGATTGATGAGGGAAGGGCGGTGGATGTTGTCTATATGGACTTTAGTAAAGCCTTTGAGAAGTTCCCGCATGGCAGACGGGTGCAAAAGGTGAAGTCACACGGGATAAGAGGTGAGCTGGCAAGATGGATACAGAACTGGCTCGGTCATAGAAGACAGAGGGTGACAGTGGATGGGTGCTTTTTTCTGAATGGAGGGTTGTGACGAGTGGTGTTCTGCAGGGATCAGTGCTGGGACCTTTGCTGTTTGTAGTATATATAAATGATTTGGAGGAAAATGTAGCAGGTCGGATTAGTTATTTTGCGGATGACGCAAAGGTTGGTGGAGATGCGGATAATGATGAGGATTGTACCGCTACGAAGTCTATAAAAAGGAATGACACCAGATGGACCACCCGGCATCGACGTAGGCACCGGAAACGACAACGGCAAACCCAGCCCTGTCGACCCTGCAAAGTCCTCTTTACTAACATCTGGGGGATTGTGCCAAAGTTGGGAGAGCTATCCCACAGACTAGTCAAGCAACAGCCTGACACAGTCATACTCACGGAATCATACCTAACAGACAATGTCCCAGACACTGCCATTACCATCCCCGGGTACGTCCTGTCCCACCGGCAAGACAGACCCATCAGAGGTGGTGGCACAGTGGTATACAGTAGGGAGGGAGTTGCCCTGGGAGTCCTCAACATCAACTCCGGACCACATGAAGTCTCATGGCATCAGGTTAAATATGGGCAAGATACCCTCCTACTGATTACCCCCTACCGCCCTACCTCAGCTGATGACTCAGTACTCCTTCATGTTGAACACCACTTGGAGGAAGCACTGAGGGTGGCAAGGGCGCAAAATGTACTCTGGGTGGGGGACTTCAATATCCATCACCATGAGTGGCTCGGTAGCACCACTACTGACCGAGCTGGCCGAGTCCTAAAGGACATGGCTGCGAGACTGGGTCTGCGGCAGGTGGTGGGGGAACCAACACGAGGGAAGAACATACTCGACCTCGTGCTCACCAATCTGCCTGCCGCGGATGCATCTGTACATGACAGTATTGGTAGGAGTGATCACCGCACAGTCCTTGTGGAGACGAAGTCCCGCCTTCACATTGAGGATACCGTCCATCGTGTTGTGTGGCACTATCACCATGCTGAATGGGATAGATTTCGAACGGATCTAGCAATGCAAAGCTGGGCATCCATGAGGCGCTGTGGGCCATCAGTAGCAGCAGAATTGTACTCAATCACAATCTGTAACTTCATGGCCCTGCATATCCCCCACTCTTCCATAACCATCATGCCAGGAGACCAACCCTGGTTCAATGAAGAGTGCAGGAGGGCATGCTAGGATCAGCACCAGGCATACCTCAAAATGAGGTGTCAACCTGGTGAAGCTACAACACAGGACTACTTGCATGCCAAACTGCATAAGCAGCATGTGATAGACAGATTTACGCTTTCCCATAACCAACGGATCAGATCTAAGCTCTGCAGTCCTGCCACATCCAGCCGTGAATGGGGAGAAGGAGATAAAGGGGGAGAAGGAGATGGGGGAGAGAGAGATATAGGGGGAGAGGGAGATAGAGGGGGAGAGAGAGATAGAGGGGGTGAAGGAGGTAGAGGTGAGAGTGAGATAGAGGGGAGAGAGAGAGAGGAGAGGGAGATTGAGGGGGGGACAGTGATAGAGGGGGAGAGGGAGATAGAGGGGGAGAGAGAGATAAAGGGTGGAGAGGGAGTTAGAGGGTGGAGAGAGATAGAGGGGGAGTGGGAGACAGAGGGGGAGAAAGAGATAGTGGGTGGATAGGGAGATAGAGGGGGAGAGAAAGATGGGGAAGAGGCAGGTGAACCTGTGGAATTCTCTCCCTCAGACGCAGTGGAGGGGAAGTCATTAAATATATTCAAGGAGGAGAGAGATATATTTCTCAATGTCGATGGGATCAAGGGCTATGGTGAGAAAGTGGGAACAAGGTACTGAATTAGACCATGCGTCATGATCTTTATTGAATGGCAGAGCTGGCCCGAGGGGCCAAATGGCCTACTCCCGCTCCTAATTTCTATGTTTCTTTGACCGAGGCGGACTGAGAGAGGGGGAGAAACAGAGAAAGAGGGAGAAAGAGAGAGAGAAGGTGAGATAGAGATGGAGAGAGGTGACCCTGGGATTCTCTCTCTCACACACACCAACATGAAGACACAGACACACACATAAAGGGACACACAGAGACATAGACAAACACACAGTGACACAGACACACAGGTAGACACACAGAGATAGAGAGACACACACATAGATACACAGATAGACACACAGAGAGACAACAGAGACACACATGAGCACACACAGACACACACACACACAGACACACATACAGGGGCACACACAGGGACACACACCGACACTCACACACAGGGACACACACACACACACAGACACACACACAAACACACACACAGAAACACACACACAGAGACACACACAGACACACACACACACACAGGGACAAACACAGACAGACACACACAGACGCACACACAGTGACACACACAGACACAGGGACACACACACAAACACACACACGGACACACACAGACAGATTTTACAATCCACACTGATGTCATTAAAAATGAGAGAGAGAGAGAGAGAGAGAGAGAGAGAGAGAGAGTGAGAGAGAGAGAGAGAGAGAGAGAGAGAGAGAGAGAGAGAGAGAGAGAGAGACTGGTGGAGGGAACTGTATGAACCCTTTTAGTCTCTGGTTTATTAACTGTGATTTATTTCTATGTGGGCGCTGCTGAGAGAGAGTTTGTGTACCCGAGGGCAATTCCGGGGCTCTTGCTATGCTATTTTGCTTTACAAAGCCTTTTAATCAATTTTCTCTCTCTCGCTCTTGCCTTAGGGATTTTCCTTCTGAAAACTGCATTGTCAAGATGAAAAGAGGGAAAGTCTGGGACGATGAATCCTTGGACAGGTGCTTCCTCCAGAGAGGACGGAATGAGGCCTTGTCCACAGGCTGCACCCAAAGGGCCCACGTGAGCTGCATCTGTTTATCAGCCCGAGGTTAAATTTATCTCTGGGGCCGTGGGTTAACTAGTTCCTGTCGTATTTGGGCGCTGCAGTTTCAAACAGGTTGAAAGCCTGGAGTTAAAAGTGCAGCCCCAAGAGGGAGTCCCATTTGCCATTTGCTCCTTCCAGCCCTGTCTGTGAGGTTTGCTGCTGTTTTGGACAATGCGATGAAGCTAACAGTTAGATAAGATGCACGGTGCCCAATTTAATTCATTTTACTGTAGTTCTGAGGTTAGCTTTCTCTCTGACTCCACATTCTTTCCATCTCCCCCCATGCTTTCTCTTCTCTGTCCCGATTTCACACTCACCTTCGCCATTTAAGCCTTCAATAAATAAAAAAAACACACACAGCAATGTGATTTGTCGTTACTTGAAATGGTGAGACAGAATCAGCAGCTTGTTCCCAGTTTAAAGACTGAGTTTCGCCCTTTCTGAGGACTGAAATCTAGCTATGATCACATTGCTGCTTGTCCATCTTGCTGTACATTAAGTACCCTCCAGCATTTCCTACAGGACAACAGTGAGGACACATTACAATTCATCTTCCTGACGGTCTGAGTGTGGATTTCTCTGTGTTTTTACAAGAATTTTGCAACAGTTACAAGAGCTGAATGTGAATCTGTATAAAGACTTGTTAAAAGTTTAAAGATGGAGTTCAGCATTTTCTGAGGACTGTGATGGGATATCTGGCTAATATCACATTGTGGGATCCTGTTGTACATACATTTCCTGCAAGCATTCCTGCAGTACAACATTGAAGCACAAACAGATGGAGAGAAAAAGAGGGAGAGTGAGAAACAGCTGGAAGTGGCAGGTTAAACGCAGAGAGAGAAAGAGAGAGAGAGACAGGCGGAATGTGGTGAGGGAGGGAAGGCAGAGAAAGATGGAGAAATACAGAGAGTGAGAGAGAAAGAAATAAATCAACACTCAAAACCTTGGGAAACTGAATGTTGAACTGTCGCCATTGCTAGGATCTTGCTGTGCACAGCTTGCTTGCAGAATTCCCAGCATTGTAACAGTGACTGCATTTTAGAAGTGAATTCATCGTGTTTAAAGCTCTTCTGAAGGCCTGGAATTGAAGTTCGGAGCTTGAACTCGATATTATTCCAGAATAATGCTGGTGTTTTGGGCAGTGCCGTGAATTTCTCTGTCTCTCTCCATCTGTCTCTCTGAATGAGAGTAACAGGAGGGAGAGAGAGACAGGAGAGTGAGGGAAACATGGAGTGAATCAGAGGGGGAGAGGAGTGATAGCCGACTGTTATCACACTGCTGCTTGTGGGATCTTGCTGTGCACCAATGGCCTATCGCATTTTCAACACTGCCGAACACTTTAAAAATTAATTCATTGATTGTCAAATACTTCTGTGAATTAGCAATTAAGTGGCTGAAATGTGAAGGTTTGTAAAGGCTTGTTCTCATTCTCGAATATTGCTGGTGTGTTAGGCTGTGGGCTGAATTTGACAGTGAAAAGAAGCACCTGGGGGCCATTTGAATTCAGATTTTCAGGGATGAGAATGTGGATTTGTCTCTCCATCCTTCACCGGGAGAGGGGATGGGGGTCACCAGTGTTTGTATGTTTTTACAATGAGGCAGAAACAGATGTAGGGCGGCACAGTGGCGCAGTGGTTAGCACCGCCGCCTCACAGCTCCAGCTGTCTGTGTGGAGTTTGCAAGTTCTCCCTGTGTCTGTGTGGGTTTCCTCCGGGTGCTCCGGTTTCCTCCCACAAGCCAAAAGACTTGCAGGTTGATAGGTAAGTTGGCCATTATAAATTGCCCCTAGTCTAGGTAAGTGGTAGGGAAATATATAGGGATAGGTGGGGATGTGGTAGGAATATGGGATTAATGTAGGATTAGTATAAATGGGTGGTTGATGGTCGGCACAGACTCGGTGGGCCGAAGGGCCTGTTTCGGTGCTGTATCTCTAAACTAAACTAAACTAAACAAACACAGATAAATAGAGGGAGGGGGAGAGATAGATAGATAGGGGAAGAGATAGATAGATAGAGAGAGAGAAAGAGAGCAGGACATGACAGGGAGTCACTGAGAGATTGTTTTATGTCAGTGAGTGAGAAAAAGAGCCCTGGGTTCTTGCTGCATTTCATTTCTCTTCAAAATTGCTTTGCTTTGTTTGAATCAATTTTATTTCTCTTATTCCGAAGGAGAATCTTTTCGGAAGCTGCAGCTGTGATGCTGGAGAGGGAGAATCTTTTGGACACGGAGAATTCTCAGACAAGAGTTTTAACCAGAGAGGAAAATAATAATAAATATATATGTGTCATTGTCACATTCATTTCTAGATACAGAAAAGAAGACTGTGTTTTTTCGGAGCTGATGGAAAAACAAGTGCTGGAAATGCTCATTATTTCCAGCACAGTTTTTATTTCAGATTTCCAGCATCCGCAATATTTTGATTTTGCGTTTTCGGAGATCTGTGGATTTTTCACCACAAGGGAGGGGGCTGGAGGGTGCTCCAAAGGAAATAGTTTGGGAAGCGATGCTCCAGAACAGTCAATGCAATCCCCCAGATTTCCCTCTCTCCATCTCTTGCTGCAAATGTTTCCCTGCACTTTCCTCCTTGTTCCTAGCTCTGTCTCTTCACATTTTTAAATCACTATCTCTATGTCTCTCAACATCCTTTCTATCTCTGCTTTTCTCTGTAGTCTCGCAGGTTTTCATTGTCACCCTCTCTCTGTGACTCTCTGCATCTTTATCTCTTCCAAATCCCTGAATCGTTCCAACTCTGCTCCTCCTTTCCTGCAAGATTATCTCTGCATCCCCCCCGGCTCCCGCCCCCCTCCCCCCCACTGTCCCGGGACACCCCTCACCATTCTGTGAACACATCTTACTTTGTATCTCTGCCCCTCCACGCTTTCTGTCTCTGCATCTCTCTATTTGTCTGGGATCTTTTCAATATCTGTATCTCTCTGTGTCTGTCTCCATTGCTCTCTCTCTCTCTCTCTGCCCTTCTCGGCATTTCTGCCCTTTGTTCTAAGTTTCTCTCTCACTGGTTTCGGACTCCCTGCATGTCATTCTCCGTCTCTTTTCCATTTATTTCTCTCTCTCTCGGTTCTGTCCTGATCCCGGGATCTGCTTTCTGTGTCTCTGTCCCTCGATCTGGCAGTGGATTTGAACTCGCTGCCTTGGCGTTGTACAGGGTGATTATGAACCGGGATCCTGCTTTCCGTCTCTGTCCAGTTTTGCTCCCATTGAGGTAAAAACAGGGGAGAGATGCTGAACGGGTAGCTGATTCACAACCACCCTCCTCCCCTCAACCCTGGTTTTCACCATTGGCACCAAGTCCAAGTCCGAGTCCAGTCCAGTGTTTATTTGGCTCTCCGTGTAGCTGCTCCCCGACTGTCTCTGCCTGTCTCCTTGTGGAACAATGGGGGAAGGGATAGATCAGCCATGATCTAACATGTGTAGGACAGGCTGCTAGGGCTGAATGGTCTCCTCTTGTCCCTGTGCAAGTCATTGTGTGTGTGTTTGTGTGTGTCTCCCTCTGTTTGATTTCCTGAAGCCGGTGGGGAGAAAAGGTGAAACACCTTTCTGCAGAGAGGGATGTGTCTGAGGCTGGGATCTTCCTGTGCGTTAAAGGCTCAGAATGCCAGTTAGCCTCTGGAGGTCGTTGCACTATGCCCGGCCATATGTTTGGCCGGACAGGAGTTACAGGTGCCGGGGGTCTGGGAGCCAGTTGATGGAATTCCAGTGGCTTATCTAGACCAGGAATTAAAGCGAATGAAAGATTTTTGTGAGACGGAGCCAAACCCAGGAAAGTTATGGAGGTTGGAATTCCGGAGGGGGTGGGGGGTGGCTGTTGACTGGGACGGCAGTTACACAGGGGGCGGGCGGGTGTGGCTGTTCACGGGGGAGATGATACAGGGTGGGAATTAGTGGAGGGGGAGCTTTTACAGGACAGGGAGTGTGTTTAGAAAGGGGGGAGTGTTCACAGTGGGGGAAGGGGCGAATTAAATTGGGGACGGTTAACGGGGGATATTTGGAAGGAAGTCTGATCCTGGGGGTATTTAGATGGGGCTCTGTTCCTGGGAGGGTTATTTAGATGGGGGTTTGTTCCTGGGCAATTATTTGGATGGGAGTCGGTTCCTGTGGGGAGGGTATTTAGATTAGAGTCTGTTTATGGGGGTATTTAGATGGGAGTCTGTTCCTGGGAGGGTTATTCAGATGGGAGTCTGTTCCGGGGCAAGGGGGGGGGGGGTGTGGTATTTAGATGGGAGTCTCTACCTGGGGGGGGGGGGGGTGTTTCGATGTGTTATCTTCCAACGGGGTGGGGGGCATTTAGATGGGTTGTCTTGTAACAGGGGGAAGGGGATAACTGGATGGGAGTCTGTTCATAGTGAAACTATTAGATAGGGGTCAGTTAACAGGACATATCAGATAGGCGTCTGCAGACGAGGATTATTTAGATTGGGGGTGGGTCTGTACAAGGGGGGAAATTTCCAGGGGGGAAATATCGCAGGGGAAAAAATTTGTGTGGTGGATAAATATTGTGTAAATTGGATAAAAATTGGATAAAAATCCGCCTCTACATATAAAATGGAGGGAGATACCCCTCTATGTATAAAATGGAGGGAGATATCCCTCTAAGCATAAAATGGAGGGAAAACCCCTCGAAGCATAAAATGGAGGGAGATACTTCTGTACATATAAAATGGAGGGAGATACCTCTCTAAGTATAACATGAAGACCCCTCTACATATAACGTGGAGTGAGAGGCCCTTCTGCGTATGAAATGGAGGGAGATTCCAGTCTATTTAACAAATGGAGGGAGCTCGCTCTCTATACATAAAATGTTGGGATTTCCACCTGTACAGATAACATGGAGGGGGCCCACTTCAAAACACTTTTTAACGATTTTTATTCCAGAGACAGAGCCGAGTATAATATAAACAGAGGCATGGTCAAATACTGTATTAACTGGTGCATTGGGGTGAGGGGCAGATAGAGAGTGAAACGGGATGAAGAAGAGAGATACAAGATTAGGTGGTACAGCCAGCTGTGAGAAGGACACAAATAGACTACAAAGGGAGATGAACAGAGACAGAGAGAGATGGATAGGGATAGGCAGCGAGAAAGGGAGACAGAGTGAGAGAGAGAGAGAGGGGGAGAGAGACAGAAGGTGAGGTAGAGGCAGAGAGAGAGAAGCAGTCAGGGAAAGGCAGAAAGCGAGAGAGAAATGGTGTGAGAGAAACACAAACAGAGTCATGGAAAGAGAGAGAGAGAAAAACAGAGAGAGAGAGAAAGAGTTAGAGAGAGAGGCAGTGAGAGAGACAGAGAGCACAAGAGAGGGAGAAACAGAGAGAGAGGGAGAAGCAGTGTCACAGAGAGACGGAGAAGCAGAGAGGGAGACAGAGGGAGACTGACAGAGAGAGATGGATAGGGACAGACAGCGACCAGGGATGCAAAAATAGAGTCATGGACAAAGGCAGAGAAAGAGAGAGAAAGAGACAGAGAGAGAGAGAGAGACAATCAGACAGAGAGACAGAGAGAAGCAAAGAGACCGATAACGTGAGAGAGGGAGAGACAGAGAGTGGAATGGAGCGAGACAGAGACAGAGAGGGAGAGATGATATCAGGGAGGCACAAATAGGCTCATGGTCAGAGGCAGAGAAAGAGAGAGAAAGAGACAGAGAGAGAGACAGGGAGAGAGAGGGGCAGTGGCAGAAAAAGACGGAGAAACAGAGAGAGAGAGACAGAGTCAGAGTGGCAGTGACAGAGAGTCAAAGAGAGAGAGAGAGAAACGGAGAGAGAGGGAGAGGCAGTGAGAGGGAGGCAAAGAAAAAGAGGGAGAGAGTACGAGAGAGGGAGAGACAGACAAACAGGGAGAAATGGTGTAAGGGAGGCACAAGTAAAGTCATGGACGGAGACTGAGAGAAATAGATAGGGACAGACAGCGGCAAAGGGGGGGAGAGAGAGAGAGAGAGAGAGAGAGGGAGAGAGGGAGGGAGAGAGGGAGGGAGAGAGAGAGGGAGAGAGAGGGAGAGAGAGAGAGAGAGAGAGAGAGAGAGAGAGAGGGAGAGTCCGAGATGGCGTGAGAGAGGGAGAAACAGAGAGAGAGGGCGAGACAGAGAGAGAGAGACACACACACACGCAGAGCACGGGAGAAAGAGGGAGAGGCAGAGAGAGGGAGACAGACAGGGAGAAATAGACATGGACAGACAGCGACAAAGGAAGAGGGAGAGAGGGAGAGAAGGGGAGAGAAAGAGAGAGCGAGACAGAGTCAGAGATCGCTTGAAAGAGGGCGAGACAGAGAGAGAGACAGAATCAGAGAGAGCGGGAGAGATGGTGTAAGGGAGGGACAAATGGAGTCATGGAAGGTTGCATTTGTTGACAACGCAACCACTAGTTGGCGCTGTACTGGAACATGCACAATTGCAGCCTGTTCCAGTTAAACGTCATGGTCATCCACGTTCAGGCAGCTGCCAAGACTAAAGATGGCGCTGGTCAAATAATCACAAAGGCAGGTGGGGGGGGGGGGGGGGAGGGTGGTGGAGTGGAGCGGGGCGGGCGCCAGAATGCGATTTAGTTCCAGTGCTTAAAACTCTTCACCTCGTTTTATGATTTCACTAATTTAACAATGAGACTGAGAGGGTATTTCACCACCTTCTTCAGCTCTTGTCTGAATTTAGTCTGGGTCACAGTGTAAATGCATGTGTTGTTGCAGGAACTGAGAAGCTGCAGCATCTTTGATGTGTGATCTGTTATATAGAGAGGGTCAGTGTAGGAGAAATAATACAGAATATCTGCAATTCGCCTATAAATGTTAAACACAACCCGGGTCACCCAGAACAGTATAAAACTGCCGGATATCCTGAAGAGTAAAATAATTGATTTCCTGCGATTCTCCATCTCTCCATTGCTGTGGCGCCGGAATCCCCTGCGGACTTTACTGGAGAATAAAATCCGTCTGACTGTCAGAACATTGAGCAGCAAAATCAGAAAGACCGGTGCACAAGGAGTTAAAATGCGGTCAAACAATTCAAATGCCCCCCATATGGGGGAAGTCAAGAAGCTCAGTTTATTAACACAACCCATGGGAACATTATCAATAATGTAACGTTGTTTCATTGTAAAGTACCAGGGGAGAGACTCTAAACAGCCCAGCACACTCACTGTTCCGACAACCACAGCCGCCGTTTTCTCGCGGCAATATTTTGCTTTCAGCTTCTCACAACAAATGGCCACAAATCGATCAAAGGTGAAAGTGACTGTGAGCCAGACAGAAACATTTGTGGCTGCAAAACGAAGAACGGTAAGGAAAGAACACACGGCAGTAATTCTCAGGAATGAAAATGGAAAATAAATAGAAACAATACAAATCAATATGGGATCAGATATAACGACCAGGAGATTAGACACTGCCATTCCCACCAGGTAGACAGTGATACATTTGCAGAGACCGCACTTTCCTCGGGACAGGATCACAATCGCCACCAAGTTAACTGGAAGAGAGAGAAAAAGAAGCAGAGAAATTACTGATCAGACCTGGATGCAAAGCAGCAGTTTGACAGGATCTGGTCTGAAATTTCCTGCCTTGTTGCTGCATCGAGCAGTGAAAGCTGATTGATTGACCTGGGCTGTGCTTTGCCACAGTGAAATGTTTGAAAACACAATTATTAATAATGAACTGGGAAATTGATGCAGAAAGTGAATAAAGTCAGCACCGGATCTACTGGAAGTGCTGAGTGAGGATGCAGTGCCAGTGGGGAAATGAGAAGGGGTTTTACAGAGATGGAATCCAATGGGTTAATTGGGAATTTCTCTCCAGTCTGTTGATCTGGAAGGTTTGGGGAGAGCGGGATGTGCAGCTGATTTGCTGCTCTGGGTTCAGAGAACCGACAGGGACTGTTAACAAATGGGAAAAGGCTGAAAACTGCAGCGCTGAGTTTGAGTATCAGCCATGACCTGGAATGGCAGAGCAAGTTCGAAGGGCTGAATGGCCTCCTCCAGCTTCTTTGTTCCTGTATTCCTATCACGTTGGACGAGGCGGCTGGAGGTGGAGCTGGTGAGCGAGATTCGGAGGCAGAGAAGGAAAAGGACATGTTGGAGATGGAAGGGAGACTGGAGCAGATGGTTTGGGAATGTGGATAAACTGAAGCAATGGATGAGGAGACAGAGCATTCAACACAGTGAGAGGAGAGGCTGAGATTCACAGAGAGAGACTGCAGCAGAGTGTTAGAGGAAATCTAATCTATAGATCCAAGTAATACAACTCAATTAATACATTCAAACAATAATCCCTGTGGTTATTCGTGTTGAAGAACAGTTCATTGTTTATACAATATAGTCAATATATTTAGTCTGTACAGGCTGTTAAATATAAATTTAAATATATTTCTGATATGAAACTCGCTCCTTGTTAAATTCAGCAGTCACAGAGATTTTAAATTGAGGTATTTAAATAATGATGAACCATCAGTGAGAAACTGATTCTCTTCTGTTCTGCTTATTCAGTCACTGAGTAAGGAATAAGAACTTTCGACAAAACAAAATGAGGACCTGACAGAAATCAATATGGAGGACAAATCCAACAGGAAAATGAACACAATCTGACAACAGACAACTTCAACTCACAGTTTCTCTCACTAACTTTTCTGGACATTCCAGCACTTTATGATAGTGAATTATTGGCACTGCTGCTTCTTTCTCTTTCTCTTTACATCTGCTTATCTGTTCCCCTCGGTTTCGTTCTCCCTGCTCGTTTTATCCTTCCTTATCTCCCTGGATTACTCACACCCTGCAAACAGTTACTTAATGCTACTTTTCACATATGATACACTCCTAACATTCAGCACCTGTGTACTGTTCACCAGCCCCAGGTTCAATGATTCTATTCTCAGAGTCAGCTTGTTTACTTGGTGAAACCTCTGGCAATAATGTAATGTATCTACAGAACGCCCAAGTCTCCACCTGTTCACCTCCACTCTTCACTTCACCTACAATGCATGGAATAAACAGGATCGAAAGCTTCTTCCAGACAAACCTCACAATCATTGAAATGCCTTCTCCTGGAATTATAAAGTAATGGGGGTTAGAATGTGAAACGGTTTAATTAATAAAACAACATCAGCGCTGCAGCTGATAATCTACATATAAATGGAAAAACTCTTAATTCCAACTGATAGAGTGTAAACCAATGAAACATCACATCAATACTTTCTAATTTACAGTGTAGTCCAGTGACAGTGAAGGTCCACAGTGAAGCAGAGAAGGAGATGAGAACGTGTCGGCAGCAAACCGGTTCAGTAGCCAGACCTCTGAAGCAGCGTCAGACACACACAAAATGAAATAATATTTGATAACAAATAACAAATAACAAAGAACAGTACAGCACAGAAACAGGCCATTCGCCCCTCCAAGCCTGCGCCGATCTTGATGCCTGCCTAAACTAACAGCTTCTGCACTTCCGGGGCCCATCTCCCTCCATTGCCTTCCCATTCATGTATTTGTCAAGATGTCTCTTAAACATTGCGATCGTATCAACTTCCACCACCTTCCCTGGCAGCAAGTTCCAGGCACTCACCACCCTCTGTGTAAAAAACTTGCCTCGCACATCCCTTCTAAACGTTGCCCCTCGCACCTTAGACCTATGTCCCCTAGAAACTGTCTCTTCGACCCTGGGAAAAAGCTTCTGACTATCCAATCTGTCCATGCCGCTCATAACTTTGCAAACCTCTATCATGTTGCCCCTCCATCTCCGTCGTTCCAGTGAAAACAATCCGAGTTCTTCCAAAATCTCCAGTGATAACAAATAAATATATTGTTTTACCGGTTAAACGGAGCCATGTTATTGGGGAGGGAGGACATTGTGCTGTCCCCTTGTAACACTGAGACCTTGAGATGCTTCATTATCAATCAAGGAAAAAAAGATTCATAAAAATATTCCAGGACCAGTTCGATCCACACCAAGAAACTGCTCAAAGCTCCTGATGATCTGATTCGTGATCCTAACCGAGAAGCTTGATTCGAATACACTCAATGCACAGAATAATCCAGGAACAATGCCACGGTTGCAGAAACCAATCATATTATGGACACAGGACTGAAAGACTAGAAAAATGAGAAGATTCCAGCAGTAAATTGCTGGAAAAGAAAAGAACAGGCGGCTGTGTAACACAAAGTAAGAAATAATACCGAGTACAGCAGCACATTTAACATCGATTTATACCATTAACAGCTAAGATACTGGCTTACCAGGAACTCCAATTACTGCAAGTACAGGCTGGTAAATGTCTTCCATCTGATACATTACTGGATATTCCATTTCTGTGAGAAGCAGTGACTTCTGGTAGCCTGGAATCCACAGCTCCAGCAGGCACTCTGAGTTGATCCATTCCAATGGGTCCGGAGTTATGCAGGAGATAAGTCTCCAATGACATGGTTATACCCCAGATCATTGCTATTGGTTACATTCTCCTGAACAAACACATTACATCAGCAGCTTTGACTCTGATGTAAATAATGTGGTGGATAAAACACAATCATTTCAATGTCAATGACATTTTCTTAGTAAGAACTCTCTCAGGAATAAACCTGAAATCTGCACTCATTCGGGATATATGCTACAATTATGAGTGGCGTCATTTATATTTTCCAGATTATTGTATTGACCTTGTTCACTCATGGTGTTTCTATTGTAAATGTAACCGATCTGTCTGCAGTGCACGCTGAATCCAGGGACAAAACAAATCCCGTTTCACTCTGTTCCAGCCTTTTCCCAGTTCAAATGTGGACTTTGGGGATCTGATTCAAGACAATGTTCAGGGCTACAGCCTAAAAACTACTGTGGGTGATATTAGGAGACAGACACTGTTAACGTCCATTGGGGAGGCAGTCACACAGTGAATATATCACCGGTCAAGTAATCCAGAGGCCCACTAGTGGCCTGGTGACAGGTGTTTAAACCCACCATGAATGCTGCATAAAATAAAGGGAGCTACCCCTCTATGTATAAAGTGGAGGGAGCTCCCTCTCTATGCATAAATGGAGGCAGCTCCCCCTCTCCCTATAAAGTGGAGGGAGCACCCCCTCTACGTATAAAGTGGAGGGAACTCCCTCTCTATGTATAAAGTGGAGTGAGCTGCCTCTCTGTCCATAAAGTAGAGGGAGCTCCCTCGCTATGTGTAAAATGGAGGGAGCTCCCGCTATGTATATATTGGAGGGAGTACCCGCTCTATGTATAAAGTGGGGGGAGCTCCATCTCTCTGTATAAAGTGAAGGGAGCACCATCTCTATGTATAAAGTAGAGGGTGCTCCCACTCTGTGCACAATGTGGAGGGACGAAGTGAAAGACAGCGGGAGACAGAAGCGATAATGAGATGAAATCTTAACAGAACCCCAGTACCAATCTCCACTGTCTGCCCAGTCCGGTATTGAGGATTTAATGTGAGTGTTTGAGGGGTGAGTGTTGGATCAGTGTCTGATATTTTCAAACTGCAGTGACGTTGCCAAAAAGGGCAAGAGTTACAGGTTCAAAATTAACCAGAAGCGACTCCCGACATTGCTGTCCTGGGAGTGAAGGAGGAAGAGATGGAGGGAGGGAGGCACAGACAGAGTGGGTCAGAGGTCAGTGTTTGATGTTTTCAAACTGCAGTGACCTTCGCAGCAAGGGCAAGATACCCACCTTCAGAATTAACCAAGAAATATTTTAAAGCATTTCTGCCCAAGGAGAGAGAGAGAGGAAGAGATGGTGTGAGAGACACAGACAGAGTCATGGACAGAGATGGAGAAAGAGGGAGAGGCAGTGACAGAGAGCGTGCGAGACTCAGTGAGAGAAAGAGAGAGAGAGAGAGAGATGGAGAGAGACAGACATGAGAAAGAAAGACAGATAGAGGATGAGACAAGATGCAACAATAAGGAACAATCCTCATTATCTGCCCAGTCCTGTGTTGGGAGTTTAGTGTGAGTGTTTCGGGGTGAGTGTTGGATCAGTGATCAGTGTTTCATATTTTCAAACTGCAGTGACGTTCCCAACAAGGCATGTACAGAATAGAAGAGCAGGGAGGTTATGCTGGAACTGTATAACCCATTGGTTCGGTCACAACCTGAGTGCTGTGTGCAGTTCTGGTCAGCTCATTATAGAAAGGATTTAATTGCACTAGAAAGGGTACAGAGGAGATTTACGAGGATGTTGCCAGAGCTGGAAAAATGCAGCTATGGGGAATGATTGGTTAGGCTGCGGTTGTTCTCCTTGGAACAGAGTAGGCTGAGGGGAGATCTGATTGAAATGTACAAAATTTTGAGGGGCCTGGATACAGAACAGGTGAAGGGTCTATTTACCTTAGCAGAGAGGTCAGTGGCGATGATGCATAGATTTAAAGTAATTGGCAGAAAAAAATTAGCGGCGAGATGAGGAAAATCGTTTTCACCCAGTGGCTGGTGATGGTCTGGAACTCACTGCCTGAAAGGAGCCAATGGATGTGGTACATTTGGACTTTCAGAAGGCTTTCGACAAAGTCCCGCATAAGAGATTAGTGTGTAAAATTAAAGTGCATAGGATTGTGGTTAGTGTATTGCGATGGAAAGAAAATTGTTTGACAGGCAGGAAACAAAGAGGAGGGACAAATGGGTTTTTCGAAAGGCAGGCAGTGACTAAACAGGCAGTGACTAGAGGGGTACCGCTGTGATCGGTGCTAGGACCCCAGATATCCACAATATGCAATTATGATTTAGATGAGGAAACTAAATGCAATATCTCCAAATTTGCAGATGACACAAAACTGGGTGGGAGGGTGAGTTGTGAGGAGGATGCAGAGAGGCTTCAGGGTGATTTGGACAAGTTGAGTGAGTGGTCTAATGCATGGCAGATGCAGTATAATGTGGATAAATGTGAGGTTATCCACTTTGGGAGCAAAAACGGGAAGGCAGATTATTTTCTGAATGGCTATAAACTGAGAGAGGGGAATATGTAGGGAGACCTGGGTGTTCTCGTACACCAGTACCTGAAGGTAAGCATGCAGGTGCAACAGGTGGCAAAAAACGCAAATGGTTTATTGGACTTCACAGCGAGAGGATTCGAGTGCAGGAGCAGGGAGGGCTTGCTGCAATTATACAGGGCCTTGGTGAGGCCACACCTGCAATATTGTGAGCAGTTTTGGTCTCCTTATCTGAGGAAGGATGTTCTTGCTACAGAGGGAGTGCAACGAAGGTCTGCAAACTGATTTCTGGGATGGCGGGACTGACGTATGAGAAGAGGTTGAGTCGGTTAGGATTGTAGAGTGAGAAGGGATGTCATAGAAACCTGTAAAATTCTAACAACGGGACTTGACAGGGTCGATGCAGGAAGGATGTTCCCGATGGTGAGGGAGTCCAGAACCAGGGGTCATAGTCTAAGGATACGGGGTAAACCTTTCAGGACTAAGATGAGGAGAAATGTCTTCAACCAGAGAGTGGTGACGCTTTGGAATTCGCTACAACAGAAAGCAGTTGAGGCCAAAACATTGTATGTTTTCAAAAAGGAGTTAGAGAGAGCTCTTGGGTCGAAAGGGATCAAAGGGTATGGGGCGAATGCTGGAACAGGCTACTGAGTTGGATGATCAGCCATGATCATAATGAATGGTGAAGCAGGCTCTAAGGGCCGAATGACCTACTCCTGCTCTTATTTTCTACGTTTCTATGATAGTTGAGGCAGAGACCCTCAACTCATTCAAAAGACGTCTGGATATGCACCTCAAGTGCCGTAAGCTGAAGGGCAACGGACCAAATGCTGGAAGGTGGGATGAGAATCAGTGGATCGTTTTTCGGCCGACACAGACATGATGGGCCAAGCGGCCTCTTTCTGTGCCTTAAATTTTCTTTGATTCTAATGGAAAGAGTTACTGGTTCAAAATGAACCAATAAATGTCTGAAAGGGAGAGGCAGAGCAAGAGGCTAAAACAGAGAGAGAGAGGGAGACAGAGAGTGGGTAAGATGGAGAAACAGAGTCAGAGAAGGAGGGAGAGATAGAGACAGAGAAAAAGGGAGAGACAGAGACAGGGGAGGTAGAGACAGGGGAGACAGAGACAGAGTGGGGGGGCAGGCAGAGAGGGAGTGGCAGAGAGAGAGAGAGGGGGACAGAGAGAGAGGGAAAGACAGACAGAGGAACAGATGGAGAGGAAGAAACAGAGACAGATGGGAGATGCAGGTATTGGGGGAGACAGGTATACAGGGAGAGACAGAGACAAAGAGAGAGAGAGACGGAGGTGGGCTGGGGGGAAGAAAGTGATTTGCAGAGACAGGGACAGAGAGAGACGGGTAGACCGAGAGATCGAAGCAGAGAGAGATATATATAAGGAGAGAGACGGACAGAGTGAAAGAGAGGGAGGGACAGGAGGGAGAACAGAGGGAGGAATAGAGAGAGAGGGAGACAGAGACAAAGCGAGAGAGAGAGACAGAAAGAGAGTCAGAGTGACAGAGACATAGAGAGAGAAAGAGACAGAGATTTGGGAGACGACAGCAGCAACTTTCGGTCAATCATTTTAACTTATGTGGTGGGAAAACTTCTAGGCAACACAATTCGTGTCAATATCTATAGTCTCATGGACAAATACGAGTGAATTAAGGAAAGGCGGAATGGATTTCTTAAGGGAAAATCATGCTTATCTAACTGGCGGGAGTTTTGTGAGGAGGTAACAGAGAGGGTTGATGAGGGAAAAGCTGTTAATGTGGTGTACATGGACATTCAAATGGCGTTAGATACAGTGCCACACAATAGACTTGTGAGCAAACTTGTAGCTCATGGAATAAAAGGGGCGGCAGCAACGTGGATACGGAATGGACTGAGTGGCAGGAAGCAAAGAATAGTGGTTAATGAATGTTGTTCAGGCTGGAGGATGGTCTGTAGTGGAATTCCCCAGGGATCAGTGTTGGGACCCTTACTTTTCCTGATATATATTAATGGCTTAGACTCCGGTGTTCAGGGAAAATTTCAAAGTTTGCAGATGATACAAAACATGGAAACATTGTGAACTGTGAGGAGGATAATGTCGAGCTTCAAAAGGACATCGACAAGTCGGTGGAATGGGCAGGCAGATGTCCGATGACGTTCAATGCAGAGAAATTTGAGGTGATTCATTTTGGCAGGAACAACATGGAGAGGAAATATAAAATAAAGGGAACAATTCTAAAGGGGGTACAGGAGCAGAGGGACCTGGGTGTATATGTACATAAGTCATTGAAGGCGGCTTGACAGGTTGATAGAGCAGTTAATAAAGCATACAGTATCCTGAGCTTGATTAATAGAGGCATATAATACAAGAGCAATGGAGTTATTTTGAACATGTATAAGACACTAGGTCGGCCTCAGCTGGAATATTGCGTCCCGTTCTGGGTGTCACACTTTAGGAAAGACGTGAGGGCATTGGAGAGAATACAGAAGAGATTCAAGAGAATGGTTCCAGGGATGAGGAATTTCAGTTTTGAAGATAGATTGGAGAAGTTAGGGCTGTTTTCCTTGGAGAAGAGACGGCTGAGAGGTGATTTGATCGAGGTATCAAAAATCATGAAGGATCTGGACAGAAGATAGAGAGACACTTTTGCCACTTGTGAAAGAATCGAGAATCAGAGGACACGGACTGAAAATATTTGGTAAGAGAATCAAAAGTGACATGGGGAAAAACATGTTCATGCAGTGAGTTGTTAAGGTCTGGAATGCATTACCTGAGAAGGTGGAGGAGGCAGGATCAACTGAAGCATTCAAAAGGGAATTAGACAGTCATATGAAAAGGAAGAATGCACAGGGTTATGGAGAGAAGGCGGGGAAATGGACCTGAGAGAATTGCACTCGCTAAAAACCAGTGCAGACATGATAGGCCGAATAGCCTCCTTCTGCACTGTAAGAATTCCGAGACAGAGGCAGAGAGAGAGAGAGAGAAGGAGAGGCAGAGAGAGGGAGCCAGAGAGACAGAAACAGAGGGATAGAGACAGAGACAGGGAGACTGAGAGAAACGCAGAGAGGGAGAAACAGAGACAGAGAAGGAGAGAGAGACAGAGAAAGAGAAAAAGGGAGAGACAGAGACAGGGGAGGTAGAGACAGGGAAGACAGAGAAAGAGTGGGAGGGAAAAACAGGCAGATTGGGAGTGGCAGAGAGAGTGTGAGAGGATGACAGAGGGAGAGAGAAAGACAGACAGTGGGACAGATGGGGATGGAGAAACGGAGCCAGAGAGAGGGATTGGGAGATGCTGAGATTGGGGGAGACAGGTATAGAGGGAGAGACAGAGCCAAAGAGAGAGAGAGAGAGAGGGTTGGGGGAGAGAGGCATTGGCAGAGACAGGGACAGAGAGAGACGGGGAGACCGAGAGATAGAAGCAAAGAGAGAGAGATATATAAGGAGAGAGAGGGAGGGACAGAGTGAGAGATAGGGAGGGACATGGGGTAGAACAGAGGGAGGGATAGAGAGAGAGAGAGAGAGAGAGAAAGACCGAGACAAAGAAAGAGACAGGACAAATAGAGAGTGTGAGAGTGACAGTGACAAAGCGAGAGAGAGAGAGAGAGAGAGAGAGAGACAGAAAGAGAGGGAAGACAAAGACATAGAGAGAGAAAGAGACAGAGAGTGGGGGGAGAACAGCAGCAACTTTAGGTCATTCATTTTAACCTCTGTGGTTGGAAAACTTCTAGGCAAAATAATTCGTGTCAATATCCATAGTCTCATGGACAAATGCGAGTGAATTAAGGAAAGGCGGAATGGATTTCTTAAGGGAAAATCATGTTTAACTAACTGGGGGGAGTTTTGTGAGGAGGCAACAGAGAGGGTTGATGAGGGCAAAGCTGTTAATGTGGTGTACATGACTTTCAAATAGCGTTAGATACAGTGCCACACAACAGACTTGTGAGCAAACTTGTAGCTCATGGAATAAAAGGGACGGCAGCAACTTGGATACGGAATGGACTGAGTGGCAGGAAACAAAGTATAGTGGTTAATGAATGTTTTTCAAGCTGGAGGATGGTCTGTAGTGGAGTTCCCCAGGGATCAGTGTTGGGACCCTTACTTTTCCTGATATATATTGACGGCTTAGACTCCGGTGTTCAGGGAACAATTTCAAAGTTTGCAGATGATACGAAACTTGGAAACATTGTGAACTGCGAGGAGGATAATGTCGAACTTCAAAAGGACATAGACAAGTCGGTGGAATGGGCAGGCAAATTTCAGATGACTTTCACTGCAGAGAAATGTGAGGTGATTCATCTTAGACGGAAGAACATGGAGAAGAAATATAAAATAAAGGGAACAATTCTAAAGGGGGTACAGGAGCAGAGAGACTTGGGTGTATATGTGCATGCGTCATTGAAGGCAGTAGGAAGGTTGATCGAGCAGTTAATAAAGCATACAGTATCCTGGGCTTTATTAATAGGGGCATATAATACAAGAGCAAGGGAGTTATTTTGAACATGTATAAGACACTAGGTCGGCCTCAGCTGGAATATTGCGTCCAGTTCTGGGTGCCACACTTTAGGAAAGACGTGAGGGCATTGGAGAGAATACAGAAGAGATTCACGTGAATGGTTCCAGGGATGAGAAATTTCAGTTTTGAAGATAGATTGGAGAAGTTAGGACTGTTTTCCTTGGTGAAGAGAAGGCTGAGAGGTGATTTGATCAAGGTATCAAAAATCATGAAGGATCTGGACAGAGGATAGAGAGACACTCTTGCCACTTGTGAAAGGATCGAGAATCAGAGGACACGGACTGAAAATATTTGGTAAGAGAAGCCAAAGTGACATGGGGAAAAACATGTTCATGCAGTGAGTGGTTAAGGTCTGGAATGCACTGCCTGAGAACGTGGTGGAGGCAGGTTCAACTGAAGCATTCAAAAGGGAATTAGAAAGGTATATGAAAAGGAAGAATGCACAGGGTTATGGAGAGAAGGCGGGGAGATGGAACTGAGAGAATTGCACTCGCTAAAAATCAGTGCAGACAGGATGGGCCGAATGGCCTCCTTCTGCGCTGTAAGGATTGCGAGACAAAGATAGAGAAAGAGAGAAGGAGAGGCAGAGAGAGGGAGCCAGAGAGACAGATACGGAGGGATAGAGACAGAGAGAGGGAGACATAGAGAAAGGCAGAGAGAGAGAAACAGAGACAGAGAAGGAGGGAGAGACAGAGACAGAGAACAACGGAGAGACAGAGACAGGGGAGGTAGAGACAGGTGAGTCAGAGACAGAGTGGGAGGGAAAAACAGGCAGAGTGGGAGTGGCAGCGAGAGAGAAAGGGACAGAGGGAGAGGGAAAGACAGACAGAGGGACAGATGGAGAGGGTGAAACAGAGACAGAGAGAGGGATTGGGTGATGTAGGGATTGGGGGAGACAGGTATAGAGGGAGAGACATAGAGAAAGAGAGAGAGATAGAGTGGGGAGGGGTTGGTTGGAAGAGACGGATTGGCAGAGACAGAGACAGAGATAGACGGGGAGACCGAGAGATAGAAGCAGAGAGAGATATATATAAGGAGAGAGAGGGAGGGACAGAGTGAGAGAGAGGGAGGGACAGGGGGTAGAACAGACGGAGGGATAGAGAAAGAGAGAGGAACAGAGACAGTGAAAGAGACAAGACAAATAGAGAGAGTCAGAGTGACAGAGACAAAGCGAGAGAGAGAGACAGAAAGAGAGGGAAGACAGAGACATAGAGAGTGAAAAGGACAGAGAGTGGGGAGACTACAGCAGCAACTTTAGGTCAGTCTGTGGTGATAAAAATTCCAGGCAAACTAATTCGTGTCAATATCTGTAGTCTCATGGACAAAGGCGAGTGAATTAAGGAAAAGCAGAATGGATTTCTTCAGGGAAAATCATGTTTAACTAACTGGGGGGGGGGGTGGTTTGTGAGGAGGTAACAGAGAGGGTTGATGATGGCAAAGCTGTTAATGTGGTGTACATGGACTTTCAAATAGCGTTAGATACAGTGCCACACAACAGACCTGTGAGCAAACTTGTAGCTCATGGAATAAACGGGACGGCAGCAACGTGGATACGGAATGGACTGAGTGGCAGGAAGCAAAAAATAGTGGTTAATGAATGTTTTTCAAGCTGGAGGATGGTCTGTAGTGGAGTTCCCCAGGGATCAGTGTTGGGACCCTTACTTTTCCTGATATATATTAATGGCTTAGACTCCAGTGTTCAGCGAACAATTTCAAAGTTTGCAGATGATACGAAACTTGGAAACATTGTGAACTGTGAGGGGGATAGTGTAGAACTTCAAAAGGACATAGACAAGTCGGTGGAATGGGCAGGCAGATGTCAGATGACGTTCAATGCAGAGAAATGTGAGGTGATTTATTTTGGTAGGAAGAACATGGAGAGGAAATATAATATAAAGAGAACAATTCTAAAGGGAGTACAGGAGCAGAGGGACTTGGGTGTATATGTGCATACGTCATTGAAGGTGGTAGGACAGTTTGATAGAGCAGTTAATAAAGCATACAGTATCCTGGGCTTTATTAATAGGGGCAAATAATACAAGAGCAAGGGAGTTATGTTGAACTTGTATAAGACACTAGGTCGGTCTCAGCTGGAATATTGCGTCCCGTTCTGGGTGTCACACTTTTGGAAAGACGTGAGGGCATTGGAGAGAATACAGAAGAGATTCACGAGAATGGTTCCAGGGATGAGGAATTTCAGTTTTGAAGATAGATTGGAGAAGTTAGGACTGTTTTCCTTGGAGAAGAGACGGCTGAGAGGTGATTTGATCGAGGTATCAAAATCATGAAGGATCTGGACAGAGGATAGAGAGACACTCTTGCCACTTGTGAAAGGATCGAGAATCAGAGGACACGGACTGAGAATACTTGGCAAGAGAATCAAAAGTGACATGGGGAAAAACATGTTCATGCAGTGAGTTGTTAAGGTCTGGAATGCATTACCTGAGAACGTGGTGGAGGCAGGATGAACTGAAGCATTCAAAAGGGAATTAGGCAGTCAGAGAAAGGGAGAGAGAGACAGAAAGAGAGAGAATCTCACTGTGCAGATACACTTATAACAGTCCTACTCAGTGACACTCCCTGTGGAGATACGATAATAACACACCCATTCTGTGACTCTCACTTTGGAGAGGGGGAGAGGAGAGGCCGGCGGCTGTATCACACTGCTGCTTGTGGGATCTTGCTATGCACCAATGGCCTGCTGCGTTTCCAACATTGCAACAGTGACGACAACTTTAAAACTTAAAGATCACATTAAACATTGCCTTATTGAGCTTCAAATGCTCGGAATTAAGTCACAAATGCGATAGTTTCGAAAGGCTTGTTATGATTCAAGAATAATCCGTGTGCTTTGGGCAATGATTAAAAAAATACCACACACTGCAATATGATTTGTTGTTGTTTTTAATGGTGAGAAAGAAATATTTCATAGCTTATTTCAATTAAAATTAGATATGACATAGGGGGAAAATATGGATAGAGAGAGAGGGACACAGGGGTGACTGAGATAGGAACAGAGAGAGAGAGAGATACGGAGACAGGGAGAGAGATAAAGAGACAGACACACAGATACACACTTGTGAGAGGGAACTGTCTGAACACTTATGGCCTCTGCTTTGTTAACTGTGATTTGTCTTTATTTGGGCGTTGCGGAGAGATTATCTGTGTCACCGAGGGGAATTCCTGGCTTCTTGCTGTGCTGTTTTGTTTAACAATGCCTTTTAATCAATTTTCTCTCTCTCCCTCTTGCCTTCAGGAATTTAATTCTGAAAACTTCATCGTGAAGGTGAAAAGAGGGAAAGTCTGGGACGAGGAATCCTTGGAAGGAGCTTCCTCCAGAGGGGACGGGCTGAGACCTTGTCTACAGACTGCACCCAGTGGGCCCATGTGAGTTGTGTATGTTTATTAGCCCGAGGTTTAATTTCCTCTCTCGGGCCCTGGGTTAACAAGTTCCTGTTAGAATGGGACCCTGGAGTTTTAAACAGGTTGAAAGTCTAGGGTTAAAGGAGCAGCCCAAGGAGGGAGTACCATTTGCCACTTGCTCCTTCCAGCCCTGTCTGTGAGGTTTGCTGGTGTTTTGGGCAACGCTATGAAGCCAACAGTTAAATAAGATGCACAGTGCCCATTATTAATTTTACTGTAGTTCTGAGGTTAGCTTTCTCTCTGTCTCCACATTCTTTCCCTGTGTCTCTATCACTCCTCATGCTTTCTCTTCTTTGTCTCTGTTTCACACTCGCCTTTTCCATTTAAAACTTTCATAAATAAAACAACATACCACACACAGCAAAGTGATTTGTCGTTATTTGAAATGGTGCGACAGAATCAGCAGCTTGTTCCCAGTTTAAAGAGGGAGTTTTGCCCTTTCTGCGGACTGAGGGTAAATCTGGCTATTGTCACATTGCTACCTGTGGGACCTTGCTGTGCACCTGGAGCCCTGCAAAAATTTTTACATGACAACAATGAGGATGCTTTATAATTCAGCTTCCTGAGGGTATGAGTGTGGATTTCTTTGGGTTTTTACAGGAAATTTACAACAATTACAAGAGCTGAACCTGAAGCTGTATCAAAGCCTGTTGTAAGTTTAAAGATGAAGTTTAGCATTTGCTGAGGACTGTGATGGGATATCTGGCTATGATCACATTGTGGGATTCTGCTGTGCATATATTCCTGCATTAATTCCTACATTACAACACTGAGGCAGAAACAGATGGAGAGAAAAAGAGGGAGAGTGAGAAACAGCTGGAGGTAGCAGGGTAAGCGCAGAGAGAGAGAGAAAGAGAGAGAGAGAGAGAGGCGGATTGTAGGTGAGGGAGAGGAGGCAGAGAAAGATGGAGAAAGACAGGGAGAGAGAAGTGAGAATGAAATCCACAATAAAAACCTTGGCAAACTAAATTTTGAAGTGTCAACATAGCTGGGATCTTGCTGTGCACAGCTTGCCTGCAGAATTCCCTGCATTGTAACAGTGGCAACATTTAAGAAGGGAATTCATTGTGTGTAAAGCTCTCTGGAAGGTCTGGAATTAAAGTCCTGAGCTTGAAGCCGCTGTTAATCCCTAATAATGTTGGTGTTTTGGGCAGTTCCGTGAATTTGAGGGTGAAATTAAATGTGCAGCAGCCAATTGTTATCACACTGCTGCTTGTGGGATCTTGCTGTGCACAAATGGAATGTTCCCTGTTTAAAGAGGGCGCTATACCCTTGCTGGGGACCGAAATCTGGCTACTATCACATTGTTGCTTGTGTGATCTTGCTGTGCACAAATGGAATGTTCCCTGTTTAAAGAGGGCGCTATACCCTTACTGGGGACCGAAATCTGGCTACTATCACATTGTTGCTTGTGTGATCTTGCTGTGCATTTAGTGCCCTGCAGCATTTCCTCCACAACAATGAGGGCACTTTAAAATTCAGCTTCGTGAGGGTCTGAGTGTGGATTTCTCTGTGTTTTCCCTCCATCTTCCTCTGCTGTTCTCTCCCCTGCACTTTCTCTATTTTATCCATTAATCAATAGGAGCCACAATGAGACGTGTGGTTATTTTAAACGGTGACAGAAACACTTCAGAGGACGTTTCAATCCAGATGAAATCCCAGATCAAGAGAGATACAAAAAACAGATGTGGATGCAGTGCGGTGGAGGGTGGGGGAGGGGGTCGGTCGTGGTGGGGCTGGTGGGAGCGGGAGCAAGTCAGGGAGAAGGGTGTTTGAGATTTACAAACTGCAGGAGTGTTCCCCTCTCTGGAATCTCTAAACTTACATCACGAAAAAACAGACTATCTGTGCATTGTCGTATTGCTGCCTCTGGGATCTTGATGTGCACAAATTGCCCGCAGATTTCCTGCGTTGAAAATTTGACGGCCACTTTAAAAATTAATTCATTGAGTGTTAATTGCTCCTGAATGACAATAATTATAAGAGATGAACGTGAAGCTGTATAAAGGCTTGTTATATGCTTAAAGATGGAGTTTAGCATTTGCTGACGACTGTGATGGGATATCTGGCTGTGATCTCATTGTGGGATCCTGCTGTGCATACATTCCCTGCATCAATTCCTACAATACAACAATGAGGCAGAAAAAGATGGAGAGAAAAAGAGGGAGAGTGAGGAACAGCGAGAGGTGGCAGGTTAAATGCAGAGAGAGAGAAAGAGAGAGACAGGTGGAATGTAGGTAAAGTAGGGAAGGCAGAGAAAGATGGAGAAAGACAGGGAGAGAAACAGAGAAAGACAGAGAAAGGAATCCACACTCAAACCCGTGGCAAACTGAATTTTGAAGTGTCACAATTTCTGGGATTCTGCTGTGCACAGCGTGCCTGCAGAATTCCCTGCATTGTAACAGTACTACATTTTAGAAGTGAATTCATTGTGTGTGAAGATCTCCTGAACGCCTGGAATTAAAGTCCTGACCTTGAAGCAGGTATAATTCCCGAATAATGCTGGTGTTTTGGGCAGTGCCGTGAATTTGAGGGTGAAATGAAATATGTTGCAGCCATTTGAATTGAGAGTGAAGTTTTGAGAGTGGATTTCTCTGTCTCTCTGTCTCTCTCTCTCACTCTCTCTCCATCTGTCTCTCTGAATGAGAGTAACAGGACGGACAGAGATGCAAGAGATTGAAGGAAACATGGAGGGACTCAAAGGGGGAGAGGATGGGCAGCCGGATATAATCACACTGCTGCTTGTGGGATCTTGCAGTGCACCAATGGACTACAGCATTTCCAACATTGCAACAGTGACGACCACTTTAAAAATTCACTCATTGAGTGTCAAATGCTTCCGTGAATCAGCAATGAAATGGCTGAAATGTGAAGGTTTGTAAAGGCTTGATCTCATTCCCGAATATTGCTGGTGTTTTAGGCTGTGGGCTGAATTTGACACTGAAATGAAATACCTGGCGGCCATCTTAATTCAGGTTTTCAGGAATGCGAATGTGGATTTCGCTCTCCATCCCTCTACTGGAGAGGGGATGGGGGTCACCAGTGTTTGTGTGTTTTTACAATGAGGCAGAAACAGATGTAGAGAGACACACAGCGAAATAGAGGGAGAGCGAGAAAGATAGCTGGAAATGACAGAGTAAACACATCCATACTTCCCAGTCTCTGGCTCTGTGTCGGGTGATGTGTTTGATAGACGGGGAGTCACTGAGAGCTTGTTTTATGTCAGTGAGTGAGAGAAAGAGCCCTGGTCTCTTGCTGTGTTTTATTTCTGCTCAAAAATGCTTTGCTTTGTTCGAATCAATTTTATTTCTCTTATCCCCAAGGAGAATCTTTTCAGAAGCTGCAGCTGTGATGATGAAGAGGGCGAATCATTTGGCACGTGGAATCGTCAGACAAGAGCTTTAACCAGAGAGGTAAAATAATAATAAATATATATTTGTCATTGTCAAATTCATTTCTAGATACAGAAAAGAAGACTGTGTGTGTTTTCGGGGCTGATAGAAAAACAAAGTGCTGGAAATGCTCTGTATTTCCAGCACGGTTTTATTTCAGATTTCCAGCATCCGCAGTATTTTGATTTTGTGTTTTCGGGGGTCTGTGGATTTTATTTCAAGGGAGGGGCTGGAGGGCGTTCCGAAGGAAATAGTTGGGGAAGCACTGCTCCAGAACAGTCAATGTAATCCTGTCCATCTCTTGCTGCAACTTGTTCCCTGCACCTTCCTGTTTGTTCCTAGCTCTGTTTCTTCACATTTTTAAATCCCTATCTCTGCATCTCTCAACATCCTTTCTATCTCTGCCTCTCTCTAGAGTCTCACAAGTTTCCATTTTCATTCTCTTTCTGTGACTCTCTGCATCTTTATCTGTCTCTCTCAGTCCATTTCTTCTCTCACTCACTTACAAAACCCTGAATCTTTCCATCTATGTTTCTCCTTTCCTGCAAGATTATCTCTGCATTTCCCTCCCCCCACTGTCCTGGGACACCCCTCTCTATTCTGTAAACGAATCTTAGTTCGTATCTCTGCCCCTCCACTTCTTTCTGTCTCTACGTTTCTTTCTCTTTGTCTGCGATCTTTCTCAATATCGACATGGCAGCTGCATTCTCTCTCGATGCACCTCCAGCTCTCTCTGTGTATGTCTCCATTTCTCTCTCTCTCTGTCTCTCTTTGTATGTCTCCATCTCTCTCTCTCTCTCTGTGTCTCAATTTCTCTCTCTCTCAGTGTATGTCTCCATTTCCCTCTCTTTGTGTAGATTAGATTTTAGATTAGAGATACAGCACTGAAACAGGCCCTTCGGCCCACCGAGTCTGTGCCGACCATCAACCACCCATTTATACTAATCCTACACTAATCCCATATTCCTACCAAACATCCCCACCTGTCCCTATATATTTCCCTACCACCTACCTATACTAGTGACAATTTATAATGGCCAATTTACCTATCAACCTGCAAGTCTTTTGGCTTGTGGGAGGAAACCGGAGCACCCGGAGAAAACCCACGCAGACACAGGGAGAACTTGAAAACTCCACACAGGCAGTACCCGGAATCGAACCCAGTCCCTGGAGCTGTGAGGCTGCGGTGCTAACCACTGTGCCACTGTGCCGCCTTATGTGTATGTCTCCATTTTTCTCTTTCTCTGTATGTCTCCATTTCTCTCTCCCTATCTCTGTATGTCTCCATTTTTCTCTCTCTCTGTATGTCTCCATTTCTCTCTCTCTCTCTGCATGTCTCCATTTCTCTCTCTGCATGTCTCCATTTCTCACTCTCTCTCTATCTCTCCATTTATCTCTCTTTCTCTCTCTGTGTATCTCTCCGTTTCTCTCTCTCTGTATGTCTCAATTTCTCTCTCTCGCGTTGTCTGTATGTCTCCACTTCTCACTCTGTGTTTGTCTCCATTTCTCTCTCTCTCTCTGTATGTCTCCATTTCTCTCTCGCTCTCTCTCTCTCTGCCCTTATAGGTGTTTCTGTCCTCTGTTCTCAGTTTCTCTCTCACTGGTTTCGGACTCCCTGCATGTCATTCTCCATCTCCCTTCCCTTTTATTCCTCTTGCTCTCTGTTCTGTCCTGATGCCGGGATCTGTTGTCTGTGTCTCTATCCCTCTGTCTCGGGGTGGATTTGAACTCGCTGCCTTGGAGTTGGACAGGATGATTGTGAACCGGGATTCTGCTTTCCACCTCTTCCCAGTTTTGCTCCCATTGAGGTAAAAAGAGGGGGGAGATGCTGAACGGGCAGCCTATTCACAACCACCCTCCTCCCCTGCACCCTAGTTTGCACCATTAGCACCAAGTCCAAGTCCAGCCTGGTGTTTCTTTGCCTCTCTGAGTATCTGCTCACCGACTGTCTCTGCCTGTCTCCTTGTGGCTCAATGGGGGAAGGGACATATCAGCCATAATCCAACATTGGTGGGACAGGATCAAAGTGGTGAATATCCTCCTCCTGTCCCAGTGCCAGTCACTGTATGCGTGTCTGTGTATGTCTCCCTCTGTTTGATTTCCTGAAGCTGACTGGGAGAACAGGTGAAACGCCTTTCTGCAGCGAGGGATGTGTCTGGGCTGGGATCTTACTGTGCGTTAAAGGCTCAGAATGCCAGTTAGCATCTGGGGGAGTGGGGAGGCATGGCTCTTTGCCCTGCCCTGCTGTTGGCCGGACACGAATTAAAGGTGCCGAGGGTCTGGGAACCAGTTGATGCAATTCCAGTGGTTTATCCAGACCAGGAATTAAAGTGAAGTAAAGAGTGTCGGGAGACGGTACCACACCCAGGAAAGTGATGGAGGTTGGAATTACACGGGGTGGCGTGGGGGCTGTTGGCTGGGATGGGAGGTACAGAGGGAGGCTGGCGGGGATGGCTGTTCACAGGGAGATGATACAGGGTGGGAATTAGTAGAGGGAGGCTTTTATAGGACAGGAAGGTATTTAGAAAGGAAGGAGTGTTTACAGTGGGGGAGCAGGGGGGAGAATTAGAGGGCAATATTCACAGAGGGAATGAGCTATGTTAAAAATGGGATGGGGTGATAGATTCTCCAGGTTTAAAATGGGAGGTAGCCATGGGGATTCTCCAGGTTTAAAATGGGAGGGGGCAGTGGGGATTCTCCAGGTTTAAATTGGGAGGGGGCAGTGCGGATTCTCCAGGTTTAAATGGGAGGGGGCAGTGGGGATTCTCCAGGTGTAAAATGGGAAAGGGCAGTGGCGATTCTCCAGGTTTCAAAAGGTAGGGCTTAGCGGGGATTCTCCAGGTTTACAATGGGAGGGCGTAGAGGGGATTCTCCAGGTTCAAAATGGGAGGGGGCAATGGAGATTCTCCAGGTTTAAAATGGGAGGGGCAGTGGAGATTTTCCAGTCTGTTCATGGGCGGGGGGTGGGTTAGATGTGGGACTGTTCACCGGCAGGGTGGGTGTTAATTACATGGTGTGCTTTTCACAAGAGGGTACTAGATAGGGTGTCTGTTCCTGGGGGTATTTAGATGGGTGTCTGTTCACAGGAGGGTATTATATGAGGAGGCAGTTAACAGGAGGATATCAGATAAGGGTCTGTAGACCAGGGGTATTTAGATGGGAGTCTGTTCACAGGAGGGTTATTTAGATGGGAGACTGCTCCTGGGGGTATTTAGATGGGTGTCTGTTCACAGGAGAGGAATTTAGATGGGAGTCTTTTCACAGGAGGGGTATTTCGATGGGAGTCTATTCCCAGGAGGGGTATTTAGATGGGAGCCTGTTCACAGGAGGAGTATTTAGATGAGGGTCAGTTACCAGACGGATATCAGATAGAGGTCTGTAGATCAGGGGTATTTAGATGGGGGGGGTCTATTCACGGGAGGGAAATATGCAGGGTGGAAATAATGCCTTTGGAAATTTGTTGGGGGGGCATTGGGGTATTTTGCAGGGGGAATATTTGCGGGGGAAATAATTTGAGAGGTGAATTTTGCTGGGCGAAAAATTAATCTTAGGGGGAATAAATTGTAGAGGGGAGACATGGCAGGGGGGACATTGCAGGGGAGAATTGCAGGAGGGGGAAAATAAATTGCAGGGGGTTAGATTGCAGAGGGGGATGAATTGCGGGTGCATAAATTGTGGGGTGGAAATTGCGGGGGTGGGTGCAAATTGCGGGGGGGGTTTTGCGGGGGGTGTAAATTGCGGGGGGAAATTGCGGGGGGTGAATTTACAGGGGGAATATAAATTGCAAGGGGAATATAATTAGTTGGGGGGGGTATAAATTTCATTGGAGGTTAGGGTTAGGAAAAGAAAGAGAAAAAGAAAAAGTCGGTAAGAGAGAGAAAAGATGGAAAGAGAAAGAGAGAGAGAGAAAAAGAAAGAGACAAAGAACGAGAGAGAAAGAACGAGAGAAAAGATAGAAAGATAAAGTCAGAAGACAGAAAGAGACAAAAATTGATAAAAAGAGAGAAAAGGTAGAAAGAGACAAAGAAAGAGAGAAAAAGAAAGAGAAAGGACAGAAAGAGACAGAGAAATAGAGAAAAGACAGAAAGTCAGAAATAGAGAAAAGATAGAAAGTCAGATAAAGAGAAAAGACAGAAAGTCAGAAATCGAGAAAAGGCAGAAGAGACAGAGAAATAGAGAAAAGACAGAAAGTCAGAGAAATAGCGAAAAGACAGAGAGGGACAGTGAAATAGAGAAACAGAGAAAAGACAGAAAGTCAGAAATAGAGAAAAGACAGAAAGAGACAGAGAGATAGTGAAAAGACAGAAAGTCAGAGAAATAGCGAAAAGACAGGAAGTCAGAAATAGAGAAAAGACAGAAAGTCAGAAATAGAGAAAAGACAGAAAGAGACAGAGAGATAGAGAAAAGACAAAGTCAGAGAAATAGAGAAAAGACTGAAGTAAGTCAGAAATAGAGAAAGGATAGAAAGAGACAGAGAAAAAGAGGAGGGAAAATAGTGGAGGAAAAGAACAGATAGACAAAGAAATTGCAGGCAGCAAAGAGACAGACAGAAAACCAGTGAAAAAGGCACACAGAGAATCACAGAGAGATTGAGCTAGAGAAAGGAACACAGAGAATCACAGAGAGGTTGAGAGAGAAGGACAGACAAAGTCATTGAGAAAGACACACAATCATTCTGACAGAAACCGAGAGAGAGAGAAACACAAAGTGAGGGGAGAGAGAAAGAGAGATAGAGAGAGAGATGGAGGAACACAGAGAGGGAGTTAACAGAGGAAGAGAGAGAAACACCGAGAGAGAGAGAGAGAGAGAAACAGAGATATTGAGAATGATTGGGAGGGTGAGATTGGGAGGGTGAGATTGGGAGGGAGAGATTGAGAGGGAGAGATTGAGAGGGAGAGATTGGGAGTGAGAGATTGAGAGGGAGAGATTGAGAGGGAGAGATTGAGAAAGGTCAGAAGGAGGGAGAAAGGCAGAGAGAGACAAGAAAGATGTGATGCTCACCATCCCACACGGTCTGCGCTCCATCGTTAGACTCTAATACCTTCCCTCCATCAGCTTGTCCATGGGGAAAAGATCCTGGAGAGGGTGATTGGAGTGGGACTTGGAGAAGAGTGTCAGGACTGGATAGAGAGAGGGGGATTCCGACTGGACTCTCTCACACACACACACTGTAATCAGCTCCAATTCACCTGGGCACAGAGACACAGAGACTGAGAAACAGAAACTCACTTTCACTAAGTAGCCGTATGGAAAGAAAGAATGGAGGCTGATGTTGGACTAATGTATCCCAGTGGTGCAGTGGTTAGCACCGCAGCCTCACAGCTCGAGAGACCTGGGTTCAATTCTGGGTACTGTCTGTGTGGAGCTTGCAACTTCTCCCTGTGTCTGCGTGGGTTTCTTCCAGGTGCTCCGGTTTCCTCCCACCGCCAAAGACTTGCAGGTGATAGGTAAATTGGCTGTTATAAATTACCCCTAGTGTAGGTAGGTGGTAGGGCATATGGGATTCCTGTGGGGTTAGTATAGATGGGTGGTTGTTGGTCGGCACAAAGTCGGTGGGCCGAAGGGCCTGTTTCAGTGCTGTATCTCTAAATAAATAAATAAATAAAAAATAAAAAAACCTGTCACTCGAAACAGACAGTCCACCCAAAATAAAGCTCATCCAACCAGCTCTCAGCTTCCTCCTTCTGGACACTCCCTCCCAGGTATGGGACAGTCCAAAGTGAGTCTCTGTGCAAGCAGGGAATGAAGGAGAGAGTGATATTCCAGCCACATCCCAAATGGACCATTCCAGACAGAAACCTGTCTGTCTGTCTCTCTCTCTCCCTCCCCAAAAACCTCATTAACAGTGTAGAAAAGCTGCTGCAATTTAAAACATGGAGGGGCCGCTTTGGATAATGGCCAGTCAACACAAATTGTATTCAATGTCTTTCACTATTCACCTCCAGTTGACAGAAAGTTCAGAAAATGACTGCAAATGGCTGACTGCAATTACCTTAAAATTCTGGCAAAGAGTTTTTTCTGGAGACGCCTGTTTGACTGCACTCCAAACATGCAGTTTTTATTCAGATTTTCAATTCCACTGTGTGACAAAGACTGAAACAAGAGGCAGGTTCATGATGCAGCCAAGAGAACGTTTACAGCTGGTGACATTTCACACAATTCTCACCCATATTTACAATTATATTTGTCAATGAGTGTTTGCCCTTTATTTGATGCTGCTGCATTTATGCATTAGCCTGTAATCAATCGATAAAACCTTAACATTTACCAGTTTAATGTTACAAGGGTTTACAAAGCTGGAAAATGGCGAATTAACCCGAATTGTATGAAAGATCTTCCACTTTTCAGCTCCACTTTATATAAAATTCAGCGATAACGACCTCCACATTCTGACAAAGAGTTTTTGCTGCTATAATAAAGTGTCACTTGTTTCGCTTTCCTTCCTGGCTGTTTCTTTCTTCTGCTCTCCTGGGGGTTCAGACGGAATAAAAACAAGAAATGCTGGAACCACTCAGCATGTCTGGCAGCATCTGTGGAAAGAGCAGCAGAGTTAACGTTTCGGGTCAGTGGCCCTTCTTAAGAACTCAGGATTCAGAAGGATTTTTGTTCATCACTTGTCCAAATTCAAGAGGTTCCAGCTCCTCTGCAGCTGCTGTCCTGGAGAAATGAATTGCACGCAACATCTTCCCCTCAGTTTGGAGACATGAGGAGTGACTGTTTTCACTAGCAGAGGGGAGAAACTAATAGGCAGGGAGTTGTTCTGGTCTGGAATTCACTGTCTGACAGGTTTCTGAAAGCAGATTCAATGGTAACATTCAAAAGACAATTGGATCAAAACTTCAATTACTGTGAGTTATCGCAGAGAAGATACCAGCATAGAAAAAGTGTGTGTGTGAGAGAAATAGATGTCATAACGCGAGTGATAAAGAACTCAAAGCCACTTATGTTGAGAGTTTTTCTCTGTAAATGATTGAGTTTTAGTTGCTGCCGTTGCTTTATTAATGCATTGCCTTTAATCAGTCAAAATAATTTTCCAAACAGGAGCATTTTAATGTTAGAAAAGCTTACATAGTAGGAAAATAGCCATTTAACACAAACTGTATTGAAATTATTTTATTCAGCATCTCAAGTTTTAATAAAGTAAATTCCTCAAACTTGTGGAAACTTTCAAACTCTCAGTAACAGCGAATCTCCCATCAGCAATGCCTCAGCATCTTCTGGTGTCCCTGTCTCACTGCAGTTACTCCCCCTCTATACATCCCCATCTGCTGGTGTCCCTGACTCACTGCTGTTACTGTCTCCTCCCGCCATCTCCATCTGCTGGTGTCCCTGTCTCAGTGCAGTTACTGCCCCCCTCTCACCATCTCCATTTGCTGGTGTCCCTGTCACACTGCAAGTACTGTCCGTCTCTCACAATCTCCATCTGCTGGTGTCCCAGTCTCACTGCAGATTCTGCCCCATCGGCTGAACTTGTTGACAACGCATCCACTCGGTGGCGCTGTACTGGCACATGCGCAAATGTGGCCTGTTACACTAAAACGTCATAGTCTGCCACGTTCAGGCAGCTGCCAGGACTAAAGGTGGCGCCGATCAAATAATCACAAAGGCGGGTGGGGTGCGGGTGATGGAGCAGAGTGGGCGGGGGTAGGTTGGGGCGGAATGGGATTTGGTTCCAGTGTTTGAAACCCTTCAGCTCTTTCTATGATTTCACTAATTTAACAATCAGATTGAGAGGGTATTTCACGGCCTTCTTCAGCTCCTGTCTGAATTTAGTCTGGGTCACTGTGTAAATACATGTGTTGGTGCAGGAACTGAGAAGCTGTAGCATTTTTGATGTTTGATCTGTGATAAGGAGAGGGTCAGTGTTGGAGGAATAGTCCTGAATATCTGCAATTCGCCTATAAATGATAAACACAACGCGGGTCACCCATAACAATATAAAACTGACGGATATGCTGAAGAGTAAAATAATTGATTTCCTGCGATTCTCCATCTCTGGGTCATTGTGATTTTCTCCATTGCTGTGGCGCCGGAATCCCCTGCGGACTTTACTGGAGAATAAAATCCGTCTGACAGTCAGAACATTGAGCAGTAAAATCAGAAAGACCGGGACACAAGGGGTTAAAATTATGTCAAACAATTCAAATGCCCCCCATATGGGGGAAGTATAGAAGCTCAGGTTATAAACACAATCCATCAGAACATTATCAATAATGTAAGCATGTTCCTGTGTAAAGTACCAGGGCAGAGACTCTAAACAACTCAGCACACTTACTGTTCCAACAACCACAGCCGCCGTTTTCACACTGCAATATTTTGTTTTCAGCTTCTCACAACAAATGGCCACAAATCGATCAAAGGTGAAAGTGACTGTGAGCCAGACAGAAACATCTGTGGCTGCAGAAAACAGAACGTCAATGAGAGAACACACAGGAGTAATGTTCAGGAATGAATATGGGAAATAAATTGGAGCAATCTGGTACAATATGGGATCAGTGATAACGACCAGGAGATCAGACACCGCCATTCCCACCAGGTAGACAGTGATGCATTTGGAGAGACCGCACTTTCCTTGGGATAGGATCACAATCGCCACCAAGTTAACTGGAAGAGAGAGAAAAGGAAGCAGAGAAATTACTGATCAGACCTGGAGGCAAAGCAGCAGTTTGACAGGAATTGGCTGAAATTTCCAGCTTTGTTGCTGCATCGAGCAGTGAAAACTGATTTATTGACATGGGCAGTGATTTTCTACAGTGAAATGTTTGAAAACACAATTACTAATAATGAAATGTGAAATTGATACAGAAAGTGAATAAAGTCAACACCGGATCTACAGGAAGCACAGAGTCAGGATGCAGTGCCAGTGGGGAAATGAGAAAGGGTTTTTACAGAAATGGAATCCAATGGGTTAATTGGAAATCTGTCTCCAGACTGTTGTTTGGGAAGGTTTGTGGAGAGCGGGATGTGTAGCTGGTTTGTTGCACTTGGTTCAGGGAACCGGCAGGGACTGTTCCCAAAGGGGAAAAGGCTGAAAACTGCATCGTTGAGGTTGAGTATCAGCCATGATCTAGAATGGTGGAGCAGGCTCGAAGGGCTGAATGGCCGCTTTCTGCTCCTATGTTACTGTATTCCTATCAGGTTGGACAAGGCAGCTGGAGGTGGAGCCAGTGAGTGAGAATGGGAGGGAGAGAAAGAAAAGGACATGTTGGAGCAGGAGGGGAGACTGGAGAAGATGGTTTGGGAAAGTGGATAAACTGAAGCAATGGATGAGGAAACTGAGGATTCAATACAATGAGAGCAGAGGCTGAGATTCACAGGGAGAGACTGCAGCAGAGTGTTAGAGGAAATCTAATCTATAGATCCCAGTAATACAACTCAATTCATACATTCAAACAATAATCCCTGTGGTTATTGGTGTTGGAGAACAGTTCATTGTTTATACAATATAGTCAATATATTTAGTTTGTACAGGCAACTAAATATAAAGTTAAATATATATCTGATGTCTGCCTCGCTCTTCATAGAATTCAGCAGTCACAGAGATTGTAAAGTACAGTAATTAAATAATGAATTACCATCAGTGAAGAACTGATTCTATTCTGCTTATTCAGTCACTAAGTAAGGAATAGGAACTTTTTTCAAAACAAAATGTAGACCTGAGAGAAATTAACACAGAGGATCAAGTCCAACAGGAAAATGAACACAATCCGACAAAAGACAACTTCAGCTTCCAGCTTCTCTCACTAATTGTTCTGGACATTCGAACACTTTATGATAGTGAATTATTCACACTTCTGCTTCTGTCTCTTTCTCTTTACTTCTTCTTATCTCTTCCCTTCGATTTCGTTCTCCCTGCTCCTTTTCTCTTTCCCGATCTCGCTGGAGTTCTCACACCCTGCAAACTGTTACGTAATGCTACTTTTAACATAGGATTTATTCCTAACATTCAACGCCTGTGTTCTCTTCACCAACCCCAGGTTCAATGATTCTATTCTCAGAGTCAGTGTGTTCAATGGTGAAACATCTGTGAATAATTTAATGTATCTACTGAACAATCAAGTCGCCACCTGTTCTCCTGCACTCTTCACTTCATCGACAATACATGGAATAAACACGATCGAAAGCTTCTTCGACACATACCTCACAATCATTGAAATTGCTTCTCCTGGAATTATAAAGTAATCCGTTGGAATGTGGGATCGTTTAATTAATAAAACACCAACATCAGCGCTGCAGCTGATAATCGATAGATAAATGGAAAGACTCTTCATACCAACTGATAGAGTGTAAACTAATAAAACATCACATCAATACTTTCTATTTTACAATGTAGTCCAGTGACAGCGAAGGCTCCACAGTGAAGCATAGAAGGAGATGTGAAAGTGTCAGCAGCAAACTCAGTTCAGTAGCCAGACCTCTGAAGCAGCGGCAGACACACACAGAATGAAATAATATTTGATAACAATGATAATCAATAAATACATTGAAATCCCAGTTAAACTGAGCCATGTTATTGTGGAGGGAGGACATTCTGTTGTCCCCTTGTATATTTGAGACCATGCGATGTCTCATTATCAATCACCAAAATAAAAAAAATCATAAAAATATTCCAGGACCGGTTAGATCCACATAATGAAACTGTTAAAAGCTCCTGATAGTCTGATTCCTGATCCTAACCGAGACATCTCATTCAAATACATTCAATACACAGAATAATCCAGTAACAATGCCAGGGTTACTTAAAACAAGACCATTAAAGACATAATGCAGCTCGTGCAAAAATGCAAATGTAGACAGTGAGGAGATTCCATCAGTAAATAGCTGGAAAACAGCTGGTGGCTGTGTAACAGACGCATTGATAAATAATAGAGAAGACAGCAGCACAGTTAACATCGATTTAGACCATTAGCAGCTGAGATACTGCCTTACCAGGAACTCCAATTGCTGCAAGTGCTGGATTGTAAATGTCTTCTATCTGATGCATTACTGGATATCCCATTTCTGTGAGAAGCAGAGACTTCTGTTAGCCTGAAATCCACAGCTCCACCAGGCACTCTGAGATGATCCATTCCAATCGGTCCTGATTTATACAGGGGATAAGTCTCCACTGACACGGTTATACCCCTGATCATTGCAATTCGTTGCACTCACCTGAACAAACACATTACATCAGCAGCTTTGACTCTGATGTAAATAATGTGGTAGATAAAACACAATCATTTCAATGTCAATGGCATTTTCTGAGTCAGTCCTCTGTCGGGAATAATCCTGAAATCTGCACTCATGCGGCATGGCTGCTGCAATTATAAGTGGCGTCATTTATATTTTCCATATTATTGCATTGACCTTGTTCACTCCTGACATTTCCATTATAAATTTAACTGATCTGTCTGCAGTGGACACTGAATCCAGAGACAAAAATATTCCCGCTGCACTCTGTTCCTGCCTTTATCGGGACCATGTTGAGGGTAACAGCCTAAAAACTACTGTGAGTGATATTCCGGGACAGACACGGTACATATCCATTAAGAAGGCACTCGCATAGTGATAATATCACTGGTCAAGTAATCCAGAGGCCCAACCTAATGGCCTGGGGACAGAGGCTCAAATCCCACCATGGCAGCTGTATAAAATAGGAGCGGCTTTCCCTCAACGTATAAACGGGATGGAGCTCTCTCTCTCTCTGTGTATAAAGTGGAGGGAGCTCCCTCTCTACGTATAAAGAGGAGGGAGCGCCATCACTACCTGTAAAGTGGATGGCGATTAAGGGCAAAGGAGAGAGGGAAAGGTAAACAAATGGAGAAATGGAGAGAAGAACGAAGTGAAAGACTGAGGGACAGTAGAGATAGTGAAATTAGACCTTGGCAGAACACCAGTGACAATACCCATTGTCTGACCCATCCGGTATTGGGGATTTAGTGTGAGTGTTTTGGGCTGAGTGTTTGCTCTAACTGTAGTGGCATACCCAACAAGCGCAAGAATTACAGATTTAAAATTAACCATGGAATGGCTTGAAGCATTGCTGTCCATGGAGAGAGGGAGACAGAGATGGTGGGAGAGAGACACAGACAGAATGGGACAGAGACAGAGGGAGAGAGACAGAGTTAGAGGGAGAAAGACAAAGAGACAGACAGATACAGAGGGAGAGAGACAGACAGAGAGAAGGAGAGAGAAAGACAGAGGGTGAAACAGAGACTGAGGGATAGACAGATAGAGAGAGTGTGACAGGGCGAGATTATAGGAGAAACTTTAGATCTAATAATGCTTGAAAAAAGAGAAAATTAAAAACTAAAACCGGCTGTGTGCAAGAGCTAATTTTGAAAGGAAACATTGGGAGTTTAGTGTGAGTGTTTTGGAGGCAACTGTTGGATCAGTGTTTCATATTTTCAAACTGCAGGGACATTTAATGTTGTTGAAAAAATATTATCAAAAATTGACAAACTTTAGAAGCAGGGGAAAGGGGAGACAGGTGTGAGGGGACCTTGACAGAACCTCAATACATTCCCCATTATCTGCTCAATCCTGTATTGGGGGTCCAGTGTGAGAGTTTAGGGAGTGAGTGCTGAACAGTTTTTGATATTTTCAAACTGCAGTGACGTTCCCAGCAAGGGCAAGAATTGCAGATTCAAAATTAACCAAGAAATGGATTAAAACATTTCAGTCCAAGGAGAGATAGAAGGAGAGATAGTGTGAGTGAGGCACAGGCACATTCATGGACTGCGGTGGAGAAAGAGGGAGAAGGAGATCGAGGGAGAGAGAGAGATGGAGAGAGACAGACATGAGAGGGAGAGACAGATAGAGGATGAGACAAGATGTAACGATCAGTAACAATCCTCATTATCTGCCCAGTCCTGTATTGGGAGTTTAGTGTGAATGTTTTACGGGTGAGTGTTGGATCAGTGTTTAATATTTTCAAACTGCAGTGACGTTCCCAACAAGGCAGGTATAGAATAGAAGAGCAGGGAGGTTATGCTGGAACTGTATAAACCATTGGTTAGACCACAACTTGAGTACTGTGTGCAATTCTGGTCACCTCATTACAGAAAGGATGCAATTGCACTCGAGAGGATACAGAGGAGATTTACGAGGATGTTGCCAGAACTGGAAAAATGCAGCTATAAGGAATGATTGGACGGCCTGGGGTTGCTCTCCCTGGAAAAGAGAAGGCTGAGGGGAGGTATCATTGAAATGTGAGGGGCTTGGGTAGAGTGGAGGTGAAGGCTCTATTCACCTTAGCAGAGAGGTCAGTGACAAGGGGGCATAGACTTAACGTGATTGGTACAAAGATTAGAGGGGTGCTAAGGAAAATGTTTTTTCACCCAGAGGGTGGTGGGGTCAGGAACACACTGTCTGAAAGGGTAATTGAGGCAGAAAACCTCACCTCATTCAAAAGGAGTCTGGATAAGCACCTCATGTGCCGTAATGTACAGGGCTACGGACCAAATGGTAGCAGGTGGGAATAGAACAGGTGGATCACTTTTCGGAAGGCACAGACACGATGGGCCAAGTGGCCTCTTTCTGTGCCTTAAATTTTCTATGATTCTAAAGGATAGAGTTACTGGTTCAAAATTAACCCAGAAATGTGTGAAAGCATTGCTATCCTGGGACAGAGTGAGGAAGGGAGAGATGAAAAGAGAGAGAGAAGCAGAGAAAGAGGGAGCGACAGAGAGATAGGGAAGACACAGACAGATATGGAGTGGAGACAGAGACAGGGGAGATAGAGACAGGGGAAACAGAGGGGAGGGAAAGTCAGACAGAGAGGGATAACAGAGAGACAGATGGAGGGAGCAGTAAAGTGAGAGATAGGGAGGGACGGACAGATGGAGAGGGAAAGACAGACAGAGGGACCGATGGAGATGGAGAGAGAGCGAGAGAGAGAGAGAACGACTGGGAAATAGAGGGAATGGGGGAGACAGGGATAGAGGGAGAGACAGAGACAAAGAGAGAGAGGGGAGGAACAGGGATTGGCAGAGAGAGGGACCTAGAAAGAAGGAGAGACCGAGAGAGAGAGAGGCAGAACGAGAGAGATAGATGACGGGAAAGAGGCAAGGACACTGGGAGGGACTGAGAGAGACGGGGAGACCGAGAGAGAGAGAGAGACAGGACAAAGAGATAGAGAGAGAGAAAGACCGTAAAGATAGAAACATAGAGCGAGACAGAGACAGAGAGTGGGGAGATTACAGCAGCAACTTTAGGTCAGTTACTTCAACTTCGGTGGTGGAAAACCTCCTGAAAAAATAATTCGTATCATTACCGATAGTCACATGGACAAATGTGAGTTAATTAAGGAAAGGCAACATGGATTTCTTAAGGGAAAATCATGTTTGACTAACATAATACCTTCCTCTATCCTCGTCACAGGTGCCTAACATTCTGTTAGTTAAGGTCAAACTTCTGTTCCTCCCGGTATACCCAACGTTTTTCCCGTGCACGCCAACCCATCCACTCCCGCATAATACAAATTTAAATCTTCTCACTCTCCTTTGTTGGTTCAAATTATCTTGATCTGCTGAGCAAAGTTGTTTCTGGCCACGGGACAGTCGTCCTGCGTCGACACTGCTTCAGCTGCGTTCATTTATCGTGACAGCTCCGATGCGGGTTCACCTACAGTCCCAAATATGGTCAATCCAATAGCAATGAATTGTATCACCCTCTTCATTGTGGGCTGGACCTGTCATCGGCAAGTGTAATTTCTGCTCTTATTTACAGTTTCCTTCTTAGCCTATTTTAAGTCCAGTCTCTCCATACACTGAGCCAGACTGTCTGTATCTTGTTCCCAATTTGTTTCTGATTCTAACCGTCCATTTCTTCCAGCTCCCTTACTTCCCCTGTTTTCTTTATTTTTCTTTCGTTTTTACTTCGATTTCTCTCTGCATGCAGATGTACAACCTCAGGTTGTCTTTCAAACACTTCCGCTTGGATCCGCAGTTGATCCTGCTCTTGATCTCCCTGACCTTCGATCGGAACATCGGTAGCATCAAACATCACATGCCAACTGTGATTATCTTGTTTATCTCCTACTAACTTTAACTGATTAATGTGATACCAGCCACTCTTATCTGGTGCCGTCAATACTTTGTATACAGATGCGCTGGCTTTATCTACTATCTCATAGGGACCGGTGAACTTTGGACTCAAGAATGAGGTGGGCTGGTATATTCTGATCATTACCCTTTGTCCGAGGTCCAACTCTATCGAGCTGGCTTTCGCATCAGAATAAGCCTTGCTTTGCTGTCTCTTCTTTCCTTGTTGGTGAACTGCTACGTAATTTGCTTCTCTCATTGTTTCTACTAGTTGTTGCACACATTTTTCTGATATAATACTGTCCACCTTGGGTTCAGACAAGTTCAAACCTACCAACCCCTCTATCCCTCTCATGTCCCT
Organism: Heterodontus francisci; assembly: GCF_036365525.1. Lineage (NCBI taxonomy): Eukaryota > Metazoa > Chordata > Chondrichthyes > Heterodontiformes > Heterodontidae > Heterodontus > Heterodontus francisci. Next base: position 10,748,228 of record NW_027140250.1, on the reverse strand, counting down.
TCCCGTCATGGGTTTATAGGGAGTGTAGCCTGTTGATGAAGCTCCGGTATTCCTGATTGCCATAACACATTGGGCAGAACGACCTGCCAGGTCGTCTTGTGCTGCTGTACCATTTTAGCTATCATGTGTTTTACTGTCCGATTCATTCTTTCCACAATTCCACTAGACTGTGGTCTATAGGGTATGTGGAATTTCTGTTTGACCCCAAAGAGGGTCATTACATTTTGCATTACTTGTGCTGTGAAATGTGTTCCCTGATCTGCTTCTATGCTTCGGGATAAACCCCACCGAGTGAGCGCCCTTTCTAACAGAATTTTCGCGGTGATTTTGGCTGTATTTGTTCTGGTTGGGAAAGCTTCCACCCATTTGGTAAACGTATCTACTATCACTAGAATGTACTTAACCCCTCCTGGAGTGGGGGGTAGGGGACCTACACAGTCTATTTGTAAATTAGTCCAAGGCCCTTCTACTGGTCTAGTATGCCGGAGGGCCCCTTTTTTGACATTCCTATCGGAGTTGTGTTGTGCACAGATCAAACAATACTTGACGTAGTGTTCCCCATCACCTTTCATCCCAGGCCACCAGCACACCTCCTTTATAATTTCCAGGGTACTCTCTATCCCATTATGTCCCCATAAGTCATGGTACCAGTGGATTATTTGGTTTCGTCCCCCCTCTGGCACTGCGAATTTTCCTTCACATAAAACCACTCCGTCCTGAATTTAGACCCCCTTGTACTCTTTCTATGTGTCTGACGCTGCTCCTTCTATCAGTTTTTTTCAATTCTCCATCTTTCTTCTGCTCCTCTGTTAAATCCATTACCTTAACCTGTTTCCCTTTCTGTTCCCCAATGTCCTCAATCGGTGGCTGCCATTCCTGCCCACTAACAGCACCTTGTTTGGCTAGTTCATCCACTTTCCTGTTCCCTTCCAGTGTAAGTTTTGAATGAGCTTTTACCTTCGTATTCCCATATCTTTCCCCTGTGCTCCTTCAAAGATGTATCTTAATAATGGGGCGGCTGAAAGGGGCTTCCCAACCGCTGAGACAAAACCTCTCGCCTGCCATACGGGCAAATGTTCCGTGAGGCCTTTATAGACATACATGCTATCAGAATATATAACTGATCCGGGCGGGAGGTATTCTGGGTGGACAAGCACATATGCGACGGCTGCTAATTCTGCCGCCTGCGTGCTCATGATTTTAGGCAATTTCAAGGCTGCGCTAGATTTTTCATGACCATGTTCGTCTTCTACATATATCCCGCACCCAGTTTCCCTCTTGCCATCCTGTACTGATGAGGAATCATCCACAAAAATATTTAAGTGGGGTTCTTCTTTTTCCTTTGCATCTTTTCTTTCGGGCCCTGTTGCTTTCTCCGATCCACTCCTACCCCCTCCTCTTTGTTTTGAAACAAATGGTCCCTTGGGCATTTGCTATCATGAATTACCACTCATGTTTCTCTCCTTGATACACTAGGTTGTCTGTAAACATAGTGGTAGTTTTTTCTCCTTTCACACTTATGTTTCTTCCTTGTAACAATAGTGTCCACCTAGCAATTCGTTTCTGACATACTGACCCGTCTTTGATCCTACCGTCTAATAGTAACTGTACGGGAGTATGTTCTGTCAATATTCTAAGTGGGGTCAGTCCCACTATGCAAGTAAAATACTGTACTACCCAACAAATGGCTAACAAATGTTTCTCACACGTCATATACCCCTGCTCTTACCGGTGAAAGCATGCGCGATGCATACGCTACTGGTCTCAATTTCCCGTGTGTCTCCTGTTACAGAACTGCCGAAAGGGTGGTGTCAGTGGTCGCCAACTCCAATAAAAGCGGCTCAGTTGGATTTGGAGTTTTCAGAGCAGGCGCAGAACCTAGTGCCTGCTTTAAATCTGAAATGGCATGTGTGTGTTCAGTTTTCCACTCCCACGGGACATTCTTTTTCAATAGTTCCATTAATGGAGTCACTTTTGTAGCGAATCCATCAATGTGGTCCCTGCAATATCCCACCAAACCCAGGAAGGATCTCAATCCTTTTACATCCCTCGGGACAGGGAGACTGTCAACCGCTACTGCCCTTCGTTGGTCAATTTCTCTCTTTCCCGGTGTCAAGATCATTCCCAAGTAAGTAACCTACTGTGTCATAACCTGCGCTTTTTTATGGTTTACTTTTAGTCCCAATTTGTGCAACAATTGTCACAATTCACTTGGTAACTGATAATGTTCCTGTTGCGTTTCAGTTTGTAGCAGTAAGTCATCTCCATACTGCACCAGACATTCAGGCTTTGATAACCCTTTTAAATCTTCCCTTAGACGTTGGTGAAATATAAACGGGGAATTATGAAATCCCTATTAGGACGGTCCATGTACATTGCTGTCCTTGGAAAGTAAACGCAAATTTATATTGGCATACATTCTCCAGTAGAATAGACCAAAAACCGTTACTTATGTCTAAAACCGTGAACCACTGTGCATCCTAATTTTGTTTAACTACCGTCTCTGGGCTAGTTGCTACGGTGGGAGCCGTTAACAGGGTTACCTTATTTAATTCTCAATAGTCTATCGGTAGTCACCAGCTTCCGTCCGGTTTCCTCACTGGCCAAATAGGCGAGTTGTTAGTGGAGGCTAATGGTCTTAGTATCCGTTGTAGCAGCAAACTCTGCATCACCTTTCCCACCTCCTCTTCTGCCTGTTTCGGAAAACCATACTTCTTCTGTGATTTGGGGTCTGGACCCTGGATACACATCTTCTGTTCATTTTCCCACAATTATGTTTATGTCGATCAAATGCTACTGAATTCCGTGTGATAATTTGTTGTACTTCACTTTCGATGCTCATTTGTTCTGGTCTCGTCCACAGTTCCCCGCACATGCAAACCCTAACCTGGTATTTTCCCACCGGGACGGATGTGTGATCTATACCACCCATGCCCAAGGGCATTTGTGAAATCGCGCAATTAACAGGGTCGAAACAGAGTCCCGCTTTAGCCATATAATCACACCCTAATATATGTGCTTGTTCTCTGGGTAACTGAATGAGAACCACTGAGTGTTCTATTGCTACGTCCCCCACACTGACTTCCAACGGTACACTCACATATCCCACTTGTGAATGTCCTGTGAATCCACGTAAAACAAGTTTACTTTGAATTTTCCGATCTACTTTATTAACATCTGTGGTGTTTACGGTGGTTCGGGGTCCTCCAGTGTCCCAAAGGAACGTGACACGGCGGCCTCCAACCCTACATTCACGAGGGGTCTCCCTGTGTTATCCCACCGCTTGTCACAAACCCATAACGGAGAGGCCTGCGACCGTCATTGTGGTTCAGGCTACAAACCCGAAGACGGTGCTATCTCTAGTATATCACATTGAGGATTTGACCTGTTCGGTCCTCCCACGGGTAGGCTCTGGCGTTTGTTCTGGCCTCCTCCCCGACCTGCATTTTCTCATCTCGGTTTTGGGCATTCTCTTTTGAAATGTCCCTCCTGGCCACAATTATAGCAGTGGGTCAGCCCGCCCTGAGTTCTCCCTGTTCCTGGGACGGATCCTCTCCGCATGCCTCTACCCCTTCCTCCTGTCTGAAAGGCTGCGTGGGTGCCACCTGTGCAGTTCCCCTCCCTTCATTTCTCCAGGTTATTGTCTGATCTTTTACAGGCATCCTCATTCCCCCAGGGGCCTTGGAGAATTTTCTTGTTTCCTTCTCCCATGCTCTAACCATCCTCTTGAGTACCCAAGCCTCCGTGTGCGTGTCATCAGAGGGATCAAATTGATCTAGGGCCCTTCTTCACTCCTCAGTGCCATGCGACACCAGCGTTCTCAGCCATCGCTTTCTAAACTCTGGCGTTGGATTGGCTGTATCTAGGTTTGCACCATACACCCCTTGAAACACTGCCCAGATGCGGGCCGCAAACGCGCGACAGGGTGGTCACCTTTTCTTTGATAGCATTTCATTAGCGCCTCTACTGGGTCCCTCAGTTAGCGTCCATGAAATTTAATACTTGTTCTTTTAAAGCCTCATTTGTGCCTCTACCGAGTTGCTGCTCTTCCGGTAGGGCGGAGTGCATGTGTGGATGAAGGCACATTATAATTAATTTTCTTTCTTCAGCATCATCTAAGCCGTGTATTCCTCTCTGTTGACTGACCGCTTGGAACCGCTCCCTAGGATCATTCCCGGGTGCGCACGTCCCAATATCTTTCGCAATATCCCTCAATTGCTGTACCACCATTGAAGTGGAATATGTCATACGCGGGCCAGCTGCCACCTGGTCATCTGCCCCTTTCGCTGCCCTAGTGGACACAAGGGGGGCCATGGGGGCCGATTGCTCCTTTGGCTCTGCCTCATATGCTGGCAGAGGATCCTCGGGTAGAGGGTCTCCGTCATTATGGCCGTATCTGGCCGCTTCGTCTGCTAACTCATTCCAATCTCTGCCCCTTCACCATTCTCCTCACTTCTGTAGGGTGCAAAAGCACATATTATAACTCTCTGCACGGCTAGCTGCACTTGCAGTCTTGCTATGCATTTTTTGACACTTTGTGTGATCACCTGTATTACTTCTTTTTTCCTGAGCTGCTCTCTAAATCACATTCATGGCAGTTTTTAAATCACTGCATTGCTGTTTCCATCCTTCCACCTTAGCTTTAGCTGCTTGGGCTTCTCCCTCTCGCCTACTTTCTTCCGTAACTAGTTTTTTGCACTGTAACTGATATTGGTTAATATGCATCAAGTCCGCACTTCTCTGTCCCTGTAAATCAGTTACTTTTTCACTAAGGCGGGCTGCCTCCTCATCGAGTTTTTTAAATCTCTTCCTCTAATCTGTTCTGCTCTTTTTGAGCCTGCTGTTAGCATTCTATCCATTCCTCAAGTAAACAGCCGATAGCTACTGACTTCTGCATTTTTAAAGAATTCCTAACTGACATCTTTGCTTGTGCAATTTTCCAAAGGGCTTCTCCTACGGGTTTTCCCTTGTCGCTAGTGTGATCTGCATACTCCCCGTATTGCGGCCACTTCCCTATTCCGATTTTTTGGAGGAGTCCCTTCCAATCAAAACAATCCAAGTCTCCGGGGCTTGGAGATTCCCTTTGATTTGTCATCTTATGTTAGTCGCTACGAATTAACCCCTAAATTCCTGTTCTCTCTGTACTTTCCCAGTTCGGTTTGGCTCGAGTCTGCCGCTGATTCAACGGAGAGATTGATCCTCGTGCCCACCCATGGACGCCAATTATGTAAACCATGGCGCGGAGTCAACTCCCCCTTGGCCCCTTTATTCCCTTCACCCACTTGATCCTGGCCGTCACGTGGGACTAAGTCCTCTTAATTCAGGTTCAGGCTGGGTGTTTGGGATATCAGGTTTACAGGAGAGCCACCCTCCACCTAATCCACCGGCTACAGTTAATGGCTTAGTACAACGAGGAGGAAACTCAGTCCTTTCTTTAACTATCAATTTACTTTATTCACGTTGTTGTACAAGGCTTATACACTTAGTTAAACAAAAGCATGCAAATCAAACTGGGTTATACAGTTAATAACAAAGCTAGCTAGAATTGATAAGCACACCCATTAGGTTCCTCTGACCTTTCCCTGACCTAGTCACTGTAAACAAAGGATAATACCCGAAAAAAGGGGAGAGCTGACGCTTGTCAGGGGTTCCGTTCTCTCTCTCTTTTACGTCGTCGCCGCGTTGCTCACGCAGGGTCTTGCACTTCTGCGATGGTTGGTCTCCGGAGTTTCTCGCTGGCTCTATGCCTGAGAATCTCTATACTTATTCTCTTCCTTATCTCTTCAAAACTGTGCTGTCTCTTCCCTGTTGGTTTTAGCCTATTCACCTCAGTCGTATTTTCTCCTTATTGGGCCAGGCCCAAGACCCCGGTATCACACCGTGTGCAAATAAGGCTCTATTCCTGTGATCTCTCCTTTGTCTTGCCACATAAATTAATTAGTTCAAACTGGTTTATACCAGCACAGGCCAGTGCCTGAACTCCGGTTACTATAGTTCATGAACTGTTCAACATTTTGTAACAGACTCTATATTTCGTGCAGCCCCTGGCCAACAGGGTCCAGCTCATACACAATGAGAATAGCCTATATTGCCATATCATAATCTGCAGGCGCCTCTTCAGGAAGCATGGAATAAACGTCATGAGCTCTGCCTACCATGCTGCTTTGCATAAGCAGTACCCAGTTTTCCTTCAGCCAATTCATCTGTGTGACTATGTTTTGAAATCATATGAAAATGCCTTTACGTCCCTTTACTCAAACTTACGAAGAGCCTGCATAAATTAAAACAGCTTTGCGCTGTGTCCTGAACAGACTTCAGATTTTTTCTGGCACAAGTTTTCCCTGGAGTCAGGACCACCCTTCTGTCTTAGTTCCATCTCTTTTAACCAAAATTCTCTCTCTTCTCTTTCACTTTCTCTCTGAAGTTCGAGTTTTCTTATTTCTATTATATGTCCAGCAAATTCTACTGCTTCACACTCTGACTTACGTCCTTCCTGTCTCTCGTCTTCTTTTTCTTATTTATTCTTCTAATTCCAGTTGTGGGGCTGTTATGTCAGTAATCTCTGCATTTCTGGCACCTTATTTCAATTGCAGCTCAATTTTGCTGCCTATTCTTTCAGTTTGTTCTTAGTTAACGTTTTCAAGTCATTGAGGGAAACATTCTGCTTTCCCAAAAAAGCTGCTGCAACCGTTAATGCCATTGCAATGTTATCGACTGTACTTTATTGTGCAAGACACTTGGTACCTTTTATTTTAGGTAATTGGTGTTAATCGAGTTTCCGGTTGATTTGATCCCAGACACAAAAGCCCAATTTGTATCTTATCCCAGAGATAAGCAATTAATATCATTCCAAATGTGAGCTCTCCAAATTAGTCTGATTCTGATCCCAGACGCGATCCACCGAAATAAATATGATTCAATTCCGCATGAGCTCCAATTAAGATATGTTATTACCGCGCAGGACAAAGCCCCCAATTGAAATATATGTTTCAGATCGTCGTGGGAGCAACACACTGTCAATTCATGACCGTCGCTCCACAGATCGCCGAGTATTACTGCAACCCTTACAAATCAGAGAAAGCACCCCAAAATGAACACTGCAGTATCCCCTGAATAAAGTGCACCAAATCAGGTATCAATAGATAACAACAAATTGACTATTTAAAAAAATCTTAGACACGACTAAGATAAAACAATGTCTAAAGACATTATAACTTCTTATTTAAGGTCTATCTACCACATTCTGATATATATACTAACACTGACTGCAATTCAGTTTTTAATCAGCTGATAAAAATAAAAATAAAGTCTTTGCAAGTTACATTCCTGATGAATGGAATCGTTCAATGTTGAAACAGTCAAGGGTGGTTTGAAGTCTTCACAGTGGTACAATGGGGAAAAAAAGTCCTTCAAAAAAAATAAATTCAGCAGTTCAGCTGCTGGAGCATTAACTGTCCCTTTCGTGATGAATACAGCAATACCGTTAATTTGTTGAGAAGGAAAAGCTTTTCTTATTTTCTCAGGGAATTAATTTGGCTTGTTGTTTGGTAGAATCATGAGAGTGAAAACAGAGCTTCGGTTGTTAGAATTTTGAGAGAGAAATAACCTAGCTCCTTCCGTTCAAATCACATCAGACCTCTCTCTCTGCTCAAACTCGTCTGTACCAGCTAGATTTCAAAAGTCAAATTGCAACACTGAATCACGTCACCTCTCCCTTGCTGCTGTTGCATGGCAACCAGAATGCACTCTGGCAGACTGAGTGTCTGGAACTTTCTGTCTTAAAGGTGCACTGATATTTTTACAGTTCTAAAGCCACACACAATATTTCTGATGAGAGAAAAAAAGACTGTGACCACATACTGGGAGATGTTGGCTATGTCGTCCTGTCCTTTACGGAAAGATCTAAATGCATAGAAGTTCAAAGAAACTGTGTTTTTACCTCCACTTGTAGCTCCATCTGCACCCTGGTCTGAGGCGCCAGCTTGTGTTACAAGAGGTGGCACAGCTCGGTGGACACATCCTGATTGAATTAGAGTCAACTCACAGACAGCTCTTCGGTTCGCTGTAGGTAGGAAAATTGTTATTGTAAACCTGGGCTGGCTAGGGCAGAGCCCCCTCCTTCTCCATCTTTCCAGGGCTTCCCATCTCTGCAGCCTCTGCTCCATTTGTTGGTCATGTTAAAGCCTAGAGGCACTGTAACTGCAGTCCCCATACCTCGTCCAGAGTTGGGTCACTAAATCCTCTTGCCTCCCTGAATGTTTGCAGCAGCTCAAAGCACAACCACCAGAAAAGCATTCACAACACCTCCACTAACTTTTCAATAGCAGAACTAAGTCAAAAGCCCCTCACCTGTAAGTTGGATTCCTGCTGTTTTTAAATAACACTGGAGGAGTTCCTCATGCTGCTGAATACATGTTCAGCTGAGCGTGACTAACATAGGCAACCAATGGGCATGCACAGACTAAGTTCCAAAGATATGCGTCAAAGCTTCTGGAATAGTACACATAGATGGGTCACTGGGATCTTTTAGAACAGTTCTTTTCAGGTGTCATTGAGAATTAATTCAGCAGGCTTTTCTTCAAAAATAGAAGACGATATGAGTTCAGACAGAGGACTTCCCAGGCTCTTTTAGAGAGGTGGTGGGAAGCTGGGCTGGGTTTTGGTCTCCTCTCCTTCCTTGGGAATTGTCTTCTCTCCTTGAAAGTTCTCTCCTTTTTCATACAGTACAAATCCATCACAAAACAATTCAAAAGCGAAGCCGACAACAGGATTGACCATGTCAACTTTTTGACCGCCATTAATCTTGACCTCTCAGTTCTTTGTAAACAACTTCTCCAGGTGTTCAAAGTTCTCTGTTGTTTATTGAGCTGGAAATCAGGTGGTTTCCTAACAAGGCTTGTTTCCTTCTAAGACGTCTAAGTGCCCTTTAAAAAAAACATTTCCGTGGACTGTTTTTCAAAGTTAAGTGGCCTTTACAAGAATCCTTTTGAGAACCCCAAAGGTTAATATGTCCGCAATCTTTCAAAAATGAACTATAGAACCATAGCAAAACGATGGCATAGAAGGAGACCATTCAGCCCTGCTTTATTTTACTCTGTAGGCTACCAGATCAGCAGGGAACCTTAGATTTGGCAGTACTACGCCATTCCATTGTGGGAACATGTCTAAACTGTGCCTGTGGCATCTCGCTTTTGAATACCTCCCACTGGTTTGTCAGTAATTCCCTTTAGCAGCTGTATCAATTCCACTCTGCCTGGATTTAGTTACTGGGTATGGCTCACGCTGCTCTTTGCCTCTGGTTACTGAAATCCTTTCATTGCTCCCTGACCTTGCTTACTAGGGTCCTACCCTCACTAATGCCCAGCTTCAGTTACTGAGCGATGGCTCTTGTTGCTCCTTTGTCTCTGTCATCGTGCGCGAGCTCTCATTGCTCTCCAGCCTTGGTTACTTGGCTCCCGCTCTCACTGCTCTGTGGCCCCTGTTGCCGGCCGCTGGTTTTAACTGTTCTGTAACCTCAGTTACAGGGCTCCCCAGCCATGGTTACCGGGCTTCTGCTCTCAGCGCTCATCAGCATCAGTTACTTGTCTCTGTCTCACGCTGCTCTCCAGCTTCGTTTATAGGGATCCAGCTCTCACTCATTGCTGGTCTAAGTTAGTGGGGTCTGGCTCTTAGCAATCCCCGAACTCAGTTACTGGGCTCCACCTCTCACTGCTCCCATGCCTTATCTGTGCATGAAGAGAACGAGGATAACTATGGAAAGGGCAGGGCCTATCAGAGATGTGCAAGGTAACTTATTTTGGATGCAAAGGATGAGGGCAGAGTTCATAATGAGTACTTTGTCTCTGTCTTCATAAAGGAGAGACATGATGACCACATTTTGTTTAAAGAGGATTGTGAAATTTTAGATACAATGAGCATAATGAGAGAGGAAGTGATCGAGGGTCTGACATCCTTTGGTGACTGGCCTCCAGCTCTCGTTGCTCCCCAGACTCGATTACGGTGTTCTGCCTCTCACCCCTCCCCATGCTCAATTACTGAGACCGGCTGTCACTGTTGCCTCGTCTCAGTAACTTGGATAAAGCTCTTGTTGCTTCCTGGCCTCTGTTACCGGGCTCCATCTTTCATTGCTCCACAACCTCGCTTACTGTGCTATGGCATTTGCTGTTCCTGGCCTTGGTTACTGAGCTCCAGCGCTGACTGTTCTCTGTCAAACCAAAAAACCAAATCTTTGGTTTTTGCTGCTTCCCAGACTCGGTTACTGGATATTGGCACCCATTGATCCCCTGACTCGGTCACCAGTCACTGGCTCCCATTAATCCTCTGCCTCAGCTATTTGTATCCGGCTGTCACTGCACCCATGCCTTAGTCACTGGGCTCTGGATCTCACTGTTCCCTTGCGTCAGTTACTGGGCTCCAGCTCTCAGTGTTCCCCTGCCTTAGACACTGGGCTCTGGATCTCACTGTTCCCTTGCGTCAGATACTGGGCTCCAGCTCTCGCTTCTCCCCAGCCTCTGTTACAGGGCTCTGGACCTCCTGCCTCAGTTTCTGGGCTCGTCTTCCCATTGCTCCCCTGCCTCGCTTTCTGGGCTCTATCTCTCATTGCTCCCCTGTCTCAGTTTCTGGGCTCCATCTCACACAGCTTCCTTGCCACAGTTATTGGCTCCAGCTCTCATTGCTCCCCTGCCTCAGTTTCTGGGCTCCAACTCACACTGTTCCCCTGCCTCAGTTATTGGCTCCATCTCTCATTGCTACCCTGTCTCGGTTTCTGGGCTCCAACTCTCATTGCTCCCCTGCCTCAGTTACTGGGCGCCACCTCTCATTGCACCCCTGTCTCAGTTTCTGGGCTCCAGCTCACACTGCCTCATTGCCTCAGTTATTGGCTCCAGCTGTCATTACTCCACTACCTCAGTTTCTAGGTTCCACCTCTCATTGCTCCCCTGTCTCAGTTTCTGGGCTCCACCTCGCACTGCTCCCTTGCCTCAGTTACGGAGCTCCAGCTCTCATTGCCTCCCTTGCCTCAGTTACTTGGCTCCACCTCTCGCTGTTCCCCTGTCTCAGTTTCTGCGCTCCACCTCGAACTGCCCCCTTGCCTCAGTGACGGGGTTCCACCACTCATTGCTCCCTTGCCTCAGTTATGGGGCTTCAGCTCTCATTGCTCCCCTGCCACAGTTACTGGTCTCCACCTCTCACTGCTCCCTTGCCTCAGTTACTGGGCTCCAACTCGCACTGCTCCCTTGCCTCAGTTACGGGGCTCCAGCTCTCATTGCTCCCCTGCCACAGTTACTGGGCTCCACCTGTCATTGCTCCCTTGCCTCAGTTACTGGGCTCCAACTCACACTGCTCCCTTGCCTCAGTTACGGGGCTCCAGCTCTCATTGCTCCCCTGCCACAGTTACTGGGCTCCAACTCACACTGCTCCCTTGCCTCAGTTACGGGGCTCCAGCTCTCATTGCTCCCCTGCCACAGTTACTGGGCTCCACCTCTCACTGCTCCCTTGCCTCAGTTACTGGGCTCCACTTCTCATTACTCCCTCCATCAGTTAATGTGCTCCACCTCTCATTGCTCCCCTGCATCAGGTTCTGGGCTCCACTTCTCATTACTCCCTTCCCTCAAATACTGGGCTCCACCTCTCATTGCTCCCCTGCATTAGGTTCTGGGCTCCACTTCTCATTATTCCCTTCCTTCAAATACTGATCTCCACCTCTCATTGCTCCCTTGCCTCAGTTTCTGGGCACTAGCTCACACTGCTTCATTGCCTCAGTTATTGGCTCCAGCCCTCATTACTCCACTGCCTCAGTTTCTGGGTTCCACCTCTCATTGCTCCCCTACCTCAGTTACTGCGCTCCACCTCTCACTGTTCCCCTGTCTCAGTTTCTGGGCTCCACCTCTCATTGCTCCCTTTCCTCAGTTACGGTGCTTCAGTTCTCATTGCTCCCTTGCCTCAGTTTGTCGGCGGCACCTCTCATTGCTCCCCTGCCTCAGTTACTCGGCTCCACCTCTCACTGCTCCCTTTCCTCAGTTATGGGGCTCCAGCTCTCATTGCTCCCCTGCCACAGTTACTGAGCTCCACCTCTCACTGTTCCCCTGTCTCACTTATGGGACTCCACCTCTCATTACTCCCCTGCCTCAGTTTCTGGGCTGCACTTCTCATTACTCCCTTGCCTTTTGGAAATGGACTCCACCTGTCGTTGCTCCCCTGCCTCAGTTTATGGGCTCCACCTCTCACTGCTCCTCTGCCTCAGTTTCTAGGCTTTTGCTCCCACGGTATCCAGCCTCATTTCTGGCCTTCGGCTCTCGTTGCTCCCCTGCATCAGATACTGCTCTCTCGTTCTCACTGCTCCCCGGACTCCATTAGTGGGCTCTGCTTCTCACTGTTCTCCAACCTTGTTTACCAGCCTGGAGATCTGAATGCTTTGATGCCTCGGATACCGGGCTCTGAGTCTCGCTGTCCCGGATTTGAGTACTGGCCAGCCACTCACATAGCACCACGGCCTCCTTTGCTTGGCTCTGGTTCTGACTGCTGACTGTTCACCATCCTTGATTACTGCACTCCAGCTCTTTCCACTCACTGTCTTTGATTACCCGACCCTTGCACTCATTGCTTCCGTCCTCAGCTAGGGGTTCCAGCTCTCACAGCGCCCTGGCCTTGGCTACTGGACCCCTGCCCTTTATGCTCCCTGATCTAGATTACTGGGCTCCAGCTCTTACTGTCACCCAGTGTTTCTCACAGGGCCCTGGCTCTCACTGTTCACCACATTTGGTTACTGGGCTTCATCTCTTGCCACCTCCAGACCTCTGTTACTGGGTTCTGGCTCTCGCAACATTCCACTGTAGGTTACTGGGCTCCAGATCTCGCTTCTCCCTGGTTTCCGTGAGTGTACTCTGGCTCTCACCGCCCCCTGGACTCGTTTACATGGCTCTGGCTCTAGTAGCGTGCTGACCTCGGTTACTGGGCTCCCAGTCACGCTGATCCCCGGCCTAAGTTACTTGGCTCTGGCTCGTAGTCTTCCCCGTTGTTGGTTACAGGGCTCCACCTCACCAGCCTTGGTTACTGGGCTCCGGCACTTGCTGTCCTTAGGATATGTTACTGGTATCTGGTCCCCACTGCTCCCCGTCTTGTTTATTGGTCCACAGCCCTTGCTGATCCCTTGTCTTCGTTATTGGACTCCAGCTCTCACTGCTCCCTGCTATTGATTACTAGGCTCTGGCTGTTGCTGCTCACTGGCCTCAATTACTGGACTCCACCTCTAACTGCTCCCAGCCTTAGTTGGTGGATCGTAGCTCTCGTTCCCATGGCCTCTTTTACTGGTCTCTGGTTCTTGCTGCTGCAACACTTCAATTACTGGGCTCCAGCTCTCACTGCTCTTGATCATCAGTTACTGCTCTGCGGCATCCCACCAACTTCTGTTGCCAAAAGAGGGCAACGGGTGATGACATGATGGCACTGTTGGTAAATAGGGTAGATCGGAGGGCTGTTTGTTTGGGAGGGCTTTGAATGTAGTAAGAACAGCAAGGCAAGAGGAAATGTGTGGGCATGGAAGGGATGGAATGGGAGATGGGGATTTTTCGGGAGAAGGGGTATGATGGGTATGCGTTGGGACTGATATGAAAGGGATTAAACGAATAGGCTGGGTATGGTATGAGAGGGATAGCATTGGAAGGTTGAAGGGGATGTCGATTTAAAGATATACTGATACAATAAATATAGTAATGTCACTGAAAATATTTTCCAGCTCTCTTCTAGTATGCAAGAAACAGTAGTGGTCCTAGTATGGAACCCTGAGGAACACCACTGCCTACCTCACTCCATTCTGAAATTAGCCTTTCACCACAATGTTGATAAAAGTACTCCTGAACTCTGATACTGTCCTCATCAATATGTACTGGGTGCTAATTTATTATTAACCTTTTATTGCGCATGTTTAATGTAATTCTCTGATTTTATTTACATCTCAGTCCCCCTCTGTTTTCAACTGAAATTCCACTTTAATGCTGAATTTGTAAATCCAATCATGATTATTTAACTTATTCCATATCTCCAGCAGAAAGTCTGCCAAAGATACAATGAATAAATCCGTGCTGAATGTCATAACAAATGAACAAATGTCAGCCTGAACTCCTCAAAAACTGTTGATTTTACTCCCAACCTGATGTATAGTTTCCCTGATAATTGCCCTTGTCAGTAGTTAACCTAGTAAAGATTAGAATTATTTTTCTCGTTGATTTTTACAGTGGACTCATTTCCAATCATATGTTTTGAAATAATTTATTTCCTTGCTGCGTGATACAGATGAGGGAATCTCACAGTCAGTCCAACAAATACCTTTCTCTCCAAGATCAAAATACTGCAGATGCAATAAATATGAATTTTAACAGAAAGCACTGGAAATACTCAGCAGGTCTGGCAACATCTGTGGGATGAGAAGCATAGTTAACATTTCAAGTCGATGACCCTTCGTCAGAACAGGGAGTGCTTAGAGATGGAACAGTTTATTTTTTTAGCCAGACATGGAAAGGAGTGAAGGGCAGAATTATTATCAACATTAAGTTCAACAATTTCAGCATCATCCTTAATTTGTTTAATCACTCCGGCATTCCAGCGTATCACAGACCTTCCTGTTTGTTCGTTCAGGTCCAAGCATTTCAATACAGATCTGGATACATTATATATTTGTAAATATTCATAAATCCTGAATCAAATGTTTAACTTTGCTCCCAGTTGATGTATAATTTGTCTGTTCATTTCCCTTCCTCACAGTTAACTTGCTGACGATTGGGATCCTGTCTCGGGGAAAGTGTGGTCTCTCCAAATGTGCCACTCGCTACTTCGTGGCGATGGTAGTGGCAGGTTTACTGGTTGTTAGCCTCGACCTGATATTGAGGCAGATTCCCGTGGTTTATCGAGAACAGTTTATTTTCCTGCGGTCCATCCAGATATGTAATATCCACGCCATCCTGCTTTACACAACCACAGACTGTTCTGTCTGGTTCACCGTCATTTTCACCTTTGATCGATGTGTGGTCATTTGTTGCCAGAAGCTGAAAACCAAATATTGCAGTGAGAAAACGGCAGCTGTGGTTCTGGCAACAGTGACTGCGCTGAGCTGCTTAAAGAATATTTTGTGGTATTTTATATTAACAGGTAGGTATTCACTGATGAACGCTCCCTCGTTTTGCATTGTCACAGCGGATGTTCAGGAATCTCTGGTCTGGGTAACAATTCAGTCCTCCCATCACATTCTAACCCCGGGGTCTCATTTGTAGTGATTCTGCTGCTCAATGCTCTCTCTAACCGTCAGACACATTTTAATGAGCAGCAGATTACGCAGGAGACTCCGGATTCACCAAAGTGGGGTGAATCGCAGAGACCCAGAGATGGAGAGCCGAAGTATATCCATCATATTACTTTTAGTTGTCTCAGCCAACGTCATACTGTTGTGGGCAGTCTTCATGCTGTATTCAATATGGCAGCGAATGTGGGATTTGGGGTCTGTGCCTGTAATTCTACCATATTTTGTGCTGGAACTGGCCTTCATGTTGCAGTTCCTGAGTTTGCTGCATAAATACTATTTATGCTGTGAAACAAAATCAGTTCAGAGAGCAGTTGAAGAATGTGCTTAAATATACCTTGACTTCAATTATTAAATTAAATTATTAAATGATGAAAGGAAATTAATCACTGACTATTTCCAGCAGCCTGCAGGCGGGGCCTGTCACTATGATGACAAGGTGGGAGCGGAACTTGTCGCTATCATGCTGGAATGGAGAACGGGGCTTGTCACTTTGGAGACAGGGCAGGGGTAGGGCCGGTACCCATGGTGACAGGGAGTGGGAGCGGAATCTGCCTCGCAAGGTGACGAAACAATAAACAGGGACGTGTCCAGACGTCGGCCGGCCCCGCCCCACGACACTCGCGAATTAGAGTGGACAGAGAAAAGCGTGTGTGCAGGTCTGGGCTCCAGGTACGATATATGTAGAGGGAGGAAGGAAGGCTGGATAATTAGTGTGCACAGCTCTGCAGTCCAGATACAATATATATAGAGAGAAAGAGAGGCTGGGAAACTCTATCTTGCACTTACTTAGTGACTGCAGATACTTGGAGCCAAGCGATAGCCTCCTTATTTGCTGATAAGGTGATTAAACTGCCACTTAGTCTCTAGAGGGGACACTCCTTGGTAATGTGCAACATTGTTTGGGTCCTTCCGCAAATTCATAACGGATTTACACTGAGGCCCCAGCAATGAAGGTTGGGTGCACAGAGGTCCTGGCTTGTCCTGAACCTGTTTAGCAAGGACCACTCTCCCTATTGTTGCTCAAAGACTGCTATTCGACAGAGGGGGTTTATCACAAGCAACTTGTTATTGACTTCTCCTTTTCCCTATTCCTTCATCCAAAGGATGTCTGCTGGTAGATCTTGCTGGGAAGTTTTCTCCATTAGGGGCACCGAGATGGAAGGTGGGCAGGATATGGATTGAACATGTCATTATGGAGCGGTAAGTGAGGTTCAAAACGCATGGTTTAAATCAGCTTGTAGGTTTTGGACAGTCAACAGATGTGTAGGGGAGTGGTGTTTGCGAGGAAAGGAAGCTAGGCCAGGGGGGTTGAGATAGGGCAAGAACTGAGGTCCGGACTGTTGTTGCAGCAGGAGGCTGGATAAGGTGTACGTCCAGCTCTGGATTTCAGATACTAGCTATATAGAGAGAGGGAGAATGACTGGATAAAAAGTGTGCACAGCTCTGTGATCCAGATACTAGACAAATAGAAGGAGGAAAGGAGATTGATAAAGGATGTGGAACGTTCTGTTCTCCACTTACTAGATATATAGAGAGAAGGAGTGAATGAGGCTGGATAAGGAGTGTGCACAGCTCTGGGCTCTATTTCCTATATATAGAGAGGGAGATAGAGGGGAGGAGTGAGGATAGTTAACAAATGTGCACAGCTCTTGGCTCCAGATAGTAGATACAGAGAGGGAGGGAGGGAGGCTGGTTAAGGAGTGTGAACTCTGAACACTACATACTGCATATATAGAGGGAGGGGGATGCTGCATAAGGTGTGCGCACAGCTCTGCTCTCTGGATACTAGGTATAGAGAGGAATGGATGCTGGATAAGGCGGTTGTAGAACTCCGGGCTTCAGATTCTTCATAATTAGAGGGAGTAGGGGAGGCTGCATAAGGAATGTGCACAGCTCTGAGCTCCAGATACTAGATATATGGATGGAGGGAGGCAGTCTTGAGAAGGAGTATGTGCATCTCTGGGCTCCAGCGATAAGATACATAACGGCATCTAGAGAGGCTGGATAAGGAGTGTGCACAGGTCTGGCCTGCAGATACTAGATGTATAGAGAGAGGGATGGGAGGAATGGATAATGAGGGAGACATTATAAAGATTGTGCGCAACTCTGGGATCCTGATAATAGACATAGAGAGGGAGATAAGGAGGCTGGATCAGGAGTGTATTTAGCTCTGGGCTCCAGATACCTGATATATAGATGGAATGGGGCAGGATAAGTAGTGTTTGGAGCTCTAGAACCAGATACTAAATATATATAGAGGGATGGAGGGAGGCGGATAAGGGATGTGTACAGCTCTGGGTTCCAGTAACGAGATAGATAGAGGGAAGGAAGAAGCCTGGATATGGAGCATGTGTAGCACTGGCATTCCACTGCTAGATATATAGAGGGAGGGAGGGAGCCTGGATAAGGCAAGTGCACACTTTTGGACTCGTAATATTAGCTATATAGAGGGATGAAGGCTGGAAATGGAGTGCTCAGCTCTGGCCTCCCGCTACTCGATATATAGAGGGAAGGAGGGAGTCTGGATAAGGAAAGTGAACAGTTCTGGACTCACAATACTAGATCTATAGAGGGAGGGCAGCTGGATAAGGAATCTGTACAGCCAGACTTTAATAGTTAATGATATTAAAGGTAAATGGTTAATTATGTTAAAGGTAAATAGTTGAAGGGCTTTGTTTAATTAAGGATCGGAATTGAATATAAAGTGAACCTGCTGGACAAAGTGTGGTTGCTGAACAGAAGGCAAAGCTATGTAATGCGGTATTCTTTGAATAAACGTAGCAGGCAGGAAAGAATCTGCAACGAGCTTCATTCTTCACTGTTTGTCCTGGATCCATTTGACGTAGCAGCAGAGGATGGTTGCTTAAAGCTGAAGATTGGAAAGTGAATTTTCTTCAGCTATATGTTTGTAATCTGGATTACTTCCGAGACGAATGTCTGAATCCAAGCGTAAAGTGTCAGGATATGATTCCTACTGATACTCTCTGAATATGAATCTTATGACCAATGGTAAAATGACTTAGATATGTGGACACAGAGAGAAAACAAAAGAAAGCCTTGCCTCTGTCAATCCAGCAAAAGCAAGATAGGGTGCAAAGTATTTTGTGAGCTGGATCCTGGCCATTTGCACACTGAGGCAGGTTTCAAACGTCTATTAAGCTTGATGGACACAATTTATAAGAAAGCTGATCTATTAAACACATTCCAGCCATGGTCAGATTGTGATAAGTAGAGAAATATAGATGGGCATATCATAGAGAATGTATTGTATAATGTAATGCACAATATAACAGAGCGCATAAATTCAAATTGGACATTCCTTGTTCAGTGCATGTTTTTAAACTGTTTGGTTGTGCTAAATTGTCACACATGGTTTAGGCTCCTCGTGTTAACTGGAGTGAGATTCTCAGACAGAGACACAAGTTTGGATCAGATGTCTGATGCTTAAACAAAATCCTGAGAAAACAGTCATTTCCATCAGCATTCATGGTAAAAGTGGGAAATTCGGTGGTGTCACAGAGGATGGAAAACTGAATGGTTGCTGCATTTGGAAATTGTTCAGATACGGGGCGCTGGTGCCACTACAGTAGAGGAATCACAGACAAAGGTCATGAGGACGCATATATTTTTGGCAGAAACAAGAAATGCTGGATTCACTCAGCAGGTCTGGCAGCATCTGTGGAAAGAGAAGCAGAGTTAACGTTTCGGTTCAGTGACTCTTCTTCGGAACTGACAAATATTAGAAAAGTCACAGATTATAAACAAGTGAGGTGGGGGTTGGGCAAGAGATAACAAAGGAGAAGGTGCAGATTGGACCAGGCCACATAGCTGACCAAAAGGTCACAGAGCAAAGGCAAACAATATGTTAATGGTGTTTTGAAAGACAAAGCATTAGTACAGATTAGGTGTGAATATACTGAATATAGAACATCAGCAAGTGCAAACCTGAAGAAAAACAACCTGAAAAAAACAGTGGGTAAGCAAACTGAACAAACTAAGATGAAATGAAATAAATGCAAAAAATGTAAAAAGGAATGCAAAAAAAAGGAAGAAAAAATAACTAAAAATGACTAAAAATGAAAGTAAAGTGGGGGGCTGTCATGCTCTGAAATTATTGAACTCAATGTTCAGTCCGGCAGGCTGTAGTGTGCCTAATCGGTAGATGAGATGCTGTTCCTCGAGCTTGCGTTGATGTTCACTGGAACACTGCAGCAATCCCAGGACAGAGATGTGAGCATGAGAGCAGGGGGGAGTGTTGAAATGGCAAGGAACCGGAAGCTCAGGGTCCTGCTTGCGGACTGAGCGGAGATGTTCCGCAAAGCGGTCACCCAGTCTGCGCTTGGTCTCCCCAATGTAGAGGAGACCACACTGTGAGCAGCGAATACAGTATACTACATTGAAAGAAGTACAAGTAAATCGCTGCTTCACCTGAAAGGAGTGTTTGGGGCCTGGGATAGTGAGGAGAGAGGAGGTAAATGGGCAGGTATTACACCTCCTGCGATTGCAAGGGAAGGTGCCCTGGGACGGGGACGAGGTGGTGGGGGTAATGGAGGAGTGGACCAGGGTGTCGCGGAGGGAACGATCCCTTCAGAATGCTGACAGGGGAAGGGAGGGGAAGATGCGACTGGTAGTGGCATCACGCTGGAGGTGGCGAAAATGGCGGAGGATGATCCTTTGGATATGGAAGCTGGTGGGATGAAAAGTGAGGACAAGGGGAACCCTGTCACGGTTCTGGGAGGGAGGGGAAGGGGTGAGGGTAGAGGTGCGGGGAATGGGTCGGACACGGTTGAGGGCCCTGTCAACCACAGTGGGGGGAAATCCTCGGTTGAGGAAAAAGGAGGTCATATCAGAAGCACCGTCATGGAAGGTAGCATCATCAGAGCAGATGCGTCGGAGACGGAGAAACTGGGAGAATGGAATGGAGTCCTTACAGGAGGTAGGGTGTGAAGAAGTGTAGTCGAGGTAGCTGTGGGAGTCAGTGGGCTTATAATGGATATTGGTAGACAACCTATCCCCAGAGATGGAGACAGAGAAGTCGAGGAAGGGAAGGGAAGTGTCAGAGATGGACCATGTAAAGGTGAGAGAAGGGTGGAAATTGGAAGCAAAGTTGATAAAGTTTTCGAGTTCGGGGCGGGAGCAGGAAACGGCACCGGTACAGTCATCAATGTACCGGAAAAAGAGTTGGGGGAGGGGGCCTGAGTAGGACTGGAACAAAGAATGCTCGACATATCCCACAAAAAGACAGGCATAACTAGGACCCATGCGGGTACCCATAGCGACACCTTTTACTTGAAGGAAGTGCGTGGAGTTGAAGGAGAAGTTGTTCAATGTGAGAACAAGTTCAGCCAGGTGGAGGAGGGTGGTGGTGGATGGGGACTGGTTGGGCCTCTGTTCCAGGAAGAAGCGGAGAGCCCTCAAACCATCCTGGTGGGGGATGGAGGTGTAGAGCGATTGGACGTCCATAGTGAAGAGGAGGCGGTTGGGACCAGAAAACTGGAAATTGTCAAAATGACGTAGGGCGTCAGAAGAGTCACGGATGTATGTGGGAAGAGACTGCACCAGCGGAGAAAAGATGGAGTCTAGATAGGAAGAAATAAGTTCAGTTGGGCAGGAGCAGGCTGACACAATGGGTCTGCCGGGACAGTCCCGTTTGTGGATTTTGGGAAGGAGATGGAAGCGGGCTGTCCGGGGTTGCGGGACTATGAGGCTGGAAGCTGTAGAGGGAAGATCTCCAGAGGAGATGAGGTCAGTGACAGTCCTTTGGACGGTGGCTTGATGTTCGGTGGTGGGGTCATGGTCCAGAGGGAGGTAGGAAGAGGTGTCTGTGAGTTGGCGTTGAGCTTCTGCAAGGTAGAGGTCGGTACGCCATACAACAACAGCACCACCCTTGTCTGCAGGTTTGATGACCATGTCGGGGTTAGACCTGAGAGAACGGAGTGCCTCAAGTTCAGAGGGGGACAGGTTAGAGTGAGTGAGGGGGGCAGAGAAATTGAGACGACCAATGTCTCGCCGACAGTTTTCAATGAAGAGATCAAGAGCGGGTAAGAGGCCAGGGTGAGGGGTCCAGGTAGAGGGAGATTGCTGGAGGCGGGTGAATGGGTCTGCTGGTCGGGGGGAGGACTCCTGGTCAAAGAAGTGAGCCCGGAGGCGGAGGCGACGGAAGAAGAGCTCAACGTCATGCCGAGCGCGAAATTCATTGAGGTGGGGGCGTAAGGGGATAAAACTGAGTCCTTTGCTGAGTACAGAACGCTCAGCATCAGAGAGGGGGAGGTCAGAGGGTATAGTGAATACACGGCAAGGGGTCAGATCAGAAGGGGTGGGGTCAGAGGGAAGTGAAGCGGAAGGAGGATCTGGAGGGGCATTAGTCCCCATCAGCTGCTGGAGCTTGCGTTCCTTAACACCTGAAAGGAAGAAAAAAAGTTTTTTGTTAATGCGTCGGATGAGACGTAAGATGAGATGAAACTGCGGAGTAGAACAGATTTGAGATAAGGTGAGACGGTGCTGCTGGAGAGAGAGGTCCAGTGTGTGCATATGGCGGCGCATAGCACTGAGTGTAGATCTCAGGATGCGGCGAGAGTAGCAGTCCGAGGAACGTTGTATTTCTCGGAGATACCTGTGATCCTGGATGGTTTCAAAGCATGATGGGTGAAACTGCAGTTGGAATCCACATGGAATCAGTCGGAGCCGGAGACAGTCACTGAGGAAGGAGATGTGGCTGTGAAAACGAGTTTTGGTAGATACCTTATCAAACACCAGGAGGGAAATAGAAAGCAATGAAGGTGAACAAGGTAAAAGAGACAAACGAAAATCCCGTCGGAGAGAAGAGCAGAACTTCTTCAAGGTAGGCATTCCTGGAAGAGAAGTGGCAGTGAATTAAACACTAAAATAAAAGCAAAATACTGCGGATGCTGGAAATCTGAAACAAAAACAAGAAATGCTGGATTCACTCAGCAGGTCTGGCAGCATCTGTGGAAAGAGAAGCAGAGTTAACGTTTCGGGTCAGTGACCCTTCTTCGGAACTGACAAATATTAGAAAAGTCACAGATTATAAACAAGTGAGGTGGGGGTTGGGCAAGAGATAACAAAGGAGAAGGTGCAGATTGGACCAGGCCACATAGCTGACCAAAAGGTCACAGAGCAAAGGCAAACAATATGTTAATGGTGTTTTGAAAGACAAAGCATTAGTACAGATTAGGTGTGAATATACTGAATATAGAACATCAGCAAGTGCAAACCTGAAGAAAAACAACCTGAAAAAAACAGTGGGTAAGCAAACTGAACAAACTAAGATGAAATGAAATAAATGCAAAAAATGTAAAAAGGAATGCAAAAAAAAAGGAAGAAAAAATAACTAAAAATGACTAAAAATGAAAGTAAAGTGGGGGGCTGTCATGCTCTGAAATTATTGAACTCAATGTTCAGTCCGGCAGGCTGTAGTGTGCCTAATCGGTAGATGAGATGCTGTTCCTCGAGCTTGCGTTGATGTTCACTGGAACACTGCAGCAATCCCAGGACAGAGATGTGAGCATGAGAGCAGGGGGGAGTGTTGAAATGGCAAGGAACCGGAAGCTCAGGGTCCTGCTTGCGGACTGAGCGGAGATGTTCCGCAAAGCGGTCACCCAGTCTGCGCTTGGTCTCCCCAATGTAGAGGAGACCACACTGTGAGCAGCGAATACAGTATACTACATTGAAAGAAGTACAAGTAAATCGCTGCTTCACCTGAAATGAGTGTTTGGGGCCTGGGATAGTGAGGAGAGAGGAGGTAAATGGGCAGGTATTACACCTCCTGCGATTGCAAGGGAAGGTGCCCTGGGACGGGGACGAGGTGGTGGGGGTAATGGAGGAGTGGACCAGGGTGTCGCGGAGGGAACGATCCCTTCAGAATGCTGACAGGGGAAGGGAGGGGAAGATGCGACTGGTAGTGGCATCACGCTGGAGGTGGCGAAAATGGCGGAGGATGATCCTTTGGATATGGAAGCTGGTGGGATGAAAAGTGAGGACAAGGGGAACCCTGTCACGGTTCTGGGAGGGAGGGGAAGGGGTGAGGGTAGAGGTGCGGGGAATGGGTCGGACACGGTTGAGGGCCCTGTCAACCACAGTGGGGGGAAATCCTCAGTTGAGGAAAAAGGAGGTCATATCAGAAGCACCGTCATGGAAGGTAGCATCATCAGAGCAGATGCGTCGGAGACGGAGAAACTGGGAGAATGGAATGGAGTCCTTACAGGAGGTAGGGTGTGAAGAAGTGTAGTCGAGGTAGCTGTGGGAGTCAGTGGGCTTATAATGGATATTGGTAGACAACCTATCCCCAGAGATGGAGACAGAGAAGTCGAGGAAGGGAAGGGAAGTGTCAGAGATGGACCATGTAAAGGTGAGAGAAGGGTGGAAATTGGAAGCAAAGTTGATAAAGTTTTCGAGTTCGGGGCGGGAGCAGGAAACGGCACCGGTACAGTCATCAATGTACCGGAAAAAGATTTGGGGGAGGGGGCCTGAGTAGGACTGGAACAAAGAATGCTCGACATATCCCACAAAAAGACAGGCATAACTAGGACCCATGCGGGTACCCATAGCGACACCTTTTACTTGAAGGAAGTGCGTGGAGTTGAAGGATAAGTTGTTCAATGTGAGAACAAGTTCAGCCAGGTGGAGGAGGGTGGTGGTGGATGGGGACTGGTTGGGCCTCTGTTCCAGGAAGAAGCGGAGAGCCCTCAAACCATCCTGGTGGGGGATGGAGGTGTAGAGCGATTGGACGTCCATAGTGAAGAGGAGGCGGTTGGGACCAGGAAACTGGAAATTGTCAAAATGACGTAGGGCGTCAGAAGAGTCACGGATGTAGGTGGGAAGAGACTGCACCAGCGGAGAAAAGATGGAGTCTAGATAGGAAGAAATAAGTTCAGTTGGGCAGGAGCAGGCTGACACAATGGGTCTGCCGGGACAGTCCCGTTTGTGGATTTTGGGAAGGAGATAGAAGCGGGCTGTCCGGGGTTGCGGGACTATGAGGCTGGAAGCTGTGGAGGGAAGATCTCCAGAGGAGATGAGGTCAGTGACAGTCCTTTGGACGGTGGCTTGATGTTCGGTGGTGGGGTCATGGTCCAGAGGGAGGTAGGAAGAGGTGTCTGTGAGTTGGCGTTGAGCTTCTGCAAGGTAGAGGTCGGTACGCCATACAACAACAGCACCACCCTTGTCTGCAGGTTTGATGACCATGTCGGGGTTAGACCTGAGAGAACGGAGTGCCTCAAGTTCAGAGGGGGACAGGTTAGAGTGAGTGAGGGGGGCAGAGAAATTGAGACGACCAATGTCTCGCCGACAGTTTTCAATGAAGAGATCAAGAGCGGGTAAGAGGCCAGGGTGAGGGGTCCAGGTAGAGGGAGATTGCTGGAGGCGGGTGAATGGGTCTGCTGGTCGGGGGGAGGACTCCTGGTCAAAGAAGTGAGCCCGGAGGCGGAGGCGACGGAAGAAGAGCTCAACGTCATGCCGAGCGCGAAATTCATTGAGGTGGGGGCGTAAGGGGATAAAACTGAGTCCTTTGCTGAGTACAGAACGCTCAGCATCAGAGAGGGGGAGGTCAGAGGGTATAGTGAATACACGGCAAGGGGTCAGATCAGAAGGGGTGGGGTCAGAGGGAAGTGAAGCGGAAGGAGGATCTGGAGGGGCATTAGTCCCCATCAGCTGCTGGAGCTTGCGTTCCTTAACACCTGAAAGGAAGAAAAAAGTTTTTTGTTAATGCGTCGGATGAGACGTAAGATGAGATGAAACTGCGGAGTAGAACAGATTTGAGATAAGGTGAGACGGTGCTGCTGGAGAGAGAGGTCCAGTGTGTGCATATGGCGGCGCATAGCACTGAGTGTAGATCTCAGGATGCGGCGAGAGTAGCAGTCCGAGGAACGTTGTATTTCTCGGAGATACCTGTGATCCTGGGTGGTTTCAAAGCATGATGGGTGAAACTGCAGTTGGAATCCACATGGAATCAGTCGGAGCCGGAGACAGTCACTGAGGAAGGAGATGTGGCTGTGAAAACGAGTTTTGGTAGATACCTTATCAAACACCAGGAGGGAAATAGAAAGCAATGAAGGTGAACAAGGTAAAAGAGACAAACGAAAATCCCGTCGGAGAGAAGAGCAGAACTTCTTCAAGGTAGGCATTCCTGGAAGAGAAGTGGCAGTGAATTAAACACTAAAATAAAAGCAAAATACTGCGGATGCTGGAAATCTGAAACAAAAACAAGAAATGCTGGATTCACTCAGCAGGTCTGGCAGCATCTGTGGAAAGAGAAGCAGAGTTAACGTTTCGGGTCAGTGACCCTTCTTCGGAACTGACAAATATTAGAAAAGTCACAGATTATAAACAAGTGAGGTGGGGGTTGGGCAAGAGATAACAAAGGAGAAGGTGCAGATTGGACCAGGCCACATAGCTGACCAAAAGGTCACAGAGCAAAGGCAAACAATATGTTAATGGTGTTTTGAAAGACAAAGCATTAGTACAGATTAGGTGTGAATATACTGAATATAGAACATCAGCAAGTGCAAACCTGAAGAAAAACAACCTGAAAAAAACAGTGGGTAAGCAAACTGAACAAACTAAGATGAAATGAAATAAATGCAAAAAATGTAAAAAGGAATGCAAAAAAAAAGGAAGAAAAAATAACTAAAAATGACTAAAAATGAAAGTAAAGTGGGGGGCTGTCATGCTCTGAAATTATTGAACTCAATGTTCAGTCCGGCAGGCTGTAGTGTGCCTAATCGGTAGATGAGATGCTGTTCCTCGAGCTTGCGTTGATGTTCACTGGAACACTGCAGCAATCCCAGGACAGAGATGTGAGCATGAGAGCAGGGGGGAGTGTTGAAATGGCAAGGAACCGGAAGCTCAGGGTCCTGCTTGCGGACTGAGCGGAGATGTTCCGCAAAGCGGTCACCCAGTCTGCGCTTGGTCTCCCCAATGTAGAGGAGACCACACTGTGAGCAGCGAATACAGTATACTACATTGAAAGAAGTACAAGTAAATCGCTGCTTCACCTGAAAGGAGTGTTTGGGGCCTGGGATAGTGAGGAGAGAGGAGGTAAATGGGCAGGTATTACACCTCCTGCGATTGCAAGGGAAGGTGCCCTGGGACGGGGACGAGGTGGTGGGGGTAATGGAGGAGTGGACCAGGGTGTCGCGGAGGGAACGATCCCTTCAGAATGCTGACAGGGGAAGGGAGGGGAAGATGCGACTGGTAGTGGCATCACGCTGGAGGTGGCGAAAATGGCGGAGGATGATCCTTTGGATATGGAAGCTGGTGGGATGAAAAGTGAGGACAAGGGGAACCCTGTCACGGTTCTGGGAGGGAGGGGAAGGGGTGAGGGTAGAGGTGCGGGGAATGGGTCGGACACGGTTGAGGGCCCTGTCAACCACAGTGGGGGGAAATCCTCAGTTGAGGAAAAAGGAGGTCATATCAGAAGCACCGTCATGGAAGGTAGCATCATCAGAGCAGATGCGTCGGAGACGGAGAAACTGGGAGAATGGAATGGAGTCCTTACAGGAGGTAGGGTGTGAAGAAGTGTAGTCGAGGTAGCTGTGGGAGTCAGTGGGCTTATAATGGATATTGGTAGACAACCTATCCCCAGAGATGGAGACAGAGAAGTCGAGGAAGGGAAGGGAAGTGTCAGAGATGGACCATGTAAAGGTGAGAGAAGGGTGGAAATTGGAAGCAAAGTTGATAAAGTTTTCGAGTTCGGGGCGGGAGCAGGAAACGGCACCGGTACAGTCATCAATGTACAGGAAAAAGTGTTGGGGGAGGGGGCCTGAGTAGGACTGGAACAAAGAATGCTCGACATATCCCACAAAAAGACAGGCATAACTAGGACCCATGCGGGTACCCATAGCGACACCTTTTACTTGAAGGAAGTGCGTGGAGTTGAAGGAGAAGTTGTTCAATGTGAGAACAAGTTCAGCCAGGTGGAGGAGGGTGGTGGTGGATGGGGACTGGTTGGGTCTCTGTTCCAGGAAGAAGCGGAGAGCCCTCAAACCATCCTGGTGGGGGATGGAGGTGTAGAGCGATTGGACGTCCATAGTGAAGAGGAGGCGGTTGGGACCAGGAAACTGGAAATTGTCAAAATGACGTAGGGCGTCAGAAGAGTCACGGATGTAGGTGGGAAGAGACTGCACCAGCGGAGAAAAGATGGAGTCTAGATAGGAAGAAATAAGTTCAGTTGGGCAGGAGCAGGCTGACACAATGGGTCTGCCGGGACAGTCCCGTTTGTGGATTTTGGGAAGGAGATAGAAGCGGGCTGTCCGGGGTTGCGGGACTATGAGGCTGGAAGCTGTGGAGGGAAGATCTCCAGAGGAGATGAGGTCAGTGACAGTCCTTTGGACGGTGGCTTGATGTTCGGTGGTGGGGTCATGGTCCAGAGGGAGGTAGGAAGAGGTGTCTGTGAGTTGGCGTTGAGCTTCTGCAAGGTAGAGGTCGGTACGCCATACAACAACAGCACCACCCTTGTCTGCAGGTTTGATGACCATGTCGGGGTTAGACCTGAGAGAACGGAGTGCCTCAAGTTCAGAGGGGGACAGGTTAGAGTGAGTGAGGGGGGCAGAGAAATTGAGACGACCAATGTCTCGCCGACAGTTTTCAATGAAGAGATCAAGAGCGGGTAAGAGGCCAGGGTGAGGGGTCCAGGTAGAGGGAGATTGCTGGAGGCGGGTGAATGGGTCTGCTGGTCGGGGGGAGGACTCCTGGTCAAAGAAGTGAGCCCGGAGGCGGAGGCGACGGAAGAAGAGCTCAACGTCATGCCGAGCGCGAAATTCATTGAGGTGGGGGCGTAAGGGGATAAAACTGAGTCCTTTGCTGAGTACAGAACGCTCAGCATCAGAGAGGGGGAGGTCAGAGGGTATAGTGAATACACGGCAAGGGGTCAGATCAGAAGGGGTGGGGTCAGAGGGAAGTGAAGCGGAAGGAGGATCTGGAGGGGCATTAGTCCCCATCAGCTGCTGGAGCTTGCGTTCCTTAACACCTGAAAGGAAGAAAAAAAGTTTTTTGTAAATGCGTCGGATGAGACGTAAGATGAGATGAAACTGCGGAGTAGAACAGATTTGAGATAAGGTGAGACGGTGCTGCTGGAGAGAGAGGTCCAGTGTGTGCATATGGCGGCGCATAGCACTGAGTGTAGATCTCAGGATGCGGCGAGAGTAGCAGTCCGAGGAACGTTGTATTTCTCGGAGATACCTGTGATCCTGGATGGTTTCAAAGCATGATGGGTGAAACTGCAGTTGGAATCCACATGGAATCAGTCGGAGCCGGAGACAGTCACTGAGGAAGGAGATGTGGCTGTGAAAACGAGTTTTGGTAGATACCTTATCAAACACCAGGAGGGAAATAGAAAGCAATGAAGGTGAACAAGGTAAAAGAGACAAACGAAAATCCCGTCGGAGAGAAGAGCAGAACTTCTTCAAGGTAGGCATTCCTGGAAGAGAAGTGGCAGTGAATTAAACACTAAAATAAAAGCAAAATACTGCGGATGCTGGAAATCTGAAACAAAAACAAGAAATGCTGGATTCACTCAGCAGGTCTGGCAGCATCTGTGGAAAGAGAAGCAGAGTTAACGTTTCGGGTCAGTGACCCTTCTTCGGAACTGACAAATATTAGAAAAGTCACAGATTATAAACAAGTGAGGTGGGGGTTGGGCAAGAGATAACAAAGGAGAAGGTGCAGATTGGACCAGGCCACATAGCTGACCAAAAGGTCACAGAGCAAAGGCAAACAATATGTTAATGGTGTTTTGAAAGACAAAGCATTAGTACAGATTAGGTGTGAATATACTGAATATAGAACATCAGCAAGTGCAAACCTGAAGAAAAACAACCTGAAAAAAACAGTGGGTAAGCAAACTGAACAAACTAAGATGAAATGAAATAAATGCAAAAAATGTAAAAAGGAATGCAAAAAAAAAGGAAGAAAAAATAACTAAAAATGACTAAAAATGAAAGTAAAGTGGGGGGCTGTCATGCTCTGAAATTATTGAACTCAATGTTCAGTCCGGCAGGCTGTAGTGTGCCTAATCGGTAGATGAGATGCTGTTCCTCGAGCTTGCGTTGATGTTCACTGGAACACTGCAGCAATCCCAGGACAGAGATGTGAGCATGAGAGCAGGGGGGAGTGTTGAAATGGCAAGGAACCGGAAGCTCAGGGTCCTGCTTGCGGACTGAGCGGAGATGTTCCGCAAAGCGGTCACCCAGTCTGCGCTTGGTCTCCCCAATGTAGAGGAGACCACACTGTGAGCAGCGAATACAGTATACTACATTGAAAGAAGTACAAGTAAATCGCTGCTTCACCTGAAAGGAGTGTTTGGGGCCTGGGATAGTGAGGAGAGAGGAGGTAAATGGGCAGGTATTACACCTCCTGCGATTTTTGGCAGATCTGACATACAATAAGAATAGAGTAACAACAACGCACGAATGAACCCCAGGAATGCCCACCGAATTTGGAGCTGCTGTTTCAGATGTGATTCAAAATATCATTATGTAGTAAACTGTCCAAAATGGAACAACACCGATTTCGAGGCGTTACTTGACAAAGAAGTGGAAGATAATGATCGTGATCAGGTTGAGGGAATTGTACTGGTCGGAAGAAATTTCACTCCGGTTATATGTGTACTAGTTGATGATTAATTTCATTGCACCATGTTGGAGAGTTGTTATACATCTGCAGTATGTGGAGCAGATTGGTTGAAATGCTGTTTAGATTTGTTAGGTAGTAAGGACTGAAGTACGGTCAGAGAGGATGAAAGTTCTACTTGCTTCAGGGTCGGAGATGACAACACATTAAAGGGTGGTGATTCCATGCAAAATATCTAGAGCAAGCCACTTTATATATGTTATATCCAGCGCGATAACTTGCTGCTGAGAAAACATTTCATGAAAAAGGCCAAATTAAATGGAACATAAAACATGATAAAGCACCAGATCCAGCGCTGCCACATTTCTAGTTGGACTGAGAACATACTGATCAAGGAGTTTTCCGTGGACACATTTCAGAAATTCATCACCCTACTTACCCGTTTTGTACCTCAACTCTAAACAAATAAGTTCTGTCCTTTCCCCTTCAAGGACACCCTCCCCTTTCAACACTGCAATGTCTTCCCTAATCAGTACTGTCACTCCACCTCTTTTTTTTTCTCCTTCCCAATCTGTACATCATTGCACGTTATGCAATCAGGCCTCACTTTGTTTAAGCCACGTTTCCGTTATTGCCATTACATCTTACTCCCTTACTACCATTTGTGCGTGTAGCTCACCAACCTTATTCAGCACACTTTGCATACACACTCATACATTGTAATCCAGTCTTTACATTCCTCGTAGTCTCTGTCAATCTATGCCCATCGGATACGGAACTATTCCATTCTTTGGTACTGTTTAACACTCTCACAGTATGCACCTTATTCGGATTTTCTACTTTTATATGCTGGTGCCAATCCCCTTGCCAATTTAGTTTATACACTCCACAAGCATACCGGTGAATCTCCCCATGAGTACATTGTACCTTGTCCTGCTGATCCACAACCTGTCTCTTTTGAATAGGTGCCTCCTGCCCAGATCTGGTCCAATGCCCGAAGAATCTGAAGCCCTACCTCCACCGCCATGCTTCAAGGCATGCACTGATCCTCTCTATCTTCCTAGTTCTACTCTCGCTAGCGCGGAGTATGTAGCTCTTTATCTCCCTCCCGAGTTCCTGAATATCTGACTGAAGGAACTCAATGCATGCCATTTCTGTGCTACCGGTCGCAAATGGAGGAGTTCGCAGAGACAGGAAGGGTTACAAAGGCTGGAGGGGTTTTAAGAAACATGGAAAATCCAGGGGCTGGAGGATGCTACAGAGATAGGGAGTGTTTTCGGGGCTGGGGGAGGCGAAAGGCAATAGCGTGGGTTGTAATGCTGCAGGAGGTTACAGCGATAGAGAAGTATGTAGTCGCTGGAGGAGTGTAGAGAGTTAGAGAGGCTTGTAACGGTTGGATGATGTTACTAAGACAGGTGTGTTGCGGGAGTTGAAAGACGTTACAGAGGTAGGACGGGTTGTAGGAGCCATATGAGTATACAGTGTCAGGGAGTATGGGAGAGACTGCAGGGGCTTACAGGGATAGGGATGTTTGTAGGCGCTGAAGGAGGTTGCAAACGTAAGGAGACGTGTAGGGGTTGGAGGTGGTAACAGAGATATGGAGGTCTGTCATCCAGTAAGAGATGACACGGAAAGCGAGTGCTGTGGAGGCTGGAGGAGGTTACAGAGATAGGGAGGGTTGTAAAAGCTGGAGAAGTTTACCATGATAGGGAGTATTGTAAAGGCTGGAAGCGTTTGCAGAGTTAGGAATGTTTGTGGGCAGTAGAATGTTACAGTTATAAGGAGTGCTGTAGGGGTTGGAGGCGGTTACAGAGATAGGGAAGGTGGTAGGTTCTGGGAGACGTTACAGAGCATTAGAGGATTGTAGAAGCTGGAGTAGTATACTATGATAGGGAGTATGTGAGAGTCTGGAGAGGATTATAGAGATAGGGAAGTTCGAAAGAGCTGGAGGATTTTAAATAGATAGGGAAGATTGCATATACTGCAGCCTTTTTACATAGAAACGGAAGGGTGTTGGACTGGAGGAGGCTACAGAGAGTTGGAGTGTTGAAGTGGCTGGAGGATGTTACAGAGAAATGGAGTGTCGTAGGGGATGGAAGTGGTTACAGGCTTATGGAGGGATGTACAGGATGGAGAATGTTATGGAGATAGTAAATAGTGTTTACATTGGATGAGGTTAGAGGGATATGTGGTGTTGAATGGGCTGGAGGAGGTTGCCAGAATGGGGAGGGTTGTCCTGGCTGGAGGAGGTTAGAGAGGTAGGGAAGGTTGTAGTGTCTGACGAACGTTATAGAGATAGGGAGCGTTGGTGGCGGATGGAGGATGTTACAGAGACAGGGTGCGTTGCAGTGGTCACAGGAGCTTGCAGTCATAGGGATGTTTGTAGGGCCACAGAGAGTGAGAATTGAAGCGGCAATAGGAGTGCACAGGAAGATGGAGTGTTGCAGAGACTAGAAGATGTAATATAAATATGGAGGGTGTAGGTGGAGAGCGCTTGAGGAGTTTAAATAAAGTGGGAATTTTGAAAGGACCAGAGAAGTTTCAAGAGCTAGGGAGGGGTGTAGGAGCTGGAGGAGTTTACAAAGGCAGGGATGTTTTTTGAACTGAAGGAGTTTACATAAATAGGGAGTGGTGTAAGGAATGGTGGATGTTACAGAAAAAAGGAAGGGTTGTAGTGGTCGGAGGAGGTTACAATCATAGGGAGCATTGTAGTACTGGAAAAAGGCTGCACAGCGAGTGGGAATTGAAGGGGATATCGGAGGGAACAGAGATCTGGAGCGTTGTAGTTCTGGACAATATTGCAGAGATAGAGAGGGTTTCAGAGACTGGAGGAGTGATTGTTTCTTATTCATTCATGGTATGCGTTCATCGCTGGCTAGGCCAGCATTTATTGCCCATCACGAATTGCGATTCTTGAACTGCTGCAGTCCATGTGGGGTAGGTACACCCACAGTGGTGTTAGGAAGGGAGTTCCAAGATTTTGACTATGCAGCAGTGAAGGAACGGCAATATAGCTCCAAGTCAGGATGGTGTGTGACTTGGAGGGGAACTTGCAGTTGGTGATTTTCCCAGGAATTTGCTGCCCTTGTCCATCTAGGTGGTAGAGGTCGCGGGGTTAGAAAGTGCTGTCAAGGTTATACAGGGTTGTAGGGTCTGAGGAAGGTTACAGCACAGGAAGTATTGCAGGGTCTGGAGATATTACAGTGATTGAGAGACTTGTATCACTTCTGAAGTTTACACAGAAAGGGACTTCTGATAGAACGAGATGAGTTTATAGAGGCAGGGAGGGGTGTCGGACCTGGAGGTACATACAGAGAAAGGGAGTTTTTTTCGCGCTGGAGGAGTTTGCAGGAATAGGGAGAGGTGTAGGGGCTGGAGGAAGTTAGAGAGACAACAAGGGTAGTAGTGGCCAGAGGAGGTTCCAATCATCGCGAGATTTGTAGGCCTGGAGGAGGTTACACAATCAGCGAGAATTGAAGAGACTGTCAGAGGCTACAGAGATGTGGAGGCTTGTGGTGCTGGGCAAGATTGCAGGGAAAGGAAGGGTTGCAGTGGCCGTGGAACGTTATAACGATACGGATGATTGTACAGGCTAAGGAGGTTCCCAAGGCAGGAAGGATTACAGAAGCTGGAAGATGTTACAGAGATAGGGAGTGTTGAAGGGACTTGAGGAGTTTATAGTGATAAAATGCGTTATAGACTCTTTAATAGGTTGCATAGATAGGGAGGGTAGTAGTTGCTCGCGGATGTTACAGAAGTAAGAAGCGTGATAGGGGCTGGAGGAGATTGTGGTGAATGGCGGATTGTCGAGGCTGGAAGAGTTTGCAGAGCATGGAATTATTCTAGAGGCTGATGGCAGTTACAACCACAGGGAGGTTTGTAGGGACTGGAGCATGTTACACATATAGGGATGGGTGGAGGGCCCGGAGGATCTTACAGAAGTCGGGAGGGTTGTAGTGCTGTGGGAGGATACATAGAAAAGGAGGGCTTACGTGGTGTAGGAGGTTTCAGTTATAGTGAGGGATATAGGGGTTGGAGGAAGTTGCAGATAAACTGAAGGTAGTAGAGTATGCCGGTCGTTATGGTAATAAGAAGGGTTGAAGGGTCTGGAGGAGTTACAAAGATAGGGATGGTTCTCGTGCCTGGAGGATGTTACAGAGGTAAGGATTGTGTCAGCCTGGATATGATAGAAGATTATGCGGATTATGAAGAGAACTGGGTATGGTTGATGGAGGGAAACATTTTCCTGCTGGTGGTGGATTCAAGGCCAATGGGACAGACCCGTCAATCAGGAGTGAATTTAAGAAACTGTTCTTTGCACACAGGATGGCAGGTTTGTGGAACTGTCTTCCAGAAAAATGCAATGAATGCTGGTGTTCAATTAATCATTTTAAATCTGAGCTGGATGGATATTTGATCGCCAAGGGAACTAAGTGGTATGGGGAACTGTGTTCGGATACCAGACTGTTCTGATTGCACTGAATAGCAGAACAGGCTCAAGAGGCTGAAAGGCTTCCTGGTGTTTCTATATATATAAGTATTCATCACACTAAACAGAGCAGGTTGGCTCCAGTTATTCTGTATATTGAATGATTTTCATTCATTTTTGGATGTATTTGCAGACTCACGGTAGATGTGCCTGCCATCCAGGATTATCACAATGACACCAACATCTTCATCTACCCGCTTCTAACCTTCAATTCTCCTCCACATACGGGAAATGGTTCCACTACACAACGGGGTAAATGGATACTGGTTTGTTAGTGTGCGTTTGTGAGATTGCGAGTGTGTGCATGCGTGTGTGTGAGAGCAAGAGAGAAAGAGAGCACGGGTTTGAGCATGAGTGCCTGTCTGAAAGTGTACATATATGAGTGTGAATGTGTGTGTGAGTGCGTGTCTCCGAGAGTGTGTGTACAGATTGTGAATGTGTGTGTAATAGGGAGTGTATGTTTGTGTGTGAGTGTATGTTTGTGAGTGTATAGATTGTGAATATGTGTGTGAGAGATAGTTTATGTTTGTGTGTCAGTGTATGTTTCTGTGTGACGGAGTGTGTGTATGTGTGTGTATGTGAGGCTATGTTTTTGTGTGAGTGACTATGTGTATGTGAGTGTATGTTTTTGTGTGAGTGACTATGTGTATATGAGTGCATGTTTGCGTATGGATGACTGTGTGTATGTGAGTGTATGCTTATGTGTGTGTGTATGTTTTCACAAGCACTACTGTGCAAAATTATGATTTTTTTTATTCCACCAGCTGGAAACATTTTTTTTAAATGGAACTGATAAAAAGTGACTGCTAGCAGGTAAAATTGCCACTGCAATTAGCATCACAACTCCATTGCATCAGGTGGAGACGAATTGTCTGACCAGCCCCTCCAGAAAC
The DNA here is from genome assembly GCF_036365525.1 of Heterodontus francisci. Lineage (NCBI taxonomy): Eukaryota > Metazoa > Chordata > Chondrichthyes > Heterodontiformes > Heterodontidae > Heterodontus > Heterodontus francisci. The sequence continues at coordinate 10,712,971 of NW_027140250.1, read as the reverse complement.
AATGCCCTGGGAATATGGAGTGAATTAATTATCCATTCCCCATTAACAAGACATTAAAGTCAATCCCTTTGGAATTGAGTTGCAAGAGGGAATACACACTAAGCCATAATGTTGAATGAGTGGGCAATGGGCAATGAGGCCGCATGATGTGCTTGTTTAAGTGACTTTTTTCTCACTGTAGAAACCAGACAAGCAACTAGACACCAGCTAGGTAAGGCCCATGTGGGATCTCTCTCTCTCTCTCCCTGTTTCTGTCTCTCTTTCATTCTCCTTCTCTCTCAACCTGATCCAGCTTACAAGCTTCGAACCCTGCCTGCTGACAATACCCATCTCGGCCAATCATTGCTGCAGATCGGCACCCGGTGACTGAACTGTCTCTGTCGCTGTTCTCCAGGAAAATCCGAAACTTGTGGTGTGGGCGGGTCGGGGGGGAGTGGGGTGGGATACAGAGTGGAGGTGCAGTAGGGGTGATGCACAGTGAAATATGCAAGGGAAGCTGAGACAATCTGGAAGGCAGATCGGAGATAGACAGGCTAAGGCAAAAGTGAACAACGAAAGGCTGTATTGCATCTGTTCTAACGCAAGGAGTCTTACTAGCAAGGGAAATGAATTGAGGGCGTCGTTTTACAAATGGGAATTTGTTATTATTGCTATCACACCAAGATGGTGGAGGGAAGGGCAGCTCAATATTACGGGTATAGAACCTTCAGGCGTGACCGGCGAGGGTGTTAATGAGGAGGTGGTGTTGCACTGTTGAACAAGTAGTCAATCACTGCTGTAAGGAGGGATGATATCTTGGAATGTTGCTCAAATGAGGCCAAATGGATAGAAGTTCAAAACAAAAATAGGGCAATCACTTGGCTGGGAGTGCACTCCAGGCTTCCAAACAGTCAGGGAGAGATCGAGGAGCAGATGTGCAGGCAAATCACAGAGAGGTTTACAAAGAATGGGGCAATAATAGTAGAGGATTTCAACTTCCTCAATATCAACTAGGATAGTCATAATGCAAAAAGATTAAAGGGGGCAGAATTCGTAAATTGCATACAGGAGAGCTTTTGGAGTCAACACGTAGAAATGCCGACAAGAGAAGGGGCGGAACTGGACCTAATCCGAGGGAATGAAGCCGGACAAGTGGTACAAGTGTCAGTGGGGGAGCATTTCTGGGATCATGACCATAACTCTGCACGATTTAAGTTATTTATGAAAAAAGACAAAGAGGGACAGAAATTAAAATTCCTGAATTGGGGGAAGGCTGATTTCAATATGATAAAACAGTATCTGGCAGAAGTACACTTGGAACAGCTACTTGTAAGAAAGTTTACATCAGACGAATGGGAGTCATTCAAAAAGGAAATAGTGATAGCTCAGGACCCACACATTGATTGCTGCTGGAGGGCACAGAGTGTGAAAAGGCAGTTTGCTAAGTGATGGAGTTCGGTGAGAAGGGAAACTACAAATTAATTAAAAGAAAATAAATGTTATCATATTAACACTATAGATGGCAAGACAGGTGATATGTCACAGCTGCAGTGTGTGGGAGCTTCTGGGTGCCACGGAAATCCACGGCAACTACATCTGTAGTAAGTGTCTGCTGCGTGAGGTGCTATGCTCATATCCTTCAGCGCGCGGCCGAGCTGCAGAGTCTACGATGCATCAGTGAAGGGAAAAGTTACCTAGACACTTTGTTCCAGAAGGCAGTCCCTATAGATGGGGTCACCTGTTTTGGTCACTGATCAAGGAGAGTGTGACTGCAAGTCAGACAGGGAAGGGGGTCAAGAAGGTAGCAATGCTAGATCCTCGGCCCTTGCAATTGGCAAACAAGTTTGAGGTTCTTGCAGCGAGGGCTGTAGTTTGGATTGGCTGACCGACCGTGGCACCATGGTACATTAAACTGTTCAAGTGGCGGGAGCAAAATCGAATGCAGTTGTAGAGGGGACAGTATAGTGAGAGGGTGGACATTGTTCTCTGCAGCAAAGAGGGAGAGTTCAGAAAGCTGTGTTGCCTTCTGGTGTCGGGGTTCTGGACTCTTCTCAGGGCTGGAGAGTAACTTACAGTGGGATGGGGAGGATCCACTGATCGTGGTCCATGTAGGTACTAACAAAATAAGGAAGAAAAGGAAAGAGCTTCTGCTTAGTCAGTATGAGGAGCCAAGCAACAAATTATGAAACAGAACCACAAATGTACTAATGTCAGGCTTATTACCTGCGCCATGTGCAAACAAATTTAGGTCAAATGAGATTAGAGAAATGTATGTGTGGCTCAAAGACTGTTGGCGAAGTGGATTCCTATCCATGGACTTTGACACCAGAACGGGGGTAAGAGGGGGCTGTATCGACAGTCTGCGCCTGAACCATGCTGGGCCCATAGCTCTAGCGAATCGCATAACTAGGAAAGTAGAGAAGGTTGCAAACTAAAGAGTTGAGGCAAGGAATGATGTGCTCAATCAAAGAGTAGAGACAAGGCAAGAGAGAAAGGGATGAATATGGAAAAGATAAACAGACTGTGACAGGATTGGACAGTAATGACAAATCTAAGCGTAAATCGGCAGACAAGGCTAGAGTTTACAAAAATAATAACAGGACAAAACTAAAGGTTGCGTATCTGAATGCACGTAGCATTTGAAAACAAAACAGATGAACTGATATCGCAAACAGAATTAACTAAACAATCTGATAACCATGATGGAGACATGGGTGCAGGATGACATAGCCTGGAATCTGAATATTGAAGGGGACATGACATTTAGGAAGAACAGGAAGTTAGGAAAATGTGGAAGGATAGCTCTGTTAATTAATGTTGGTATTAGCACATGTGATATGAATGACCTATGCTCAGGAAACTAGGATGTAGTCGCGGTTTAGGTGGAAATGAGAAACGGTAAAGGCAAAAAGTCACCAGTGGGAGAGTTGAACAGCTCCCCGAACAGTAACTCCAATGTAGGACGGCCTATAAAGAAATAAATATTCGGTGCTTGTCAGAAAGGTATGGCGATATTTAAGGGCAGAAATTAATCTACATATAGATTGGAAAAGAAATCAGGTGGGCCAAGGTATCCAAGACGAGAAGTTCATCGAATGTCTTCAGGATAGTTTCTTACAACAGCACGTTCTGGAGCCAACCAGAGAGCAGGCTATACTAGACCTGGTATTGTGCAACAAGATAGGATTAATTAATGAAATCATCGTGGAGTGGCCACGAGGCAGCAGCGAGCATAATATGATTGATTTTTACACTCAGCGTGACGGAGAGAAGAGTGGGTCTAAGACAAGTATTTGAAACTTAAATAAGAACAATTATGAGGGCATGGAAACAGAGCTAGCAAAGGTGAAGTAGCAAAGCAGATTAGGTGCAAGTCAAGGGTGATGCAGTTGCAGAGTTGCAGTTGCAGAACTTTAAGGTGGTATTTCAGAATATACAGAATATATACACTCCAACGAGAAAAAAACAAATTCCAAGGGGAGGACCCACCATCAGTAGTTAACAAAAACCGTTAAAGATAGTATCAAACTGAAAGGAAAAAAAACCATATAATTGTGCAAAGTTGGGTAACAGGTCAGAAGATTGGGCAGAATATAAAAACCAGCAAAGAACGACTAAAATTAATAAAGAGGGGAAAATAGAGCACAAGAGAAAGCTGACGAGAAATATTAAGACAGATAGAAAACGTTTCTGTTTAAAAAAAAGATTCAACCAAAAGATCATTGGTCTTATGGAAAGTGTTTATAGGGAAACAATAAGGGAAAATAAGGAGATGGCAGATGAATTGAACAGATACTTTGCATTGGTCTTTACAATAAAAGATACAAGCAGCATCCCAGAAATAGCTGTAAATCAGGAAATGGAAAGGAAGGAAGAAATGAGAAAATTACAATCACCAGGGGAGTGGTGCAGAACAAATTGTTGGAGTTGCGGAATGACAAGTCCTCGGGTCCTGATGGACTTCATCCTCGGGTCTTTAAAAGAAGTGGCTCGTGAGATAATTGATGCGTTGATTTTCATTTCGCCAAATTCCCTACATTCGGGGAAGATTATATTAGACTGTAAAATATCCAACGTAACTCATTTATTCGGAAAAGGAGGGAGACAGAAAACAGGAAACTATAAGTCAATTAGCTTATCATCTGTCATAGGGAAGATGTTATACATTATTCTTAAAGACGTTATAGAGGGCACTAAGAAAAATTCAAGGGAATCAGGCACCGTCAACATAGTTTGCTGAAAAGGGAATCATGTTTAACCAATTTATTGGAGTTCTTTGAAGAAGTAGCACGTGCTGTGGATAAAGATGGACCTGTGGTTGCACCGTACTTAGATTTGCAGAAGGCATTTGATAAGGTGGCACATCAAAGGTTTCCGTGGAATTTAAAAATTCATAGAGTAGGGGGTAACATTATGGCATGGATCGAAGATTGGTAAGCTAACAGGAAACAGAGAGTAGCATATAATTGCCATTTTCTTGTTGGCAAGATGGAACGAATGGCGTGCCAAAGGGATCAGTGCTGGGACATCAACGTTTCACAATTTATATAAATGACTTGGATCAAGGGACCGATGATATGTTTTCTGAATTTACTGGTGGCACAAAGATAGGTAGGAAAATAAGCTGCAAAGAGGACATCAGGAGGCTACAAAGCGACATAGATAGGTTAAACGAGTGGTCAAATATCCAACAAATGGAGTTAACGAGAAAAAATGTGAAATCGTCCATTTAGGCAGATTAAATAAAAAAATAATCATTTATCTAAATGGTGAGAAATTGCAAAGTGCTCTGGGTGGCCTCGTGCATGAATCACAAAAGATTAGTATGCAGGTACAGCAATTAATAAGGAAAGCTAAAAGACTTTTATCATTTATTGCGAGGGGAACTGCATACAGAAGTAAGAATGCTATGCGTCAGCTTTCCAGGCATTGGTGCGACCACATCTGGATTGCTCTGCACAGTATTGGTCTCCTTATTTAAGGAAGGGCGTAAAAGCATTGTAAGCAGACTACAGAAGGTTTTCATGACTTATACCTGGAATGGGCGAGTTGTCTAATGAAGAATGGTTGGACAGATAGGTTTGTATCGGCCGGATTTAAGAAAAATAAGTGGCGACTTGATTTAAACATAAACGATTCTGAGGGATCTTGACAGTGTGGAAATGAAGCTTCCACTTGTGGGAGAATCTAGAACACGAATCACTGTTGAAAATAAGGAATCGCCCATTTATTACACAGATGAGGGGATTTTATTTTCTCACAAAAGGTTGTGAGTCTTTGGAACTCTCCTCCTCAAAAGGCGGTTGAAGCAGAGTCTTTGAATATTCTTTAAGGTGGAGGTTGATAGATTATTCATAAGCAAGAGGGCAAAATATTATTCAGGGTCGGCGGGAATGTGGAGTTGAGATACAAATCGATCATCCATGGTCTTATTGAATGGTGCAGCTGGCTTTAGGGGCCGAATGGCCCACTCCTGCTCTTAATTCGTATGTTCATATGTAACTGGCTATGCCACGAACAAGTGGTTCCAGAACAGCTGGCAGCTACATTTCAATGTGGAAAACTGTCCAAGTATGCCCTCTCCACAAAAAGGAGGAACAATTGAACCCACTTAATTACGACCACATCAGTGTGCTGTCGGTCATCAGCAAAGTGATGGAATAAACATAGAAACATAGAAAAATAGGAGCAGGAGTAGGCCATTCGGCCCTTCGAGCCTGCTCCACCATTCAATACGATCATGGCCGATCATCCAAACGTAGTAACTTGTTCCCGCTATCTCCCCGTATTCCTCGATCCCATTAGACCTAAGGACTATGTCTAACTCTTTCTTGAATATATTTAATGATTTTCCCCCACCTGCTTTCCATTTGTAGAGTATTCTACGGGTTCACCATTGTCTGGGTGAAGAAATCTCTCCTCATCTCAGAAGTAAATGGATTACCCCTTATCCTTAGACTATGACCCCTGGTCCTGGACTCCCCCGCCATCGGGCACATCCTTCCTGCATCAAGACAGCCCAGTCCTGTTAGGATTTTGCAGGTTTCTATGCGATCCCCTCTCATTCTTCTAAACTCGAGCAAACACAAGCCTAATCGACCCAACTCTCTTCATAAGTCATTCCTGCCATCCCAGGAATCAGTCTGGTGAACCTTCGCTGCACGCCCTCCATAGCAAGAATACCCTTGCTCAGCGAAGGAGACTAAATCTGCGCACAATACTAAAGAAGTGGTCTCACCAAGGCCTTGTGTAATTGCAGCAAGACATCCTTGCTCATGTACTCGAACCTTCTCGCTCTGAAGGCCAACATAACATTTGCCATTTTTTACTGCCTCCTGCACTTGCATGCTTACGTTCAGCGACTGGAACTAAGGCTGCCCCTCAAACTAAGGCAGCCCCTCAAAATAAGGCAGACCCTCAAACTAAGGCAACACATCAAAATAATGAAACACATCAAAATAATGCAACACCTCAAACGAAGGCAACACCTCAAACCAAGGCAACACCTCAAACTAAGGAAACACCTCAAACTTAGGCAACAGTCAAACTAAGGCAACACCTCAAACTAAGGCAACACCTCAAACTAAGGAAACACCTCAAACTTAGGCAACAGTCAAACTGAGGCAACACCTCAAACTAAGGCAACAGTCAAACTAAGGGAACCGTCAAACTAATGCAACACCTCAAACTAATGCAACACCTCAAACGAAGGCGAAACCTCAAACTAAGGCAAAACCTCAAACTAAGGCAACACCTCAAACTAAGGCAAAACCTCAAACCAAGGCAAAACCTCAAACTAAGGCAACCCTCAAACTAAGGCAAACCTCAAACTAAGGCAACCCTCAATCAAAGGAAACCCTCAATCAAAGGAAACCCTCAATCAAAGGCAACCCTCAAACAAAGGCAACACCTCAAACTAAGGCAACACTTCAAACTAAGGCAACACCTCAAACTAAGGCAGCCGTCAAATAAAGGCAACACCTCAAATTAAGGCAGCACATCAAACTAAGGCAACACATCAAACTAAGGCAACACATCAAACTAAGGCAGCACATCAAACTAAGGCAACACCTCAAACTAAGGCAACACATCAAACGAAGGCAACACATCAAACTGAGGCAACACATCAAACTAAGGCAACACATCAAACTAAGGTAACAGCGCAAACTAATGCCATACCTCAAACTAATGCAATACCTCAAACTAAGGCAACACCTCAAACTAAGGCAACACCTCAAACTAAGGCAACACCGCAAACTAAGGCAACACCTCAAAATAGGCCAACACCTCAAACAAAGGCTCCCATCAAACTAAGCAATATCTCAAACTAAGGCAACACCTAAAACTAATGCAACACCTCAAACAAAGGCTGCCATCAAACTAAGCAATATCTCAAACAAAGGCAATCCTCAATCTAAGGCAAACCTCAGACTGAGGCAGCAGTCAATACATGGCAACTTTCAATTTAAGACAACCCACAAACTAAAGCAACACCTGAAACTAAGGCAACCCATAAACGAAGGCAATTCCTCAAACTAAAGCAATTCCTCAAACTAAGGCAACCCTCAAACTAACGCAACCCTCAAACTAACGCAACCCTCAAACGAACGCAACCCTCAAAGTAAGGCAACCCTCAAACTAAGGCAACCCTCAAACTAAGGCAACGCTCAAACTAAGGCAACGCTCAAACTAAGGCAACCCTCAACAAAGGCAACACCTCAAACGAAGGCAACATCTCAAACGAAGGCAACACCTCAAACTAAGACAACACCTCAAACTAAGGCAACACCTCAAACTTAGGCAACACCTCAAACTTAGGCAACACCTCAAACTGAGGCAACAGTCAAACTAAGGCAACACCTCAAACTAAGGCAACACCTCAAACGAAGGCAACACCTCAAACTAAGGCAACACATCAAACTGAGGCAACACCTCAAACTAAGGCAACCGTCAAACAAATGCAACACCTCAAACGAAGGCAACACCTCAAGCTAAGGCAACACCTGAAACTAAGGCAACACCTCAAACTAAGGAAACACTTCAAACTTAGGCAACAGTCAAACTAAGGCAACACCTCAAACTAAGGCAACAGTCAAACTGAGGGAACCGTCAAAGTAATGCAACACCTCAAACTAATGCAACACCTCAAACTAAGGCAAAACCTCAAACTAAGGCAAAACCTCAAACTAAGGCAAACCCTCAAACTAAGGCACCCCTCAAACTAAGGCAACCCTCAAACTAAGGGAACTCTCAATCAAAGGAAACCCTCAATCAAAGGAAGCCCTCAATCAAAGGCAACCCTCAAACAAAGGCAACACCTCAAACTAAGGCAACACCTCAAACTAAGGCAACACCTCAAACTGAGGCAACACCTCAAACTAAGGCAACACCTCAAACTAAGGCAGCCGTCAAATAAAGGCAACACCTCAAATTAAGGCAACACATCAAACGAAGGCAACACATCAAACGAAGGCAACACATCAAACTAAGGCAACACATCAAACGAAGACAACACATCAAACTAAGGCAACACATCAAACTAAGGCAACCCTCCAACTAATGCCATACCTCAAACTAATGCAGTACCTCAAACTAATGCAACACCTCAAACTGAGGCTACACCTCAAACTAAGGCAACACCTCAAACTAAGGCAACACCTCAAAACAGGCCAACAACTCAAACAAAGGCTCCCATCAAACTAAGCAATATCTCAAACTAAGGCAACACCTAAAACTAATGCAACACCTCAAACAAAGGCTACCATCAAACTAAGCAATATCTCAAACTAAGGCAATCCTCAATCTAAGGTAAACCTCAGACTGAGGCAGCAGTCAATACAAGGCAACTCTCAATTTAAGACAACCCTCAAACTAATGCAACACCTGAAACTCAGGCAACCCATAAACGAAGGCAATTCCTCAAACTAAGGCAATTCCTCAAACTAAGGCAACCCTCAAACAAGGGCAACCCTCAAACTAATGCAACCCTCAAACTAGCGCAACTCTCAAACTAAGGCAACCCTCAAACTAAGGCAACGCTCAAACTAAGGCAACGCTCAAACTAAGGCAAATCTCAACAAAGGCAACCCCTCAAACAAAGGCAACCCCTCAAACAAAGGCAACCCTCAAACTAAGGAAACCCTCAAACTAAGGGAACCCTCAAACTGAGGCAACACCTCAAAATGAGGCAACACCTCAAACTAAGGCAACAGCTCAAACTGAGGCAACACCTCAAACTAATGCAATACCTCAAACTCAGGCAAAACCTCAAACTAAGGCAAAACCTCAAACTAAGGCAACCCTCAAACTAACGCAACCCTCAAACTAACGCAACCCTCAAACGAACGCAACCCTCAAAGTAAGGCAACCCTCAAACTAAGGCAACACTCAAACTAAGGCAACCCTCAAACTAAGGCAACGCTCAAACTAAGGCAACGCTCAAAGTAAGGCAACCCTCAACAAAGGCAACACCTCAAACGAAGGCAACATCTCAAACGAAGGCAACACCTCAAGCTAAGGCAACACCTGAAACTAAGGCAACACCTCAAACTAAGGAAACACTTCAAACTTAGGCAACAGTCAAACTAAGGCAACCCTCAAACTAAGGCAACGCTCAAACTAAGGCAACGCTCAAACTAAGGCAACCCTCAACAAAGGCAACACCTCAAACGAAGGCAACATCTCAAACGAAGGCAACACCTCAAACTAAGACAACACCTCAAACTAAGGCAACACCTCAAACTTAGGCAACACCTCAAACTTAGGCAACACCTTAAACTGAGGCAACAGTCAAACTAAGGCAACACCTCAAACTAAGGCAACACCTCAAACGAAGGCAACACCTCAAACTAAGGCAACACATCAAACTGAGGCAACACCTCAAACTAAGGCAACCGTCAAACAAATGCAACACCTCAAACGAAGGCAACACCTCAAACGAAGGCAACAACTCAAGCTAAGGCAACACCTGAAACTAAGGCAACACCTCAAACTAAGGAAACACTTCAAACTTAGGCAACAGTCAAACTAAGGCAACACCTCAAACTAAGGCAACAGTCAAACTGAGGGAACCGTCAAAGTAATGCAACACCTCAAACTAATGCAACACCTCAAACTAAGGCAAAACCTCAAACTAAGGCTAAACCTCAAACTAAGGCAAAACCTCAAACTAAGGCAACCCTCAAACTACGGCAACCCTCAAACTAAGGCAACTCTCAATCAAAGGAAACCCTCAATCAAAGGAAGCCCTCAATCAAAGGCAACCCTCAAACAAAGGCAACACCTCAAACTAAGGCAACACCTCAAACTAAGGCAACACCTCAAACTGAGGCAACACCTCAAACTAAGGCAACACCTCAAACTAAGTCAGCCGTCAAATAAAGGCAACACCTCAAATTAAGGCAACACATCAAACGAAGGCAACACATCAAACGAAGGCAACACATCAAACTAAGGCAACACATCAAACTAAGGCAACACATCAAACTAAGGCAACACATCAAACTAAGGCAACCCTCCAACTAATGCCATACCTCAAACTAATGCAGTACCTCAAACTAATGCAACACCGCAAACTGAGGCAACACCTCAAACTAAGGCAACACCTCAAACTGAGGCAACACATCAAAATAGGCCAACACCTCAAACAAAGGCTCCCATCAAACTAAGCAATATCTCAAACTAAGGCAATCCTCAATCTAAGGCAAACCTCAGACTGAGGCAGCAGTCAATACAAGGCAACTCTCAATTTAAGACAACCCTCAAACGAATGCAACACCTGAAACTCAGGCAACCCATAAACGAAGGCAATTCCTCAAACTAAGGCAATTCCTCAAACTAAGGCAACCCTCAAACAAGGACAACCCTCAAACTAATGCAACCCTCAAACTAGCGCAACCCTCAGCCTAAGGCAACCCTCAAACTAAGGCAACGCTCAAACTAAGGCAACGCTCAAACTAAGGCAAATCTCAACAAAGGCAACCCCTCAAACAAAGGCAACCCCTCAAACAAAGGCAACCCTCAAACTAAGGAAACCCTCAAACTAAGGGAACCCTCAAACTGAGGCAACACCTCAAACTGAGGCAACACCTCAAACTAAGGCAACAGCTCAAACTGAGGCAACACCTCAAACTAATGCAATACCTCAAACTCAGGCAAAACCTCAAACTAAGGCAAAACCTCAAACTAAGGCAACACCTCAAACTAAGGCAAAATCTCAAACTAAGGCAAAACCTCAAACTAAGGCAACCCTCAAACTAAGGCAACCCTCAAACTAAGGCAACCCTCAATCAAAGGAAACCCTCAATCAAAGGAAACCCTCAATCAAAGGCAACCATCAAACAAAGGGAACACCTCACACTAAGGCACCACCTCAAACTAAGACAACACCTCAAACTAAGGCAGCCGTCAAATAAAGGCAACACCTCAAATTAAGGCAACACATCAAACTAAGGCAACACATCAAACTAAGGCAACACATCAAACTAAGGCAACCCTCCAACTAATGCCATACCTCAAACTAATGCAATACCTCAAACTAATGCAACACCTCAAACTAAGGCAATACCGCAAACTAAGGCAACACCTCAAAATAGGCCAACACCTCAAACAAAGGCTCCCATCAAACTAAGCAATATCTCAAACTAAGGCAACACCTAAAACTAATGCAACACCTCAAACAAAGGCTACCATCAAACTAAGCAATATCTCAAACTAAGGCAATCCTCAATCGAAGGCAAACCTCAGACTGAGGCAGCAGTCAATACAAGGCAACTCTCAATTTAAGACAACCCTCAAACTAATGCAACACCTGAAACTAAGGCAACCCATAAACGAAGGCAATTCCTCAAACTAAGGCAATTCCTCAAACTAAGGCAACCCTCGAACTAACGCAACCCTCAAACTAACGCAACCCTCAAACAAAGGCAACCCTCAAACTAAGGCAACGCTCAAACTAAGGCAACGCTCAAACTAAGGCAACCCTCAACAAAGGCAACACCTCAAACGAAGGCAACACCACAAACGAAGGCAACACCTCAAACTAAGACAACACCTCAAACTAAGGCAACACCTCAAACTAAGGCAACAGTCAAACTAAGGCAACACCTCAAACTGAGGCAACACCTCAAACTGAGGCAACAGTCAAACTAAGGCAACACCTCAAACTAAGGCAACACCTCAAACGAAGGCAACTCCTCAAACTCAGGCAACACCTCAAACTAAGGCAACTCCTCAAACTAAGGCAACACATCAAACTAAGGCAACACCTCAAACTAAGGCAACGCTCAAACTAAGGCAACGCTCAAACTAAGGCAACCCTCAACAAAGGCAACACCTCAAACGAAGGCAACACCTCAAACTTAGGCAACACCTCAAACTTAGGCAACACCTCAAACTGAGGCAACACCTCAAACTAAGGCAACACCTCAAACTAAGGCAACACCTCAAATGAAGGCAACACCTCAAACGAAGGCAACACCTCAAACTCAGGCAACACCTCAAACTAAGGCAACACCTCAAACTAAGGCAACACATCAAACTAAGGCAACACCTCAAACTAAGGCAACCGTCAAACAAATGCAACACCTCAAACGAAGGCAACACCTCAAACGAAGGCAACACCTCAAGCTAAGGCAACACCTCAAACTAAGGCAACACCTCAAACTAAGGAAACACTTCAAACTTAGGCAACACCTCAAACTAAGGCAACACCTCAAACTAAGGCAACAGTCAAACTAAGGGAACCGTCAAACTAATGCAACACCTCAAACTAATGCAACACCTCAAACTGAGGCAAAACCTCAAACTAAGGCAAAACCTCAAACTAAGGCAAAACCTCAAACTAAGGCAACCCTCAAACTAACGCAACCCTCAAACTAACGCAACCCTCAAACGAACGCAACCCTCAAAGTAAGGCAACCCTCAAACTAAGGCAACACTCAAACTAAGGCAACCCTCAAACTAAGGCAACGCTCAAACTAAGGCAACGCTCAAAGTAAGGCAACCCTCAACAAAGGCAACACCTCAAACGAAGGCAACATCTCAAACGAAGGCAACACCTCAAGCTAAGGCAACACCTGAAACTAAGGCAACACCTCAAACTAAGGAAACACTTCAAACTTAGGCAACAGTCAAACTAAGGCAACCCTCAAACTAAGGCAACGCTCAAACTAAGGCAACGCTCAAACTAAGGCAACCCTCAACAAAGGCAACACCTCAAACGAAGGCAACATCTCAAACGAAGGCAACACCTCAAACTAAGACAACACCTCAAACTAAGGCAACACCTCAAACTTAGGCAACACCTCAAACTTAGGCAACACCTTAAACTGAGGCAACAGTCAAACTAAGGCAACACCTCAAACTAAGGCAACACCTCAAACGAAGGCAACACCTCAAACTAAGGCAACACATCAAACTGAGGCAACACCTCAAACTAAGGCAACCGTCAAACAAATGCAACACCTCAAACGAAGGCAACACCTCAAACGAAGGCAACAACTCAAGCTAAGGCAACACCTGAAACTAAGGCAACACCTCAAACTAAGGAAACACTTCAAACTTAGGCAACAGTCAAACTAAGGCAACACCTCAAACTAAGGCAACAGTCAAACTGAGGGAACCGTCAAAGTAATGCAACACCTCAAACTAATGCAACACCTCAAACTAAGGCAAAACCTCAAACTAAGGCAAAACCTCAAACTAAGGCAAAACCTCAAACTAAGGCAACCCTCAAACTAAGGCAACCCTCAAACTAAGGCAACTCTCAATCAAAGGAAACCCTCAATCAAAGGAAGCCCTCAATCAAAGGCAACCCTCAAACAAAGGCAACACCTCAAACTAAGGCAACACCTCAAACTAAGGCAAAACCTCAAACTGAGGCAACACCTCAAACTAAGGCAACACCTCAAACTAAGGCAGCCGTCAAATAAAGGCAACACCTCAAATTAAGGCAACACATCAAACGAAGGCAACACATCAAACGAAGGCAACACATCAAACTAAGGCAACACATCAAACTAAGGCAACACATCAAACTAAGGCAACACATCAAACTAAGGCAACCCTCCAACTAATGCCATACCTCAAACTAATGCAGTACCTCAAACTAATGCAACACCGCAAACTGAGGCAACACCTCAAACTAAGGCAACACCTCAAACTGAGGCAACACATCAAAATAGGCCAACACCTCAAACAAAGGCTCCCATCAAACTAAGCAATATCTCAAACTAAGGCAATCCTCAATCTAAGGCAAACCTCAGACTGAGGCAGCAGTCAATACAAGGCAACTCTCAATTTAAGACAACCCTCAAACAAATGCAACACCTGAAACTCAGGCAACCCATAAACGAAGGCAATTCCTCAAACTAAGGCAATTCCTCAAACTAAGGCAACCCTCAAACAAGGACAACCCTCAAACTAATGCAACCCTCAAACTCGCGCAACCCTCAGCCTAAGGCAACCCTCAAACTAAGGCAACGCTCAAACTAAGGCAACGCTCAAACTAAGGCAAATCTCAACAAAGGCAACCCCTCAAACAAAGGCAACCCCTCAAACAAAGGCAACCCTCAAACTAAGGAAACCCTCAAACTAAGGGAACCCTCAAACTGAGGCAACACCTCAAACTGAGGCAACACCTCAAACTAAGGCAACAGCTCAAACTGAGGCAACACCTCAAACTAATGCAATACCTCAAACTCAGGCAAAACCTCAAACTAAGGCAAAACCTCAAACTAAGGCAACACCTCAAACTAAGGCAAAATCTCAAACTAAGGCAAAACCTCAAACTAAGGCAACCCTCAAACTAAGGCAACCCTCAAACTAAGGCAACCCTCAATCAAAGGAAACCCTCAATCAAAGGAAACCCTCAATCAAAGGCAACCATCAAACAAAGGGAACACCTCACACTAAGGCACCACCTCAAACTAAGCCAACACCTCAAACTAAGGCAGCCGTCAAATAAAGGCAACACCTCAAATTAAGGCAACACATCAAACTAAGGCAACACATCAAACTAAGGCAACACATCAAACTAAGGCAACCCTCCAACTAATGCCATACCTCAAACTAATGCAATACCTCAAACTAATGCAACACCTCAAACTAAGGCAATACCGCAAACTAAGGCAACACCTCAAAATAGGCCAACACCTCAAACAAAGGCTCCCATCAAACTAAGCAATATCTCAAACTAAGGCAACACCTAAAACTAATGCAACACCTCAAACAAAGGCTACCATCAAACTAAGCAATATCACAAACTAAGGCAATCCTCAATCGAAGGCAAACCTCAGACTGAGGCAGCAGTCAATACAAGGCAACTCTCAATTTAAGACAACCCTCAAACTAATGCAACACCTGAAACTAAGGCAACCCATAAACGAAGGCAATTCCTCAAACTAAGGCAATTCCTCAAACTAAGGCAACCCTCGAACTAACGCAAACCTCAAACTAACGCAACCCTCAAACAAAGGCAACCCTCAAACTAAGGCAACGCTCAAACTAAGGCAACGCTCAAACTAAGGCAACCCTCAACAAAGGCAACACCTCAAACGAAGGCAACACCACAAACGAAGGCAACACCTCAAACTAAGACAACACCTCAAACTAAGGCAACACCTCAAACTAAGGCAACAGTCAAACTAAGGCAACACCTCAAACTGAGGCAACACCTCAAACTGAGGCAACAGTCAAACTAAGGCAACACCTCAAACTAAGGCAACACCTCAAACGAAGGCAACTCCTCAAACTCAGGCAACACCTCAAACTAAGGCAACTCCTCAAACTAAGGCAACACATCAAACTAAGGCAACACCTCAAACTAAGGCAACGCTCAAACTAAGGCAACGCTCAAACTAAGGCAACCCTCAACAAAGGCAACACCTCAAACGAAGGCAACACCTCAAACTTAGGCAACACCTCAAACTTAGGCAACACCTCAAACTGAGGCAACACCTCAAACTAAGGCAACACCTCAAACTAAGGCAACACCTCAAATGAAGGCAACACATCAAACGAAGGCAACACCTCAAACTCAGGCAACACCTCAAACTAAGGCAACACCTCAAACTAAGGCAACACATCAAACTAAGGCAACACCTCAAACTAAGGCAACCGTCAAACAAATGCAACACCTCAAACGAAGGCAACACCTCAAACGAAGGCAACACCTCAAGCTAAGGCAACACCTCAAACTAAGGCAACACCTCAAACTAAGGAAACACTTCAAACTTAGGCAACACCTCAAACTAAGGCAACACCTCAAACTAAGGCAACAGTCAAACTAAGGGAACCGTCAAACTAATGCAACACCTCAAACTAATGCAACACCTCAAACTGAGGCAAAACCTCAAACTAAGGCAAAACCTCAAACTAAGGCAACTCTCAATCAAAGGAAACCCTCAATCAAAGGAAGCCCTCAATCAAAGGCAACCGTCAAACAAAGGCAACACCTCAAACTAAGGCAACACCTCAAACTAAGGCAGCCGTCAAATAAAGGCAACACCTTAAATTAAGGCAACACATCAAACTAAGGCAACACATCAAACTAAGGCAACACATCAAACTAAGGCAACACATCAAACGAAGGTAACACATCATACTAAGGCAACACATCAAACTAAGGCAACACATCAAACTAAGTCAACCCTCCAACTAATGCCATACCTCAAACTAATGCAGTACCTCAAACTAATGCAACACCTCAAACTAAGGCAACACCTCAAACTAAGGCAACACCTCAAAATAGGCCAACACCTCAAACAAAGGCTCCCATCAAACTAAGCAATATCTCAAACTAAGGCAATCCTCAATCTAAGGCAAACCTCAGACTGAGGCAGCAGTCAATACAAGGCAACTCTCAATTTAAGACAACTCTCAAACGAATGCAACACCTGAAACTAAGGCAACCCATAAACGAAGGGAATTCCTCAAACTGAGGCAATTCCTCAAACTAAGGCAACCCTCAAACTAAGGCAACCCTCAAACTAATGCAACCCTGAAACTAACGCAACCCTCAAACTGAGGCAACGCTCAAACTAAGGCAACGCTCAAACTAAGGCAACCCTCAACAAGGGCAACCCCTCAAACAAAGGCAACCCCTCAAACAAAGGTAACCCTCAAACTAAGGGAACCCTCAAACTAAGGGAACCCTCAAATTAAGGCAACACCTCAGACTAAGGCAACACCTCAAACTAAGGCAGCCCAAAGACTAAGGCAACGCCTCAAACGTAGGCAACGCCTCAAACTGAGGCAACGCCTCAAACTGAGGCAGCGCCTCAATCTAAGGCAACGACTCAATCTAAGGCAACCCTTAAAATATGGCAATGCTCAAACTAATGCAGACCCTCAAACTGAGGCAACCATCAAACCTAGGCACCCCTCAAACTAATGCAACACCTGAATCCAAGGCAACCCTTAAAATATGGCAACTCTCAAACTAATGCAGACCCTCAAACTAATTCAGACCCTGAAACTAAGGCAACCCTCAAACAGATGCAGCTCCTTAAACTAAGGCAACACCTCAAACTAAGGCAGCACATCAAACTAAAGGAACCATCAAACTAAGGGAACCCTCAAACTAAGGGAACCCTCAAACAAAGGCAACCCACGAACGAAGGCTGCAACTCAAACTAAAGCAAGACCTCAAACTAATGCAACACCTCAAACTAATGCAATACCTCAAACTAATACAACACCTCAAACTAATGCATCTCCTCAAACTAAGGAAACCGTCAATCAAAGGCAGCACCTCATACTCAGGCAACACCTCAAACTAAGGCGGCCCCTCTAACTAAGGCGGCCCCTCAAACTAAGGCAACACCTCAAACTAAGGCAACACCTCAAACTTTGGCAACACCTCAAACTAAGGCAACACCTGAAACTAAGGCAACCCCTCAAACAGATGCAGCGCCTTAAACTAAGGCAACACCTTAAACTAATGCAACACCTCAAACTAAGGGAACCCTCAAATTAAGGGAACCCTCAAACTAAGGGAACCCTCAAACAAAGGCAACCCACTAACGAAGGCTGCAACTCAAAGTAAAGCAACACCTCAAACTAATGCAACACCTCAAACTAATGCAACTCCTCAAACTAATGCAACACCTCAAACTAATGCAACACCTCAAACAAAGGAAACCGTCAATCAAAGGCAACACCTCATACTCAGGCAACACCTCAAACTAAGGCGGCCCCTCAAACTTAGGCGGCCGCTCAACCTAAGGCAACACCTCAATCTAAGGCAACACCTCAAACCAATGCAACACCTCAAACTAAGGCAACACCTCAAACTAAGGCAACACCTGAAACTAAGGCAACCCCTCAAACAGATGCAGCCCCTTAAACTAAGGCAACACATCAAACTCAGGCAACACCTCTAACTAAGGGAACCCTCAAACTAAGGCAACCCAATAACGAAGGCTGCAACTCAAACTAAAGCAACCCCTCAAACTAATGCAACACCTCAAACTCATGCAACACCTCAAACTAATGCAACACCTCAAACTAATGCAACACCTCAAACTAAGGCAACACCTGAAACTAAGGCAACCCCTCAAACAGATGAAGCCCCTTAAACTAAGGCAACACCTCAAACTCAGGCAACACCTCTAACTAAGGGAACCCTCAAACTAAGGCAACCCACTAACGAAGGCTGCAACTCAAACTAATGCAACACCTCAAACTAATGCAACACCTCAAACTAATGCAACTCCTCAAACTCATGCAACACCTCAAACTAATGCAACACCTCAAACTAATGCAAAACCTCAAACTAATGCAGCACCTCAAACTAATGAAACACCTCAAAGTAAGGAAACCGTCAATCAAAGGCAACACCTCATACTCAGGCAACACCTCAAACTAAGGCGGCCCCTCAAACTAAGGCGGACCCTCAAACTAAGGCGGCTCCTCAAACTAAGGCAGCCCCTCAAACTGAGGCAGCCCCTCAAACTAAGGCAACACATCAAAATAATGCAACACATCAAAATAATGCAACACCTCAAACTAAGGCAACACCTCAAACTAAGGCAACACCTCAAAGTAAGGCAACACCTCAAACTGAGGCAACCGTCAAACTAATGGAACCCTTAAACTAAGGCAACACCTCAAACTAAGGCAACACCTCAAACTAAGGCAACACCTGAAACTAAGGCAACCCCTCAAACAGATGCAGCCCCTTAAACTAAGGCAACACCTCAAACTAATGCAACACCTCAAACTAAGGGAACCCTCAAACTAAGGCAATCCCTCAAACTAAGGGAAGCCTCAGACTAAGGGAACCCTCAAACTAAGGGAACCCTCAAACAAAAGCAACCCACTAACGAAGGCTGCAACTCAAACTTAAGCAACACCTCAAACTAATGCAACACCACAAACTAATGCAACACCTCAAACTAATGCAACACATCAAACTAAGGAAACCGTCAATGAAAGGCCACACCTCGTACTCAGGCAACACCTCAAACTAAGGCGGCCCCTCAAACTAAGGCGGCCCCTCAAACTAAGGCAACACCTCAAACTAAGGCAACACCTCAAACCAATGCAACACCTCAAACTAAGGCAACACCTCAAACTAATGTAACACCTGAAACTAAGGCAACCCCTCAAACAGATGCAGCCTCTTAAATTAAGGCAACACCTCAAACTAAGGCAACACCTCAAACTAAGGGAACACTCAAATTAAGGTAACCCTCAAACAAAGGCAACCCACTAACGAAGGCTGCAACTCAAACTAATGCAACACCTCAAACTAATGCAACACCAAAAACTAAGGCAACACCTCAAAATAATGCAACACCTCAAACTAATGCAACACCTCAATCTATGCAACACCTCAAACTAATGCAACACCTCAAACCAATGCAACACCTCAAAGTAATGCAACACCTCCAACTAATGTAACACCTCAAACTAATGCAACACCTCAAACTAATGAAACTCCTCAAACTAAGGAAACCGTCAATCAAAGGCAGCACCTCATACTCAGTCAACACCTCAAACTAAGGCGGCCCCTCAAACTAAGGCGGCCCCTCAAACTAAGGCTGCCCCTCAAACTAAGGCAGCCCCTCAAACTAAGGCAGCCCTTCAAACTAAGGCAACACATCAAAATAATGCAACACATCAAAATAATGCAACACCTCAAACTAAGGCAACACCTTAAACTAAGGCAACACCTCAAACTAAGGCAAAACCTCAAAGTAAGGCAACACCTCAAACTGAGACAACCGTCAAACTAATGGAACACTCAAACTAAGGCAACACCTCAAACTATGTCAACACCTCAAACTAAGGCAACACCTCAAACAAAAGCAACTCTCAAACTAAGGCAACTCTCACACTAAGGCAACACCTCAAACTAAGGCAACACCTCAAACTAATGCAACACCTCAAACGAATGAAACACCTCAAACTAAGGAAACCGTCAATCAAAGGCAGCACCTCATACTCAGGCAACACCTCAAACTAAGGCGGCCCCTCAAACTAAGGCGGCCCCTCAAACTAAGGCGGCCCCTCAAACTAAGGCTGCCCCTCAAACTAAGGCAGCCCCTCAAACTAAGGCAGCCCCTCAAAGTAAGGCAACACATCAAAACAATGCAACACATCAAAATAATGCAACACCTCAAACTAAGGCAACACCTCAAACGAAGGCAACAACTCAAACTAAGGCAAAACCTCAAAGTAAGGCAACACCTCAAACTGAGACAACCGTCAAACTGATGGAACACTCAAACTAAGGCAACACCTCAAACTAAGTCAACACCTCAAACTAAGGCAACACCTCAAACAAAGGCAACTCTCAAACTAAGGCAACTCTCACACTAAGGCAACACCTCAAACTAAGGCAACTCCTCAAACTAAGGCAACACCTCAAACTAAGGCAACACCTCAAACTAAGGCAACGCTCAAACTAAGGCAACGCTCAAACTAAGGCAACCCTCAACAAAGGCAACACCTCAAACGAAGGCAACACCTCAAACTTAGGCAACACCTCAAACTTAAGCAACACCTCAAACTGAGGCAACACCTCAAACTAAGGCAACACCTCAAACTAAGGCAACACCTCAAATGAAGGCAACACCTCAAACGAAGGCAACACCTCAAACTCAGGCAACACCTCAAACTAAGGCAACACCTCAAACTAAGGCAACACATCAAACTAAGGCAACACCTCAAACTAAGGCAACCGTCAAACAAATGCAACACCTCAAACGAAGGCAACACCTCAAACGAAGGCAACACCTCAAGCTAAGGCAACACCTCAAACTAAGGCAACACCTCAAACTAAGGAAACACTTCAAACTTAGGCAACACCTCAAACTAAGGCAACACCTCAAACTAAGGCAACAGTCAAACTAAGGGAACCGTCAAACTAATGCAACACCTCAAACTAATGCAACACCTCAAACTGAGGCAAAACCTCAAACTAAGGCAAAACCTCAAACTAAGGCAACTCTCAATCAAAGGAAACCCTCAATCAAAGGAAGCCCTCAATCAAAGGCAACCGTCAAACAAAGGCAACACCTCAAACTAAGGCAACACCTCAAACTAAGGCAGCCGTCAAATAAAGGCAACACCTTAAATTAAGGCAACACATCAAACTAAGGCAACACATCAAACTAAGGCAACACATCAAACGAAGGTAACACATCATACTAAGGCAACACATCAAACTAAGGCAACACATCAAACTAAGTCAACCCTCCAACTAATGCCATACCTCAAACTAATGCAGTACCTCAAAGTAATGCAACACCTCAAACTAAGGCAACACCTCAAACTAAGGCAACACCTCAAAATAGGCCAACACCTCAAACAAAGGCTCCCATCAAACTAAGCAATATCTCAAACTAAGGCAATCCTCAATCTAAGGCAAACCTCAGACTGAGGCAGCAGTCAATACAAGGCAACTCTCAATTTAAGACAACTCTCAAACGAATGCAACACCTGAAACTAAGGCAACCCATAAACGAAGGGAATTCCTCAAACTGAGGCAATTCCTCAAACTAAGGCAACCCTCAAACTAAGGCAACCCTCAAACTAATGCAACCCTGAAACTAACGCAACCCTCAAACTGAGGCAACGCTCAAACTAAGGCAACGCTCAAACTAAGGCAACCCTCAACAAGGGCAACCCCTCAAACAAAGGCAACCCCTCAAACAAAGGTAACCCTCAAACTAAGGGAACCCTCAAACTAAGGGAACCCTCAAATTAAGGCAACACCTCAGACTAAGGCAACACCTCAAACTAAGGCAGCCCAAAGACTAAGGCAACGCCTCAAACGTAGGCAACGCCTCAAACTGAGGCAACGCCTCAAACTGAGGCAGCGCCTCAATCTAAGGCAACGACTCAATCTAAGGCAACCCTTAAAATATGGCAATGCTCAAACTAATGCAGACCCTCAAACTGAGGCAACCATCAAACCTAGGCACCCCTCAAACTAATGCAACACCTGAATCCAAGGCAACCCTTAAAATATGGCAACTCTCAAACTAATGCAGACCCTCAAACTAATTCAGACCCTGAAACTAAGGCAACCCTCAAACAGATGCAGCTCCTTAAACTAAGGCAACACCTCAAACTAAGGCAGCACATCAAACTAAAGGAACCATCAAACTAAGGGAACCCTCAAACTAAGGGAACCCTCAAACAAAGGCAACCCACGAACGAAGGCTGCAACTCAAACTAAAGCAAGACCTCAAACTAATGCAACACCTCAAACTAATGCAATACCTCAAACTAATACAACACCTCAAACTAATGCATCTCCTCAAACTAAGGAAACCGTCAATCAAAGGCAGCACCTCATACTCAGGCAACACCTCAAACTAAGGCGGCCCCTCTAACTAAGGCGGCCCCTCAAACTAAGGCAACACCTCAAACTAAGGCAACACCTCAAACTTTGGCAACACCTCAAACTAAGGCAACACCTGAAACTAAGGCAACCCCTCAAACAGATGCAGCGCCTTAAACTAAGGCAACACCTTAAACTAATGCAACACCTCAAACTAAGGGAACCCTCAAATTAAGGGAACCCTCAAACTAAGGGAACCCTCAAACAAAGGCAACCCACTAACGAAGGCTGCAACTCAAAGTAAAGCAACACCTCAAACTAATGCAACACCTCAAACTAATGCAACTCCTCAAACTAATGCAACACCTCAAACTAATGCAACACCTCAAACAAAGGAAACCGTCAATCAAAGGCAACACCTCATACTCAGGCAACACCTCAAACTAAGGCGGCCCCTCAAACTTAGGCGGCCGCTCAACCTAAGGCAACACCTCAATCTAAGGCAACACCTCAAACCAATGCAACACCTCAAACTAAGGCAACACCTCAAACTAAGGCAACACCTGAAACTAAGGCAACCCCTCAAACAGATGCAGCCCCTTAAACTAAGGCAACACATCAAACTCAGGCAACACCTCTAACTAAGGGAACCCTCAAACTAAGGCAACCCAATAACGAAGGCTGCAACTCAAACTAAAGCAACCCCTCAAACTAATGCAACACCTCAAACTCATGCAACACCTCAAACTAATGCAACACCTCAAACTAATGCAACACCTCAAACTAAGGCAACACCTGAAACTAAGGCAACCCCTCAAACAGATGAAGCCCCTTAAACTAAGGCAACACCTCAAACTCAGGCAACACCTCTAACTAAGGGAACCCTCAAACTAAGGCAACCCACTAACGAAGGCTGCAACTCAAACTAATGCAACACCTCAAACTAATGCAACACCTCAAACTAATGCAACTCCTCAAACTCATGCAACACCTCAAACTAATGCAACACCTCAAACTAATGCAAAACCTCAAACTAATGCAGCACCTCAAACTAATGAAACACCTCAAAGTAAGGAAACCGTCAATCAAAGGCAACACCTCATACTCAGGCAACACCTCAAACTAAGGCGGCCCCTCAAACTAAGGCGGACCCTCAAACTAAGGCGGCTCCTCAAACTAAGGCAGCCCCTCAAACTAAGGCAGCCCCTCAAACTAAGGCAACACATCAAAATAATGCAACACATCAAAATAATGCAACACCTCAAACTAAGGCAACACCTCAAACTAAGGCAACACCTCAAAGTAAGGCAACACCTCAAACTGAGGCAACCGTCAAACTAATGGAACCCTCAAACTAAGGCAACACCTCAAACTAAGGCAACACCTCAAACTAAGGCAACACCTGAAACTAAGGCAACCCCTCAAACAGATGCAGCCCCTTAAACTAAGGCAACACCTCAAACTAATGCAACACCTCAAACTAAGGGAACCCTCAAACTAAGGCAATCCCTCAAACTAAGGGAAGCCTCAGACTAAGGGAACCCTCAAACTAAGGGAACCCTCAAACAAAAGCAACCCACTAACGAAGGCTGCAACTCAAACTTAAGCAACACCTCAAACTAATGCAACACCACAAACTAATGCAACACCTCAAACTAATGCAACACATCAAACTAAGGAAACCGTCAATGAAAGGCCACACCTCGTACTCAGGCAACACCTCAAACTAAGGCGGCCCCTCAAACTAAGGCGGCCCCTCAAACTAAGGCAACACCTCAAACTAAGGCAACACCTCAAACCAATGCAACACCTCAAACTAAGGCAACACCTCAAACTAATGTAACACCTGAAACTAAGGCAACCCCTCAAACAGATGCAGCCTCTTAAATTAAGGCAACACCTCAAACTAAGGCAACACCTCAAACTAAGGGAACACTCAAATTAAGGTAACCCTCAAACAAAGGCAACCCACTAACGAAGGCTGCAACTCAAACTAATGCAACACCTCAAACTAATGCAACACCAAAAACTAAGGCAACACCTCAAAATAATGCAACACCTCAAACTAATGCAACACCTCAATCTATGCAACACCTCAAACTAATGCAACACCTCAAACCAATGCAACACCTCAAAGTAATGCAACACCTCCAACTAATGTAACACCTCAAACTAATGCAACACCTCAAACTAATGAAACTCCTCAAACTAAGGAAACCGTCAATCAAAGGCAGCACCTCATACTCAGTCAACACCTCAAACTAAGGCGGCCCCTCAAACTAAGGCGGCCCCTCAAACTAAGGCGGCCCCTCAAACTAAGGCTGCCCCTCAAACTAAGGCAGCCACTCAAACTAAGGCAGCCCTTCAAACTAAGGCAACACATCAAAATAATGCAACACATCAAAATAATGCAACACCTCAAACTAAGGCAACACCTTAAACTAAGGCAACACCTCAAACTAAGGCAAAACCTCAAAGTAAGGCAACACCTCAAACTGAGACAACCGTCAAACTAATGGAACACTCAAACTAAGGCAACACCTCAAACTATGTCAACACCTCAAACTAAGGCAACACCTCAAACAAAAGCAACTCTCAAACTAAGGCAACTCTCACACTAAGGCAACACCTCAAACTAAGGCAACACCTCAAACTAATGCAACACCTCAAACGAATGAAACACCTCAAACTAAGGAAACCGTCAATCAAAGGCAGCACCTCATACTCAGGCAACACCTCAAACTAAGGCGGCCCCTCAAACTAAGGCGGCCCCTCAAACTAAGGCGGCCCCTCAAACTAAGGCTGCCCCTCAAACTAAGGCAGCCCCTCAAACTAAGGCAGCCCCTCAAAGTAAGGCAACACATCAAAACAATGCAACACATCAAAATAATGCAACACCTCAAACTAAGGCAACACCTTAAACTAAGGCAACAACTCAAACTAAGGCAAAACCTCAAAGTAAGGCAACACCTCAAACTGAGACAACCGTCAAACTGATGGAACACTCAAACTAAGGCAACACCTCAAACTAAGTCAACACCTCAAACTAAGGCAACACCTCAAACTAAGGCAACACCTCAAACTAATGCAACACCTCAACTAATGCAACAACTCAAACTAAGGCAACACCTCAAACTAAGGCAACACCTCAAACTAAGGCAACACCTCAATCTAAGGCATCACCTCAAACTCAGGCAACACCTCAAACTAAGGCAACACCTCAAACTAAGGCAACACCTCAAAGTAAGGGAAACCTCAAAC
Source organism: Heterodontus francisci (assembly GCF_036365525.1). Classification (NCBI taxonomy): domain Eukaryota; kingdom Metazoa; phylum Chordata; class Chondrichthyes; order Heterodontiformes; family Heterodontidae; genus Heterodontus; species Heterodontus francisci. The sequence goes on along the minus strand of NW_027140250.1, from coordinate 10,686,936 downwards.
TAATGCAACACCTCAAACTAAGGCAACCCCTCAAACTGAGGCAACCCCTCAAACATATGCAGCCCCTCAAACGTATGCAGCCCCTTAAACCAACGCAACACCTCAAACTAAGGCAATCCTCAATCTAAGGCAACCCCTCAAACTAATGCAACACCTGAAACTAAGGCAACCCCTCAAACAGATGCAACCCCTTAAACTAACGCAACAACTCAAACTAAGGCAACACCTCAAAATAAGGGAACCCTCAAACTAAGGGAACCCTCAAACTAAGGGAATCCACTAACGAAGGCTGCAACTCAAACTAAAGCAACACCTCAAACTAAGTCAACCTTCAAACTAAGGCAGCCCGTCAAACGAAGGCAACACCTCAAACTAAGACAACCCTCAAACTAAGGCAACCTCAAACTAAGGCAACCCTCAAACTAAGGCAGCCCCTCAAACTAAGGCAGCCCCTCAAACGAAGGCAGCACCTCAAACTAAGGCAACAACTCAAACGAAGGCAACAACACAAACTAAGGCAACAACTCAAACTAAGGCAACAACTCAAACTGAGGCAACACCTCAAACTAAAGCAACACCTCAAACTAAGGCAACACCTCAAACAAATGCAACACCTCAAACTGAGGCAAAACCACAAACTAAGGGAGCACTCAATCTAAGGCAACGCGTCAAACTAAGGCAACCCTCAAACTAAGGCAGCCTCTCAAACTAAGGCAGCCCCTCAAACTAAGGCAGCCCCTCAAACTAAGGATACCCCTCAAACTAAGGCAGCCCCTCAAACTGAGGCAGCACCTCAAAGTAAGGCAGCACTTCAAACTAAGGCAGCACCTCATACTAAGGCAGCACCTCAAACTAAGTCAGCACCTCAAACGAAGGCAGCAAATCAAACTAATGCAGCACCTCAAACGAAGGCAACACCTAAAACTAAGGCAGCACCACAAACGAAGGGAACCCTCAATCTGAGGCAACACCTCAAACTGAGGCAACAACTCAAACTAAGGCAACACCTCAAACTAAGGCAACCTTCAAACAAATGCAACACCTCAAAGGAATGCAACACCTCAAACGAAGGCAACACCTCAAACGAAGGCTACACCTCAAACTAAGGCAACACCTCAAACTAAGGCAACATCTCAAACTAATGCAACACCTCAAACTAATGCAACACCTCAAACTAAGGGAACCGTCAATCAAAGGCAGCAGCTCATACTCAGGCAACACCTCAAACTAAGGCGGCCCCTCAAACTAAGGCGGCCACTCAAACTAAGGCGGCCCCTCAAACTAAGGCTGTCCCTCAAACTAAGGCAGCCCCTCAAACTGAGGCAGCCCCTCAAACTAAGGCAACACATCAAAACAATGCAACACATCAAAATAATGCAACACCTCAAACTAAGGCAACACCTTAAACTAAGGCAACACCTCAAACTCAGGCAAAACCTCAAAGTAAGGCAACACCTCAAACTGAGACAACCGTCAAACTAATGGAACACTCAAACTAAGGCAACACCTCAAACTAAGTCAACACCTCAAACTAAGGCAACACCTCAAACAAAGGCAACTCTCAAACTAAGGCAACTCTCACACTAAGGCAACACCTCAAACTAAGGCAACACCTCAAACTAATGCAACACCTCAAACTAATGCAACAACTCAAACTAAGGCAACACCTCAAACTAAGGCAACACCTCAAACTAAGGCAACACCTCAAACTAAGGCATCACCTCAAACTCAGGCAACACCTCAAACTAAGGCAACACCTCAAACTAAGGCAACACCTCAAAGTAAGGGAAACCTCAAACTAATGCAACACCTCAAACTAAGGCAACCCCTCAAACTGAGGCAACCCCTCAAACATATGCAGCCCCTCAAACGTATGCAGCCCCTTAAACCAACGCAACACCTCAAACTAAGGCAATCCTCAATCTAAGGCAACCCCTCAAACCAATGCAACACCTGAAACTGAGGCAACCCCTCAAACAGATGCAACCCCTTAAACTAACGCAACACCTCAAACTAAGGTAACACCTCAAAATAAGGGAACCCTCAAACTAAGGGAACCCTCAAACTAAGGGAACCCACTAACGAAGGCTGCAACTCAAACTAAAGCAACACCTCAAACTAAGTCAACCTTCAAACTAAGGCAGCCCGTCAAACGAAGGCAACACCTCAAACTAAGACAACCCTCAAACTAAGGCAACCTCAAACTAAGGCAACCCTCAAACTAAGGCAGCCCCTCAAACTAAGGCAGCCCCTCAAACTAAGGCAGCCCCTCAAACTAAGGCAACACATCAAAACAATGCAACACATCAAAATAATGCAACACCTCAAACTAAGGCAACACCTTAAACTAAGGCAACACCTCAAACTCAGGCAAAACCTCAAAGTAAGGCAACACCTCAAACTGAGACAACCGTCAAACTAATGGAACACTCAAACTAAGGCAACACCTCAAACTAAGTCAACACCTCAAACTAAGGCAACACCTCAAACAAAGGCAACTCTCAAACTAAGGCAACTCTCACACTAAGGCAACACCTCAAACTAAGGCAACACCTCAAACTAATGCAACACCTCAAACTAATGCAACAACTCAAACTAAGGCAACACCTCAAACTAAGGCAACACCTCAAACTAAGGCAACACCTCAAACTAAGGCATCACCTCAAACTCAGGCAACACCTCAAACTAAGGCAACACCTCAAACTAAGGCAACACCTCAAAGTAAGGGAAACCTCAAACTAATGCAACACCTCAAACTAAGGCAACCCCTCAAACTGAGGCAACCCCTCAAACATATGCAGCCCCTCAAACGTATGCAGCCCCTTAAACCAACGCAACACCTCAAACTAAGGCAATCCTCAATCTAAGGCAACCCCTCAAACTAATGCAACACCTGAAACTGAGGCAACCCCTCAAACAGATGCAACCCCTTAAACTAACGCAACACCTCAAACTAAGGTAACACCTCAAAATAAGGGAACCCTCAAACTAAGGGAACCCTCAAACTAAGGGAACCCACTAACGAAGGCTGCAGCTCAAACTAAAGCAACACCTCAAACTAAGTCAACCTTCAAACTAAGGCAGCCCGTCAAACGAAGGCAACACCTCAAACTAAGACAACCCTCAAACTAAGGCAACCTCAAACTAAGGCAACCCTCAAACTAAGGCAGCCCCTCAAACTAAGGCAGCCCCTCAAACGAAGGCAGCACCTTAAACTAAGGCAACAACTCAAACGAAGGCAACAACACAAACTAAGGCAACAACTCAAACTAAGGCAACAACTCAAACTGAGGCAACACCTCAAACTACGGCAACAACTCAAACTAAAGCAACACCTCAAACTAAGGCAACACCTCAAACTAATGCAACACCTCAAACTAATGCAACACCTCAAACGAATGAAACACCTCAAACTAAGGAAACCGTCAATCAAAGGCAACACCTCAAACTAAGGCGGCCCCTCAAACTAAGGCGGCCCCTCAAACTAAGGCGGCCCCTCAAACTAAGGCTGCCCCTCAAACTAAGGCAGCCCCTCAAACTAAGGCAGCCCCTCAAACTAAGGCAACACATCAAAACAATGCAACACATCAAAATAATGCAACACCTCAAACTAAGGCAACACCTTAAACTAAGGCAACACCTCAAACTAAGGCAAAACCTCAAAGTAAGGCAACACCTCAAACTGAGACAACCGTCAAACTAATGGAACACTCAAACTAAGGCAACACCTCAAACTAAGTCAACACCTCAAACTAAGGCAACACCTCAAACAAAGGCAACTCTCAAACTAAGGCGTCTCTCACACTAAGGCAACACCTCAAACTAAGGCAACACCTCAAACTAATGCAACACCTCAAACTAATGCAACAACTCAAACTAAGGCAACACCTCAAACTAAGGCAACACCTCAAACTAAGGCAACACCTCAAACTCAGGCATCACCTCAAACTCAGGCAACACCTCAAACTAAGGCAACACCTCAAACTAAGGCAACACCTCAAAGTAAGGGAAACCTCAAACTAATGCAACACCTCAAACTAAGGCAACCCCTCAAACTGAGGCAACCCCTCAAACATATGCAGCCCCTCAAACGTATGCAGCCCCTTAAACCAACGCAACACCTCAAACTAAGGCAATCCTCAATCTAAGGCAACCCCTCAAACTAATGCAACACCTGAAACTAAGGCAACCTCTCAAACAGATGCAACCCCTTAAACTAACGCAACACCTCAAACTAAGGCAACACCTCAAAATAAGGGAACCCTCAAACTAAGGGAACCCTCAAACTAAGGGAACCCACTAACGAAGGCTGCAACTCAAACTAAAGCAACACCTCAAACTAAGTCAACCTTCATACTAAGGCAGCCCGTCAAACGAAGGCAACACCTCAAACTAAGACAACCCTCAAACTAAGGCAACCTCAAACTAAGGCAACCCTCAAACTAAGGCAGCCCCTCAAACTAAGGCAGCCCCTCAAACGAAGGCAGCACCTCAAACTAAGGCAACAACTCAAACGAAGGCAACAACACAAACTAAGGCAACAACTCAAACTAAGGCAACAACTCAAACTGAGGCAACACCTCAAACTACGGAAACAACTCAAACTAAAGCAACACCTCAAACTAAGGCAACACCTCAAACAAATGCAACACCTCAAACTGAGGCAAAACCACAAACGAAGGGAGCACTCAATCTAAGGCAACGCGTCAAACTAAGGCAACCCTCAAACTAAGGCAGCCTCCCAAACTAAGGCAGCCCCTCAAACTAAGGCAGCCCCTCAAACTAAGGATACCCCTCAAACTAAGGCAGCCCCTCAAACTAAGGCAGCACCTCAAAGTAAGGCAGCACTTCAAACTAAGGCAGCACCTCATACTAAGGCAGCACCTCAAACTAAGTCAGCACCTCAAACGAAGGCAGCAAATCAAACTAATGCAGCACCTCAAACGAAGGCAACACCTAAAACTAAGGCAGCACCACAAACGAAGGGAACCCTCAATCTGAGGCAACACCACAAACTGAGGCAACAACTCAAACTAAGGCAACACCTCAAACTAAGGCAACCTTCAAACAAATGCAACACCTCAAAGGAATGGAACACCTCAAACGAAGGCAACACCTCAAACGAAGGCAACACCTCAAACGAAGGCAACACCTCAAACTAAGGCAACATCTCAAACTAAGGAAACACCTCAAACTTAGGCAACAGTCAAACTAAGGCAACACCTCAAACTAAGGCAACACTCAACTAAGGGAACCTTCAAACTAATGCAACACCTCAAACTAATGCAACACCTCAAACTACGGCAAAACCTTAAACCTCAAACTAAGGCAAAATCTCAAACTAAGGCAAAACCTCAAACTAAGACAAAACCTCAAACTAAGGCAACCCTCAAACTAAGGCAACCCTCAATCAAAGGAAACCCTCAATCAAAATAATCCCTCAATCAAAGGCAACCCTCAAACAAAGGCAACATCTCAAACAAAGGCAACACCTCAAACTAAGGCAACACCTCAATCTAAGGCAGCCGTCAAATAAAGGCAACACCTCAAATTAAGGCAACACCTCAACCTAAAGCAACCGGCAAACAAATGCAACACCTCAAACGAAGGCAACACCTCAAACGAAGGCAAGACCTCAAACGAAGGCAACACCTCAAACTAAGACAACACCTCAAACTAAGGCAACACCTCAAACTAAGGCAACACCTCAAACTAAGGCAACCTTCAATCAAATGCAACACCTCAAAGGAAAGCAACACCTCAAACGAAGGCAACACCTCAAACGAAGGCAACACCTCAAACGAAGGCAACACCTCAAACTAAGGCAACACCTCAAACTAAGGCAACATCTCAAACTAAGGAAAAACCTCAAACTTAGGCAACAGTCAAACTAAGGCAACACCTCAAACTAAGGCAACACTCAAACTAAGGGAACCGTCAAACTAATGCAACACCTCAAACTAATGCAACACCTCAAACTAAGGCAAAACCTTAAACCTCAAACTAAGGCAAAACCTCAAACTAAGGCAAAACCTCAAACTAAGACAATACCTCAAACTAAGGCAACCCTCAAACTAAGGCAACCCTCAATCAAAGGAAACCCTCAATCAAAATAAACCCTCAATCAAAGGCAACCCTCAAACAAAGGCAACATCTCAAACAAAGGCAACACCTCAAACTAAGGCAACACCTCAATCTAAGGCAGCCGTCAAATAAAGGCAACACCTCAAATTAAGGCAACACCTCAACCTAAGGCAACCGTCAAACAAATGCAACACCTCAAACGAAGGCAACACCTCAAACGAAGGCAAGACCTCAAACGAAGGCAACACCTCAAACTAAGACAACACCTCAAACTAAGGCAACACCTCAAACTAAGGCAACACCTCAAACGTAGGCAACACCTCAAACTTAGGCAACACCTCAAACTTAGGCAACACCTCAAACTAAGGCAACAGTCAAACTCAGGCAACACCTCAAACTGAGGCAACACCTCAAACGAAGGCAACACCTCAAACGACGAAGGCAACACCTCAAACTAAGGCAACACCTCAAACGAAGGCAACAACTCAAAGTAAGGCAACACCTCAAACTAAGGCAACCGTCAAACAAATGCAACACCTCAAACGAAGGCAAGACCTCAAACGAAGGCAACACATCAAACGAAGGCAACACCTCAAACTAAGGCAACACCTCAAACTAAGGAAACACCGCAAACTTAGGCAACAGTCAAACTAAGGCACCACCTCAAACTAAGGCAACAGTCAAACTAAGGGAACCGTCAAACTAATGCAACACCTCAAACTAATGCAACACCTCAAACTAAGGCTAAACCTCAAACTAAGGCAAAACCTCAAACTAAGGCAAAACATCAAACAAATGCAACACCTCAAAGGAATGGAACACCTCAAACGAAGGCAACACCTCAAACGAAGGCAACACCTCAAACGAAGGCAACACCTCAAACTAAGGCAACATCTCAAACTAAGGAAACACCTCAAACTTAGGCAACAGTCAAACTAAGGCAACACCTCAAACTAAGGCAACACTCAACTAAGGGAACCTTCAAACTAATGCAACACCTCAAACTAATGCAACACCTCAAACTACGGCAAAACCTTAAACCTCAAACTAAGGCAAAATCTCAAACTAAGGCAAAACCTCAAACTAAGACAAAACCTCAAACTAAGGCAACCCTCAAACTAAGGCAACCCTCAATCAAAGGAAACCCTCAATCAAAATAAACCCTCAATCAAAGGCAACCCTCAAACAAAGGCAACATCTCAAACAAAGGCAACACCTCAAACTAAGGCAACACCTCAATCTAAGGCAGCCGTCAAATAAAGGCAACACCTCAAATTAAGGCAACACCTCAACCTAAAGCAACCGGCAAACAAATGCAACACCTCAAACGAAGGCAACACCTCAAACTAAGGCAAAACCTCAAACTAAGACAACCCTCAAACTAAGGCAACCTCAAACTAAGGCAACCCTCAAACTAAGGCAGCCCCTCAAACTAAGGCAGCCCCTCAAACTAAGGCAGCCCCTCAAACTAAGGCAACACATCAAAACAATGCAACACATCAAAATAATGCAACACCTCAAACTAAGGCAACACCTTAAACTAAGGCAACACCTCAAACTCAGGCAAAACCTCAAAGTAAGGCAACACCTCAAACTGAGACAACCGTCAAACTAATGGAACACTCAAACTAAGGCAACACCTCAAACTAAGTCAACACCTCAAACTAAGGCAACACCTCAAACAAAGGCAACTCTCAAACTAAGGCAACTCTCACACTAAGGCAACACCTCAAACTAAGGCAACACCTCAAACTAATGCAACACCTCAAACTAATGCAACAACTCAAACTAAGGCAACACCTCAAACTAAGGCAACACCTCAAACTAAGGCAACACCTCAAACTAAGGCATCACCTCAAACTCAGGCAACACCTCAAACTAAGGCAACACCTCAAACTAAGGCAACACCTCAAAGTAAGGGAAACCTCAAACTAATGCAACACCTCAAACTAAGGCAACCCCTCAAACTGAGGCAACCCCTCAAACATATGCAGCCCCTCAAACGTATGCAGCCCCTTAAACCAACGCAACACCTCAAACTAAGGCAATCCTCAATCTAAGGCAACCCCTCAAACTAATGCAACACCTGAAACTGAGGCAACCCCTCAAACAGATGCAACCCCTTAAACTAACGCAACACCTCAAACTAAGGTAACACCTCAAAATAAGGGAACCCTCAAACTAAGGGAACCCTCAAACTAAGGGAACCCACTAACGAAGGCTGCAGCTCAAACTAAAGCAACACCTCAAACTAAGTCAACCTTCAAACTAAGGCAGCCCGTCAAACGAAGGCAACACCTCAAACTAAGACAACCCTCAAACTAAGGCAACCTCAAACTAAGGCAACCCTCAAACTAAGGCAGCCCCTCAAACTAAGGCAGCCCCTCAAACGAAGGCAGCACCTTAAACTAAGGCAACAACTCAAACGAAGGCAACAACACAAACTAAGGCAACAACTCAAACTAAGGCAACAACTCAAACTGAGGCAACACCTCAAACTACGGCAACAACTCAAACTAAAGCAACACCTCAAACTAAGGCAACACCTCAAACTAATGCAACACCTCAAACTAATGCAACACCTCAAACGAATGAAACACCTCAAACTAAGGAAACCGTCAATCAAAGGCAACACCTCAAACTAAGGCGGCCCCTCAAACTAAGGCGGCCCCTCAAACTAAGGCGGCCCCTCAAACTAAGGCTGCCCCTCAAACTAAGGCAGCCCCTCAAACTAAGGCAGCCCCTCAAACTAAGGCAACACATCAAAACAATGCAACACATCAAAATAATGCAACACCTCAAACTAAGGCAACACCTTAAACTAAGGCAACACCTCAAACTAAGGCAAAACCTCAAAGTAAGGCAACACCTCAAACTGAGACAACCGTCAAACTAATGGAACACTCAAACTAAGGCAACACCTCAAACTAAGTCAACACCTCAAACTAAGGCAACACCTCAAACAAAGGCAACTCTCAAACTAAGGCGTCTCTCACACTAAGGCAACACCTCAAACTAAGGCAACACCTCAAACTAATGCAACACCTCAAACTAATGCAACAACTCAAACTAAGGCAACACCTCAAACTAAGGCAACACCTCAAACTAAGGCAACACCTCAAACTCAGGCATCACCTCAAACTCAGGCAACACCTCAAACTAAGGCAACACCTCAAACTAAGGCAACACCTCAAAGTAAGGGAAACCTCAAACTAATGCAACACCTCAAACTAAGGCAACCCCTCAAACTGAGGCAACCCCTCAAACATATGCAGCCCCTCAAACGTATGCAGCCCCTTAAACCAACGCAACACCTCAAACTAAGGCAATCCTCAATCTAAGGCAACCCCTCAAACTAATGCAACACCTGAAACTAAGGCAACCTCTCAAACAGATGCAACCCCTTAAACTAACGCAACACCTCAAACTAAGGCAACACCTCAAAATAAGGGAACCCTCAAACTAAGGGAACCCTCAAACTAAGGGAACCCACTAACGAAGGCTGCAACTCAAACTAAAGCAACACCTCAAACTAAGTCAACCTTCATACTAAGGCAGCCCGTCAAACGAAGGCAACACCTCAAACTAAGACAACCCTCAAACTAAGGCAACCTCAAACTAAGGCAACCCTCAAACTAAGGCAGCCCCTCAAACTAAGGCAGCCCCTCAAACGAAGGCAGCACCTCAAACTAAGGCAACAACTCAAACGAAGGCAACAACACAAACTAAGGCAACAACTCAAACTAAGGCAACAACTCAAACTGAGGCAACACCTCAAACTACGGAAACAACTCAAACTAAAGCAACACCTCAAACTAAGGCAACACCTCAAACAAATGCAACACCTCAAACTGAGGCAAAACCACAAACGAAGGGAGCACTCAATCTAAGGCAACGCGTCAAACTAAGGCAACCCTCAAACTAAGGCAGCCTCCCAAACTAAGGCAGCCCCTCAAACTAAGGCAGCCCCTCAAACTAAGGATACCCCTCAAACTAAGGCAGCCCCTCAAACTAAGGCAGCACCTCAAAGTAAGGCAGCACTTCAAACTAAGGCAGCACCTCATACTAAGGCAGCACCTCAAACTAAGTCAGCACCTCAAACGAAGGCAGCAAATCAAACTAATGCAGCACCTCAAACGAAGGCAACACCTAAAACTAAGGCAGCACCACAAACGAAGGGAACCCTCAATCTGAGGCAACACCACAAACTGAGGCAACAACTCAAACTAAGGCAACACCTCAAACTAAGGCAACCTTCAAACAAATGCAACACCTCAAAGGAATGGAACACCTCAAACGAAGGCAACACCTCAAACGAAGGCAACACCTCAAACGAAGGCAACACCTCAAACTAAGGCAACATCTCAAACTAAGGAAACACCTCAAACTTAGGCAACAGTCAAACTAAGGCAACACCTCAAACTAAGGCAACACTCAACTAAGGGAACCTTCAAACTAATGCAACACCTCAAACTAATGCAACACCTCAAACTACGGCAAAACCTTAAACCTCAAACTAAGGCAAAATCTCAAACTAAGGCAAAACCTCAAACTAAGACAAAACCTCAAACTAAGGCAACCCTCAAACTAAGGCAACCCTCAATCAAAGGAAACCCTCAATCAAAATAATCCCTCAATCAAAGGCAACCCTCAAACAAAGGCAACATCTCAAACAAAGGCAACACCTCAAACTAAGGCAACACCTCAATCTAAGGCAGCCGTCAAATAAAGGCAACACCTCAAATTAAGGCAACACCTCAACCTAAAGCAACCGGCAAACAAATGCAACACCTCAAACGAAGGCAACACCTCAAACGAAGGCAAGACCTCAAACGAAGGCAACACCTCAAACTAAGACAACACCTCAAACTAAGGCAACACCTCAAACTAAGGCAACACCTCAAACTAAGGCAACCTTCAATCAAATGCAACACCTCAAAGGAATGCAACACCTCAAACGAAGGCAACACCTCAAACGAAGGCAACACCTCAAACGAAGGCAACACCTCAAACTAAGGCAACACCTCAAACTAAGGCAACATCTCAAACTAAGGAAAAACCTCAAACTTAGGCAACAGTCAAACTAAGGCAACACCTCAAACTAAGGCAACACTCAAACTAAGGGAACCGTCAAACTAATGCAACACCTCAAACTAATGCAACACCTCAAACTAAGGCAAAACCTTAAACCTCAAACTAAGGCAAAACCTCAAACTAAGGCAAAACCTCAAACTAAGACAATACCTCAAACTAAGGCAACCCTCAAACTAAGGCAACCCTCAATCAAAGGAAACCCTCAATCAAAATAAACCCTCAATCAAAGGCAACCCTCAAACAAAGGCAACATCTCAAACAAAGGCAACACCTCAAACTAAGGCAACACCTCAATCTAAGGCAGCCGTCAAATAAAGGCAACACCTCAAATTAAGGCAACACCTCAACCTAAGGCAACCGTCAAACAAATGCAACACCTCAAACGAAGGCAACACCTCAAACGAAGGCAAGACCTCAAACGAAGGCAACACCTCAAACTAAGACAACACCTCAAACTAAGGCAACACCTCAAACTAAGGCAACACCTCAAACGTAGGCAACACCTCAAACTTAGGCAACACCTCAAACTTAGGCAACACCTCAAACTAAGGCAACAGTCAAACTCAGGCAACACCTCAAACTGAGGCAACACCTCAAACGAAGGCAACACCTCAAACGACGAAGGCAACACCTCAAACTAAGGCAACACCTCAAACGAAGGCAACAACTCAAAGTAAGGCAACACCTCAAACTAAGGCAACCGTCAAACAAATGCAACACCTCAAACGAAGGCAAGACCTCAAACGAAGGCAACACATCAAACGAAGGCAACACCTCAAACTAAGGCAACACCTCAAACTAAGGAAACACCGCAAACTTAGGCAACAGTCAAACTAAGGCACCACCTCAAACTAAGGCAACAGTCAAACTAAGGGAACCGTCAAACTAATGCAACACCTCAAACTAATGCAACACCTCAAACTAAGGCTAAACCTCAAACTAAGGCAAAACCTCAAACTAAGGCAAAACATCAAACAAATGCAACACCTCAAAGGAATGGAACACCTCAAACGAAGGCAACACCTCAAACGAAGGCAACACCTCAAACGAAGGCAACACCTCAAACTAAGGCAACATCTCAAACTAAGGAAACACCTCAAACTTAGGCAACAGTCAAACTAAGGCAACACCTCAAACTAAGGCAACACTCAACTAAGGGAACCTTCAAACTAATGCAACACCTCAAACTAATGCAACACCTCAAACTACGGCAAAACCTTAAACCTCAAACTAAGGCAAAATCTCAAACTAAGGCAAAACCTCAAACTAAGACAAAACCTCAAACTAAGGCAACCCTCAAACTAAGGCAACCCTCAATCAAAGGAAACCCTCAATCAAAATAAACCCTCAATCAAAGGCAACCCTCAAACAAAGGCAACATCTCAAACAAAGGCAACACCTCAAACTAAGGCAACACCTCAATCTAAGGCAGCCGTCAAATAAAGGCAACACCTCAAATTAAGGCAACACCTCAACCTAAAGCAACCGGCAAACAAATGCAACACCTCAAACGAAGGCAACACCTCAAACGAAGGCAAGACCTCAAACGAAGGCAACACCTCAAACTAAGACAACACCTCAAACTAAGGCAACACCTCAAACTAAGGCAACACCTCAAACTAAGGCAACCTTCAAACAAATGCAACACCTCAAAGGAATGCAACACCTCAAACGAAGGCAACACCTCAAACGAAGGCAACACCTCAAACGAAGGCAACACCTCAAACTAAGGCAACACCTCAAACTAAGGCAACATCTCAAACTAAGGAAAAACCTCAAACTTAGGCAACAGTCAAACTAAGGCAACACCTCAAACTAAGGCAACACTCAAACTAAGGGAACCGTCAAACTAATGCAACACCTCAAACTAATGCAACACCTCAAACTAAGGCAAAACCTTAAACCTCAAACTAAGGCAAAACCTCAAACTAAGGCAAAACCTCAAACTAAGACAATACCTCAAACTAAGGCAACCCTCAAACTAAGGCAACCCTCAATCAAAGGAAACCCTCAATCAAAATAAACCCTCAATCAAAGGCAACCCTCAAACAAAGGCAACATCTCAAACCAAGGCAACACCTCAAACTAAGGCAACACCTCAATCTAAGGCAGCCGTCAAATAAAGGCAACACCTCAAATTAAGGCAACACCTCAACCTAAGGCAACCGTCAAACAAATGCAACACCTCAAACGAAGGCAACACCTCAAACGAAGGCAAGACCTCAAACGAAGGCAACACCTCAAACTAAGACAACACCTCAAACTAAGGCAACACCTCAAACTAAGGCAACACCTCAAACGTAGGCAACACCTCAAACTTAGGCAACATCTCAAACTTAGGCAACACCTCAAACTAAGGCAACAGTCAAACTCAGGCAACACCTCAAACTGAGGCAACACCTCAAACGAAGGCAACACCTCAAACGACGAAGGCAACACCTCAAACTAAGGCAACACCTCAAACGAAGGCAACAACTCAAAGTAAGGCAACACCTCAAACTAAGGCAACCGTCAAACAAATGCAACACCTCAAACGAAGGCAAGACCTCAAACGAAGGCAACACATCAAACGAAGGCAACACCTCAAACTAAGGCAACACCTCAAACTAAGGAAACACCGCAAACTTAGGCAACAGTCAAACTAAGGCACCACCTCAAACTAAGGCAACAGTCAAAGTAAGGGAACCGTCAAACTAATGCAACACCTCAAACTAATGCAACACCTCAAACTAAGGCTAAACCTCAAACTAAGGCAAAACCTCAAACTAAGGCAAAACATCAAACTAAGGCAAAACCTCAAACTAAGGCAACCCTCAAACTAAGGCAACCCTCAAACTAAGGCAACCCTCAATCAAAGGAAACCCTCAATCAAAGGAAACCCTCAATCAAAGGCAACCCTCAAACAAAGGCAACACCTCAAACTAGGGCAACACCTCAAACTAAGGCAACACCTCAAACTCAGGCAACGCTCAAACTAAGGCAACGCTCAAACTAAGGCAACCCTCAACAAAGGCAACACCTCAAACTTAGGCAACACCTCAAACTTAGGCAACACCTCAAACTGTGGCAACAGTCAAACTAAGGCAACACCTCAAACTAAGGCAACACCTCAAACGAAGGCAACACCTCAAATGAAGGCAACACCTCAAACGAAGGCAACACCTCAAACTAAGGCAACACCTCAAACTAAGGCAACACATCAAACGAAGGCAACACCTCAAACGAAGGCAACACGTCAAACGAAGGCAACACCTCAAGCTGAGGCAACACCTCAAACTAAGGCAACACCGCAAACTAAGGAAACACTTCAAACTAAGGCAACACATCAAACCAGGGCAACACATCAAACGAAGGCAACACATCAAACTGAGGCAACACATCAGACTAAGGCAACACATCAAACTAAGGCAACACCGCAAACTAATGCCATACCTCAAACTAATGTAATACCTCAAACTAATGCAACACCTCAAACTGAGGCAACACCTCAAACTAAGGCAACACCGCAAACTAAGGCAACACCTCAAAATAGGACAACACCTCAAACAAAGGCTCCCATCAAACTAAGCAATATCTCAAACTAAGGCAACACCTAAAACTAATGCAACACCTCAAACAAAGGCTACCATCAAACTAAGCAATATCTCAGACTAAGGCAATCCTCAATCTAAGGTAAACCTCAGACTGAGGCAGCAGTCAATACAAGGCAACTCTCAATTTAAGACAACCTTCAAACTAATGCAACACCTGAAACTAAGGCAACCCATAAACGAAGGCAATTCCTCAAAATAAGGCAATTCCTCAAACTAAGGCAACCCTCAAACTAACGCACACCTCAAACTAACGCAACCCTCAAACTAAGGCAACCCTCAAACTAAGGCAACGCTCAAACGAAGGCAACGCTCAAACTAAGGCAACGCTCAAACTAAGGCAACACCTCAAACTAAGACAACACCTCAAACTAAGGCAACACCTCAAACTTAGGCAACACCTCAAACTTAGGCAACACCTCAAACTTAGGCAACACCTCAAACTGAGGCAACACCTCAAACTAAGGCAACACCTCAAACTAAGGCAACACATCAAACTAAGGCAACACCTCAAACTAAGGCAACCGTCAAACAAATGCAACACCTCAAACGAAGGCAACACCTCAAACGAAGGCAACACCTCAAGCTAAGGCAACGCCTCAAACTAAGGCAACACCTCAAACTAAGGAAACACTTCAAACTTAGGCAACAGTCAAACTAAGGCAACACCTCACACTAAGGCAACAGTCAAACTAAGGGAACCGTCAAACTAATGCAACACCTCAAACTAATGCAACACCTCAAACTAAGGCAAAACCTCAAACTAAGGCAAAACCTCAAACTAAGGCAAAACCTCAAACTAAGGCAACCCTCAAACTAAGGCTACCCTCAAACTAAGGCAACCCTGAATCAAAGGAAACCCTCAATCAAAAGAAGCCCTCAATCAAAGACAACCCTCAAACAAAGGCAACACCTCAAACTAAGGCAACACCTCAAACTAAGAAAACACCTCAAACTGAGGCAACACCTCATACTAAGGCAACACCTCAAACTAAGGCAGCCGTCAAATAAAGGCAACACCTCAAATTAAGGCAACACATCAAACTAAGGCAACACATCAAACTAAGGCAACACATCAAACGAAGGCAACACATCAAACGAAGGCAACACATCAAACTAAGGCAACACATCAAACTAAGGCAACACATCAAACTAAGGCAACCCTCCAACTAATGCCATCCCTCAAACTAATGCATTACCTCAAACTAATGCAACACCTCAAACTAAGGCAACACCTCAAACTAAGGCAACACCTCAAACTAAGGCAACACCTCAAAATAGGCCAACACCTCAAACAAAGGCTCCCATCAAACTAAGCAATATCTCAAACTAAGGCAATCCTCAATCTAAGGCAACGCTCAAACTAAGGCAACGCTCAAACTAAGGCAACCCTCAAACTAATGCAACACCTGAAACTAAGGCAACCCATAAACGAAGGCAATTCCTCAAACTAAGGCAATTCCTCAAATTAAGGCAACCCTCAAACTAGGGCAACCCTCAAACGAATGCAACCTTCAAACTAACGCAACCCTCAAACTAAGGCAACCCTCAAACTAAGGCAACGCTCAAACTAAGGCAACGCTCAAACTAAGGCAACCCTCAACAAAGGCAACCCCTCAAACAAAGGCAACCCCTCAAACAAATGCAACCCTCAAACTAAGGGAACCCTCAAACTAAGGGAACCCTCAAACTAAGGCAACACCTCAAACTAAGGCAACATCTCGAACTAAGGCAACACCTCAAACTAATGCAACACCTCAAACTAATGCAGCACCTCAAACTAAGGCAACACCTCAAACTAAGGCAAACCTCAAACTAAGGCAAAACCTCAAACTAAGGCAACCTTCAAACTAAGGCAACCCTCAAAGGCAACCCTCAATCAAAGGAAACCCTCAATCAAAGGAAACCCTCAATCAAAGGCAACCCTCAAACAAAGGCAACACCTCAAACTAAGGCAGCACCTCAAACTAAGGCAACACCTCAAACTAAGGCAGCCGTCAAATAAAGGCAGCACCTCAAATTAAGCAACACATCAAACTAAGGCAACACATCAAACTAAGGCAACACATCAAACTAAGGCAACACATCAAACTAAGGCAACACTCCTACTAATGCCATACCTCAAACTAATGCAATACCTCAAAATAATGCAACACCTCAAACTAAGGCAACACCTCAAACTAAGGCAACACCGCAAACTAAGGCAACACCGCAAACTAAGGCAAACACCTCAAACAAAGGCTCCCATCAAAGTAAGCAATATCTCAAACTAAGGCAACACCTAAAACTAATGCAACACCTCAAACAAAGGCTACCATCAAACTAAGCAATATCTCAAACTAAGGCAATCCTCAATCTAAGCCAAACCTCAGACTGAGGCAGCAGTCAATACTAGGCAACTCTCAATTTAAGACAACCCTCAAACTAATGCAACACCTGAAACTAAGGCAACCCATAAACGAAGCCAATTCCTCAAACTAAGGCAATTCCTCAAACTAAAGCAACCCTCAAACTAACGCAACCCTCAAACTAACGCAACCCTCAAACTAAGGCAATCCTCAAACTAAGGCAACGCTCAAACTAAGGCAACGCTCAAACTAAGGCAACCCTCAACAAAGGCAACACCTCAAAAGAAGGCAACTCCTCAAACGAAGACAACACCTCAAACTAAGACAACACCTCAAACTAAGGCAACACCTCAAACTGAGGCAACAGTCAAACTGAGGCAACACCTCAAACTGAGGCAACACCTCAAACTGAGGCAACAGTCAAACTAAGGTAACACCTCAAACTGAGGCAACAGTCAAACTAAGGCAACACCTCAAACTGAGGCAGCAGTCAAACTAAGGCAACACCTCAAACTGAGGCAACAGTCAAACTAAGGCAACACCCCAAACTAAGGCAACACCTCTAACGAAGGCAACACCTCAAACTAAGGCAACGCATCAAACTAAGGCAACACCTCAAACTCAGGCAACGCTCAAACTAAGGCAACGCTCAAACTAAGGCAACCCTCAACAAAGGCAACACCTCAAACTTAGGCAACACCTCAAACTTAGGCAACACCTCAAACTGAGGCAACAGTCAAACTAAGGCAACACCTCAAACTAAGGCAACACCTCAAACGAAGGCAACACCTCAAATGAAGGCAACACCTCAAACGAAGGCAACACCTCAAACTAAGGCAACACATCAAACGAAGGCAACACCTCAAACTAAGGCAACCGTCAAACAAATGCAACACCTCAAACGAAGGCAACACCTCAAACGAAGGCAACACCTCAAACGAAGGCAACACCTCAAGCTGAGGCAACACCTCAAACTAAGGCAACACCTCAAACTAAGGAAACACTTCAAACTTAGGCAACAGTCAAACTAAGGCAACACCTCAAACTCAGGCAACAGTCAAACTAAGGGAACCGTCAAACTAATGCAACACCTCAAACTAATGCAACACCTCAAACTAAGGCAAAACCTCAAACTAAGGCAAAACCTCAAACTAAGGCAAAACCTCAAACTAAGGCAACCCTCAAACTTATGCAACCCTCAAACTAAGGCAACTCTCAATCAAAGGAAACCCTCAATCAAAGGAAGCCCTCAATCAAAGGCAACCCTCAAACAAAGGCAACACCTCAAACTAAGGCAACACCTCAAACTAAGGCAACACCTCAAACTGAGGCAACACCTCAAACTAAGGCAACACCTCAAACTAAGGCAGCCGTCAAATAAATGCAACACCTCAAATTAAGGCAACACATCAAACTGAGGCAACACATCAAACTAAGGCAACACATCAAACGAAGACAGCACATCAAACTAAGGCAACACAGCAAACTAAGTCAACCCTCCAACTAATGCCATACCTCAAACTAATGCAGTTTCTCAAACTAATGCAACACCTCAAACTAAGGCAACACCTCAAACTAAGGCAACACCTCAAAATAGGCTCCCATCAAACTAAGCAATATCTCAAACTAAGGCAATCCTCAATCTAACCCAAACCTCAGACTGAGGCAGCAGTCAATACAAGGCAACTCTCAATTTAAGACAACCCTCAAGCGAATGCAACACCTGAAACTAAGGCAACCCATAAACGAAGGCAATTCCTCAAACTGAGGCAATTCCTCAAACTAAGGCAACCCTCAAACTAAGGCAACCCTCAAACTAATGCAACCCTCAAACTAACGCAACCCTCAAACTAAGGCAACCCTCAAAAGAAGGCAACGCTCAAACTAAGGCAACGCTCAAACTAAGGTAACCCTCAACAAAGGCAACCCCTCAAACAAAGGCAACCCCTCAAACAAAGGCAACCCTCAAACTAAGGGAACCCTCAAACTAAGGCAACACCTCAGACTAAGGCAACGCCTCAAACTAAGGCAGCCCAAAGACTAAGGCAACGCCTCAAACGTAGGCAACGCCTCAAACTGAGGCAACGCCTCAAACTGAGGCAGCGCCTCAATCTAAGGCAACGCCTCAATCTAAGGCAACACTTAAAATATGGCAATGCTCAAACTAATGCAGACCCTCAAACTAATGCAGCCCCTCAAACTAAGGCAACCATCAAACTGAGGCAACCCTTAAGGCTTTAAGTTTTGTTGACTGCAGCTTTGACAGTCGCGAAGGTGCGAGAGCGAGCTTGCAGCTGGGAAGTCAATTTCAGTGGAACTTTAAAAGTTAATTCTCTTTTGTTTTCGGAGGACCAGGGGACTGCTGGGTAAGTAAAAACTATATATTTGGGTGGTTTAAGATCTCTTTCTTTTAGTTTTGGTGACTGCAGCTTTGACAGTAGCGAAGGTGCAAGAGCGAGCTTACAGCTGGGAAGTCAATTTCAGTGGAAGTTTAAAAGTTAATTCCCTTTTGTTTTCGGAGGACCAGGGGACTGCTGGGTAAGTAAAAACTATATATTTCGGTGGTGGCTGTACCCGAGACAGTACACATGTGGTGTCTCCCACCCTCCCTCCTCCTGTAACC
Organism: Heterodontus francisci; assembly: GCF_036365525.1. Lineage (NCBI taxonomy): Eukaryota > Metazoa > Chordata > Chondrichthyes > Heterodontiformes > Heterodontidae > Heterodontus > Heterodontus francisci. Next base: position 10,667,197 of record NW_027140250.1, on the reverse strand, counting down.
AAAAAAAAGGACTCTTGTTTTGATAAGGTTAGCTTTTTATTTAAGAAGTTCTGTCCGTTGGATTGCTATCCGAACAAGTTTTGACTTTTTTTTTTGCTTTTTCAGTCGATTTGTTGGGAATTTAGAATAGAGGGACAGGAAGTTAAGGCAGTTGCATGTTCCTCCTGCAGAATGTGGTAGGTAAGGGTCGCCAAGAGTGTCCCTGCTGACTGCATCTGCGGGAAGTGCACCCAACTCCAGCTCCTCGAGAACCGCGTTTGGGAGCTGGAGCTGGAGCTGGATGAACTTCGGATCATTCGGGAGGCGGAGGGGGTTATTGAGAGGAGTTATGGGGAGGGGGTCACACCTCAGGTAAAAGAGGTAGGCAGATGGGTTACCGTCAGGCGAAGGAGTGGGAACCAGCAGGCAGTGCAGGGATCCCCTGTGGCCGTTTCCTTCAACCACAGGTATCCCGTTTTGGATACTGTTGCGGGGGACGACTTACCAGGAGTAAGCAATGGGGTACAGGTCTCTTTCACAGAGTCTGTCCCTGTTGCTCAGAAGGGAAGGGGGAAGAGGAGCAGAGCATTAGTCATTGGGGACTCCATAGTTAGGGGAACAGATAGGAGGTTCTGTGGGAACGAGAGAGACTCACGGTTGGTATGTTGCATCCCAGGTGCCAGGGTTCGTGATGTTTCGGATCGTGTTTTTGGGATCCTCAGGGGGGAGGGGGAGCAGCCCCAAGACGTGGTCCACATTGGCACCAATGACATAGGTAGGAAGAGAGATGGGGATTTAAGACAGAAATTCTGGGAGCTAGGGTGGAAGCTTAGAGTGAGAACAAACAGAGTTGTTATCTCTGGGTTGTTGCCCGTGCCACGTGATAGCGAAGCAAGGAATAGGGAGAGAGAGGAGTTGAATCCTGCAGGGATGGTGCAGGAGGGAGGGTTTTGGTTTCCTGGATAATTGGGGCTCTTTCTGGGGTAGGTGGGACCTCTACAAACAGGATGGTCTTCACCTGAACCAGAGGGGTACCAATATCCTGGGGGGGGAGATTTGGTTGTGCTCTTTGGGGGGGGAGGGGTTTAAACTAAATCAGCAGGGGAATGGGAACCGAAAATGTAGTGCCAGTGTACAGGATGTTGAGAGTAGTGAGGTCAGGGATAAGGTTACAAGGACGCAAGAGGGCACTGGCAAGCAAGAACCTGGTTTAAAGTGTGTCCATGTCAATGCCGGGAGCATCCGGAATAAGGTGGGTGAGCTTGCAGTATGGGTTGGTACCTGGGATCTCGATGTAGAGGCCATTTTGGAGACATGGGTCCAGCAGGGGAAGGAATGGATGTTGCAGGTTCCGGGATTTAGATGTTTCAGTCAGAACAGTGATGATGGTAAAAGAGGGGTGGGGGGGGGCGGGTGTGGCATTGTTAATCAAGGAGAGTAGAACAGCGACAGAAAGGACGTTTGAGGACTCGTCTACTGAGGTAGTATGGGCCGAGGTTAGAAACAGGAGAGGTGAGGTCACCCTGTTGGGAGTCTTTTATAGACCTCCAAATAGTTCCAGAGATGTAGAGGAAAGGATAACGAAGATGATTCTCGACAGGGGCGAGAGTAACAGGGTAGTTGTTATGGGGAACTTTAACTTTCCAAATATTGACTGGAAATACTATAGTTCGAGTACTTTTGATGGGTCTGTTTTTGTCCAGTGTGTGCAGGAGGGTTTTCTGACACAGTATGTAGACAGGCCAACCAGGGGCGATGCCACATTGGATTTGGTACTGGGTAATGAACCCGGCCAGGTGTTAGATTTAGATGTTGGTGAGCACTTTGGTGATCGTGATTACAATTCGGTTAGGTTTACCTTAGCGATGGGCAGGGACAGGTATATACCGCAGCGCAAGAATTATAACTGGGGGAAAGGAAATTATGATGCGATCAGGCAAGATTTAGGATGTGGAGGATGGGGAAGGAAACTGCAGGGGATGGGAACAATCGAAATGTGGAGCTTATTCAAGGAGCAGCGACTGCGTGTCCTTGATAAGTATGTAAATGTGAGGCAGGGAGGAAGTTGTCGAGCGAGGGAGCCATGGTTTACTAAAGAAGTTGAAGCGCTTGTCAAGAAGAAGAAGGCTTATGTTAGGATGAGACGTGAAGGCTCAGTTAGGGCGCTTGAGAGTTACAAGCCAGCCAGGAAGGATCTAAAGGGAGAGCTAAGAAGAGCAAGGAGAGGACACGAAAAGTCATTGGCGGATAGGATCAGGGAAAACCCTAAGGCTTTCTATAGGTATATCAGGAATAAAAGAATGACTGGAGTTAGATTAGGGCCAATCAAGGATAGTCGTGGGAAGTTGTGTGTGAAATCAGAGGAGGTCGGGGAAGCGTTAAATGAATATTTTGCGTCAGTATTTACAGTAGAGAAAGGAAATGTTGTCGAGGAGAATACTGAGATTCAGGCTACTAGGTTAGATGGGATTGAGGTTCACAAGGAGGAGGTGTTATCAATTTTGGAAAGTGTGAAAATAGATAGGTCCCCTGGGCCAGATGGGACTTATCCTCGGATTCTCTGGGAAGCCAGGGAGGAGATTGCAGAGCCTTTGTCCTCTATCTTTATGTCGTCATTGTCGACAGGAATCGTGCCGGAAGACTGGAGGATAGCAAATGTTGTCCCCTTGTTCAAGAAGGGGAGCAGAGACAGCCCTGGTAATTATAGACCTGTGAGCCTTACTTCGGTTGTGGGTAAATTGTTGGAAAAGGTTATAAGAGACAGGATTTATAATCATATTGAAAAGAATAAGTTCATTAGCGATAGTCAGCACGGTTTTGTGACGGGTAGGTCGTGCCTCACAAACCTTATTGAGTTTTTCGAGAAGGTGACCAAACAGGTGGATGAGGGTAAAGCAGTGGATGTGGTGTATATGGATTTCAGTAAAGCATTTGATAAGGTTCCCCACGGTAGGCTATTGCAGAAAATACGGAAGTATGGGGTTGAAGGTGATTTAGAGCTTTGGATCAGAAATTGGCTAGCTGAAAGAAGACAGAGGGTGGTGGTTGATGGCAAATGTTCATCCTGGAGTTTAGTTACTAGTGGTGTCCCACAAGGATCTGTTTTGGGGCCACTGCTGTTTGTCATTTTTAGAAATGACCTGGAAGAGGGTGTAGAAGGGTGGGTTAGTAAATTTGCGGATGACACTAAAGTCAGTGGACTTGTGGATAGTGCCGAAGGGTGTTGTAGGGTACAGAGAGACATAGATAGGCTGCAGAGCTGGGCTGAGAGATGGCAAATGGAGCTAAATGCGGAAAAGTGCTAGGTGATTCACTTTGGAAGGAGTAACAGGAATGCAGAGTCCTGGGCAAATGGGAAGATTCTTGGTAGTGTCGATGAACAGAGAGATCTTGGTGTCCAGGTGCTTAAATCCCTGAAGGTTGCTACCCAGGTTAATAGGGCTGTAAAGAAGGCATACGGTGTGTTAGATTTTATTGGTTTGGGGATCGAGTTTCGGAGCCAAGAGGTCATGCTGCAGCTGTCCAAAACTCTGGTGAGACCGCACCTGGAGTATTGCGTGCAGTTCTGGTCACCGCATTATAGGAAGGATGTGGAAGCTTTGGAAAGGGTGCAGAGGAGATTTACTAGGATGTTTCCTGGTATGGAGGGAGGGTCTAACGAGGAAAGGCTGAGGGACTTGAGGTTGTTTTCGTTAGAGAGAAGGAGGAGAGACAGAGAGAGAGAGACACACAGAGAGAGAGAAATCTCTTTGCACTGTTTGTGAACTCCCCTGTTCGATCCTTTTTATGTGCAAAGTAGCAGATCTCCCATTTGTCACAGTTTTCTCCATTCACTTCATCTACAAATATCTCATCGTAATTTTATGCTTCAATCTAATGGGTCTGTACTAAAGAGTGCGCAGGAACACAGGGACCTGGAGGTACATGTGCATCGATTATTGAAGGAGGCAGGACATATTGAGAGAGTGGTTAGTAAAACAGTTGGGATTGGGATCTTGGGTTTCATAATTAGAGGCATTGAGTGCAAAAGCAGGGAAATTATGCTGAACCTTTATACAACTCTGGTTAGGCCCCAACTGGAGGATTATGTCCAGTTCTGGTCACCACACTTTAGGAAGGAGGTGAGGGTCCTTGAGAGGGTGCAGAGGAGATTTACCAGAATGGTTCCAGTGATGAGGGATTTTAGTTGCAAGGTCAGGTTGCCAAAGGCAACACTCCAAACCCAAAGGCAACACTCCAGAGCCAAAGGCAACACTCCAAACCCAAAGGCAACACTCCAAACCCAAATGCAACACTCCAAACCCAAAGGCAACACTCCAAACCCAAAGGCAACACTCCAGAGCCAAAGGCAACACTCCAAACCCAAAGGCAACACTCCAAACCCAAATGCAACACTCCAAAACCAAAGGCAACACTACAAACCCAAAGGCAACACTACAAATCCAAAGGCAATACTCCAGAGCCAAAGGGAACACTCCAAACACAAAGGCAACACTACACAACCAAAGACAACACTCCAAACCCAAAGGCAACACTCCAAACCCAAAGGCAACACTCCAAACCAAAGGCAACCCTCCATACACTGTGAAACCCGCATACACACCTGGCAGGATCCTGATACACAGTGAAACCCCCCTCACACCTGGCAGGATCCTGATACACTGTGAAACCCCCATACACACCTGGCAAGATCCTGATACAAAGTGAAACCCGCCTCACACCTGGCAGGATCCCGATACACTGTGAAACCCCCATACACACCTGGCAGGATCCTGATACACAGTGAAACCCCCCTCACACCTGGCAGGATCCTGATACACAGTGAAACCCCCCTCACATCTGGCAGGATCCTGATACACAGTGAAACCCCCCTCATACCTGGCAGGATCCTGATACACAGTGAAACCCCCCTCAAAACTGGCAGGATCCTGATCCACTGTGAACACCCCAGACACACCTGGCAGGATCCTGATACACTGTGAAACCCCACTCACACCTGGCAGGATCCTGATACGCTGTGAAACCCCCATACACACCTGGCAGGACCCTGATAAACTGTGAAAACGCAATTCACAACTGGCAGGATCCTGATACACTGAGAAACCGCCATACACACCTGGCAGGATCCTGATACACTGCGAAAACCCAATTCACACCTGGCAGGATCCTGATACACTGTGAAACCCCCATACACACCTGGCAGGATCCTGATACACTGTGAAACCCCACTCACACCTGGCAGGATTCCGATACACTGTGAAACCCCCATGCACACCTGGCAGGATTCTGATACACTGTGAAACCCCCATAGACATCTGGCAGGATCCTGATACACTGTGAAACCCCACTCACACCTGGCAGGATTCTGATACACTGTGAAACGCCCATACACACCTGGCAGGATCCTGATACACTGTGAAACCCCACTCACACCTGGCAGGATTCTGATACACTGTGAAATCCCAGACACACCTGGCAGGATCCTGATACACTGTGAAACCCCCTACACACCCGGCAGGATCCTGATACACTGTGAAAACCCATACAGAACTGGCAGGAACCTGATCCACTGAGAAAACGTCGTACACACCTGGCAGGATCCTGATACACTGTGAAAACCCCATACACACCTGGCTGGATCCAGATAAACTGTGAAAACCCCATGCACACCTGGCAGGATCATGATCCACTGCGAAACCCCACTCACACCTGGCAGGATCCTGATACACTGTGAAACCCCCAAACACTCCTGGCAGGATCCTGATACACTGTGAAACCCCAGACACATCTGGCAGGATCCTGATGCACTGTGAAATCCCCATACACACCTGGCAGGATCCTGATAAACCGTGAAACCCCATACACACGTGGCAGGATCCTGATCCACTGTGAAAACCCCATACACACCTGGAAGGATCCTGATAAAATGTGAAACCCCCATACACACCTGGAAGGATCCTGATAAACTGTGAAACCGCCATACACACCTGGCAGGATCCTGATCAACTGTGGAACCCCCATACACACCGGGCAGGATCCTGATAAACTGTGAAACCCCCATACACACCTGGCAGGATCCTGATAAACTGTGAAAAACCCAGGCACTCCTGGCAGGATCCTGATAAAGTGTGAAAACCCCATACACACCTGGCAGGATCCTGATACTCTGTGAAACCCCCTGACACACCTGGCAGGATCCTGATATATTGTGAAAACACCGTACATACCTGGCTGGATCCTGACTCTGTGAAACTCCGTACACGTCTGGCAGGATCCTGATATATTGTGAAAACCCCGTACACACCTGGCATGCTCCTGATCCTCTGTGAAACCCCGTACACATCTGGCAGGATTCTGATATATTGTGAAAACCCCGTACACACCTGGCCGGATCGTGATCCTCTGTAAAACCCCGTACACATCTGGCAGGGTCCTGATATATTGTGAAAACCCCAAACACACCTGGCAGGATCCTGATCCTCTGTGAAACCCCGTACACATCTGGCACGATCCTGATATATTGTGAAACCCCGCACACACCTGGCAGGATCCTGATCCTCTGTGAAACCCCGCACACATCTGGCAGGATCCTGATCCACATTGAAAACCCCATACACACCTGGCAGGATCCCGATACTCTGTGAAAACCCCTGACACACCTGGCAGGATCCTGATATATTGTGAAAACCCCGTACACACCTGGCATGCTCCTGATCCTCTGTGAAACCCCGTACACATCTGGCAGGATTCTGATATATTGTGAAAACCCCGTACACACCTGGCCGGATCGTGATCCTCTGTGAAACCCCGTACACACCTGGCAAGATCCTGATCCTCTGTGAAAACCCCATACACAGCTGGCAGGATCCTGATAAACTGTGAAACACCCATACACACCTGACATGATCCTGATAAACTGTGAAACCCCCATACACACCTGGCAGGTTCCTGATGCACAGTGAAACCCCATTCACATCAGGCAGTAACATGATACACTGTGAAAACCACATACACATCTGGCAGAATCCTGATCCACTGTGAAACCACATTCACATCTGGCAGCATCCTGATACACTGTGAAACCCCATTCACACCTGGCAGGAATCCTGATACACAGTGAAACCCCATTCACATATGGCAGGATGCTGATGCACTGCGAAACCCCATACACGGCTGGCAGGATCCTGATGCGCTGTGAAAACCCCCATCCACACCTGGCAGGATCCCGCTACACTGTGAAAGCCCATACACACCTGGCAGGATCCTGATACACTGTGAAAACCCCATTCACATCCGGCAGGATACTGATACACAGTGAAACCCCATACACACCTGGCAGGATTCTGATCCTCTGCGAAACCCCCATAAACACCTGGAAGGATCCTGAAACACTGTGATACCCCAGACACATCTGGCAGGATCCTGATGCACTGTGAAAACCCCATGCACACCTGGTAGATCCTGATACACTGTGAAAATCCCATACAGATCTGGCAGGATTCTGATCCACTGTGAAACTCCATACACACCTGGCAGATCCTGATATAATGTGAAAACCACATACACACCTTGCAGGATCCTGATAAACTGTGAAACCCCATACACACCTGGCAGGATCCTGATAAATTGTGAAAACCTCATACACATCTGGCAGGATCCTGATCCACTGTGAAAACCCCATAGACACCTGGCAGGATCCTGATAAACTGTGAAACCCCCATGCACACCTGGCAGGATCCTGATAAACTGTGAAACCCCCATGCACAGCTGGCAGGATCCTGATAAACTGTGAAACCCCCAAACACACCTGGCAGGATCCTGATAAATAGTGAAACCCCCAGACACACCTGGAAGAATCCTGATAAAATGTGAAAACCCCATGCACACCTGGCAGGATCCTGATATAGTGTGAAAACCCCATACACACCTGGCAGGATCCTGATACGCTGTGAAATCCCCGTACACATCTGGCAGGATCCTGATATATTGTGAAAACCCCGTACACACCTGGCAGGATCCTGATACACTGTGAAACCCCCAGACACACCTGGCAGTATCCTGATAAACTGTGAAACCCCCATACACACCTGGCAGGATCCTGATGCACAGTGAAACCCCATTCACATCTGGCAGTATCATGATACATTGTGAAAACCCCAAACACAACTGGCAGGATCCTGATACACAGTGAAACCCCATTCACATCTGGCAGGATCCTGACACACTGTGAAACCCCATACACACCTGGCAGGAGCCTAATACACTGTGAAAACCCCGTACACATGGCAGGTTCCGGATGCACAGTGAAACCCCATTCACATCTGGCAGTATCATGATGCACTGTGAAAAACCCATACACAACTGGCAGGATCTTGATCCACTGTGAAACCCCATTCACATCTGGCAGGATCCTGATACGCTGTGAAACCCCTTTCACACCTGGCAGGATCCTGATACACAGTTAAAACCCATTGACACCTGGCAGGATTCCTGATACATAGTGAAACCCCATTCACATCTGGCAGGATCCTGATACACTGTGAAACCCCATACACACCTGGCAGTATCCTGATCCACTGTGAAAACCCCATACACACCTGGCAGGATCCTGATCCAATGTGAAGCCCCATTCACACCTGGCAGGATCCTGATACACAGTGAAAACCCCAAACGCACCTGGCAGGACCCGGAACCACTGTGAAAATCCCATTCACACCTGGCAGGAACCTGATGCACTGTGAAAACCCCAAATACACCTGGCAGGACCCAGATACACAGTGAAACCCCATACAAACATGGCAGGACCCTGATACATAGTGAAACCCCAAACACACCTGGCAGGATCCTGATCCACTGTGAAACCCCATACACACCTGGCAGGATCCTGATCCACTGTGAAAACCCCAAACACACGTGGCAGGATTCTGATACACTGTGAAACCCCATGCACACCTGGCAGGATCCTGATACACTGTGAAATCCCCATTCACATCCGGCAGGATCCTGATACACTGTGAAACCCCATAAACACCTGGCAGGATCCTGATCCACTGTGAAACCCCCATACACACCTGGCAGGATCCTGATATATTGTGAAAACCCCGTACACACCTGGCAGGATCCTGATCCTCGGTGAAACCCCGTACACACCTGGCAGGATCCTGATACACTGTGAAACCCCCAGACGCACCAGGCAGTATCCTGATAAACTGTGAAACCCCCATACACACCTGGCAGGAGACTAATACACGGTGACAACCCCGTACACACCTGGCAGGTTCCTGATGCACAGTGAAACCCCATTCACATCTGGCAGTATCATGATACATTGTGAAAACCCCAAACACAACTGGCAGGATCCTGATGCTCAGTGAAACCCCATTCACATCTGGCAGGATCCTGGCACACTGTGAAACCCCAAACACACCTGGCAGGATCCTAATACACTGTGAAAACCCCGTACACACCTGGCAGGTTCCTGATGCACAGTGAAACCCCATTCACATCTGGCAGTATCATGATGCACTGTGAAAAACCCATACACAACTGGCAGGATCTTGATCCACTGTGAAACCCCATTCACATCTGGCAGGATCCTGATACACTGTGAAACCCCTTTCACACCTGGCAGGATCCTGATACACAGTTAAAACCCATTGACACCTGGCAGGATTCCTGATACACTGTGAAACCCCATTCACCTCTGGCAGGATCCTGATACACTGTGAAACCCCATACACACCTGGCAGTATCCTGATCCACTGTGAAAACCCCATCCACACCTGGCAGGATCCTGATCCAATGTGAAGCCCCATTCACACCTGGCAGGATCCTGATACACAGTGAAAACCCCAAACACACCTGGCAGGAACCGGAACCACTGTGAAACCCCCATACACACCTGGCAGGATACTGATACACTGTGAAACCCACATACACACCTGGCAGGATCCTGATAAACGGTGAAACCCCCATACACACCTGGCAGGATCATGACACACTGTGAAAATCCCATTCACACCTGGCAGGTTCCTGATACATAGTGAAACCCCATTCACATCTGGCAGGATCCTGATACACTGTGAAACCCCATACACACCTGGCAGTATCCTGATCCACTGTGAAAACCCCATACACACCTGGCAGGATCCTGATCCAATGTGAAGCCCCATTCACACCTGGCAGGATCCTGATACACAGTGAAAACCCCAAACGCACCTGGCAGGACCCGGAACCACTGTGAAACCCCCATACACACCTGGCAGGATCCTGATGCACTGTGAAACCCACATACACACCTGGCAGGATCCTGATAAACGGTGAAAGCCCCATACACACCTGACAGGATCCTGATACACTGTGAAAATCCCATTCACACCTGGCAGGATCCTGATCCACTGTGAAGCCCCATTCACACCTGGCAGGATTCTGATACACTGAAAACCCCAAACACACTTGGCTGGATCCTGCTACACTGTGAAACCCCATACACACCTGGCAGGAACCTGATGCACTGTGAAAACCCCAAACACACCTGGCAGGACCCAGATACACAGTGAAACCCCATACAAACATGGCAGGACCCTGATACATAGTGAAACCCCAAACACACCTGGCAGGATCCTGATCCACTGTGAAACCCCATACACACCTGGCAGGATCCTGATCCACTGTGAAAATCCCAAACACACGTGGCAGGATTCTGATACACTGTGAAATCCCCATTCACATCCGGCAGGATCCTGATACACTGTGAAACCCCATAAACACCTGGCAGGATCCTGATCCACTGTGAAGCCCCCATTCACACCTGGCAGGATCCTGATACACTGTGAAACCCCATACACACCTGGCAGGATCCTGATACACTGTGAAACCCCATACACACCTGGCAGATCCCTGATACACTGTGAAAACCCCATACACACCTGGAAGGATCCTGATGCACTGTGAAACCCCATACACACCTGGCAGGATCCTGATCCAGTGTGAAACTCCCCATACACACCTGGCAGGATCCTGATACACAGTGAAAACCCCATACACACCTGCCAGGATCCTGATGCACTGTGAAACCCCATACACACCTGGCAGGATTCTGATCCACTGTGAAAACCCCATACACACATGGAAGGATCCTGATCCACTGTGAAACTCCATACACACCTGGCAGATCCTGATACACTGTGAAAACCCCATACACACCTGGCAGGATCCTGATCCACTGTGAAATCCCCATACACACCTGGCAGGATCCTGATAAACTGTGAAATCCCATACACACCTGGCAGGATCCTGATAAATTGTGAAAACCCCATACACATCTGGCAGGATCCTGATCCACAGTGACAACCCCATAGACACCTGGCAGGATCCTGATAAACTGTGAAACCCCCACGCACACCTGGCAGGATCCTGATAAACTGTGAAACCCTCATGCACAGCTGGCAGGATCCTGATAAACTGTGAAACCCCCAAACACACCTGGCAGGATCCTGATAAATAGTGAAACCCCCATACACACCTGGAAGAATCCTGATAAAATGTGAAAACCCCATGCACACCTGGCAGGATCCTGATACTCTGTGAAATCCCGTACACATCTGGCAGGATCCTGATATATTGTGAAAACCCCGTACACACCTGGCAGGATCCTGATCCTCGGTGAAACCCCGTACACACCTGGCAGGATCCTGATACACTGTGAAACCCCCAAACGCACCAGGCAGTATCCTGATAAACTGTGAAACCCCCATACACACCTGGCAGGAGACTAATACACTGTGACAACCCCGTACACACCTGGCAGGTTCCTGATGCACAGTGAAACCCCATTCACATCTGGCAGTATCATGATACATTGTGAAAACCCCAAACACAACTGGCAGGATCCTGATGCTCAGTGAAACCCCATTCACATCTGGCAGGATCCTGGCACACTGTGAAACCCCAAACACACCTGGCAGGAGCCTAATACACTGTGAAAACCCCGTACACACCTGGCAGGTTCCTGATGCACAGTGAAACCCCATTCACATCTGGCAGTATCATGATACATTGTGAAAACCCCAAACACAACTGACAGGATCCTGATGCACAGTGAAACCCCATTCACATCTGGCAGGATCCTGGCACACTGTGAAACCCCAAACACACCTGGCAGGAGCCTAATACACTGTGAAAACGCCGTACACACCTGGCAGGTTCCTGATGCACAGTGAAACCCCATTCACATCTGGCAGTATCATGATGCACTGTGAAAAACGCATACACAACTGGCAGGATCCTGATCCACTGTGAAACCCCATACACATCTGGCAGGATCCTGACACACTGTGAAACCCCATACACACCTGGCAGGAGCCGAATACACTGTGAAAACCCCGTACACCTGGCAGGTTCCTGATGCACAGTGAAACCCCGTTCACATCTGGCAGTATCATGATGCACTGTGAAAAACCCATACACAACTGGCAGGATCTTGATCCACTGTGAAACCCCATTCACATCTGGCAGGATCCTGATACACTGTGAAACCCCTTTCACACCTGGCAGGATCCTGATACACAGTTAAAACCCATTGAAACCTGGCAGGATTCCTGATACATAGTGAAACCCCATTCACATCTGGCAGGATCCTGATACACTGTGAAACCCCATACACACCTGGCAGTATCCTGATCCACTGTGAAAACCCCATACACACCTGGCAGGATCCTGATCCAATGTGAAGCCCCATTCACACCTGGCAGGATCCTGATACACAGTGAAAACCCCAAACGCACCTGGCAGGACCCGGAACCACTGTGAAACCCGCATTCACACCTGGCAGGATCCTGATACACTGTGAAACCCACATATACACCTGGCAGGATCCTGATAATCGGTGAAAGCCCCATACACACCTGGCAGGATCCTGACACACTGTGAAAATCCCATTCACACCTGGCAGGACCCTGATCCACTGTGAAGCCCCATTCACATCTGGCAGAATCCTGATACACTGTGAAACCCCAGACACACCTGGCAGGATTCTGATACACTGAAAACCCAAAACACACTTGGCTGGATCCTGATACACTGTGAAACCCCATACACACCTGGCAGGAACCTGATGCTCTGTGAAAACCCCAAACACACCTGGCAGGACCCAGATACACAGTGAAACCCCGTACAAACATGGCAGGACCCTGATACGCAGTGAAACCCCAAACACACCTGGCAGGATCCTGATCCACTGTGAAACCCCATACACACCTGGCAGGATCCTGATCCACTGTGAAAACCCCAAACACACGTGGCAGGATTCTGATACACTGTGAAACCCCATGCACCCCTGGCAGGATCCTGATACACTGTGAAATCCCCATTCACATCCGGCAGGATCCTGATACACTGTGAAACCCCATAAACACCTGGCAGGATCCTGATCCACTGTGAAACCCCCATACACACCTGGCAGGATCCTGATACACTGTGAAACCCCATACACACCTGGCAGATTCCTGATACACTGTGAAAACCCCATACACACCTGGAAGGATCCTGATGCACTGTGAAACCCCATACACACCTGGCAGGATCCTGATCCAGTGTGAAACCCCCAAACACACCTGGCAGGATCCTGATACACAGTGAAATCCCCATACACACCTGGCAGGATCCTGATAGGGCGGCACAGTGGCGCAGTGGTTAGCACTGCAGCCTCACAGCTCCAGGGACCCGGGTTCGATTCTGGGTACTGCCTGTGTGGAGTTTGCAAGTTCTCCCTGTGTCTGCGTGGGTTTTCTCCGGGTGCTCCGGTTTCCTCCCACAAGCCAAAAGACTTGCAGGGTGATAGGTAAATTGGCCATTATAAATTGTCACTAGTATAGGTAGGTGGTAGGGAAATATAGGGACAGGTGGGGATGTTTGGTAGGAATATGGGATTAGTGTAGGATTAGTATAAATGGATGTTTGATGGTCGGCACAGACTCGGTGGGCCGAAGGGCCTGTTTCAGTGCTGTATCTCTAATCTAATCTAATCTAATCTAATCTGATACACTGTGAAACCCCATACACACCTGGCAGGATTCTGATCCACTGTGAAAACCCCATACACACATGGAAGGATCCTGATCCACTGTGAAACTCCATACATACCTGGCAGATCCTGATCCACTGTGAAATCCCCATACACACCTGGCAGGATCCTGATAAACTGTGAAATCCCATACACACCTGGCAGGATCCTGATAAATTGTGAAAACCCCATACACATCTGGCAGGATCCTGATCCACAGTGAAAACCCCATAGACACCTGGCAGGATCCTGATAAACTGTGAAACACCCATGCACACCTGGCAGGATCCTGATAAACTGTGAAACCCCCATGCACAGCTGGCAGGATCCTGATAAACTGTGAAACTCCCAAACACACCTGGCAGGATCCTGATAAATAGTGAAACCCCCATACACACCTGGAAGAATCCTGATAAAATGTGAAAACCCCAAGCACACCTGGCAGGATCCTGAAACTCTGTGAAATCCCGTACACATCTGGCAGGATCCTGATGTATTGTGAAAACCCCGTACACACCTGGCAGGATCCTGATCCTCGGTGAAACCCCGTACACACCTGGCAGGATCCTGATACACTGTGAAACCCCCAGACACACCAGGCAGTATCCTGATAAACTGTGAAACCCCCATACACACCTGGCAGGAGACTAATACACTGTGACAACCCCGTACACACCTGGCACGTTCCTGATGCACAGTGAAACCCCATTCACATCTGGCAGTATCATGATACATTGTGAAAACCCCAAACACAACTGACAGGATCCTGATGCACAGTGAAACCCCATTCACATCTGGCAGGATCCTGGCACACTGTGAAACCCCAAACACACCTGGCAGGAGCCTAATACACTGTGAAAACCCCGTACACACCTGGCAGGTTCCTGATGCACAGTGAAACCCCATTCACATCTGGCAGTATCATGATGCACTGTGAAAAACCCATACACAACTGGCAGGATCCTGATCCACTGTGAAACCCCATACACATCTGGCAGGATCCTGACACACTGTGAAACCCCATACACACCTGGCAGGAGCCGAATACACTGTGAAAACCCCGTACACCTGGCAGGTTCCTGATGCACAGTGAAACCCCGTTCACATCTGGCAGTATCATGATGCACTGTGAAAAACCCATACACAACTGGCAGGATCTTGATCCACTGTGAAACCCCATTCACATCTGGCAGGATCCTGATACACTGTGAAACCCCTTTCACACCTGGCAGGATCCTGATACACAGTTAAAACCCTTTGAAACCTGGCAGGATTCCTGATACATAGTGAAACCCCATTCACATCTGGCAGGATCCTGATACACTGTGAAACCCCATACACACCTGGCAGTATCCTGATCCACTGTGAAAACCCCATACACACCTGGCAGGATCCTGATCCAATGTGAAGCCCCATTCACACCTGGCAGGATCCTGATACACAGTGAAAACCCCAAACGTACCTGGCAGGACCCGGAACCACTGTGAAACCCGCATTCACACCTGGCAGGATCCTGATACACTGTGAAACCCACATACACACCTGGCAGGATCCTGATAATCGGTGAAAGCCCCATACACACCTGGCAGGATCCTGACACACTGTGAAAATCCCATTCACACCTGGCAGGACCCTGATCCACTGTGAAGCCCCATTCACATCTGGCAGAATCCTGATACACTGTGAAACCCCAGACACACCTGGCAGGATTCTGATACACTGAAAACCCAAAACACACTTGGCTGGATCCTGATACACTGTGAAACCCCATACACACCTGGCAGGAACCTGATGCTCTGTGAAAACCCCAAACACACCTGGCAGGACCCAGATACACAGTGAAACCCCGTACAAACATGGCAGGACCCTGATACGCAGTGAAACCCCAAACACACCTGGCAGGATCCTGATCCACTGTGAAACCTCATACACACCTGGCAGGATCCTGATCCACTGTGAAAACCCCAAACACACGTGGCAGGATTCTGATACACTGTGAAACCCCATGCACCCCTGGCAGGATCCTGATACACTGTGAAATCCCCATTCACATCCGGCAGGATCCTGATACACTGTGAAACCCCATAAACACCTGGCAGGATCCTGATCCACTGTGAAACCCCCATACACACCTGGCAGGATCCTGATACACTGTGAAACCCCATACACACCTGGCAGATTCCTGATACACTGTGAAAACCCCATACACACCTGGAAGGATCCTGATGCACTGTGAAACCCCATACACACCTGGCAGGATCCTGATCCAGTGTGAAACCCCCATACACACCTGGCAGGATCCTGATACACAGTGAAATCCCCATACACACCTGGCAGGATCCTGATAGGGCGGCACAGTGGCGCAGTGGTTAGCACTGCAGCCTCACAGCTCCAGGGACCCGGGTTCGATTCTGGGTACTGCCTGTGTGGAGTTTGCAAGTTCTCCCTGTGTCTGCGTGGGTTTTCTCCGGGTGCTCCGGTTTCCTCCCACAAGCCAAAAGACTTGCAGGGTGATAGGTAAATTGGCCATTATAAATTGTCACTAGTATAGGTAGGTGGTAGGGAAATATAGGGACAGGTGGGGATGTTTGGTAGGAATATGGGATTAGTGTAGGATTAGTATAAATGGGTGGTTGATGGTCGGCACAGACTCGGTGGGCCGAAGGGCCTGTTTCAGTGCTGTATCTCTAATCTAATCTAATCTAATCTAATCTGATACACTGTGAAACCCCATACACACCTGGCAGGATTCTGATCCACTGTGAAAACCCCATACACACATGGAAGGATCCTGATCCACTGTGAAACTCCATACATACCTGGCAGATCCTGATCCACTGTGAAATCCCCATACACACCTGGCAGGATCCTGATAAACTGTGAAATCCCATACACACCTGGCAGGATCCTGATAAATTGTGAAAACCCCATACACATCTGGCAGGATCCTGATCCACAGTGAAAACCCCATAGACACCTGGCAGGATCCTGATAAACTGTGAAACACCCATGCACACCTGGCAGGATCCTGATAAACTGTGAAACCCCCATGCACAGCTGGCAGGATCCTGATAAACTGTGAAACTCCCAAACACACCTGGCAGGATCCTGATAAATAGTGAAACCCCCATACACACCTGGAAGAATCCTGATAAAATGTGAAAACCCCATGGACACCTGGCAGGATCCTGAAACTCTGTGAAATCCCGTACACATCTGGCAGGATCCTGATGTATTGTGAAAACCCCGTACACACCTGGCAGGATCCTGATCCTCGGTGAAACCCCGTACATACCTGGCAGGATCCTGATACACTGTGAAACCCCCAGACACACCAGGCAGTATCCTGATAAACTGTGAAACCCCCATACACACCTGGCAGGAGACTAATACACTGTGACAACCCCGTACACACCTGGCAGGTTCCTGATGCACAGTGAAACCCCATTCACATCTGGCATTATCATGATACACTGTGAAAAGCCCATACACAACTGGCAGGATCTTGATCCACTGTGAAGCCCCATTCACATCTGGCAGGATCCTGATCCACTGTGAAACCCCATTCACAGCTGGCAGGAACCTGATGCACTGTGAAAACCCCATTCACATCCGGCAGAATCCTGATGCACTGTGAAAACCCCATACACACCTGGCAGGACCATGATACACTGTGAAAACCCCATACACACCTGGCAGGATCCTGATCCACTGTTAAAACCCCCATACACACCTGGCAGGATCCTGATACACTGTGAAACCCCATACACACCTGGCAGATTCCTGATACACTGTGAAAACCCCAAACACACCTGGAAGGATCCTGATGCACTGTGAAACCCCAAACACACCTGGCAGGACCCAGATACACAGTGAAACCCCAAACACACCTGGCAGGATCCTGATCCACTGTGAAACCCCATACACACCTGGCAGGATCCTGATCCACTGTGAAAACCCCAAACACACGTGGCAGGATCCTGATCCACTGTGAAAACCCCAAACGCACGTGGCAGGATTCTGATACACTGTGAAACCCCATGCACACCTGGCAGGATCCTGATGCACTGTGAAATCCCCATTCACATCCGGCAGGATCCTGATGCACTGTGAAACCCCATAAACACCTGGCAGGATCCTGATCCACTGTGAAACCCCCATACACATCTGGCAGGCTCCTGATACACTGTGAAACCCCATACACACCTGGCAGGATCCTGATGCACTGTGAAACCCCATACACACCTGGCAGATTCCTGATACACTGTGAAAACCCCATACACACCTGGAAGGATCCTGATGCACTGTGAAACCCCAAACACACCTGGCAGGATCCTGATCCACTGTGAAACCCCCATACACACCTGGCAGGATCCTGATACACAGTGAAATCCCGATACACACGTGGCAGGATCCTGATACACTGTGAAACCCCATAAACACCTGGCAGGATTCTGATCCACTGTGAAAACCCCATACACACATGGAAGGATCCTGATCCACTGTGAAACTCCATACACACCTGTCAGATCCTGATACACTGTGAAAACCCCATACACACCTGGCAGGATCCTGATCCACTGTGAAATCCCCATACACACCTGGCAGAATCCTGAGCCACTGTGAAACCCCCATACACACCTTGCAGTATCCTGATAAACTGAGAAACCACCAAACACACCTGGCAGGAGCCTAATACACTGTGAAAACCCCGTACACACCTGGCAGGTTCCTGATGCACAGTGAAACCCCATTCACATCTGGCATTATCATGATACACTGTGAAAAGCCCATACACAACTGGCAGGATCTTGATCCACTGTGAAGCCCCATTCACATCTGGCAGGATCCTGATCCACTGTGAAACCCCATTCACAGCTGGCAGGATCCTGATACACTGTGAAAACCCATTCACATCTGGCAGGATCCTGACACACTGTGAAACCCCATACACGCCTGGCAGGAGCCTAATACACTGTGAAAACCCCATACATAACTGGCAGGATCTTGATCCACTGTGAAACCCCTCTCACTTCTGGCAGGTTCCTGATACACAGTGAAACGCCATTCACACCTGGCAGGATCATGATACACAGTGAAAGCCCATTCACACCTGGCAGGAATCCTGATACACTGTGAAACCCCATTCACATCTGGCAGCATACTGAAACACTGTGAAACCCCATACACACCTGGCAGGATCCTGATCCACTTTGAAAACCCCATACACACCTGGCAGGATCCTGATCCACTGTGAAGCCCCATTAACACCTGGCAGGATCCTGATACACAGTGAAAACCCCAGGCACACCTGGCAGGATCCTGAACCACTGTGAAACCCCCATACACTCTTGGCAGGATCCTGATACACTGTGAAACCCACATCCACACCTGGCAGGTTCCTGATACACTGTGAAACCCACATCCACACCTGGCAGGTTCCTGATGCACTGTGAAAACCCCATGCACACCTGGCAGGACCCTGATACACTGTGAAACCCCACATAAACCTGACAGGACCCTGATACACAGTGAAACCCCTAACACACCTGGCAGGATCCTGATCCCAAGTGAAACTCCATACACACCTGGCAGGATCCTGATCCACTGTGAAAACCCCGAACACACGTGGCAGGAATCTGATGCACTGTGAAACCTCAGACACACCTGGCAGGATACTGATACAATGTGAAGTCCCCATTCACATCCGGCAGGATCCTGATGCACTGTGAAACCCAATACACACCTGGCAGGATCCTGATCCAATGCGAAACCCCCATGCACACGTGGCAGGAACCTGATACACTGTGAAACCCCATAAACACCTGGCAGGATCCTGATCCACTGTGAAACCCCCATACACACCTGGCAGGATCCTGATTCACTGTGAAACCCCATACACACCTGGCAGGATTCTGATCCACTGTGAAAACCCCATACACACATGGAAGGATCCTGATCCACTGTGAAACTCCATACACACCTGTCAGATCCTGATACACTGTGAAAACCCCATACACACCTGGCAGGATCCTGATCCACTGTGAAATCCCCATACACACCTGGCAGAATCCTGAGCCACTGTGAAACCCACATACACACCTTGCAGTATCCTGATAAACTGAGAAACCACCAAACACACCTGGCCGGAGCCTAATACACTGTGAAAACCCCGTACACACCTGGCAGGTTCCTGATCCACTGTGAAGATCCCGTACACACCTGGCAGGATCCTGATCCACTGTGAAACCCCCATACACACCTGGCAGGATCCTGATGCACTGAGAAACTCCATTCACACATGGCAGGATCATGATACACAGTGAAACCCCATTCACATCCTGGCAGGAATCCTGATACACAGTGAAACCCCATTCACATCTGGCAGTATCCTGATACACTGTGAAACCCCATACACACCTGGCAGGATCCTGATCACTGTGAAAACCCCATACACACCTGGCAGGATCCTGATCCACTGTGAAGCCCCATTCATGCCTGGCAGGATCCTGATACACAGTGAAAACCCCATACACACCTGGCAGGATCCTGAACCACTGTGAAACCCCCATACACACGTGGTAGGATCCTGATACACTGTGAAACCCACATACACACCTGGTAAGATCCTGATAAACGGTGAAACCCCAATACACACCTGGCAGGATCCTGATACACTGTGAAAATCCCATTCACACCTGGCAGGATCCTGATCCATTGTGAAACTCCAGTCACTCCTGGTTGGATTCTGATACACTGAAAACCCCAAACACACCTGGCAGGATCCTGATACACTGTGAAACCCCATACACACCTGGCAGGATCCTGATGCACTGTGAAAACCCCATACACACCTGGCAGGACCCTGATACACTGTGAAACGCCATACAAACCTGGCAGGACCCTGATACACAGTGAAACCCCAAACAAACCTGGAAGGATCGTGATCCAAAGTGAAACTCCATACACACCCGGCAGGATCCTGATCCACTGTGAAAACCCCATTCACACCTGGCGGGATCCTGATACACTGGGAAATCCCCATTCACATCCGGCAGGATCCTGATACACTGTGAAACCACATACACACCTGGAAGGATGCTGATACGCTGTGAAACCCCATACACACCTGGCAGGATCCTGATCAACTGTGAAACCCCCATGCACACGTGGCAGGAACCTGATACACTGTGAAACCCCATACACACCTGGCAGGATCCTGATGCACTGTGAAACCCCATACTCACCTGGCAGGATCCTGATACACTGTGAAAACCTCATACACACCTGGAAGGATCATGATGCACGGTGAAACCCCATACACACCTGGCAGGATCCTGATCCACTGAGAAACCCCCATACACACCTGGCAGGATCCTGATACACTGGGAAACCCGATACAAACCTGGCAGGATCCTGATCCGCTGTGAAAACCCATACACAGATGGCAGGTTCCTGATGCACAGTGAAACCCCATACACATCTGGCAGGATCCTGATACACTGTGAAAACCCCATACACACCTGGCAGGATCCTGATGCACAGTGAAACCCCATGCACACCTGGCAGGATCCTGATGCACTGTGAAACCCCATACGCACCTGGCAGGATCCTGATACACTGCGAATACCCCAAACACACCTGGCAGGGTCCCGAAACACTGTGAAACCCCATACACACCTGGCAGGATCCTGATGCACAGTGAAACCCCATACACACCTGGCAGGATCCTGATACACTGTGAAAACCCCATACACAACTGGAAGGATCCATATACACTGTGAAACCCCATACACACCCGGCAGGATCCTGATCAACTGTGAAACCCCCATGCACAACTGGCAGGTTCCTGATACACTGTGAAAAACCCACACACACCTGGAAGGATCCTGAAACACTGTGCAAACCCCATACACACCTGGCAGGATCTTGATCCACTGTGAAATCCCCATGCACACCTGGCAGGATCCTGATCCACTGTGAAAACCCCGTATACACCTGGCAGGATCCTGAAAAACTGTGAAACCCCATAGAAACCTGGCAGGATCCTGATACAATGTGAAAACCCCATACACACCTGGCAGGATCCTGATACACTGTGAAACCCCCAGACACACCAGGCAGTATCCTGATAAACTGTGAAACCCCCATACACACCTGGCAGGAGACTAATACACTGTGACAACCCCGTACACACCTGGCACGTTCCTGATGCACAGTGAAACCCCATTCACATCTGGCAGTATCATGATACATTGTGAAAACCCCAAACACAACTGACAGGATCCTGATGCACAGTGAAACCCCATTCACATCTGGCAGGATCCTGGCACACTGTGAAACCCCAAACACACCTGGCAGGAGCCTAATACACTGTGAAAACCCCGTACACACCTGGCAGGTTCCTGATGCACAGTGAAACCCCATTCACATCTGGCAGTATCATGATGCACTGTGAAAAACCCATACACAACTGGCAGGATCCTGATCCACTGTGAAACCCCATACACATCTGGCAGGATCCTGACACACTGTGAAACCCCATACACACCTGGCAGGAGCCGAATACACTGTGAAAACCCCGTACACCTGGCAGGTTCCTGATGCACAGTGAAACCCCGTTCACATCTGGCAGTATCATGATGCACTGTGAAAAACCCATACACAACTGGCAGGATCTTGATCCACTGTGAAACCCCATTCACATCTGGCAGGATCCTGATACACTGTGAAACCCCTTTCACACCTGGCAGGATCCTGATACACAGTTAAAACCCTTTGAAACCTGGCAGGATTCCTGATACATAGTGAAACCCCATTCACATCTGGCAGGATCCTGATACACTGTGAAACCCCATACACACCTGGCAGTATCCTGATCCACTGTGAAAACCCCATACACACCTGGCAGGATCCTGATCCAATGTGAAGCCCCATTCACACCTGGCAGGATCCTGATACACAGTGAAAACCCCAAACGTACCTGGCAGGACCCGGAACCACTGTGAAACCCGCATTCACACCTGGCAGGATCCTGATACACTGTGAAACCCACATACACACCTGGCAGGATCCTGATAATCGGTGAAAGCCCCATACACACCTGGCAGGATCCTGACACACTGTGAAAATCCCATTCACACCTGGCAGGACCCTGATCCACTGTGAAGCCCCATTCACATCTGGCAGAATCCTGATACACTGTGAAACCCCAGACACACCTGGCAGGATTCTGATACACTGAAAACCCAAAACACACTTGGCTGGATCCTGATACACTGTGAAACCCCATACACACCTGGCAGGAACCTGATGCTCTGTGAAAACCCCAAACACACCTGGCAGGACCCAGATACACAGTGAAACCCCGTACAAACATGGCAGGACCCTGATACGCAGTGAAACCCCAAACACACCTGGCAGGATCCTGATCCACTGTGAAACCTCATACACACCTGGCAGGATCCTGATCCACTGTGAAAACCCCAAACACACGTGGCAGGATTCTGATACACTGTGAAACCCCATGCACCCCTGGCAGGATCCTGATACACTGTGAAATCCCCATTCACATCCGGCAGGATCCTGATACACTGTGAAACCCCATAAACACCTGGCAGGATCCTGATCCACTGTGAAACCCCCATACACACCTGGCAGGATCCTGATACACTGTGAAACCCCATACACACCTGGCAGATTCCTGATACACTGTGAAAACCCCATACACACCTGGAAGGATCCTGATGCACTGTGAAACCCCATACACACCTGGCAGGATCCTGATCCAGTGTGAAACCCCCATACACACCTGGCAGGATCCTGATACACAGTGAAATCCCCATACACACCTGGCAGGATCCTGATAGGGCGGCACAGTGGCGCAGTGGTTAGCACTGCAGCCTCACAGCTCCAGGGACCCGGGTTCGATTCTGGGTACTGCCTGTGTGGAGTTTGCAAGTTCTCCCTGTGTCTGCGTGGGTTTTCTCCGGGTGCTCCGGTTTCCTCCCACAAGCCAAAAGACTTGCAGGGTGATAGGTAAATTGGCCATTATAAATTGTCACTAGTATAGGTAGGTGGTAGGGAAATATAGGGACAGGTGGGGATGTTTGGTAGGAATATGGGATTAGTGTAGGATTAGTATAAATGGGTGGTTGATGGTCGGCACAGACTCGGTGGGCCGAAGGGCCTGTTTCAGTGCTGTATCTCTAATCTAATCTAATCTAATCTAATCTGATACACTGTGAAACCCCATACACACCTGGCAGGATTCTGATCCACTGTGAAAACCCCATACACACATGGAAGGATCCTGATCCACTGTGAAACTCCATACATACCTGGCAGATCCTGATCCACTGTGAAATCCCCATACACACCTGGCAGGATCCTGATAAACTGTGAAATCCCATACACACCTGGCAGGATCCTGATAAATTGTGAAAACCCCATACACATCTGGCAGGATCCTGATCCACAGTGAAAACCCCATAGACACCTGGCAGGATCCTGATAAACTGTGAAACACCCATGCACACCTGGCAGGATCCTGATAAACTGTGAAACCCCCATGCACAGCTGGCAGGATCCTGATAAACTGTGAAACTCCCAAACACACCTGGCAGGATCCTGATAAATAGTGAAACCCCCATACACACCTGGAAGAATCCTGATAAAATGTGAAAACCCCATGGACACCTGGCAGGATCCTGAAACTCTGTGAAATCCCGTACACATCTGGCAGGATCCTGATGTATTGTGAAAACCCCGTACACACCTGGCAGGATCCTGATCCTCGGTGAAACCCCGTACATACCTGGCAGGATCCTGATACACTGTGAAACCCCCAGACACACCAGGCAGTATCCTGATAAACTGTGAAACCCCCATACACACCTGGCAGGAGACTAATACACTGTGACAACCCCGTACACACCTGGCAGGTTCCTGATGCACAGTGAAACCCCATTCACATCTGGCATTATCATGATACACTGTGAAAAGCCCATACACACCTGGCAGGATCTTGATCCACTGTGAAGCCCCATTCACATCTGGCAGGATCCTGATCCACTGTGAAACCCCATTCACAGCTGGCAGGAACCTGATGCACTGTGAAAACCCCATTCACATCCGGCAGAATCCTGATGCACTGTGAAAACCCCATACACACCTGGCAGGACCATGATACACTGTGAAAACCCCATACACACCTGGCAGGATCCTGATCCACTGTTAAAACCCCCATACACATCTGGCAGGATCCTGATACACTGTGAAACCCCATACACACCTGGCAGGATCCTGATACACTGTGAAACCCCATACACACCTGGCAGATTCCTGATACACTGTGAAAACCCCAAACACACCTGGAAGGATCCTGATGCACTGTGAAACCCCAAACACACCTGGCAGGACCCAGATACACAGTGAAACCCCAAACACACCTGGCAGGATCCTGATCCACTGTGAAACCCCATACACACCTGGCAGGATCCTGATCCACTGTGAAAACCCCAAACACACGTGGCAGGATCCTGATCCACTGTGAAAACCCCAAACGCACGTGGCAGGATTCTGATACACTGTGAAACCCCATGCACACCTGGCAGGATCCTGATGCACTGTGAAATCCCCATTCACATCCGGCAGGATCCTGATGCACTGTGAAACCCCATAAACACCTGGCAGGATCCTGATCCACTGTGAAACCCCCATACACATCTGGCAGGCTCCTGATACACTGTGAAACCCCATACACACCTGGCAGGATCCTGATGCACTGTGAAACCCCATACACACCTGGCAGATTCCTGATACACTGTGAAAACCCCATACACACCTGGAAGGATCCTGATGCACTGTGAAACCCCAAACACACCTGGCAGGATCCTGATCCACTGTGAAACCCCCATACACACCTGGCAGGATCCTGATACACAGTGAAATCCCGATACACACGTGGCAGGATCCTGATACACTGTGAAACCCCATAAACACCTGGCAGGATTCTGATCCACTGTGAAAACCCCATACACACATGGAAGGATCCTGATCCACTGTGAAACTCCATACACACCTGTCAGATCCTGATACACTGTGAAAACCCCATACACACCTGGCAGGATCCTGATCCACTGTGAAATCCCCATACACACCTGGCAGAATCCTGAGCCACTGTGAAACCCCCATACACACCTTGCAGTATCCTGATAAACTGAGAAACCACCAAACACACCTGGCAGGAGCCTAATACACTGTGAAAACCCCGTACACACCTGGCAGGTTCCTGATGCACAGTGAAACCCCATTCACATCTGGCATTATCATGATACACTGTGAAAAGCCCATACACAACTGGCAGGATCTTGATCCACTGTGAAGCCCCATTCACATCTGGCAGGATCCTGATCCACTGTGAAACCCCATTCACAGCTGGCAGGATCCTGATACACTGTGAAAACCCATTCACATCTGGCAGGATCCTGACACACTGTGAAACCCCATACACGCCTGGCAGGAGCCTAATACACTGTGAAAACCCCATACATAACTGGCAGGATCTTGATCCACTGTGAAACCCCTCTCACTTCTGGCAGGTTCCTGATACACAGTGAAACGCCATTCACACCTGGCAGGATCATGATACACAGTG
The DNA here is from genome assembly GCF_036365525.1 of Heterodontus francisci. Taxonomy (NCBI): domain Eukaryota; kingdom Metazoa; phylum Chordata; class Chondrichthyes; order Heterodontiformes; family Heterodontidae; genus Heterodontus; species Heterodontus francisci. The sequence goes on along the minus strand of NW_027140250.1, from coordinate 10,640,498 downwards.
AAAGCCCATTCACACCTGGCAGGAATCCTGATACACTGTGAAACCCCATTCACATCTGGCAGCATACTGAAACACTGTGAAACCCCATACACACCTGGCAGGATCCTGATCCACTTTGAAAACCCCATACACACCTGGCAGGATCCTGATCCACTGTGAAGCCCCATTAACACCTGGCAGGATCCTGATACACAGTGAAAACCCCAGGCACACCTGGCAGGATCCTGAACCACTGTGAAACCCCCATACACTCTTGGCAGGATCCTGATACACTGTGAAACCCACATCCACACCTGGCAGGTTCCTGATACACTGTGAAATCCACATCCACACCTGGCAGGTTCCTGATGCACTGTGAAAACCCCATGCACACCTGGCAGGACCCTGATACACTGTGAAACCCCACATAAACCTGACAGGACCCTGATACACAGTGAAACCCCTAACACACCTGGCAGGATCCTGATCCCAAGTGAAACTCCATACACACCTGGCAGGATCCTGATCCACTGTGAAAACCCCGAACACACGTGGCAGGAATCTGATGCACTGTGAAACCTCAGACACACCTGGCAGGATACTGATACAATGTGAAGTCCCCATTCACATCCGGCAGGATCCTGATGCACTGTGAAACCCAATACACACCTGGCAGGATCCTGATCCAATGCGAAACCCCCATGCACACGTGGCAGGAACCTGATACACTGTGAAACCCCATAAACACCTGGCAGGATCCTGATCCACTGTGAAACCCCCATACACACCTGGCAGGATCCTGATTCACTGTGAAACCCCATACACACCTGGCAGGATTCTGATCCACTGTGAAAACCCCATACACACATGGAAGGATCCTGATCCACTGTGAAACTCCATACACACCTGTCAGATCCTGATACACTGTGAAAACCCCATACACACCTGGCAGGATCCTGATCCACTGTGAAATCCCCATACACACCTGGCAGAATCCTGAGCCACTGTGAAACCCACATACACACCTTGCAGTATCCTGATAAACTGAGAAACCACCAAACACACCTGGCCGGAGCCTAATACACTGTGAAAACCCCGTACACACCTGGCAGGTTCCTGATCCACTGTGAAAATCCCGTACACACCTGGCAGGATCCTGATCCACTGTGAAACCCCCATACACACCTGGCAGGATCCTGATGCACTGAGAAACCCCATTCACACATGGCAGGATCATGATACACAGTGAAACCCCATTCACATCCTGGCAGGAATCCTGATACACAGTGAAACCCCATTCACATCTGGCAGTATCCTGATACACTGTGAAACCCCATACACACCTGGCAGGATCCTGATCACTGTGAAAACCCCATACACACCTGGCAGGATCCTGATCCACTGTGAAGCCCCATTCATGCCTGGCAGGATCCTGATACACAGTGAAAACCCCATACACACCTGGCAGGATCCTGAACCACTGTGAAACCCCCATACACACGTGGTAGGATCCTGATACACTGTGAAACCCACATACACACCTGGTAAGATCCTGATAAACGGTGAAACCCCAATACACACCTGGCAGGATCCTGATACACTGTGAAAATCCCATTCACACCTGGCAGGATCCTGATCCATTGTGAAACTCCAGTCACTCCTGGTTGGATTCTGATACACTGAAAACCCCAAACACACCTGGCAGGATCCTGATACACTGTGAAACCCCATACACACCTGGCAGGATCCTGATGCACTGTGAAAACCCCATACACACCTGGCAGGACCCTGATACACTGTGAAACGCCATACAAACCTGGCAGGACCCTGATACACAGTGAAACCCCAAACAAACCTGGAAGGATCGTGATCCAAAGTGAAACTCCATACACACCCGGCAGGATCCTGATCCACTGTGAAAACCCCATTCACACCTGGCGGGATCCTGATACACTGGGAAATCCCCATTCACATCCGGCAGGATCCTGATACACTGTGAAACCACATACACACCTGGAAGGATGCTGATACGCTGTGAAACCCCATACACACCTGGCAGGATCCTGATCAACTGTGAAACCCCCATGCACACGTGGCAGGAACCTGATACACTGTGAAACCCCATACACACCTGGCAGGATCCTGATGCACTGTGAAACCCCATACTCACCTGGCAGGATCCTGATACACTGTGAAAACCTCATACACACCTGGAAGGATCATGATGCACGGTGAAACCCCATACACACCTGGCAGGATCCTGATCCACTGAGAAACCCCCATACACACCTGGCAGGATCCTGATACACTGGGAAACCCGATACAAACCTGGCAGGATCCTGATCCGCTGTGAAAACCCATACACAGATGGCAGGTTCCTGATGCACAGTGAAACCCCATACACATCTGGCAGGATCCTGATACACTGTGAAAACCCCATACACACCTGGCAGGATCCTGATGCACAGTGAAACCCCATGCACACCTGGCAGGATCCTGATGCACTGTGAAACCCCATACGCACCTGGCAGGATCCTGATACACTGCGAATACCCCAAACACACCTGGCAGGGTCCCGAAACACTGTGAAACCCCATACACACCTGGCAGGATCCTGATGCACAGTGAAACCCCATACACACCTGGCAGGATCCTGATACACTGTGAAAACCCCATACACAACTGGAAGGATCCATATACACTGTGAAACCCCATACACACCCGGCAGGATCCTGATCAACTGTGAAACCCCCATGCACAACTGGCAGGTTCCTGATACACTGTGAAAAACCCACACACACCTGGAAGGATCCTGAAACACTGTGCAAACCCCATACACACCTGGCAGGATCTTGATCCACTGTGAAATCCCCATGCACACCTGGCAGGATCCTGATCCACTGTGAAAACCCCGTATACACCTGGCAGGATCCTGAAAAACTGTGAAACCCCATAGAAACCTGGCAGGATCCTGATACAATGTGAAAACCCCATACACACCTGGCAGGATCCTGATACAGTGTGAAACTCCATACACACCTGGCAGATCCTGATACACTGTGAAAATCCCATACACACCAGGCAAAATCCTGATCCACTGTGAAAACGCCATACACACCTGGCAGGATCCTGATCCACTGTGAAAACCCATACACACCTGGCAGGTTCCTGATGCACAGTGAAACCCCATACACACCTGGCAGGATCCAGATACACTGTGAAAACCCCATGCACACCTGGCAGGATCCTGATACACAGTGAAACCCGATGCACACCTGGCAGGATACTGATGCACTGTGAAACCCCATACACACCTGGCAGGCTCCTGATCCACTGTGAAACCCCCATACACACCTGGCAGTATCCTGAAACACTGTGAAACCCCATACACACCTGGCAGGATCCTGATACACTGTGAAACCCCATACACACCTGGCAGGATCCTGATCATCTGTGAAACCCCGTACACACCTGGCAGGATCCTGATCCACTGTGAAACCCCCATACACACCTGGCAGTATCCTGATAAACTGTGAAACCACCATACACACCTGGCAGGAGCCTAATACACTGTGAAAACACCGTACACACCTGGCAGGTTCCTGATGCACAGTGAAACCCCATTCACATCTGGCAGTATCATGACACACTGTGAAATCCCCATACACAACTGGCAGGATCTTGATCCACTGTGAAACCCCATTCACATCTGGCAGGTTCCTGATACACTATGAAACCCCATACACCCCTGGCATGATCCTGAATTACAGTGATTCCCAATTCACATCTGGCAGGATCCTGACACACTATGAAACCCCATACACCCCTGGCAGGAGCCTAATACACTGTGAAAACCCCGTACACACCTGGCAGGTTCCTGATGCACAGTGAAACCCCATTCTCATCTGGCAGTATCATGTTACACAGTGAAAACACCGCACGCAACTGGCAGGATCTTGATCCTCTGTGAAACCCCATTCACTTCTGGCAGGATCCTGATGCACTGAGAAACCCCATTCACACATGGCAGGATCATGATACACAGTGAAACCCCATTCACACCTGGCAGGAATCCTGATACACAGTGAAACCCCCATTCACATCTGGCAGTATCCTGATACACTGTGAAACCCCATACACACCTGGCAGGATCCTGATCACTGTGAAAACCCCATACACACCTGGCAGGATCCTGATCCACTGTGAAGCCCCATTCATGCCTGGCAGGATCCTTATACACAGTGAAAACCCCATACACACCTGGCAGGATCCTGAACCACTGTGAAACCCCCATACACACGTGGTAGGATCCTGATACACTGTGAAACCCACATACACACCTGGTAAGATCCTGATAAACGGTGAAACCCCAATACACACCTGGCAGGATCCTGATACACTGTGAAAATCCCACTCACACCTGGCAGGATCCTGATCCATTGTGAAACCCCAGTCACTCCTGGTTGGATTCTGATACACTGAAAACCCCAAACACACCTGGCAGGATCCTGATACACTGTGAAACCCTATACATACCTGGCAGGATCCTGATGCACTGTGAAAACCCCATACACACCTGGCAGGACCCTGATACACTGTGAAACGCCATACAAACCTGGCAGGACCCTGATACACAGTGAAACCCCAAACAAACCTGGAAGGATCGTGATCCAAAGTGAAACTCCATACACACCCGGCAGGATCCTGATCCACTGTGAAAACCCCATTCTCACCTGGCGGGATCCTGATACACTGGGAAATCCCCATTCACATCCGGCAGGATCCTGATACACTGTGAAACCACATACACACCTGGAAGGATGCTGATACGCTGTGAAACCCCATACACACCTGGCAGGATCCTGATCAACTGTGAAACCCCCATGCACACGTGGCAGGAACCTGATACACTGTGAAACCCCATACACACCTGGCAGGATCCTGATGCACTGTGAAACCCCATACTCACCTGGCAGGATCCTGATACACTGTGAAAACCTCATACACACCTGGAAGGATCCTGATGCACTGTGAAATCCCATACACACCTGGCAGGATCCTGATCCACTGAAAAACCCCCATACACACCTGGCAGGATCCTGATACACTGGGAAACCCCATACAAACCTGGCAGGATCCTGATCCGCTGTGAAAACCCATACACAGATGGCAGGTTCCTGATGCACAGTGAAACCCCATACACATCTGGCAGGATCCTGATACACTGTGAAAACCCCATACACACCTGGCAGGATCCTGATGCACAGTGAAACCCCATGTACACCTGGCAGGATCCTGATGCACTGTGAAACCCCATACACACCTGGCAGGATCCAGATACACTGTGAAAACCCCATGCACACCTGGCAGGATCCTGATACACAGTGAAACCCGATGCACACCTGGCAGGATACTGATGCACTGTGAAACCCCATACACACCTGGCAGGCTCCTGATCCACTGTGAAACCCCCATACACACCTGGCAGTATCCTGAAACACTGTGAAACCCCATACACACCTGGCAGGATCCTGATACACTGTGAATCCCCATACACACCTGGCAGGATCCTGATCATCTGTGAAACCCCGTACACACCTGGCAGGATCCTGATCCACTGTGAAACCCCCATACACACCTGGCAGTATCCTGATAAACTGTGAAACCACCATACACACCTGGCAGGAGCCTAATACACTGTGAAAACCCCGTACACACCTGGCAGGTTCCTGATGCACAGTGAAACCCCATTCACATCTGGCAGTATCATGACACACTGTGAAATCCCCATACACAACTGGCTGGATCTTGATCCACTGTGAAACCCCATTCACATCTGGCAGGTTCCTGATACACTATGAAACCCCATACACCCCTGGCAGGATCCTGAATCACAGTGATTCCCAATTCACATCTGGCAGGAACCTGACACACTATGAAACCCCATACACCCCTGGCAGGAGCCTAATACACTGTGAAAACCCCGTACACACCTGGCAGGTTCCTGATGCACAGTGAAACCCCATTCTCATCTGGCAGTATCATGTTACACAGTGAAAACACCGCACGCAACTGGCAGGATCTTGATCCTCTGTGAAACCCCATTCACTTCTGGCAGGATCCTGATGCACTGAGAAACCCCATTCACACATGGCAGGATCATGATACACAGTGAAACCCCATTCACACCTGGCAGGAATCCTGATACACAGTGAAACCCCCATTCACATCTGGCAGTATCCTGATACACTGTGAAACCCCATACACACCTGGCAGGATCCTGATCACTGTGAAAACCCCATACACACCTGGCAGGATCCTGATCCACTGTGAAGCCCCATTCATGCCTGGCAGGATCCTGATACACAGTGAAAACCCCATACACACCTGGCAGGATCCTGAACCACTGTGAAACCCCCATACACACGTGGTAGGATCCTGATACACTGTGAAACCCACATACACACCTGGTAAGATCCTGATAAACGGTGAAACCCCAATACACACCTGGCAGGATCCTGATACACTGTGAAAATCCCATTCACACCTGGCAGGATCCTGATCCATTGTGAAACCCCAGTCACTCCTGGTTGGATTCTGATACACTGAAAACCCCAAACACACCTGGCAGGATCCTGATACACTGTGAAACCCCATACATACCTGGCAGGATCCTGATGCACTGTGAAAACCCCATACACACCTGGCAGGACCCGGATACACTGTGAAACGCCATACAAACCTGGCAGGACCCTGATACACAGTGAAACCCCAAACAAACCTGGAAGGATCGTGATCCAAAGTGAAACTCCATACACACCCGGCAGGATCCTGATCCACTGTGAAAACCCCATTCACACCTGGCGGGATCCTGATACACTGGGAAATCCCCATTCACATCCGGCAGGATCCTGATACACTGTGAAACCACATACACACCTGGAAGGATGCTGATACGCTGTGAAACCCCATACACACCTGGCAGGATCCTGATCAACTGTGAAACCCCCATGCACACGTGGCAGGAACCTGATACACTGTGAAACCCCATACACACCTGGCAGGATCATGATGCACTGTGAAACCCCATACTCACCTGGCAGGATCCTGATACACTGTGAAAACCTCATACACACCTGGAAGGATCCTGATGCACTGTGAAACCCCATACACACCTGGCAGGATCCTGATCCACTGAGAAACCCCCATACACACCTGGCAGGATCCTGATACACTGGGAAACCCCATACAAACCTGGCAGGATCCTGATCCGCTGTGAAAACCCATACACAGATGGCAGGTTCCTGATGCACAGTGAAACCCCATACACATCTGGCAGGATCCTGATACACTGTGAAAACCCCATACACACCTGGCAGGATCCTGATGCACAGTGAAACCCCATGCACACCTGGCAGGATCCTGATGCACTGTGAAACCCCATACACACCTGGCAGGATCCTGATACACTGCGAATACCCCAAACACACCTGGCAGGGTCCCGAAACACTGTGAAACCCCATACACACCTGGCAGGATCCTGATGCACTGTGAAACCCCATACACACCTGGCAGGATCCTGATACACTGTGAAAACACCATACACACCTGGAAGGATCCATATACACTGTGAAACCCCATACACACCCGGCAGGATCCTGATCAACTGTGAAACCCCCATGCACAACTGGCAGGTTCCTGATACACTGTGAAAAACCCACACACACCTGGAAGGATCCTGATACACTGTGCAAACCCCATACACACCTGGCAGGATCCTGATCCACTGTGAAATCCCCATGCACACCTGGCAGGATCCTGATCCACTGTGAAAACCCCGTATACACCTGGCAGGATCCCGATGCACTGTGAATCCCCATAAACACCTGGCAGGATCCTGATCCACTGTGAAACCCCCATACACACCTGGCAGGATCCTGAAAAACTGTGAAACCCCATAGAAACCTGGCAGGATCCTGATACAATGTGAAAACCCAATACACACCTGGCAGGATCCTGATACACTGTGAAACTCCATACACACCTGGCAGATCCTGATACACTGTGAAAATCCCATACACACCAGGCAGAATCCTGATCCACTGTGAAAACGCCATACACACCTGGCAGGATCCTGATAAACCGTGAAAACCCCATACACAACTGGCAGGATCCTGACCCACTGTGAAAACCACATACACACCTGGCAGGATCCTGATAAACTGTGAAACCCCGATACACACCTGGCAGCATCATGATACACAGTGAAACCCCTTTCACACCTGGCAGGAATCCTGATACACAGTGAAACCCCATTCACATCTGGCAGGATCCTGACACACTGTGAAACCCCATACACACCTGGCAGGATCCTGATCACTGTGAAAACCCCATACACACCTGGCAGGATCCTGATCCACTGTGAAGCCCCATTCACGCCTGGCAGAATCCTGAAACACAGTGAAAACCCCATACACACCTGGCAGGTTCCTGAACCACTGTGAAACCCCCATACACACGTGGTAGGATCCTGATACAATGTGAAACCCACATCCACACCTGGCAAGATCCTGATAAACGGTGAAACCCCAATACACACATGGCAGGATCCTGATACACTGCGAAAATCCCATTCACACCTGGCAGGATCCTGATCCACTGTGAAACGCCAGTCACTCCTGGCAGGATTCTGATACACTGAAAACCCCAAACACACCTGGCAGGATCCTGATACACTGTGAAACCCCATACACACCTGGCAGGATCCTGATCCAAAGTGAAACTCCATACACACCTGGCAGGATCCTGATCCACTGTGAAAACCTCAAACACACGTGGCAGGATTCTGATACACTGTGAAACCCCATACACACCTGGCAGGATCCTGATCCACTGTGAAATCCCCATTCACATCCGGCAGGAACCTGATACACTGTGAAACCACATACACACCTGGCAAGATGCTGATACGCTGTGAAACCCCATAAACACCTGGCAGGATCGTGATCCACTGTGAAACCCCCATGCACACGTGGCAGGAACCTGATACACTGTGAAACCCCATACACCCCTGGCAGGATCCTGATCCACTGTGAAACCCCCATACACACCTGGCAGGATCCTGATACACTGTGAAACCCCATACACACCTGGCAGGATCCTGATACACTGTGAAACCCCATACTCACCTGGCAGGATCCTGATACACTGTGAAAACCCCAAACACACCTGGAAGTATCCTGAAGCACTGTGAAACCCCATACACACCTGGCAGGATCCTGATCCACTGAGAAACCCCCATACACACATGGCAGGATCCTGATACACTGTGAAAACCCCATACACCTGGCAGAATCCTGAACCACTGTGAAACCCCCATACACACGTGGTAGGATCCTTATACACTGTGAAACCCACATACATACTTGGCAAGATCCTGATAAACGGTGAAACCCCAATACACACCTGGCAGGATCCTGATACACTGTGCAAATCCCATACACACCTGGCAGGATCATGATACACAGTGAAACCCCATTCACACCTGGCAGGAATCCTGATACACAGTGAAACCCCATTCACATCTGGCAGGATCCTGACACACTGTGAAACCCCATACACACCTGGCAGGATCCTGATCACTGTGAAAACCCCATACACAGTTGGCAGGATCCTGATCCACTGTGAAGCCCCATTCACGCCTGGCAGAATCCTGATACACAGTGAAAACCCCATACACACCTGGCAGGTTCCTGAACCACTGTGAAACCCCCATACACACGTGGTAGGATCCTGATACAATGTGAAACCCACATCCACACCTGGCAGGATCCTGATCCACTGTGAAATCCCCATGCACACCTGGCAGGATCCTGATCCACTGTGAAAACCCCGTATACACCTGGCAGGATCCCGATGCACTGTGAATCCCCATAAACACCTGGCAGGATCCTGATCCACTGTGAAACACCCATACACACCTGGCAGGATCCTGAAAAACTGTGAAACCCCATAGAAACCTGGCAGGATCCTGATACAATGTGAAAACCCAATACACACCTGGCAGGATCCTGATACACTGTGAAACTCCATACACACCTGGCAGATCCTGATACACTGTGAAAATCCCATACACACCAGGCAGAATCCTGATCCACTGTGAAAACGCCATACACACCTGGCAGGATCCTGATAAACCGTGAAAACCCCATACACAACTGGCAGGATCCTGACCCACTGTGAAAACCACATACACACCTGGCAGGATCCTGATAAACTGTGAAACCCCGATACACACCTGGCAGCATCATGATACACAGTGAAACCCCTTTCACACCTGGCAGGAATCCTGATACACAGTGAAACCCCATTCACATCTGGCAGGATCCTGACACACTGTGAAACCCCATACACACCTGGCAGGATCCTGATCACTGTGAAAACCCCATACACACCTGGCAGGATCCTGATCCACTGTGAAGCCCCATTCACGCCTGGCAGAATCCTGAAACACAGTGAAAACCCCATACACACCTGGCAGGTTCCTGAACCACTGTGAAACCCCCATACACACGTGGTAGGATCCTGATACAATGTGAAACCCACATCCACACCTGGCAAGATCCTGATAAACGGTGAAACCCCAATACACACATGGCAGGATCCTGATACACTGCGAAAATCCCATTCACACCTGGCAGGATCCTGATACACTGTGAAACCCCATACACACCTGGCAGGATCCTGATCCAAAGTGAAACTCCATACACACCTGGCAGGATCCTGATCCACTGTGAAAACCTCAAACACACGTGGCAGGATTCTGATACACTGTGAAACCCCATACACACCTGGCAGGATCCTGATCCACTGTGAAATCCCCATTCACATCCGGCAGGAACCTGATACACTGTGAAACCACATACACACCTGGCAAGATGCTGATACGCTGTGAAACCCCATAAACACCTGGCAGGATCGTGATCCACTGTGAAACCCCCATGCACACGTGGCAGGAACCTGATACACTGTGAAACCCCATACACCCCTGGCAGGATCCTGATCCACTGTGAAACCCCCATACACACCTGGCAGGATCCTGATACACTGTGAAACCCCATACACACCTGGCAGGATCCTGATACACTGTGAAACCCCATACTCACCTGGCAGGATCCTGATACACTGTGAAAACCCCAAACACACCTGGAAGTATCCTGAAGCACTGTGAAACCCCATACACACCTGGCAGGATCCTGATCCACTGAGAAACCCCCATACACACATGGCAGGATCCTGATACACTGTGAAAACCCCATACACCTGGCAGAATCCTGAACCACTGTGAAACCCCCATACACACGTGGTAGGATCCTTATACACTGTGAAACCCACATACATACTTGGCAAGATCCTGATAAACGGTGAAACCCCAATACACACCTGGCAGGATCCTGATACACTGTGCAAATCCCATACACACCTGGCAGGATCATGATACACAGTGAAACCCCATTCACACCTGGCAGGAATCCTGATACACAGTGAAACCCCATTCACATCTGGCAGGATCCTGACACACTGTGAAACCCCATACACACCTGGCAGGATCCTGATCACTGTGAAAACCCCATACACAGTTGGCAGGATCCTGATCCACTGTGAAGCCCCATTCACGCCTGGCAGAATCCTGATACACAGTGAAAACCCCATACACACCTGGCAGGTTCCTGAACCACTGTGAAACCCCCATACACACGTGGTAGGATCCTGATACAATGTGAAACCCACATCCACACCTGGCAAGATCCTGATAAACGGTGAAACCCCAATACACACATGGCAGGATCCTGATACACTGCGAAAATCCCATTCACACCTGGCAGGATCCTGATCCACTGTGAAACGCCAGTCACTCCTGGCAGGATTCTGATACACTGAAAACCCCAAACACACCTGGCAGGATCCTGATACACTGTGAAACCCCAGACACACCTGGCAGGATCCTGATCCAAAGTGAAACTCCATACACACCTGGCAGGATCCTGATCCACTGTGAAAACCTCAAACACACGTGGCAGGATTCTGATACACTGTGAAACCCCATACACACCTGACAGGATCCTGATCCACTGTGAAACCCCAAACACACCTGGCAGGATCCTGATGCACTGTGAAACCACATACACACCTGGAAGGATGCTGATACGCTATGAAACCCCATACAAACCTGGCAGGATCCTGATCCACTGTGAAACCCCCATACACACCTGGCAGGATCCTGATACACTGTGAAACCCCATACACACCCGGCAGGATCCTGATCCACTGTGAAAACCCCATACACACCTGGCAGGATCCTGATACACTGTGAAACCCCATACACACCTGGCAGGATCCTGATACACTGTGAAACCCCATACTCACCTGGCAGGATCCTGATACACTGTGAAAACCCCATACACACCTGGAAGGATCCTGATGCACTGCGAAACCCCATACACACCTGGCAGGATCCTGATCCACTGAGAAACCCCCATACACACCTGGCAGGATCCTGATACATTGTGAAATCCCCATACACACCTGGCAGGATCCTGATACACTGGGAAACCCCATACAAACCTGGCAGGATCCTGATCCGCTGTGAAAACCCATACACACTTGGCAGGTTCCTGATGCACAGTGAAACCCCATGCACATCTGGCAGGATCCTGATACACTGTGAAAACCCCAGGCACACTTGGCAGGATCCTGATGCACAGTGAAACCCCATGCACACCTGGCAGGATCCTGATGCACTGTGAAACCCCATACACACCTGGCAGGATCCTGATCCACTGCGAATACCCCATACACACCTGGCAGGATCCCGAAACACTGTGAAACCCCATACACACCTGGCAGGATCCTGATACACTGTGAAACCCCAAACACACCTGGCAGGATCCTGATACACTGTGAAAACCCCATACACTCCTGGAAGGATCCTGATACACTGTGAAACCCCATACACACCCGGCAGTATCCAGACTAACTGTGAATCCCCCATACACACCTGGCAGGTTCCTGAAACACTGTGAAAACCCCATACACACCTGGAAGGATCCTGATACACTGTGAAAACCCCATACACACCTGGCAGGATCCTGATCCACTGTGAAAACCCCGTACACACCTGGCAGGATCCTGATGCACTGTGAAACCCCATACACACCCGGCAGGATCCTGATCCACTGTGAAACCCCCATGCACACCTGGCAGGATCCTGAAACACTGTGAAACCCCATCGAAACCTTTCAGGATCCTGATACACTGTGAAACCCCATACACACCTGGCAGGATCCTGAGCCACAGTGAAAACGCCATACACACCTGGCAGGATCCTGATAAACTGTGAAACCCCCATACACACCTGGCAGGATCATGATACACAGCGAAACCCCATTCACACCTGGCAGGAATCCTGATACACAGTGAAACCCCATTCACATCTGGCAGGATCCTGATACACTGTGAAACCCCATACACACCTGGCAGGACGTTGATCACTGTGAAAACCCCATTCACACCTGGCAGGATCCTGATCCACTGTGAAGCCCCATTCACTCCTGCCAGAATCCTGATGCACAGTGAAAACCCCATCCACACCTGGCAGGATGCTGAACCACTGTGAAACCCCCATACAAACGTGGTAGGATCCTGATACACTGTGAAACCCACATCCACACCTGGCAAGATCCTGATAAACGGTGAAACTCCCATACACACCTGGCAGGTTCCTGATACACTGTGCAAAATCCCATTCACACCTGGCAGGATCCTGATCCACTGTGAAACCCCAGTCACTCCTGGCAGGATTCTGATACACTGAAAACCCCAAACACACCTGGCAGAATCCTGATACACTGTGAAACCCCATACACACCTGGCAGGATACTGATGCACTGTGAAAACCCCATACACACCTGGCAGGACCCTGATACACTGTGAAACCCCATACAAACCTGGCAGGACCCTGATACACAGTGAAACCCCAAACACACCTGGCAGCATCCTGATCAAAGTGAAACTCCATACACACCTGGCAGGATCCTGATCCAATGTGAAAACCTCAAACACACGTGGCAGGATTCTGATACACTGTGAAAACCCATACACACCTGGCAGGATCCTGATACACTGTGAAATCACCATTCACATCCGGCAGGAACCTGATACACTGTGAAACCACATACACACCTGGCAGGATGCTGATACGCTGTGAAACCCCATACACACCTGGCAGGATCGTGATCCACTGTGAAACCACCATGCACACGTGGCAGGAACCTGATACACTGTGAAACCCCATTCACATCCGGCAGGATCCTGATACACTGTGAAACCACATACACACCTGGAAGGATGCTGATACGCTGTGAAACCCCATACACACCTGGCAGGATCCTGATCAACTGTGAAACCCCCATGCACACGTGGCAGGAACCTGATACACTGTGAAACCCCATACACACCTGCCAAGATCCTGAAGCACTGTGAAACCCCATACTCACCTGGCAGGATCCTGATACACTGTGAAAACCTCATACACACCTGGAAGGATCCTGATGCACTGTGAAACCCCATACACACCTGGCAGGATCCTGATCCACTGAGAAACCACCATACACACCTGGCAGGATCCTGATACACTGTGAAAACCCCATACACACCTGGCAGGATCCCGATACACTGGGAAAACCCATACAAACCTGGCAGGATCCTGATCCGCTGGGAAAACCCATACACAGCTGGCAGGTTCCTGATGCACAGTGAAACCCCATACACATCTGGCAGGATCCTGATACACTGTGAAAACCCCATACACACCTGGCAGGATCCTGATGCACAGTGAAACCCCATGCACACCTGGCAGGATCCTGATGCACTGTGAAACCCCATACACACCTGGCAGGATCCTGATACACTGCGAATACCCCATACACACGTGGCAGGATCCCGAAACACTGTGAACCCCCATACACACCTGGCAGGATCCTGATACACTGTGAAACCCCATACACACCTGGCAGGATCCTGATACACTGTGAAAACCCCATACACACCTGGAAGGATCCTGATACACTGTGAAACCCCATACACACCTGGCAGGATCCTGATCAACTGTGAAACCCCCATGCACAACTGGCAGGTTCCTGATACACTGTGAAAAACCCACACACACCTGGAAGGATCCTGATACACTGTGAAAACCCCATACACACCTGGCAGGATCCTGATCCACTGTGAAATCCCCATGCACACCTGGCAGGATCCTGATCCACTGTGAAAACCCCGTACACACCTGGCAGGATCCTGATGCACTGTGAAACCCCATACACACCTGGCAGGATCCTGATCCACTGTGAAACCCCCATACACACCTGGCAGGATCCTGATAAACTGTGAAACCCCATAGAAACCTGGCAGGATCCTGATACAATGTGAAAACCCCATACACACCTTGCAGGATCATGATACACTGTGAAACTCCATACACACCTGGCAGGTCCTGATACACTGTGAAAATCCCATACACACCAGGCAGGATCCTGATCCACTGTGAAAACGCCATACACACCTGGCAGGATCCTGATAAACTGTGAAAACCCCATACGCAACTGGCAGGATCCTGACCCACTGTGAAAACCACATACACACCTGGCAGGATCCTGATAAACTGTGAAACCCCCATACACACCTGGCAGTATCATGATACACAGTGAAACCCCATTCACACCTGGCAGGAATCCTGATACACAGTGAAACCCCATTCACATCTGGCAGGATCCTGACACACTGTGAAACCCCATACACACCTGGCAGGATCCTGATCACTGTGAAAACCCCATACACACCTGGCAGGATCCTGATCCACTGTGAAGCCCCATTCACGCCTGGCAGAATCCTGATACACAGTGAAAACCCCATACACACCTGGCAGGTTCCTGAACCACTGTGAAACCCCCATACACACGTGGTAGGATCCTGATAAAATGTGAAACCCACATCCACACCTGGAAAGATCCTGATAAACGGAGAAACCCCAATACACACATGGCAGGATCCTAATACACTGCGAAAATCCCACTCACACCTGGCAGGATCCTGATCCACTGTGAAACGCCAGTCACTCCTGGCAGGATTCCGATGCACTGAAAACACCAAACACACCTGGCAGGATCCTGATACACTGTGAAACCCCATACACACCTGGCAGGATCCTGATCCAAAGTGACACTCCATACACACCTGGCATAAACCTGATCCAAAGTGAAAACCTCAAACACACGTGGCAGGAACCTGATACACTGTGAAACCCCATACACCCCTGGCAGGATCCTGATCCACTGTGAAACCCCCATACACACCTGGCAGGATCCTGATACACTGTGAAACCCCATACACACCTGGCAGGATCCTGATACACTGTGAAACACCATACTCACCAGGCAGGATCCTGATACACTGTGAAAACCCCAAACACACCTGGAAGGATCCTGAAGCACTGTGAAACCCCATACACACCTGGCAGGATCCTGATCCACTGAGAAACCCCCATACACACCTGGCAGGATCCTGATACACTGGGAAACCCCATACAAACCTGGCAGGATCCTGATCCGCTGGGAAAACCCATACACAGCTGGCAGGTTCCTGATGCACAGTGAAACCCCATACACATCTGGCAGGATCCTGATACACTGTGAAAACCCCATACACACCTGGCAGGATCCTGATGCACAGTGAAACCCCTGCACACCTGGCAGGATCCTGATGCACTGTGAAACCCCATACACACCTGGCAGGATCCTGATACACTGCGAATACCCCATACACACCTGGCAGGATCCCGAAACACTGTGAAACCCCATACACACCTGGCAGGATCCTGATACACTGTGAAACCCCATACACACCTGGCAGGATCCTGATACACTGTGAAAACCCCATACACACCTGGAAGGATCCTGATAAACTGTGAAACCCCATACACACCTGGCAGGATCCTGATCAACTGTGAAACCCCCATGCAAAACTGGCAGGTTCCTGATACACTGTGAAAAACCCACACACACCTGGAAGGATCCTGACACACTGTGAAAACCCCATACACACCTGGCAGGATCCTGATCCACTGTGAAATCCCCATGCACACCTGGCAGGATCCTGATCCACTGTGAAAACCCCGTACACACCTGGCAGGATCCTGATGCACTGTGAAACCCCATACACACCTGGCAGGATCCTGATCCACTGTGAAACCCCCATACACACCTGGCAGGATCCTGAAAAACTGTGAAACCCCATAGAAACCTGGCAGGATCCTGATACAATGTGAAACCCCCATACACACGTGGTAGGATCCTGATAAAATGTGAAACCCACATCCACACCTGGAAAGATCCTGATAAACGGAGAAACCCCAATACACACATGGCAGGATCCTAATACACTGCGAAAATCCCACTCACACCTGGCAGGATCCTGATCCACTGTGAAACGCCAGTCACTCCTGGCAGGATTCCGATGCACTGAAAACCCCAAACACACCTGTCAGGATCCTGATACACTGTGAAACCCCATACACACCTGGCAGGATCCTGATCCAAAGTGAAACTCCATACACACCTGGCAGAAACCTGATCCAAAGTGAAAACCTCAAACACACGTGGCAGGAACCTGATACACTGTGAAACCCCATACACCCCTGGCAGGATCCTGATCCACTGTGAAACCCCCATACACACCTGGCAGGATCCTGATACACTGTGAAACCCCATACACACCTGGCAGGATCCTGATACACTGTGAAACACCATACTCACCTGGCAGGATCCTGATACACTGTGAAAACCCCAAACACACCTGGAAGGATCCTGAAGCACTGTGAAACCCCATACACACCTGGCAGGATCCTGATCCACTGAGAAACCCCCATACACACCTGGCAGGATCCTGATACACTGGGAAACCCCATACAAACCTGGCAGGATCCTGATCCGCTGGGAAAACCCATACACAGCTGGCAGGTTCCTGATGCACAGTGAAACCCCATACACATCTGGCAGGATCCTGATACACTGTGAAAACCCCATACACACCTGGCAGGATCCTGATGCACAGTGAAACCCCTGCACACCTGGCAGGATCCTGATGCACTGTGAAACCCCATACACACCTGGCAGGATCCTGATACACTGCGAATACCCCATACACACCTGGCAGGATCCCGAAACACTGTGAAACCCCATACACACCTGGCAGGATCCTGATACACTGTGAAACCCCATACACACCTGGCAGGATCCTGATACACTGTGAAAACCCCATACACACCTGGAAGGATCCTGATACACTGTGAAACCCCATACACACCTGGCAGGATCCTGATCAACTGTGAAACCCCCATGCACAACTGGCAGGTTCCTGATACACTGTGAAAAACCCACACACACCTGGAAGGATCCTGATACACTTTGAAAACCCCATACACACCTGGCAGGATCCTGATCCACTGTGAAATCCCCATGCACACCTGGCAGGATCCTGATGCACTGTGAAACCCCATACACACCTGGCAGGATCCTGATCCACTGTGAAACCCCCATACACACCTGGCAGGATCCTGAAAAACTGTGAAACCCCATAGAAACCTGGCAGGATCCTGATACAATGTGAAAACCCCATACACACCTGGCAGGATCCTGATACACTGTGAAACTCCATACACACCTGGCAGGTCCTGATACACTGTGAAAATCCCATACACACCAGGCAGGATCCTGATCCACTGTGAAAACGCCATACACACCTGGCAGGATCCTGATAAACTGTGAAAACCCCATACGCAACTGGCAGGATCCTGACCCACTGTGAAAACCACATACACACCTGGCAGGATCCTGATAAACTGTGAAACCCCCATACACACCTGGCAGTATCATGATACACAGTGAAACCCCATTCACACCTGGCAGGAATCCTGATACACAGTGAAACCCCATTCACATCTGGCAGGATCCTGACACACTGTGAAACCCCATACACACCTGGCAGGATCCTGATCACTGTGAAAACCCCATACACACCTGGCAGGATCCTGATCCACTGTGAAGCCCCATTCACGCCTGGCAGAATCCTGATACACAGTGAAAACCCCATACACACCTGGCAGGTTCCTGAACCACTGTGAAACCCCCATACACACGTGGTAGGATCCTGATAAAATGTGAAACCCACATCCACACCTGGAAAGATCCTGATAAACGGAGAAACCCCAATACACACATGGCAGGATCCTGATACACTGCGAAAATCCCACTCACACCTGGCAGGATCCTGATCCACTGTGAAACGCCAGTCACTCCTGGCAGGATTCCGATGCACTGAAAACCCCAAACACACCTGGCAGGATCCTGATACACTGTGAAACCCCATACACACCTGGCAGGATCCTGATCCAAAGTGAAACTCCATACACACCTGGCAGAAACCTGATCCAAAGTGAAAACCTCAAACACACGTGGCAGGAACCTGATACACTGTGAAACCCCATACACCCCTGGCAGGATCCTGATCCACTGTGAAACCCCCATACACACCTGGCAGGATCCTGATACACTGTGAAACCCCATACACACCTGGCAGGATCCTGATACACTGTGAAACACCATACTCACCTGGCAGGATCCTGATACACTGTGAAAACCCCAAACACACCTGGAAGGATCCTGAAGCACTGTGAAACCCCATACACACCTGGCAGGATCCTGATCCACTGAGAAACCCCCATACACACCTGGCAGGATCCTGATACACTGTGACAACCCCATACACCTGGCAGAATCCTGAACCACTGTGAAACCCCCATACACACGTGGTAGGATCCTTATACACTGTGAAACCCACATACAAACTTGGCAAGATCCTGATAAACGGTGAAACCCCAATACACACCTGGCAGGATCCTGATACACTGTGAAAATCCCATTCACACCTGGCAGGATCCTGATCCACTGTGAAACCCCAGTCACTCCTGGCAGGATTCTGATACACTGAAAACCCGAAACACACCTGGCAGGATCCTGATACACTGTCTATCCCCATACACACCTGGCAGGATCCTGATGCACTGTGAAAACCCCATACACACCTGGCAGGACCCTGATACACTGTGAAACCCCATACAAACCTGGCAGGACCCTGTTACACAGTGAAACCCAAACACAATTGGCAGGATCCTGATCCAAAGTGAAACTCCAGACACACCTGGCAGGATCCTGATACACTGTGAAACCCCATACACACCTGGCAGGATCCTGATGCACTGTGAAACCACATACACACCTGGAAGGATGCTGATACGCTGTGAAACCCCATACAAACCTGGCAGGATCCTGATCCACTGTGAAACCCCCATGCAGACGTGTCAGGATCCTGATACAATGTGAAAACCCCATACACACCTGGCAGGATCCTGATACACTGTGAAACTCCATACACACCTGGCAGATCCTGATACACTGTGAAAATCCCATACACACCAGGCAGGATCCTGATCCACTGTGAAAACGCCATACACACCTGGCAGGATCCTGATAAATTGTGAAAACCCCATACACAACTGGCAGGATCCTGACCCACTGTGAAAACCACATACACACCTGGCAGGATCCTGATAAACTGTGAAAACCCCATACACACCTGGCAGGATCCTGATCCAAAGTGAAACTCCATACACACCTGGCAGAATCCTGATCCACTGTGAAAACCTCAAACACACGTGGCAGGATTCTGAAACACTGTGAAACCCCATACACACCTGGCAGGATCCTGATCCACTGTGAAATCCCCATTCACATCCGGCAGGTACCTGATACACTGTGAAACCACATACACACCTGGCAGGATGCTGATACGCTGTGAAACCCCATACACACCTGGCAGGATCGTGATCCACTGGGAAACCCCCATGCACACGTGGCAGGAACCTGATACACTGTGAAACCCCATACACCCCTGGCAGGATCCTGATACACTGTGAAACCGCATACACACCTGGCAGGATCCTGAGCCACAGTGAAAACGCCATACACACCTGGCAGGATCCTGATAAACTGTGAAAACCCCATACACACCTGGCAGGATCCTGACCCACTGTGAAAACCACATAGACACCTGGCAGGATCCTGATAAACTGTGAAACCCCCATACACACCTGGCAGGATCATGATACACAGCGAAACCCCATTCACACCTGGCAGGAATCCTGATACACAGTGAAACCCCATTCACATCTGGCAGGATCCTGATACACTGTGAAACCCCATACACACCTGGCAGGACGTTGATCACTGTGAAAACCCCATTCACACCTGGCAGGATCCTGATCCACTGTGAAGCCCCATTCACGCCTGCCAGAATCCTGATACACAGTGAAAACCCCATCCACACCTGGCAGGATGCTGAACCACTGTGAAACCCCCATACAAACGTGGTAGGATCCTGATACACTGTGAAACCCACATCCACACCTGGCAAGATCCTGATAAACGGTGAAACCCCCATACACACCTGGCAGGTTCCTGATACACTGTGAAAATCCCATTCACACCTGGCAGGATCCTGATCCACTGTGAAACCCCAGTCACTCCTGGCAGGATTCTGATACACTGAAAACCCCAAACACACCAGGCAGAATCCTGATACACTGCGAAACTCCATACACACCTGGCAGGATACTGATGCACTGTGAAAACCCCATACACACCTGGCAGGACCCTGATACACTGTGAAACCCCATACAAACCTGGCAGGACCCTGATACACAGTGAAACCCCAAACACACCTGGCAGCATCCTGATCAAAGTGAAACTCCATACACACCTGGCAGGATCCTGATCCACTGTGAAAACCTCAAACACACGTGGCAGGATTCTGATACACTGTGAAAACCCATACACACCTGGCAGGATCCTGATACACTGTGAAATCACCATTCACATCCGGCAGGAACCTGATACACTGTGAAACCACATACACACCTGACAGGATGCTGATACGCTGTGAAACCCCATACACACCTGGCAGGATCGTGATCCACTGTGAAACCACCATGCACACGTGGCAGGAACCTGATACACTGTGAAACCCCATACACACCTGGCAGGATCCTGATCCACTATGAAACCCCCATACACACCTGGCAGGATCCGGATACACTGTGAAACCCCATTCACATCCGGCAGGATGCTGATACTCTGTGAAACCACATACACACCTGGAAGGATGCCGATACGCTGTGAAACCCCATACACACCTGGCAGGATCCTGATCAACTGTGAAACCCCCATGCACACGTGGCAGGAACCTGATACACTGTGGAACCCCATACACACCTGGCAAGATCCTGATGCACTGTGAAACCCCATACTCACCTGGCAGGATCCTGATACACTGTGAAAACCTCATACACACCTGGAAGGATCCTGAAGCACTGTGAAACCCCATACACACCTGGCAGGATCCTGATCCACTGAGAAACCCCCATACACACCTGGCAGGATCCTGATACACTGGGAAACCCCATACAAACCTGGCAGGATCCTGATCCGCTGGGAAAACCCATACACAGCTGGCAGGTTCCTGATGCACAGTGAAACCCCATACACATCTGGCAGGATCCTGATACACTGTGAAAACCCCATACACACCTGGCAGGATCCTGATGCACAGTGAAACCCCTGCACACCTGGCAGGATCCTGATGCACTGTGAAACCCCATACACACCTGGCAGGATCCTGATACACTGCGAATACCCCATACACACCTGGCAGGATCCCGAAACACTGTGAAACCCCATACACACCTGGCAGGATCCTGATACACTGTGAAACCCCATACACACCTGGCAGGATCCTGATACACTGTGAAAACCCCATACACACCTGGAAGGATCCTGATACACTGTGAAACCCCATACACACCTGGCAGGATCCTGATCAACTGTGAAACCCCCATGCACAACTGGCAGGTTCCTGATACACTGTGAAAAACCCACACACACCTGGAAGGATCCTGATACACTGTGAAAACCCCATACACACCTGGCAGGATCCTGATCCACTGTGAAATCCCCATGCACACCTGGCAGGATCCTGATCCACTGTGAAAACCCCGTACACACCTGGCAGGATCCTGATGCACTGTGAAACCCCATACACACCTGGCAGGATCCTGATCCACTGTGAAACCCCCATACAAACCTGGCAGGATCCTGAAAAACTGTGAAACCCCATAGAAACCTGGCAGGATCCTGATACAATGTGAAAACCCCATACACACCTGGCAGGATCCTGATACACTGTGAAACTCCATACACACCTGGCAGGTCCTGATACACTGTGAAAATCCCATACACACCAGGCAGGATCCTGATCCACTGTGAAAACGCCATACACACCTGGCAGGATCCTGATAAACTGTGAAAACCCCATACGCAACTGGCAGGATCCTGACCCACTGTGAAAACCACATACACACCTGGCAGGATCCTGATAAACTGTGAAACCCCCATACACACCTGGCAGTATCATGATACACAGTGAAACCCCATTCACACCTGGCAGGAATCCTGATACACAGTGAAACCCCATTCACATCTGGCAGGATCCTGACACACTGTGAAACCCCATACACACCTGGCAGGATCCTGATCACTGTGAAAACCCCATACACACCTGGCAGGATCCTGATCCACTGTGAAGCCCCATTCACGCCTGGCAGAATCCTGATACACAGTGAAAACCCCATACACACCTGGCAGGTTCCTGAACCACTGTGAAACCCCCATACACACGTGGTAGGATCCTGATAAAATGTGAAACCCACATCCACACCTGGAAAGATCCTGATAAACGGAGAAACCCCAATACACACATGGCAGGATCCTGATACACTGCGAAAATCCCACTCACACCTGGCAGGATCCTGATCCACTGTGAAACGCCAGTCACTCCTGGCAGGATTCCGATGCACTGAAAACCCCAAACACACCTGGCAGGATCCTGATACACTGTGAAACCCCATACACACCTGGCAGGATCCTGATCCAAAGTGAAACTCCATACACACCTGGCAGAAACCTGATCCAAAGTGAAAACCTCAAACACACGTGGCAGGAACCTGATACACTGTGAAACCCCATACACCCCTGGCAGGATCCTGATCCACTGTGAAACCCCCATACACACCTGGCAGGATCCTGATACACTGTGAAACCCCATACACACCTGGCAGGATCCTGATACACTGTGAAACACCATACTCACCTGGCAGGATCCTGATACACTGTGAAAACCCCAAACACACCTGGAAGGATCCTGAAGCACTGTGAAACCCCATACACACCTGGCAGGATCCTGATCCACTGAGAAACCCCCATACACACCTGGCAGGATCCTGATACACTGTGACAACCCCATACACCTGGCAGAATCCTGAACCACTGTGAAACCCCCATACACACGTGGTAGGATCCTTATACACTGTGAAACCCACATACAAACTTGGCAAGATCCTGATAAACGGTGAAACCCCAATACACACCTGGCAGGATCCTGATACACTGTGAAAATCCCATTCACACCTGGCAGGATCCTGATCCACTGTGAAACCCCAGTCACTCCTGGCAGGATTCTGATACACTGAAAACCCGAAACACACCTGGCAGGATCCTGATACACTGTCTATCCCCATACACACCTGGCAGGGTCCTGATGCACTGTGAAAACCCCATACACACCTGGCAGGACCCTGATACACTGTGAAACCCCATACAAACCTGGCAGGACCCTGTTACACAGTGAAACCCAAACACAATTGGCAGGATCCTGATCCAAAGTGAAACTCCATACACACCTGGCAGGATCCTGATACACTGTGAAACCCCATACACACCTGGCAGGATTCTGATGCACTGTGAAACCACATACACACCTGGAATGATGCTGATACGCTGTGAAACCCCATACAAACCTGGCAGGATCCTGATCCACTGTGAAACCCCCATGCAGACGTGTCAGGATCCTGATACAATGTGAAAACCCCATACACACCTGGCAGGATCCTGATACACTGTGAAACTCCATACACACCTGGCAGATCCTGATACACTGTGAAAATCCCATACACACCAGGCAGGATCCTGATCCACTGTGAAAACGCCATACACACCTGGCAGGATCCTGATAAATTGTGAAAACCCCATACACAACTGGCAGGATCCTGACCCACTGTGAAAACCACATACACACCTGGCAGGATCCTGATAAACTGTGAAAACCCCATACACACCTGGCAGGATCCTGATCCAAAGTGAAACTCCATACACACCTGGCAGAATCCTGATCCACTGTGAAAACCTCAAACACACGTGGCAGGATTCTGAAACACTGTGAAACCCCATACACACCTGGCAGGATCCTGATCCACTGTGAAATCCCCATTCACATCCGGCAGGTACCTGATACACTGTGAAACCACATACACACCTGGCAGGATGCTGATACGCTGTGAAACCCCATACACACCTGGCAGGATCGTGATCCACTGGGAAACCCCCATGCACACGTGGCAGGAACCTGATACACTGTGAAACCCCATACACCCCTGGCAGGATCCTGATACACTGTGAAACCGCATACACACCTGGCAGGATCCTGAGCCACAGTGAAAACGCCATACACACCTGGCAGGATCCTGATAAACTGTGAAACCCCCATACACACCTGGCAGGATCATGATACACAGCGAAACCCCATTCACACCTGGCAGGAATCCTGATACACAGTGAAACCCCATTCACATCTGGCAGGATCCTGATACACTGTGAAACCCCATACACACCTGGCAGGACGTTGATCACTGTGAAAACCCCATTCACACCTGGCAGGATCCTGATCCACTGTGAAGCCCCATTCACGCCTGCCAGAATCCTGATACACAGTGAAAACCCCATCCACACCTGGCAGGATGCTGAACCACTGTGAAACCCCCATACAAACGTGGTAGGATCCTGATACACTGTGAAACCCACATCCACACCTGGCAAGATCCTGATAAACGGTGAAACCCCCATTCACACCTGGCAGGTTCCTGATACACTGTGAAACCCCAGTCACTCCTGGCAGGATTCTGATACACTGAAAACCCCAAACACACCAGGCAGAATCCTGATACACTGCGAAACTCCATACACACCTGGCAGGATACTGATGCACTGTGAAAACCCCATACACACCTGGCAGGACCCTGATACACTGTGAAACCCCATACAAACCTGGCAGCATCCTGATCAAAGTGAAACTCCATACACACCTGGCAGGATCCTGATCCACTGTGAAAACCTCAAACACACGTGGCAGGATTCTGATACACTGTGAAAACCCATACACACCTGGCAGGATCCTGATACACTGTGAAATCACCATTCACATCCGGCAGGAACCTGATACACTGTGAAACCACATACACACCTGACAGGATGCTGATACGCTGTGAAACCCCATACACACCTGGCAGGATCGTGATCCACTGTGAAACCACCATGCACACGTGGCAGGAACCTGATACACTGTGAAACCCCATACACACCTGGCAGGATCCTGATCCACTATGAAACCCCCATACACACCTGGCAGGATCCGGATACACTGTGAAACCCCATTCACATCCGGCAGGATGCTGATACTCTGTGAAACCACATACACACCTGGAAGGATGCCGATACGCTGTGAAACCCCATACACACCTGGCAGGATCCTGATCAACTGTGAAACCCCCATGCACACGTGGCAGGAACCTGATACACTGTGGAACCCCATACACACCTGGCAAGATCCTGATGCACTGTGAAACCCCATACTCACCTGGCAGGATCCTGATACACTGTGAAAACCTCATACACACCTGGAAGGATCCTGACGCACTGTGAAACCCCATACACACCTGGCAGGATCCTGATCCACTGAGAAACCACCATACACACCTGGCAGGATCCTGATACACTGTGAAAACCCCATACACAACTGGCAGGATCCTGATACACTGGGAAACCCCATACAAACCTGGCAGGATCCTGATCCGCTGGGAAAACCCATACACAGCTGGCAGGTTCCTGATGCACAGTGAAACCCCATACTCATCTGGCAGGATCCTGATACACTGTGAAAACCCCATACACACCTGGCAGGATCCTGATGCACAGTGAAACCCCATGCACACCTGGCAGGATCCTGATCCAAAGTGAAACTCCATACACACCTGGCAGAATCCTGATCCACTGTGAAAACCTCAAACACACGTGGCAGGATTCTGATACACTGTGAAACCCCATACACACCTGGCAGGATCCTGATCCACTGTGAAATCCCCATTCACATCCGGCAGGAACCTGATACACTGTGAAACCACATACACACCTGGCAGGATGCTGATACGCTGTGAAACCCCATACACACCTGGCAGGATCGTGATCCACTGGGAAACCCCCATGCACACGTGGCAGGAACCTGATACACTGTGAAACCCCATACACCCCTGGCAGGATCCTGATAAACTGTGAAAACCCCATACACACCTGGCAGGATCCTGACCCACTGTGAAAACCACATAGACACCTGGCAGGATCCTGATAAACTGTGAAACCCCCATACACACCTGGCAGGATCATGATACACAGCGATACCCCATTCACACCTGGCAGGAATCCTGATACACAGTGAAACCCCATTCACATCTGGCAGGATCCTGATACACTGTGAAACCCCATACACACCTGGCAGGACGTTGATCACTGTGAAAACCCCATTCACACCTGGCAGGATCCTGATCCACTGTGAAGCCTCATTCGCGCCTGCCAGAATCCTGATACACAGTGAAAACCCCATACACACCTGGCAGGATGCTGAACCACTGTGAAACCCCCATACAAACGTGGTAGGATCCTGATACACTGTGAAACCCACATCCACACCTGGCAAGATCCTGATAAACGGTGAAACCCCCATACACACCTGGCAGGTTCCTGATACACTGTGAAAATCCCATTCACACCTGGCAGGATCCTGATCCACTGTGAAACCCCAGTCACTCCTGGCAGGATTCTGATACACTGAAAACCCCAAACACACCTGGCAGGATCCTGATACACTGTGAAACCCCATACACACCTGGCAGGATAATGATGCACTGTGAAAACCCCATACACACCTGGCAGGACCCTGATACACTGTGAAACCCCATACAAACCTGGCAGGACCCTGATACACAGTGAAACCCCAAACACACCTGGCAGCATCCTGATCAAAGTGAAACTCCATACACACCTGGCAGGATCCTGATCCACTGTGAAAACCTCAAACACACGTGGCAGGATTCTGATACACTGTGAAAACCCATACACACCTGGCAGGATCCTGATACACTGTGAAATCACCATTCACATCCGGCAGGAACCTGATACACTGTGAAACCACATACACACCTGGCAGGATGCTGATACGCTGTGAAACCCCATACACACCTGGCAGGATCGTGATCCACTGTGAAACCACCATGCACACGTGGCAGGAACCTGATACACTGTGAAACCCCATACACACCTGGCAGGATCCTGATCCACTATGAAACCCCCATACACACCTGGCAGGATCCGGATACACTGTGAAACCCCATTCACATCCGGCAGGATCCTGATACACTGTGAAACCACATACACACCTGGAAGGATGCTGATACGCTGTGAAACCACATACACACCTGGCAGGATCCTGATCAACTGTGAAACCCCCATGCACACGTGGCAGGAACCTGATTCACTGTGAAACCCCATACACACCTGGCAAGATCCTGATGCACTGTGAAACCCCATACTCACCTGGCAGGATCCTGATACACTGTGAAAACCTCATACACACCTGGAAGGATCCTGATGCACTGTGAAACCCCATACACACCTGGAAGGATCCTGATCCACTGAGAAGCCACCATACAAACCTGGCAGGATCCTGATCCGCTGGGAAAACCCATACACAGCTGGCAGGTTCCTGATGCACAGTGAAACCCCATACACATCTGGCAGGATCCTGATACACTGTGAAAACCCCATACACACCTGGCAGGATTCTGATGCACAGTGAAACCCCATGCACACCTGGCAGGATCCTGATGCACTGTGAAACCCCATACACACCTGGCAGGATCCTGATACACTGCGAATACCCCATATACACCTGGCAGGATCCCGAAACACTGTGAAACCCCATACACACCTGGCAGGATCCTGATACACTGTGAAACCCCATACACACCTGGCAGGATCCTGATACACTGTGAAAACCCCATACACACCTGGTAGGATCCTGATACACTGTGAAACCCCCATACACACCAGGCAGGATCCTGAAAAACTGTGAAACCCCATAGAAACCTGGCAGGATCCTGATACAATGTGAAAACCCCATACACACCTGGCAGGATCCTGATACACTGTGAAACTCCATACACACCTGGCAGATCCTGATACACTGTGAAAATCCCATACACACCAGGCAGGATCCTGATCCACTGTGAAATCGCCATACACACCTGGCAGGATCCTGATAAACTGTGAAAACCCCATACGCTACTGGCAGGATCCTGACCCACTGTGAAAACCACATACACACCTGGCAGGATCCTGATAAACTGTGAAACCCCCATACACACCTGGCAGTATCATGATACACAGTGAAACCCCATTCACACCTGGCAGGAATCCTGATACACAGTGAAACCCCATTCACATCTGGCAGGATCCTGACACACTGTGAAACCCCATGCACACCTGGCAGGATCCTGATCCACTGTGAATCCCCATTCACGCCTGGCAGAATCCTGATACACAGTGAAAACCCCATACACACCTGGCAGGTTCCTGAACCACTGTGAAACCCCCATACACACGTGGTAGGATCCTGATACAATGTGAAACGCACATCCACACCTGGCAAGATCCTGATAAACGGTGAAACCCCAATACACACATGGCAGGATCCTGATACACTGCGAAAATCCCATTCACACCTGGCATGATGCTGATCCACTGTGAAACGCCAGTCACTCCTGGCAGGATTCTGATGCACTGAAAACCCCAAACACACCTGGCAGGATCCTGATACACTGTTAAACCCCATACACACCTGGCAGGATCCTGATCCAAAGTGAAACTCCATACACACCTGGCAGAAACCTGATCCACTGTGAAAACCTCAAACACACGTGGCAGGATTCTGATACACTGTGAAACCCCATACACACCTGGCAGGATCATGATCCACTGTGAAATCCCCATTCACATCCGGCAGGAACCTGATACACTGTGAAACCACATACACACCTGGCAGGATGCTGATACGCTGTGAAACCCCATACACACCTGGCAGGATCGTGATCCACTGTGAAACCCCCATGCACACGTGGCAGGAACCTGATACACTGTGAAACCCCATACACCCCTGGCAGGATCCTGATCCACTGTGAAACCCCCATACACACCTGGCAGGATCCTGATACACTGTGAAACCCCATACACACCTGGCAGGATCCTGATCCACTGTGAAATCCCCATGCACACCTGGCAGGATCCTGATCCACTGTGAAAACCCCGTACACACCTGGCAGGATCCTGATGCACTGTGAAACCCCATACACACCTGGCAGGATCCTGATCCACTGTGAAACCACCATACACACCTGGCAGGATCCTGAAAAACTGTGAAACCCCATAGAAACCTGGCAGGATCCTGATACAATGTGAAAACCCCATACACACCTGGCAGGATCCTGATACACTGTGAAACTCCATACACACCTGGCAGATCCTGATACACTGTGAAAATCCCATACACACCAGGCTGGATCCTGAGCCACTGTGAAATCGCCATACACACCTGGCAGGATCCTGATAAACTGTGAAAACCCCATACGCTACTGGCAGGATCCTGACCCACTGTGAAAACCACAGACACACCTGGCAGGATCCTGATAAACTGTGAAACCCCATTCACACCTGGCAGGAATCCTGATACACTGTGAAACCCCATTCACATCTGGCAGGATCCTGACACACTGTGAAACCCCATGCACACCTGGCAGGATCCTGATCCACTGTGAATCCCCATTCACGCCTGGCAGAATCCTGATACACAGTGAAAACCCCATACACACCTGGCAGGTTCCTGAACCACTGTGAAACCCCCATACACACGTGGTAGGATCCTGATACAATGTGAAACGCACATCCACACCTGGCAAGATCCTGATAAACGGTGAAACCCCAATACACACATGGCAGGATCCTGATACACTGTGAAACCCCATACACACCTGGCAGGATGCTGATACGCTGTGAAACCCCATACACACCTGGCAGGATCGTGATCCACTGTGAAACCCCCATGCACACGTGGCAGGAACCTGATACACTGTGAAACCCCATACACCCCTGGCAGGATCCTGATCCACTGTGAAACCCCCATACACACCTGGCAGGATCCTGATACACTGTGAAACCCCATACACACCTGGCAGGATCCTGATACACTGTGAAACCCCATACTCACCTGGCAGGATCCTGATACACTGTGAAAACCCCAAACACACCTGGAAGGATCCTGAAGCACTGTGAAACCCCATACACACCTGGCAGGATCCTGATCCACTGAGAAACCCCCAAACACACCTGGCAGGATCCTGATACACTGTGACAACCCCATACACCTGGCAGAATCCTGAACCACTGTGAAACCCCCATACACACGTGGTAGGATCCTTATACACTGTGAAATCCACGTACACACTTGGCAAGATCCTGATAAACGGTGAAACCCCAATACACACCTGGCAGGATCCTGATACACTGTGAAAATCCCATTCACACCTGGCAGGATCCTGATCCACTGTGAAACCCCAGTCACACCTGGCAGGATCCTGATCCACTGAGAAACCACCATACAAACCTGGCAGGATCCTGATCCGCTGGGAAAACCCATACACAGCTGGCAGGTTCCTGATGCACAGTGAAACCCCATACACATCTGGCAGGATCCTGATACACTGTGAAAACCCCATACACACCTGGCAGGATCCTGATGCACAGTGAAACCCCATGCACACCTGGCAGGATCCTGATGCACTGTGAAACCCCATACACACCTGGCAGGATCCTGATACACTGCGAATACCCCATACACACCTGGCAGGATCCCGAAACACTGTGAAACCCCATACACACCTGGCAGGATCCTGATACACTGTGAAACCCCATACACACCTGGCAGGATCCTGATACACTGTGAAAACCCCATACACACCTGGTAGGGTCCTGATACACTGTGAAACCCCATACACACCCGGCAGGATCCTGATCAACTGTGAAACCCCCATGCACAACTGGCAGGTTCCTGATACACTGTGAAAAACCCACACACACCTGGAAGGATCCTGATACACTGTGAAAACCCCATACACACCTGGCAGGATCCTGATCCACTGTGAAATCCCCATGCACACCTGGCAGGATCCTGATCCACTGTGAAAACCCCGTACACACCTGGCAGGATCCTGATGCACTGTGAAACCCCATACACACCTGGCAGGATCCTGATCCACTGTGAAACCACCATACACACCTGGCAGGATCCTGAAAAACTGTGAAACCCCATAGAAACCTGGCAGGATCCTGATACAATGTGAAAACCCCATACACACCTGGCAGGATCCTGATACACTGTGAAACTCCATACACACCTGGCAGATCCTGATACACTGTGAAAATCCCATACACACCAGGCAGGATCCTGAGCCACTGTGAAATCGCCATACACACCTGGCAGGATCCTGATAAACTGTGAAAACCCCATACGCTACTGGCAGGATCCTGACCCACTGTGAAAACCACAGACACACCTGGCAGGATCCTGATAAACTGTGAAACCCCATTCACACCTGGCAGGAATCCTGATACACTGTGAAACCCCATTCACATCTGGCAGGATCCTGACACACTGTGAAACCCCATGCACACCTGGCAGGATCCTGATCCACTGTGAATCCCCATTCACGCCTGGCAGAATCCTGATACACAGTGAAAACCCCATACACACCTGGCAGGTTCCTGAACCACTGTGAAACCCCCATACACACGTGGTAGGATCCTGATACAATGTGAAACGCACATCCACACCTGGCAAGATCCTGATAAACGGTGAAACCCCAATACACACATGGCAGGATCCTGATACACTGTGAAACCCCATACACACCTGGCAGGATGCTGATACGCTGTGAAACCCCATACACACCTGGCAGGATCGTGATCCACTGTGAAACCCCCATGCACACGTGGCAGGAACCTGATACACTGTGAAACCCCATACACCCCTGGCAGGATCCTGATCCACTGTGAAACCCCCATACACACCTGGCAGGATCCTGATACACTGTGAAACCCCATACACACCTGGCAGGATCCTGATACACTGTGAAACCCCATACTCACCTGGCAGGATCCTGATACACTGTGAAAACCCCAAACACATCTGGAAGGATCCTGAAGCACTGTGAAACCCCATACACACCTGGCAGGATCCTGATCCACTGAGAAACCCCCAAACACACCTGGCAGGATCCTGATACACTGTGACAACCCCATACACCTGGCAGAATCCTGAACCACTGTGAAACCCCCATACACACGTGGTAGGATCCTTATACACTGTGAAATCCACGTACACACTTGGCAAGATCCTGATAAACGGTGAAACCCCAATACACACCTGGCAGGATCCTGATACACTGTGAAAATCCCATTCACACCTGGCAGGATCCTGATCCACTGTGAAACCCCAGTCACACCTGGCAGGATCCTGATCCACTGAGAAACCACCATACAAACCTGGCAGGATCCTGATCCGCTGGGAAAACCCATACACAGCTGGCAGGTTCCTGATGCACAGTGAAACCCCATACACATCTGGCAGGATCCTGATACACTGTGAAAACCCCATACACACCTGGCAGGATCCTGATGCACAGTGAAACCCCATGCACACCTGGCAGGATCCTGATGCACTGTGAAACCCCATACACACCTGGCAGGATCCTGATACACTGCGAATACCCCATACACACCTGGCAGGATCCCGAAACACTGTGAAACCCCATACACACCTGGCAGGATCCTGATACACTGTGAAACCCCATACACACCTGGCAGGATCCTGATACACTGTGAAAACCCCATACACACCTGGTAGGGTCCTGATACACTGTGAAACCCCATACACACCCGGCAGGATCCTGATCAACTGTGAAACCCCCATGCACAACTGGCAGGTTCCTGATACACTGTGAAAAACCCACACACACCTGGAAGGATCCTGATACACTGTGAAAACCCCATACACACCTGGCAGGATCCTGATCCACTGTGAAATCCCCATGCACACCTGGCAGGATCCTGATCCACTGTGAAAACCCCGTACACACCTGGCAGGATCCTGATGCACTGTGAAACCCCATACACACCTGGCAGGATCCTGATCCACTGTGAAACCACCATACACACCTGGCAGGATCCTGAAAAACTGTGAAACCCCATAGAAACCTGGCAGGATCCTGATACAATGTGAAAACCCCATACACACCTGGCAGGATCCTGATACACTGTGAAACTCCATACACACCTGGCAGATCCTGATACACTGTGAAAATCCCATACACACCAGGCAGGATCCTGAGCCACTGTGAAATCGCCATACACACCTGGCAGGATCCTGATAAACTGTGAAAACCCCATACGCTACTGGCAGGATCCTGACCCACTGTGAAAACCACAGACACACCTGGCAGGATCCTGATAAACTGTGAAACCCCATTCACACCTGGCAGGAATCCTGATACACTGTGAAACCCCATTCACATCTGGCAGGATCCTGACACACTGTGAAACCCCATGCACACCTGGCAGGATCCTGATCCACTGTGAATCCCCATTCACGCCTGGCAGAATCCTGATACACAGTGAAAACCCCATACACACCTGGCAGGTTCCTGAACCACTGTGAAACCCCCATACACACGTGGTAGGATCCTGATACAATGTGAAACGCACATCCACACCTGGCAAGATCCTGATAAACGGTGAAACCCCAATACACACATGGCAGGATCCTGATACACTGCGAAAATCCCATTCACACCTGGCAGGATCCTGATCCACTGTGAAACGCCAGTCACTCCTGGCAGGATTCTGATGCACTGAAAACCCCAAACACACCTGGCAGGATCCTGATACACTGTTAAACCCCATACACACCTGGCAGGATCCTGATCCAAAGTGAAACTCCATACACACCTGGCAGAAACCTGATCCACTGTGAAAACCTCAAACACACGTGGCAGGATTCTGATACACTGTGAAACCCCATACACACCTGGCAGGATCCTGATCCACTGTGAAATCCCCATTCACATCCGGCAGGAACCTGATACACTGTGAAACCACATACACACCTGGCAGGATGCTGATACGCTGTGAAACCCCATACACACCTGGCAGGATCGTGATCCACTGTGAAACCCCCATGCACACGTGGCAGGAACCTGATACACTGTGAAACCCCATACACACCTGGCAGGATCCTGATACACTGTGAAACCCCATACTCACCTGGCAGGATCCTGATACACTGTGAAAACCCCAAACACACCTGGAAGGATCCTGAAGCACTGTGAAACCCCATACATACCTGGCAGGATCCTGATCCACTGAGAAAGCCCCAAACACACCTGGCAGGATCCTGATACACTGTGACAACCCCATACACCTGGCAGAATTCTGAACCACTGTGAAACCCCCATACACACGTGGTAGGATCCTTATACACTGTGAAACCCACATACACACTTGGCAAGATCCTGATAAACGGTGAAACCCCAATACACACCTGGCAGGATCCTGATACACTGTGAAAATCCCATTCACACCTGGCAGGATCCTGATCCACTGTGAAACCCCAGTCACTCCTGGCAGGATTCTGATACACTGAAAACCCCAAACACACCTGGCAGGATCCTGATACACTGTCAAACCCCAGACACACCTGGCAGGATCCTGATGCTCTGTGAAAACCCCATACACACCTGGCAGGACCCTGATACACTGTGAAACCCCATACAAACCTGGCAGGACCCTGACACACAGTGAAACCTAAACACTATTGGCAGGATCCTGATCCAAAGTGAAACTCCATACACACCTGGCAGGATCCTGATCCACTGTGAAAACCTCAAACACACGTGGCAGGATTCTGATACACTGTGAAACCCCATACACACCTGGCAGGATCCTGATGCACTGTGAAACCACATACACACCTGGAAGGATGCTGATACGCTGTGAAACCCCATACAAACCTGGCAGGATCCTGATCCACTGTGAAACCCCCATGCAGACGTGGCAGGATCCTGATACACTGTGAAACCCCATACACACCTGGCAGGATCCTGATACACTGTGAAAACCCCATACACCTGGCAGAATCCTGAACCACTGTGAAACCCCCATACACACCTGGCAGGATCCTGATCCACTGTGAAACCCCAGTCACTCCTGGCAGGATTCTGATACACTGAAAACCCCAAACACACCTGGCAGGATCCTGATACACTGTCTAACCCCATACACATCTGGCAGGACCCTGATACACTGTGAAACCCCATACAAACCTGGCAGGACCCTGATACACAGTGAAACCCAAACACAATTGGCAGTATCCTGATCCAAGGTGAAACTCCATACACACCTGGCAGGATCCTGATCCACTGTGAAAACCTCAAACACACGTGGCAGGATTCTGATACACTGTGAAACCCCATACACACCTGGCAGGATCCTGATACACTGTGAAACCCCATACTCACCTGGCAGGATCCTGATAAACGGTGAAACCCCAATACACACATGGCAGGATCCTGATACACTGTGAAACCCCATACACACCTGGCAGGATCCTGATACACTGTGAAACCCCATACTGACCTGGCAGGATCCTGATAAACGGTGAAACCCCAATACACACATGGCAGGATCCTGATACACTGCGAAAATCCCATTCACACCTGGCAGGATCCTGATCCACTGTGAAACGCCAGTCTCTCCTGGCAGGATTCTGATACACTGAAAACCCCAAACACACCTGGCAGGATCCTGATACACTGTGAAACCCCATACACACCTGGCAGGATCCTGATCCAAAGTGAAACTCCATACACACCTGGCAGAATCCTGATCCACTGTGAAAACCTCAAACACACGTGGCAGGATTCTGATACACTGTGAAACCCCATACACACCTGGCAGGATCCTGATCCACTGTGAAATCCCCATTCACATCCGGCAGGAACCTGATACACTGTGAAACCACATACACACCTGGCAGGATGCTGATACGCTGTGAAACCCCATACACACCTGGCAGGATCGTGATCCACTGGGAAACCCCCATGCACACGTGGCAGGAACCTGATACACTGTGAAACCCCATACACCCCTGGCAGCATCCTGATACACTGTGAAACCCCATACACACCTGGCAGGATCCTGAGCCACAGTGAAAACGCCATACACACCTGGCAGGATCCTGATAAACTGTGAAGGCCCCATACACACCTGGCAGGATCCTGACCCACTGTGAAAACCACATAGACACCTGGCAGGATCCTGATAAACTGTGAAACCCCCATACACACCTGGCAGGATCATGATACACAGCGAAACCCCATTCACACCTGGCAGGAATCCTGATACACAGTGAAACCCCATTCACATCTGGCAGGATCCTGATACACTGTGAAACCCCATACACACCTGGCAGGACGTTGATCACTGTGAAAACCCCATTCACACCTGGCAGGATCCTGATCCACTGTGAAGCCCCATTCACGCCTGCCAGAATCCTGATACACAGTGAAAACCCCATACACACCTGGCAGGATGCTGAACCACTGTGAAACCCCCATACAAACGTGGTAGGATCCTGATACACTGTGAAACCCACATCCACACCTGGCAAGATCCTGATAAACGGTGAAACCCCCATACACACCTGGCAGGTTCCTGATACACTGTGAAAATCCCATTCACACCTGGCAGGATCCTGATCCACTGTGAAACCCCAGTCACTCCTGGCAGGATTCTGATACACAGTGTAACCAAGAACACACCTGGCAGCATCCTGATCAAAGTGAAACTCCATACACACCTGGCAGGATCCTGATCCACTGTGAAAACCTCAAACACACGTGGCAGGATTCTGATACACTGTGAAAACCCATACACACCTGGCAGGATCCTGATACACAGTGAAACCAAGAACACACCTGGCAGCATCCTGATCAAAGTGAAACTCCATACACACCTGGCAGGATCCTGATCCACTGTGAAAACCTCAAACACACGTGGCAGGATTCTGATACACTGTGAAAACCCATACACAACTGGCAGGATCCTGATACACTGTGAAATCACCATTCACATCCGGCAGGAACCTGATACACTGTGAAACCACATACACACCTGGCAGGATGCTGATACGCTGTGAAACCCCATACACACCTGGCAGGATCGTGATCCACTGTGAAACCACCATGCACACGTGGCAGGAACCTGATACACTGTGAAACTCCATACACACCTGGCAGGATCCTGATCCACTATGAAACCCCCATACACACCTGGCAGGATCCTGATGCACTGTGAAACCCCATTCACACCTGGCAGGATCCTGATACACTGTGAAATCACCATTCACATCCGGCAGGAACCTGATGCACTGTGAAACCACATACACACCTGGCAGGATGCTGATACGCTGTGAAACCCCATACACACCTGGCAGGATCGTGATCCACTGTGAAACCACCATGCACACGTGGCAGGAACCTGATACACTGTGAAACCCCATACACACCTGGCAGGATCCTGATCCACTATGAAACCCCCATACACACCTGGCAGGATCCTGATGCACTGTGAAACCACATACACACCTGGCAGGATGCTGATACGCTGTGAAACCCCATACACACCTGGCAGGATCGTGATCCACTGTGAAACCACCATGCACACGTGGCAGGAACCTGATACACTGTGAAACTCCATACACACCTGGCAGGATCCTGATCCACTATGAAACCCCCATACACACCTGGCAGGATCCTGATGCACTGTGAAACCCCATTCACACCTGGCAGGATCCTGATACACTGTGAAATCACCATTCACATCCGGCAGGAACCTGATGCACTGTGAAACCACATACACACCTGGCAGGATGCTGATACGCTGTGAAACCCCATACACACCTGGCAGGATCGTGATCCACTGTGAAACCACCATGCACACGTGGCAGGAACCTGATACACTGTGAAACCCCATACACACCTGGCAGGATCCTGATCCACTATGAAACCCCCATACACACCTGGCAGGATCCGGATACACTGTGAAACCCCATTCACATCCGGCAGGATCCTGATACACTGTGAAACCCCATACACACCTGGCAGGATCCTGATCAACTGTGAAACCCCCATGCACACGTGGCAGGAACCTGATACACTGTGAAACCCCATACACACCTGGCAAGATCCTGATGCACTGTGAAACCCCATACTCACCTGGAAGGATCCTGATGCACTGTGAAACCCGATACACACCTGGCAGGATCCTGATCCACTGAGAAACCACCATACACACCTGGCAGGATTCTGATACACTGTGAAAACCCCATACACACCTGGCAGGATCCTGATACACTGGGAAACCCCATACAAACCTGGCAGGATCCTGATCCGCTGGGAAAACCCATACACAGCTGGCAGGTTCCTGATGCACAGTGAAACCCCATACACATCTGGCAGGATCCTGATACACTGTGAAAACCCCATACACACCTGGCAGGATCCTGATGCACAGTGAAACCCCATGCACATCTGGCAGGATCCTGATACACTGTGAAACCCCATACACACCTGGCAGGATCCTGATACACTGTGAAAACCCCATACACACCTGGAAGGATCCTGATACACTGTGAAACCCCATACACACCCGGCAGGATCCTGATCAACTGTGAAACCCCCATGCACAACTGGCAGGTTCCTGATACACTGTGAAAAACCCACACACACCTGGAAGGATCCTGATACACTGTGAAAACCCCATACACACCTGGCAGGATCCTGATCCACTGTGAAATCCCCATGCACACCTGGCAGGATCCTGATCCACTGTGAAACCACCATGCACACCTGGCAGGATCCTGATGCACTGTGAAACCCCATACACACCTGGCAGGATCCTGATCCACTGTGAAACCCCCATACACACCTGGCAGGATCCTGAAAAACTGTGAAACCCCATAGAAACCTGGCAGGATCCTGATACAATGTGAAAACCCCATACACACCTGGCAGGATCCTGATACACATGAAACTCCATACACACCTGGCAGATCCTGATACAAATTGAAAATCCCATACACACCAGGCAGGATCCTGATCCACTGTGAAAACGCCATACACACCTGGCAGGATTCTGATAAACTGTGAAAACCCCATACGCAACTGGCAGGATCCTGACCCACTGTGAAAACCACATACACACCTGGCAGGATCCTGATAAACTGGGAAACCCCCATACACACCTGGCAGTATCATGATACACAGTGAAACCCCATTCACACCTGGCAGGAATCCTGATACACAGTGAAACCCCATTCACATCTGGCAGGATCCTGACACACTGTGAAACCCCATGCACACCTGGCAGGATCCTGATCCACTATGAAACCCCCATACACACCTGGCAGGATCCTGATGCACTGTGAAACCCCATTCACACCTGGCAGGATCCTGATACACTGTGAAATCACCATTCACATCCGGCAGGAACCTGATGCACTGTGAAACCACATACACACCTGGCAGGATGCTGATACGCTGTGAAACCCCATACACACCTGGCAGGATCGTGATCCACTGTGAAACCACCATGCACACGTGGCAGGAACCTGATACACTGTGAAACCCCATACACACCTGGCAGGATCCTGATCCACTATGAAACCCCCATACACACCTGGCAGGATCCGGATACACTGTGAAACCCCATTCACATCCGGCAGGATCCTGATACACTGTGAAACCCCATACACACCAGGCAGGATCCTGATCAACTGTGAAACCCCCATGCACACGTGGCAGGAACCTGATACACTGTGAAACCCCATACACACCTGGCAAGATCCTGATGCACTGTGAAACCCCATACTCACCTGGAAGGATCCTGATGCACTGTGAAACCCCATACACACCTGGCAGGATCCTGATCCACTGAGAAACCACCATACACACCTGGCAGGATTCTGATACACTGTGAAAACCCCATACACACCTGGCAGGATCCTGATACACTGGGAAACCCCATACAAACCTGGCAGGATCCTGATCCGCTGGGAAAACCCATACACAGCTGGCAGGTTCCTGATCAACTGTGAAACCCCCATGCACAACTGGCAGGTTCCTGATACACTGTGAAAAACCCACACACACCTGGAAGGATCCTGATACACTGTGAAAACCCCATACACACCTGGCAGGATCCTGATCCACTGTGAAATCCCCATGCACACCTGGCAGGATCCTGATCCACTGTGAAAACCCCGTACACACCTGGCAGGATCCTGATGCACAGTGAAACCCCATGCACATCTGGCAGGATCCTGATACACTGTGAAACCCCATACACACCTGGCAGGATCCTGATACACTGTGAAAACCCCATACACACCTGGAAGGATCCTGATACACTGTGAAACCCCATACACACCCGGCAGGGTCCTGATCAACTGTGAAACCCCCATGCACAACTGGCAGGTTCCTGATACACTGTGAAAAACCCACACACACCTGGAAGGATCCTGATACACTGTGAAAACCCCATACACACCTGGCAGGATCCTGATCCACTGTGAAATCCCCATGCACACCTGGCAGGATCCTGATCCACTGTGAAAACCCCGTACACACCTGGCAGGATCCTGATGCACTGTGAAACCCCATACACACCTGGCAGGATCCTGATCCACTGTGAAACCCCCATACACACCTGGCAGGATCCTGAAAAACTGTGAAACCCCATAGAAACCTGGCAGGATCCTGATACAATGTGAAAACCCCATACACACCTGGCAGGATCCTGATACACTGTGAAACTCCATACACACCTGGCAGATCCTGATACACTGTGAAAATCCCATACACACCAGGCAGGATCCTGATCCACTGTGAAAACGCCATACACACCTGGCAGGATCCTGATAAACTGTGAAAACCCCATACGCAACTGGCAGGATCCTGACCCACTGTGAAAACCACATACACACCTGGCAGGATCCTGATAAACTGTGAAACCCCCATACACACCTGGCAGTATCATGATACACAGTGAAACCCCATTCACATCTGGCAGGATCCTGACACACTGTGAAACCCCATACACACCTGGCAGGATCCTGATCACTGTGAAAACCCCATACACACCTGGCAGGATCCTGATCCACTGTGAAGCCCCATTCACGCCTGGCAGAATCCTGATACACAGTGAAAACCCCATACACACCTGGCAGGTTCCTGAACCACTGTGAAACCCCCATACACACGTGGTAGGATCCTGATACAATGTGAAACCCACATCCACACCTGGCAAGATCCTGATAAACGGTGAAACCCCAATACACACATGGCAGGATCCTGATACACTGCGAAAATCCCATTCACACCTGGCAGGATCCTGATCCACTGTGAAACGCCAGTCACTCCTGGCAGGATTCTGATGCACTGAAAACCCCAAACACACCTGGCAGGATCCTGATACACTGTGAAACCCCATACATACCTGGCAGGATCCTGATCCAAAGTGAAACTCCATACACACCTGCCAGAAACCTGATCCACTGTGAAAACCTCAAACACACGTGGCAGGACTCTGATACACTGTGAAACCCCATACACACCTGGCAGGATCCTGATCCACTGTGAAATCCCCATTCACATCCGGCAGGAACCTGATACACTGTGAAACCACATACACACCTGGCAGGATGCTGATACGCTGTGAAACGCCAGTCACTCCTGGCAGGATCGTGATCCACTGTGAAACCCCCATGCACACGTGGCAGGAACCTGATACACTGTGAAACCCCATACACCCCTGGCAGGATCCTGATCCACTGTGAAACACCCATACACACCTGGCAGGATCCTGATACACTGTGAAACCCCATACACACCTGGCAGGATCCTGATACACTGTGAAACCCCATACTCACCTGGCAGGATCCTGATACACTGTGAAAACCCCAAACACACCTGGAAGGATCCTGAAGCACTGTGAAACCCCATACACACCTGGCAGGAACCTGATCCACTGAGAAACCCCCATACACACCTGGCAGGATCCTGATACACTGTGACAACCCCATACACCTGGCAGAATCCTGAACCACTGTGAAACCCCCATACACACGTGGTAGGATCCTTATACACTGTGAAACCCACATACACACTTGGCAAGATCCTGATAAACGGTGAAACCCCAATACACACCTGGCAGGATCCTGATACACTGTGAAAATCCCATTCACACCTGGCAGGATCCTGATCCACTGTGAAACCCCAGTCACTCCTGGCAGGATTCTGATACACTGAAAACCCCAAACACACCTGGCAGGATCCTGATACACTGTCTAACTCCATACACACCTGGCAGGATCCTGATGCACTGTGAAAACCCCATACACACCTGGCAGGACCCTGATACACTGTGAAACCCCATACAAACCTGGCAGGACCCTGATACACAGTGAAACCCAAACACTATTGGCAGGATCCTGATCCAAAGTGAAACTCCATACACACCTGGCAGGATCCTGATCCACTGTGAAAACCTCAAACACACGTGGCAGGATTCTGATACACTGTGAAACCCCATACACACCTGGCAGGATCCTGATGCACTGTGAAACCACATACACACCTGGAAGGATGCTGATACGCTGTGAAACCCCATACAAACCTGGCAGGAT
This sequence comes from Heterodontus francisci, assembly GCF_036365525.1. Classification (NCBI taxonomy): domain Eukaryota; kingdom Metazoa; phylum Chordata; class Chondrichthyes; order Heterodontiformes; family Heterodontidae; genus Heterodontus; species Heterodontus francisci. The sequence goes on along the minus strand of NW_027140250.1, from coordinate 10,596,224 downwards.
CCTGATCCACTGTGAAACCCCCATGCAGACGTGGCAGGATCCTGATACAATGTGAAAACACCATACACACCTGGCAGGATCCTGATACACTGTGAAACTCCATACACACCTGGCAGATCCTGATACACTGTGAAAATCCCATACACACCAGGCAGGATCCTGATCCACTGTGAAAACGCCATACACACCTGGCAGGATCCTGATAAACTGTGAAAACCCCATACACAACTGGCAGGATCCTGACCCACTGTGAAAACCACATACACACCTGGCAGGATCCTGATAAACTGTGAAACCCCCATACACACCTGGCAGTATCATGATACACAGTGAAACCCCATTCACACCTGGCAGGAATCCTGATACACAGTGAAACCCCATTCACATCTGGCAGGATCCTGACACACTGTGAAACCCCATACACTCCTGGCAGGATCCTGATCACTGTGAAAACCCCATACACACCTGGCAGGATCCTGATCTACTGTGAAGCCCCATTCACGCCTGGCAGAATCCTGATACACAGTGAAAACCCCATACACACCTGGCAGGTTCCTGAACCACTGTGAAACCCCCATACACACGTGGTAGTATCCTGATACAATGTGAAACCCACATCCACACCTGGCAATATCCTGATAAACGGTGAAACCCCATACACACCTGGCAGGATCCTGATCACTGTGAAAACCCCATACACACCTGGCAGGATCCTGATCCACTGTGAAGCCCCATTCACGCCTGGCAGAATCCTGATACACAGTGAAAACCCCATACACACCTGGCAGGTTCCTGAACCACTGTGAAACCCCCATACACATCTGGCAGGATTCTGATACACTGTGAAACCCCATACACACCTGGCAGGATCCTGATCCACTGTGAAATCCCCATTCACATCCGGCAGGAACCTGATACACTGTGAAACCACATACACACCTGGCAGGATGCTGATACGCTGTGAAACCCCATACACACCTGGCAGGATCGTGATCCACTGTGAAACCCCCATGCACACGTGGCAGGAACCTGATACACTGTGAAACCCCATACACCCCTGGCAGGATCCTGATCCACAGTGAAACCCCCATACACACCTGGCAGGATCCTGATACACTGTGAAACCCCATACACACCTGGCAGGATCCTGATACACTGTGAAACCCCATACTCACCTGGCAGGATCCTGATGCACTGTGAAACCCCCATACACACCTGGCAGGATCCTGATCCACTGTGAAACCCCCATACACACCTGGCAGGATCCTGAAAAACTGTGAAACCCCATAGAAACCTGGCAGGATCCTGATACAATGTGAAAACCCCATACACACCTGGCAGGATCCTGATACACTGTGAAACTCCATACACACCTGGCAGATCCTGATACACTGTGAAACCCCCATACACACCTGGCAGTATCATGATACACAGTGAAACCCCATTCACACCTGGCAGGAATCCTGATACACAGTGAAACCCCATTCACATCTGGCAGGATCCTGACACACTGTGAAACCCCATACACACCTGGCAGGATCCTGATCACTGTGAAAACCCCATACACACCTGGCAGGATCCTGATCCACTGTGAAGCCCCATTCACGCCTGGCAGAATCCTGATACACAGTGAAAACCCCATACACACCTGGCATGTTCCTGAACCACTGTGAAACTCCCATACACACGTGGTAGGATCCTGATACAATGTGAAACCCACATCCACACCTGGCAAGATCCTGATAAACGGTGAAACCCCAATACACACATGGCAGGATCCTGATACACTGCGAAAATCCCATTCACACCTGGCAGGATCCTGATCCACTGTGAAACGCCAGTCACTCCTGGCAGGATTCTGATGCACTGAAAATCCCAAACACACCTGGCAGGATCCTGATACACTGTGAAACCCCATACACACCTGGCAGGATCCTGATCCAAAGTGAAACTCCATACACACCTGGCAGAAACCTGATCCACTGTGAAAACCTCAAACACATGTGGCAGGATTCTGATACACTGTGAAACCCCATACACACCTGGCAGGATCCTGATCCACTGTGAAATCCCCATTCACATCCGGCAGGAACCTGATACACTGTGAAACCACATACACACCTGGCAGGATGCTGATACGCTGTGAAACAACATACACACCTGGCAGGATCGTGATCCACTGTGAAACCCCCAAACACACGTGGCAGGAACCTGATACACTGTGAAACCCCATACACCCCTGGCAGGATCCTGATCCACTGTGAAACCCCCATACACACCTGGCAGGATCCTGATACACTGTGAAACCCCATACACACCTGGCAGGATCCTGATACACTGTGAAACCCCATACTCACCTGGCAGGATCCTGATACACTGTGAAAACCCCAAACACACCTGGAAGGATCCTGAAGCACTGTGAAACCCCATACACACCTGGCAGGATCCTGATCCACTGAGAAACCCCCATACACACCTGGCAGGATCCTGATACACTGTGACAACCCCATACACCTGGCAGAATCCTGAACCACTGTGAAACCCCCATACACACGTGGTAGGATCCTTATACACTGTGAAACCCACATACACACTTGGCAAGATCCTGATAAACGGTGAAACCCCAATACACACCTGGCAGGATCCTGATACACTGTGAAAATCCCATTCACACCTGGCAGGATCCTGATCCACTGTGAAACCCCAGTCACTCCTGGCAGGATTCTGATACACTGAAAACCCCAAACACACCTGACAGGATACTGATACACTGTCTAACCCCATACACACCTGGCAGGATCCTGATGCACTGCGAAAACCCAATACACACCTGGCAGGACCCTGATACACTGTGAAACCCCATACAAACCTGGCAGGACCCTGATACACAGTGAAACCCAAACACTATTGGCAGGATCCTGATCCAAAGTGAAACTCCATACACACCTGGCAGGATCCTGATCCACTGTGAAAACCTCAAACACACGTGGCAGGATTCTGATACACTGTGAAACCCCATACACACCTGGCAGGATGCTGATACGCTGTGAAACCCCATACAAACCTGGCAGGATCCTGATCCACTGTGAAACCCCCATGCAGACGTGGCAGGATCCTGATACAATGTGAAAACCCCTTACACACCTGGCAGGATCCTGATACACTGTGAAACTCCACACTCACCTGGCAGATCCTGATACACTGTGAAAATCCCATACACACCAGGCAGAATCCTGATCCACTGAGAAAACGCCATACACACCTGGCAGGATCCTGATAAACTGTGAAAACCCCATACACCTGGCAGAATCCTGAACCACTGTGAAACCCCCATACACACGTGGTAGGATCCTTATACACTGTGAAACGCACATACACACTTGGCAACATCCTGATAAACGGTGAAACCCCAATACACACCTGGCAGGATCCTGATACACTGTGAAAATCCCATTCACACCTGGCAGGATCCTGATCCACTGTGAAACCCCAGTCACTCCTGGCAGGATTCTGATACACTGAAAACCCCAAACACACCTGGCAGGATCCTGATACACTGTCAAACCCCAGACACACCTGGCAGGATCCTGATGCTCTGTGAAAACCCCATACACACCTGGCAGGACCCTGATACACTGTGAAACCCCATACAAACCTGGCAGGACCCTGATACACAGTGAAACCCAAACACTATTGGCAGGATCCTGATCCGAAGTGAAACTCCATACACACCTGGCAGGATCCTGATCCACTGTGAAAACCTCAAACACACGTGGAAGGATTCTGATACACTGTGAAACCCCATACACACCTGGCAGGATACTGATGCACTGTGAAACCACATACACACCTGGAAGGATGCTGATACGCTGTGAAACCCCAAACAAACCTGGCAGGATCCTGATCCACTGTGAAACCCCCATGCAGACGTGGCAGGATCCTGATACAATGTGAAAACCCCATACACACCTGGCAGGATCCTGATACAGTGTGAAACTCCCATACATACCTGGCAGATCCTGATACACTGTGAAAATCCCATACACACCAGGCAGGATCCTGATCCACTGTGAAAACGCCATACACACCTGGCAGGATCCTGATAAACTGTGAAAACCCCATACACAACTGGCAGGATCCTGACCCACTGTGAAAACCACATACACACCTGGCAGGATCCTGATAAACTGTGAAACCCCCATACACACCTGGCAGTATCATAATACACAGTGAAACCCCATTCACACCTGGCAGGAATCCTGATACACAGTGAAACCCCATTCACATCTGGCAGGATCCTGACACACTGTGAAACCCCATACACACCTGGCAGGATCCTGATCACTGTGAAAACCCCATACACACCTGGCAGGATCCTGATCCACTGTGAAGCCCCATTCACGCCTGGCAGAATCCTGATACACAGTGAAAACCCCATACACACCTGGCAGGTTCCTGAACCACTGTGAAACCCCCATACACACGTGGTAGGATCCTGATACAATGTGAAACCCACATCCACACCTGGCAAGATCCTGATAAACGGTGAAACCCCATACACACCTGGCAAGATCCTGATCACTGTGAAAACCCCATACACACCTGGCAGGTTCCTGATCCACTGTGAAGACCCATTCACGCCTGGCAGAATCCTGATACACAGTGAAAACCCCATACACACCTGGCAGGTGCCTGAACCACTGTGAAACCCCCATACACACCTGGCAGGATTCTGATACACTGTGAAACCCCATACACACCTGGCAGGATCCTGATCCACTTTGAAATCCCCATTCACATCCGGCAGGAACCTGATACACTGTGAAACCACATACACACCTGGCAGGATGCTGATACGCTGTGAAACCCCATACACACCTGGCAGGATCGTGATCCACTGGGAAACCCCCATTCACACGTGGCAGGAACCTGATACACTGTGAAACCCCATACACCCCTGGCAGGATCCTGATCCACTGTGAAACCCCCATACACACCTGGCAGGATCCTGATACACTGTGAAACACCATACACACCTGGCAGGATCCTGATACACTGTGAAACCCCATACTCACCTGGCAGGATCCTGATACACTGTGAAAACCCTAAACACACCTGGAAGGATCCTGAAGCACTGTGAAACCCCATACACACCTGGCAGGATCCTGATCCACTGAGAAACCCCCATACACACCTGGCAGGATCCTGATACACTGTGAAAACCCCATACACCTGGCAGAATCCTGAACCACTGTGAAACCCCCATACACACGTTGTAGGATCCTTATACACTGTGAAACCCCCATACACACCTGGCAGGATCCTGATACACTGTGAAAACCCCATACACCTGGCAGAATCCTGAACCACTGTGAAACCCCCATACACACCTGGCAGGATCCTGATCCACTGTGAAACCCCAGTCACTCCTGGCAGGATTCTGATACACTGAAAACCCCAAACACACCTGGCAGGATCCTGATACACTGTCTAACCCCATACACACCTGGCAGGACGATGATACACTGTGAAACCCCATACAAACCTGGCAGGACCCTGATACACAGTGAAACCCAAACACAATTGGCAGGATCCTGATCCAAGGTGAAACTCCATACACACCTGGCAGGATCCTGATCCACTGTGAAAACCTCAAACACACGTGGCAGGATTCTGATACACTGTGAAACCCCATACACACCTGGCAGGATCCTGATGCACTGTGAAACCACATACACACCTGGAAGGATGCTGATACGCTGTGAAACCCCATACAAACCTGGCAGGATCCTGATCCACTGTGAAACCCCCATGCAGACGTGGCAGGAACCTGATACACTGTGAAACCCCATACACACCCGGCAGGATCCTGATCCACTGTGAAACCCCCATACACACCTGGCAGGATCCTGATACACTGTGAAACCCCATACACACCTGGCAGGATCCTGATACACTGTGAAACCCCATACTCACCTGGCAGGATCCTGATAAACGGTGAAACCCCAATACACACATGGCAGGATCCTGATACACTGCGAAAATCCCATTCACACCTGGCAGGATCCTGATCCACTGTGAAACGCCAGTCACTCCTGGCAGGATTCTGATACACTGAAAACCCCAAACACACCTGTCAGGATCCTGATACACTGTGAAACCCCATACACACCTGGCAGGATCCTGATCCAAAGTGAAACTCCATACACACCTGGCAGAATCCTGATCCACTGTGAAAACCTCAAACACACGTGGCAGGATTCTGATACACTGTGAAACCCCATACACACCTGGCAGGATCCTGATCCACTGTGAAATCCCCATTCACATCCGGCAGGAACCTGATACACTGTGAAACCACATACACACCTGGCAGGATGCTGATACGCTGTGAAACCCCATACACACCTGGCAGGATCGTGATCCACTGGGAAACCCCCATGCACACGTGGCAGGAACCTGATACACTGTGAAACCCCATACACCCCTGGCAGGATCCTGATACACTGTGAAACCCCATACACACCTGGCAGGATCCTGAGCCACAGTGAAAACGCCACACACACCTGGCAGGATCCTGATAAACTGTGAAAGCCCCATACACACCTGGCAGGATCCTGACCCACTGTGAAAACCACATAGACACCTGGCAGGATCCTGATAAACTGTGAAACCCCCATACACACCTGGCAGGATCATGATACACAGCGAAACCCCATTCACACCTGGCAGGAATCCTGATACACAGTGAAACCCCATTCACATCTGGCAGGATCCTGATACACTGTGAAACCCCATACACACCTGGCAGGACGTTGATCACTGTGAAAACCCCATTCACACCTGGCAGGATCCTGATCCACTGTGAAGCCCCATTCACGCCTGCCAGAATCCTGATACACAGTGAAAACCCCATACACACCTGGCAGGATGCTGAACCACTGTGAAACCCCCATACAAACGTGGTAGGATCCTGATACACTGTGAAACCCACATCCACACCTGGCAAGATCCTGATAAACGGTGAAACCCCCATACACACCTGGCAGGTTCCTGATACACTGTGAAAATCCCATTCACACCTGGCAGGATCCTGATCCACTGTGAAACCCCAGTCACTCCTGGCAGGATTCTGATACACTGAAAACCCCAAACACACCTGGCAGAATCCTGATACACTGTGAAACCCCATAAACACCTGGCAGGATACTGATGCACTGTGAAAACCCCATACACACCTGGCAGGACCCTGATACACTGTGAAACCCCATACAAACCTGGCAGGATCCTGATACACAGGGAAACCCCAAACACACCTGGCAGCATCCTGATCAAAGTGAAACTCCATACACACCTGGCAGGATCCTGATCCACTGTGAAAACCTCAAACACACGTGGCAGGATTCTGATACACTGTGAAAACCCATACACACCTGGCAGGATCCTGATACACTGTGAAATCACCATTCACATCCGGCAGGAACCTGATACACTGTGAAACCACATACACACCTGGCAGGATGCTGATACGCTGTGAAACCCCATACACACCTGGCAGGATCGTGATCCACTGTGAAACCACCATGCACACGTGGCAGGAACCTGATACACTGTGAAACCCCATACACACCTGGCAGGATCCTGATCCACTATGAAACCCCCATACACACCTGGCAGGATCCTGATACACTGTGAAACCCCATTCACACCTGGCAGGATCCTGATACACTGTGAAATCACCATTCACATCCGGCAGGAACCTGATGCACTGTGAAACCAAATACACACCTGGCAGGATGCTGATATGCTGTGAAACCCCATACACACCTGGCAGGATCCAGATCAACTGTGAAACCCCCATGCACACGTGGCAGGAACCTGATACACTGTGAAACCCCATACACACCTGGCAAGATCCTGATGCACTGTGAAACCCCATAATCACCTGGCAGGATCCTGATACACTGTGAAAACCTCATACACACCTGGAAGGATCCTGATGCACTGTGAAACCCCATACACACCTGGCAGGATCCTGATCCACTGAGAAACCACCATACACACCTGGCAGGATTCTGATACACTGTGAAAACCCCATACACACCTGGCAGGATCCTGATACACTGGGAAGCCCCATACAAACCTGGCAGGATCCTGATCCGCTGGGAAAACCCATACACAGTTGGCAGGTTCCTGATGCACAGTGAAACCCCATACACATCTGGCAGGATCCTGATACACTGTGAAAACCCCATACACACCTGGCAGGATCCTGATGCACAGTGAAACCCCATGCACATCTGGCAGGATCCTGATGCACTGTGAAACCCCATACACACCTGGCAGGATCCTGATACACTGCGAATACCCCATACACACTGGCAGGATCCCGAAACACTGTGAAACCCCATACACACCTGGCAGGATCCTGATACACTGTGAAACCCCATACACACCTGGCAGGATCCTGATACACTGTGAAAACCCCATACACACCAGGAAGGATCCTGATACACTGTGAAACCCCATACACACCCGGCAGGATCCTGATCAACTGTGAAACCCCCATGCACAACTGGCAGGTTCCTGATACACTGTGAAAATCCCACACACACCTGGAAGGATCCTGATACACTGTGAAAACCCCATACACACCTGGCAGGATCCTGATCCACTGTGAAATCCCCATGCACACCTGGCAGGATCCTGATCCACTGTGAAAACCCCGTACACACCTGGCAGGATCCTGATGCACTGTGAAACCCCATACACACCTGGCAGGATCCTGATCCACTGTGAAACCCCCATACACACCTGGCAGGATCCTGAAAAACTGTGAAACCCCATAGAAACCTGGCAGGATCCTGATACAATGTGAAAACCCCATACACACGTGGTAGGAGCCTGATCCACTGTGAAAACCACGTGCACACCTGGCAGGTTCCTGATGCACAGTGAAACCCCATTCACATCTGGCAGGATCCTGATACACTGTGAAACCCCATACACACCTGGCAGGATCCTGATCCACTGTGAAACCCCCATTCACACGTGGCAGGATCCTGATACACTGTGAAACCCCATATACATCTGGCAGGATCCTGATCCACTGTGAAACCCCCATACACACCTGGCAGAATCCTGATACACTGTGACACCCCATACACACCTGGCAGGATCCTGATGCACTGTGAAACCCCATAAACACCTGGCAGGATCCTGATCCACTGTGAAACCGCCATACACACCTGGCAGGATCCTGATGCACTGTGAAACCCCATACACACCTGGCAGGATACTGATATACTGTGAAACCCCATACACACCTGGCAGGTTCCTGATGCACAGTGAAACCCCATTCACATCTGGCAGAATCCTGATCCACTGTGAAGCCCCCAACCACACCTGGCAGGATCCTGATACACTGTGAAAACCCATACACACCTGGCAGGATCCTGATGCACTGTGACACCCCGTCCACCCCTGGCAGGATCCTGATATATTGTGAAAACCCCGTACACACCTGGCAGGATCCTGATGCACTGTGAAACCCCATACACACCTGGCAGGATCCTGATGCACAGTGAAACCCCATTCACACATGGCAGAATCCTGATCCACTGTGAAACCCCCATACACACCTGGCAGGATCATGATACACTGTGAAACCCCATACACACCTGGCAGGTTCCTGATGCACTGTGAAACCCCATACACACCTGGCAGAATCCTGATCCACTGTGAAGCCCCCAACCACACCTGGCAGGATCCTGATACACTGTGAAAACCCATACACACCTGGCAGGATCCTGATGCACTGTGAAACCCCATACACACCTGGCAGGATCCTGATGCGCTGTGAAACCCCATACACACCTGGCAGGATCCTGATACACTGTGAAAACCCAATATACACCTGGAAGGATCCTGATACACTGTGAAACCCCATACACACCTGGCAGGATCCCGATCATCTGTGAAATCCCCATACACACCTGGCAGGATCCTGATACACTGTGAAACCCCATACACACCTGGCAGGATCCTGATCGACTGTGAAACCCCCATACACACCTGGAACGATCCTGATACACTGTGAAACCCCAGACACATCTGGCAGGATCCTGGTGCACTGTGAAAACCCCATACACACCTGGCAGGATCCTGAACCACTTTGAAACTCCAAACACATCTGGCAGATCCTGATACTCTGTGAAAACCCCATGCACACCTGGCAGGATCCTGATCCACTGTGAAACTCCATACACACCTGGCAGATGCTGATATACTGTGAAAATCCCATACACACCTGGCAGGATACTGATCCACTGTGAAAACCCCATACATACCTTGCAGGATCCTGATAAACTGTGAAAACCCCACACACACCTGGCAGGATCCTGATGCACTGTGAAACCCCATACACACCTGGCAGGATCCTGATCCACTGTGAAACCCCCATACACACCTGGCAGGATTCTGATCCACTGTGAAAACCCTATACACACCTGGCAGGATCCTGATAAATTGTGAAAACCCCATACACACCTGGCCGGATCCTGATCCACTGTGAAAAGCCCATACACACCTGGTAGGATCCAGATAAACGGTGAAACCCCCATACACACCTGGCAGGATCATGATACACTGTGAAACCCCATACACACCTGGCAGGTTCCTGATGCACTGTGAAACCCCATACACACCTGGCAGGATCCTGATGCACTGTGAAACCCCATACACACCTGTCAGGATCCTGATCCACTGTGAAAACCCATACACACCTGGCAGGATCCTGATGCACTGTGAAACCCCATACACACCTGGCAGGATCCTGATGCACTGTGAAACCCCATTCACACATGGCAGAATCCTGATCCACTGTGAAACCCCATACACACCTGGCAGAATCCTGATCCACTGTGAAGCCCCCATCCACACCTGGCAGGATCCTGATACACTGTGAAAACCCATACACACCTGGCAGTATCCTGATAAACGGTGAAACCCCCATACACTCCTGTCAGTATCCTGAATATTGTGAAAACCCCTTACACACCTGGCAGGATCCTGATATATTGCGAAAACCCCGTACACACCTTGCAGGATCCTGATCCTCTGTGAAACCCCGTACTCACCTTGCTGGATCCTGATGAACTGTGAAACCCCCATACACACCGGGCAGGATCCTGATAATCTGCGAAACCCCCGTACACACCTGGCAGGAGCCTGATACACTGTGAAAACCACGTGCACACCTGGCAGTTTCCTAATGCACAGTAAAACCCCATTCACATCTGGCAGGATCCTGATACACTGTGAAACCCCATACACACCTGGCAGGATCCTGATCCACTGTGAAACCCCCATTCACACGTGGCAGGATCCTGATACAATGTGAAACCCCCAGACACACCTGGCAGAATCGTGATACACTGTGACACCCCATACACACTTGGCAGGATCCTGATGCACTGTGAAACCCCATAAACACCTGGCAGGATCCTGATCCACTGTGAAACCGCCATACACACCTGGCAGGATCCTGATACACTGTGAAACCCCATACACACCTGGCAGGATCCTGATATACTGTGAAACCCCATACACACCTGGCATGTTCCTGATGCACAGTGAAACCCCATTCACATCTGGCAGGATCCTGATTCCCTGTGAAACCCCATACGCGCCTGGCAGGATCCTGATCCACTGTGAAACCCCCAAACACACGTGGCAGGATCCTAATACACTGTGAAAACCCCATACACACTGGGCAGGATCCTGATGCACTGTGAAACCCCATACATACCTGGCAGGATCCTGATCTACTGTGAAAACCCCACACACACGGCAGGATCCTGATCCACTGTGAAAACCCCATGCATACATGGCAGGATACTGATAAACTTTGAAACCCCCATACACACCTGGCAGGATCCTGATAAACTGTAAAACCCCCATACACACCTGGCAGGATCCTGATAAACGGTGTAACCCCCATACACACCTGGCAGGATCCTGATCCTCTGTGACACCCCGTACAACCCTGGCAGGATCCTGATATATTGTGAAAACCCCGTACACACCTGGCAGGATCCTGATGCACTGTGAAACCCCATACACACCTGGCAGGATCCTGATGCACAGTGAAACCCCATTCACACATGGCAGAATCCTGATCCACTGTGAAACCCCCATACACACCTGGCAGGATCATGATACACTGTGAAACCCCATACACACCTGGCAGGTTCCTGATGCACTGTGAAACCCCATACACACCTGGCAGAATCCTGATCCTCTGTGAAACCCCATACACACCTGGCAGGATCCTGATACACTGTGAAAACCCAATATACACCTGGAAGGATCCTGATACACTGTGAAACCCCATACACACCTGGCAGGATCCTGATGCACTGTGAAACTCCATACACACCTGGCAGGATCCTGATGCACTGTGAAACCCCATACACACCTGGCAGGATCCTGATACACTGTGAAAACCCAATATACACCTGGAAGGATCCTGATACACTGTGAAATCCCATACACACCTGGCAGGATACTGATCCACTGTGAAAACCCCATACATACCTTGCAGGATCCTGATAAACTGTGAAACCCCTACACACACCTGGCAGGATCCTGATGCAATGTGAAACCCCATACACACCTGGCAGGATCCTGATCCACTGAGAAACCCCCATACACACCTGGCAGGATCCTGATCCACTGTGAAAACCCCATACACACCTGGCAGGATCCTGATCCACTGTGAAATGCCCATACATACCTGGCAGGATCCTGATCTACTGTGAAAACCCCACACACACGGCAGGATCCTAATCCACTGTGAAAACCCCATGCATACATGGCAGGATACTGATAAACTTTGAAACCCCCATACACACCTGGCAGGATCCTGATAAACTGTAAAACCCCCATACACACCTGGCAGGATCCTGATGAACGGTGTCACCCCCATACACACCTGGCAGGATCCTGATCCTCTGTGACACCCCGTACAACCCTGGGAGGATCCTGATATATTGTGAAAACCCCGTACAAACCTGGCAGGATCCTGATGCACTGTGAAACCCCATACACACCTGGCAGGATCCTGATAAACTGTAAAACCCCCATACACACCTGGCAGGATCCTGATAAACGGTGTAACCCCCATACACACCTGGCAGGATCCTGATCCTCTGTGACACCCCGTACAACCCTGGCAGGATCCTGATATATTGTGAAAACCCCGTACACACCTGGCAGGATCCTGATGCACTGTGAAACCCCATACACACCTGGCAGGATCCTGATGCACAGTGAAACCCCATTCACACATGGCAGAATCCTGATCTACTGTGAAACCCCCATACACACCTGGCAGGATCATGATACACTGTGAAACCCCATACACACCTGGCAGGTTCCTGATGCACTGTGAAACCCCATACACACCTGGCAGAATCCTGATCCTCTGTGAAACCCCATACACACCTGGCAGGATTCTGATGCACTGTGAAACCCCATACACACCTGGCAGGATCCTGATGCACTGTGAAACCCCATACACACCTGGCAGGATCCTGATACACTGTGAAAACCCAATATACACCTGGAAGGATCCTGATACACTGTGAAACCCCATACACACCTGGCAGGATACTGATCCACTGTGAAAACCCCATACATACCTTGCAGGATCCTGATAAACTGTGAAACCCCTACACACACCTGGCAGGATCCTGATGCACTGTGAAACCCCATACACACCTGGCAGGATCCTGATCCACTGAGAAACCCCCATACACACCTGGCAGGATCCTGATCCACTGTGAAAACCCTATACACACCTGGCAGGATCGTGATAAACTGTGAAAACCCCATACACACCTGGCAGGATCCTGATCCACTGTGAAATGCCCATACATACCTGGCAGGATCCTGATCTACTGTGAAAACCCCACACACACGGCAGGATCCTGATCCACTGTGAAAACCCCATGCATACATGGCAGGAGACTGATAAACTTTGAAACCCCCATACACACCTGGCAGGATCCTGATAAACTGTAAAACCCCCATACACACCTGGCAGGATCCTGATGAACGGTGTCACCCCCATACACACCTGGCAGGATCCTGATCCTCTGTGACACCCCGTACAACCCTGGCAGGATCCTGATATATTGTGAAAACCCCGTACAAACCTGGCAGGATCCTGATGCACTGTGAAACCCCATACACACCTGGCAGGATCCTGATGCACAGTGAAACCCCATTCACACATGGCAGAATCCTGATCCACTGTGAAACCCCCATACACACCTGGCAGGATCATGATACACTGTGAAACCCCATACACACCTGGCAGGTTCCTGATGCACTGTGAAACCCCATACACACCTGGCAGAATCCTGATCCTCTGTGAAACCCCATACACACCTGGCAGGATCCTGATGCACTGTGAAACCCCCATACATACCTTGCAGGATCCTGATAAACTGTGAAACCCCCACACACACCTGGCAGGATCCTGATGCACTGTGAAACCCCATACACACCTGGCAGGATCCTGATCCACTGAGAAACCCCCATACACACCTGGCAGGATCCTGATCCAATGTGAAAACCCTATACACACCTGGCAGGATCCTGATAAACTGTGAAAACCCCATACACACCTGGCAGGATCCTGATCCACTGTGAAATGCCCATACACACCTGGCAGGATCCTGATAAACTGTGAAACCCCCATGCACACCTGGCAGGATCCTGATAGTCTGTGAAACCCCCCTACACACCTGGCAGTATCCTGATAAACGGCGAAACCCCCATACACACCTGGCAGGTTCCTGATATATTGTGAAATCCCCGTACACACCTTGCAGGATCCTGATCCTCTGTGAAACCCCGTACACACCTGGCAGGATGCTGATGAACTGTGAAACCCCCATGCACACCTGGCAGGTTCCTGATGCACTGTGACACCCCATACACACCTGGCAGAATCCTGATGCACTGTGAAGCCCCCAACCACACCTGGCAGGATCCTGATACACTGTGAAAACCCATGCACACCTGGCATGATCCTGATGCACGTTGAAAACCCATACACACCTGGCAGGATCCTGATGCACTGTGAAACCCCATACACACCTGGCAGGATCCTGATACACTGTGAAAACCCAATATACACCTGGAAGGATCCTGATACACTGTGAAACCCCATGCACACCTGGCAGGATCCCGATCAACTGTGAAACCCCCATACACACCTGGCAGGATCCTGATCAACTGTGAAACCCCCATACACACCTGGCAGAATCCTGATCCTCTGTGAAACCCCATACACACCTGGCAGGATCCTGATGCACTGTGAAACCCCATACACACCTGGCAGGATCCTGATGCACTGTGAAACCCCATACACACCTGGCAGGATCCTGATACACTGTGAAAACCCAATATACACCTGGAAGGATCCTGATACACTGTGAAACCCCATACACACCTGGCAGGATACTGATCCACTGTGAAAACCCCATACATACCTTGCAGGATCCTGATAAACTGTGAAACCCCCACACACACCTGGCAGGATCCTGATGCACTGTGAAACCCCATACACACCTGGCAGGATCCTGATCCACTGAGAAACCCCCATACACACCTGGCAGGATCCTGATCCAATGTGAAAACCCTATACACACCTGGCAGGATCCTGATAAACTGTGAAAACCCCATACACACCTGGCAGGATCCTGATCCACTGTGAAATGCCCATACACACCTGGCAGGATCCTGTTAAACTGTGAAACCCCCATGCACACCTGGCAGGATCCTGATAGTCTGTGAAACCCCCATACACACCTGGCAGTATCCTGATAAACGGCGAAACCCCCATACACACCTGGCAGGTTCCTGATATATTGTGAAATCCCCGTACACACCTTGCAGGATCCTGATCCTCTGTGAAACCCCGTACACACCTGGCAGGATGCTGATGAACTGTGAAACCCCCATGCACACCTGGCAGGTTCCTGATGCACTGTGACACCCCATACACACCTGGCAGAATCCTGATGCACTGTGAAGCCCCCAACCACACCTGGCAGGATCCTGATACACTGTGAAAACCCATGCACACCTGGCATGATCCTGATGCACGTTGAAAACCCATACACACCTGGCAGGATCCTGATGCACTGTGAAACCCCATACACACCTGGCAGGATCCTGATACACTGTGAAAACCCAATATACACCTGGAAGGATCCTGATACACTGAGAAACCCCATGCACACCTGGCAGGATCCCGATCAACTGTGAAACCCCCATACACACCTGGCAGGATCCTGATCCACTGTGAAACCCCCATACCCATCTGGCAGGATCCCGATACACTGTGAAACCCCATACACACCTGGCAGGATCCTGATCAACTGTGAAACCCCCATACACAACTGGAACGATCCTGATACACTGTGAAACCCCAGACACATCTGGCAGGATCCTGGTGCACTGTGAAAACCCCATACACACCTGGCAGGATACTGATCCACTTTGAAACTCCATACACATCTGGCAGATCCTGATACTCTGTGAAAACCCCATGCACACCTGGCAGGATCCTGATGCACTGTGAAAGTCCATACACACCTGGCAGATCCTGATATACTGTGAAAATCCCAAACACACCTGGCAGGATACTGATCCACTGTGAAAACCACATATATACCTTGCAGGATCCTGATAAACTGTGAAACCCCCCACACACCTGGCAGGATCCTGATGCACTGTGAAACCCCATACACACCTGGCAGGATCCTGATCCACTGTGAAACCCCCATACACACCTGGCAGGATCCTGATCCACTGTGAAAACCCTATACACACCTGGCAGGATCCTGATAAACTGTGAAAACCCCATACACACCTGGCAGGATCCTGATCCACTGTGAAAAGCCCATACACACCTGGCAGGATCCAGATAAACTGTGAAACCCCCATACACACCTGGCAGGATCCTGATAGTCTGTGAAACCCCCATACACACCTGGCAGTATCCTGATAAACGGTGAAACCCCCATACACACCTGTCAGTATCCTGATATATTGTGAAAACCCCGTATACACCTTGCAGGATCCTGATCCTCTGTGAAACCCCGTAAACGCCTGGCAGGATCCTGATATATTGTGAAAACCCCGTACACACCTTGCAGGATCCTGATCCTCTGTGAAACCCCGTACACACCTGGCAGGATGCTGATGAACTGTGAAACCCCCATGCAAACCTGGCAGGTTCCTGATAATCTGTGAAACCCCCGTACACACCTGGAAGGAGCCTGATACACTGTGAAAACCCCGTACACACCTGGCAGGTTCCTGATGCACAGTGAAACCCCATTCACACCTGGCAGGATCCTGATCCACTGTGAAACCCCCATACACACGTGGCAGGATCCTGACACACTGTGACACCCCATACACACGTGGCAGGATCCTGATGAACTGTGAAACCCCATACACACCTGGCAGGATCCTGATGAACTGTGAAACCCCATAAACACCTGGCAGGATCCTGATACAGTGTCAAACCCCATACACACCTGGCAGGATCCTGATCCACTGTGAAACCCCCATACACACCTGGAAGGATCCTGATACACTGTGAAACCCCAGATACATCTGGCAGGATCCTGGTGCACTGTGAAAACCCCATACACACCTTCCAGATCCTGATGCACAGTGAAAACCCCATACACACCTGGCAGGATCCTGATCCACTGTGAATACCCCATACACACCTGGCAGGATACTGATAAACGGTGAAACCCCCATGCACACCAGGCAGGATCCTGACCCTCTGTGAAACCCCGTACACACCTGGCAGGATCCTGATATGTTGCGAAATGCCCGTACACACCTGGCAGGATGCTGATACACTGTGAAACCCGATACAGACCTGGCAGGATCCTGATACACTGCGAAACCCCCATACGCACCTGGCAGGATCCTGCTAAACTGTGAAAACCCCATACACACCTGGCAGGATCCTGATCCACTGTGAAAACCCCATACACACCTGGCAGGATCCTAATACACTGTGAAAACCCCATACACACCTGGCAGGATCCTGATCCACTGTGAAAACCCCATACACACCTGGCAGGATCCTGAAACACTATGAAAACCCCATACACACCTGGCAGGATCCTGATCCACTGTGAAACTCCATACACACCTGGCATAATCCTGATCCACTGTGAAATCCCCATTAACACCTGGCAGGATCCTGATACACTGTGAAACCCCACACAGACCTGGAAGGATCCTGATGCACTGTGAAACCCCATACATACCTGGCAGAATCCTGATCCGCTGTGAAACCCCCATACACACCTGGCATGTCCTGATACACTGTGATACCCCATACACACCTGGCAGGATCCTGATGCACTGTGAAACCCCATATACACCTGGCAGGATCCTGATGCACTGTGAAACCCCATACACACCTGGCAAGATCCTGATACACTGTGAAAACCCAATACACAGCTGGAAGGATCCTGATAAACTGTGATGCCCCACACACACCTGGCAGGATCCTGATCCACTGTGAAACCCCCATACACACCTGGCAGGATCCTGATCCAGTGTGAAACCCCCATACCCACCTGGCGGGATCCCGATACACTGTGAAACCCCATACACACCTGTCAGGATCCTGTACACTGTGAAAACCCCATTCACATCCGGCAGGATCCTGATACACTGTGAAAACCCAATATACAGCTGGAAGGATCCTGATACACTGTGAAACCCCATACACACCTGGCAGGATCCCGATCAACTGTGAAACCCCCATACACACCTGGCAGGATCCTGATCCAAAGTGAAACCCCCATACCCACCTGGTAGGATCCCGATACACTGTGAAACCCCATACACACCTGGCAGGATCCTGATCCACTGTGAAACCCCCATACACACCTGGAACGGTCCTGATACACTGTGAAACCCCAGACACCTCTGGCAGGATCCTGGTGCACTGTGAAAACCCCATACACACCTGGCAGGATCCTGATCCACTTTGAAACTCCATGCACATCTGGCAGATCCTGATACTCTGTGAAAACCCCATGCACATCTGGCGGGATCCTGATGCACTGTGAAACTCGATACACACCTGGCAGATCCCGATATACTGTGAAAATCCCATACACACCTGGCAGGATACTGATCCACTGTGAAAACCCCATATATACCTTGCAGGATCCTGATAAACTGTGAAACCCCCACACACACCTGGCAGGATCCTGATGCACTGCGAAACCCCATACACACCTGGCAGGATCCTGATCCACTGTGAAACCCCCATACACACCTGGCAGGATCCTGATCCACTGTGAAAACCCTATACCCACCTGGCAGGATCCTGATAAACTGTGAAATCCCCATACACACCTAGCAGGAACCTGATAGTCTGTGAAACCCCCATAGACACCTGGCAGTATCCTGATAAACTGTGAAACCCCCATAAACACCTGTCAGTGTCCTGATATATTGTGAAAACCCCGTACACACCTAGCAGGATCCTGATCCTCTGTGAAACCCCGTAAACACCTGGCAGGATCCTGATATATTGTGAAAACCCCGTACACACCTTGCAGGATCCTGATCCTCTGTGAAACCCCGTACACACCTGGCAGGATGCTGATGAACTGTGAAACCCCCATGCACACCTGGCAGGTTCCTGATAATCTGTGAAAACCCCGTGCACACCTGGAAGGAGCCTGATACACTGTGAAAACCCCGTACACACCTGCCAGGTTCCTGATGCACAGTGAAACCCCATTCACACCTGGCAGGATCCTGATCCACTGTGAAACCCCCATACACACGTGGCAGGATCCTGATACACTGTGACACCCCATACACACGTGGCAGGATCCTGATGAACTGTGAAACCCCATAAACACCTGGCAGGATCCTGGTACACTGTGAAACCCCATACACACCTGGCAGGATCCTGATCCAAAGTGAAACCCCCATACACACCTGGAAGGATCCTGATACACTGTGAAACCCCAGATACATCTGGCAGGTTCCTGGTGCACTGTGAAAACCCCATACACACCTTCCAGATCCTGATGCACAGTGAAAACCCCATCCACACCTGGCAGGATCCTGATCCACTGTGAATACCCCATACACACCTGGCAGGATACTGATAAACGGTGAAACCCCCATGCACACCAGGCAGGATCCTGACCCTCTGTGAAACCCCGTACACACGTGGCAGGATCCTGATATGTTGCGAAATGCCCGTACACACCTGGCAGGACGCTGATACACTGTGAAACCCGATACAGACCTGGCAGGATCCTGATACACTGCAAACCCCCCATACACACCTGGCAGGATCCTGATCCACTGTGAAACCCCATACACACCTGGCATAATCCTGATCCACTGTGAAATCCCCATACACACCTGGCAGGATCCTGATACACTGTGAAACCCCACACACAGCTGGCAGGATCCTGATGCACTGTGAAACCCCATACATACGTGGCAGAATCCTGATACACTGTGATACCCCATACACACCTGGCATGATTCTGATGCACTGTGAAACCCCATATACACCTGGCAGGATCCTGATGCACTGTGAAACCCCATACACACCTGGCAGGATCCTGATACACTGTGAAAACCCAATACACACCTGGAAGGATCCTGATAAACTGTGATACCCCACACACACCTGGCAGGATCCTGATCCACTGTGAAACCCCAATACACACCTGGCAGTATCCTGATCCAGTGTGAAACCCCCATACCCACCTGTCAGGATCCCGATACACTGTGAAACCACATACACACCTGGCAGGATCCTGATCCACTGTGAAACCCCAATGCACACCTGGCAGGATCCTGATCCAGTGTGAAACCCCCATACCCACCTGTCAGGATCCCGATACACTGTGAAACCCCATACACACCTGGCAGGATCCTGATACACTGTGAAACCCCATGCACATTTGGCAGGATCCTGATCCACTGTGAAACGCCCATACACACCTGGAACGATCCTGATAAACATGTGATACCCCAGCCACATCTGGCAGGATGCTGGTGCTCTGTGAAAACCCCATAAAAACCTGGCAGGATCCTGATCCACTGTGTAACTCCATACACATCTGGCAGATCCTGATACTCTGTGAAAACCCCATACACACCTGGCAGGATCCTGATACACTGTGAAACTCCATACACACCTGGCAGATCCTGATACACTGTGAAAACCCCATACACACCTGGCAGGATCCTGATCCACTCTGAAAACCCCAGACATACCTGGCCGGATCCTGATCAACTGTGAAACCCCCATATACACCAGGCAGGATCCTGATGCACTTTGAAAACCCATACACACCTGGCAGGATCCTGATCCACTGTGAAACCCCCATACACACCTGGCAGGATCCTGATCCACTGTGAAACCCCGATACACACCTGGCAGGATCCTGATCCACTGTGAAAACCCCATACACACCTGGCAGGATCCTGATAAACTGTGAAAACCCCATACACACCTGGCAGGATCCTGATCCACTGTGAAAACCCCATACACACCTGGCAGGATACTGATAAACTGTGAAACCGCCATACACACCTGGCAGGATCCTGATAGACTGTGAAAACCCCATACACACCTGGCAGAATCCTGATAAACGGTGAAACCCCCATACACACCTGTCAGTATCCTGAATATTGTGAAAACCCCTCACAAACCTTGCAGGATCCTGATCCTCTGTGAAACCCCGTACACACCTGGCAGGATCCTGACATATTGTGAAAACCCCGTACACACCTTGCAGGATCCTGATCCTCTGTGAAACCCCGTACACACCTGGCAGGATCCTGATGAACTGTGAAACCCCCATACACACCTGGCAGGATACTGATAATCTCTGAAACCACCGTATACACCTGGCAGGAGCCTGATACACTGTGAAAACCACGTGCACACCTGGCAGTTTCCTGATGCACAGTGAAACCCCATTCACATCTGGCAGGATCCTGATACACTGTGAAACCCCATACACACCTGGCAGGATCCTGATCCACTGTGAAACCCCCATAAACACGTGGCAGGATCCTGATACACTGTGAAACCCCATACACATCTGGCAGGATCCTGATCCACTGTGAAACCCCCATACACACCTGGCAGGATCCTGATCCACGGTGAAACCCCGATACACACCTGGCAGGATCCTGATCCACTGTGAAAACCCCATACACACCTGGCAGGATCCTGATAAACTGTGAAAACCCCATACACACCTGGCAGGATCCTGATCCACTGTGAAAACACCATACACACCTGGCAGGATACTGATAAACTTTGAAACCCCCATACACACCTGGCAGGATCCTGAAAGACTGTGAAATCCCCATACACACCTGGCAGGATCCTGATAAACGGTGAAACCCCCATACACACCTGTCAGTCTCCTGAATATTGTGAAAACCCCTTACAAACCTTGCAGGATCCTGATCCTCTGTGAAACCCCGTACACACCTGGCAGGATCCTGACATATTGTGAAAACCCCGTACACACCTTGCAGGATCCTGATCCTCTGTGAAACCCCGTACTCACCTGGCAGGATCCTGATGAACTGTGAAACCCCCATACACACCTGGCAGGATCCTGATAATCTGTGAAACCACCGTACACACCTGGCAGGAGCCTGATACACTGTGAAAACCCGTGCACACCTGGCATGTTCCTGATGCACAGTGAAACCCCATTCACATCTGGCAGGATCCTGATACACTGTGAAACCCCATACACACCTGGCAGGATCCTGATCCACTGTGAAACCCCCATACACACCTGGAAGGATCCTGATACACTGTGAAACCCCAGATACATCTGGCGGGATCCTGGTGCACTGTGAAAACCCCATACACACCTTCCAGATCCTGATGCACAGTGAAAACACCATACACACCTGGCAGGATTCTGATCCACTGTGAAAACCCCATACACACCTGGCAGGATACTGATAAACGGTGAAACCCCCATACACACCAGGCAGGATCCTGACCCTCTGTGAAACCCCGTACTCACCTGGCAGGATCCTGACATATTGTGAAAACCCCGTACACACCTTGCAGGATCCTGATCCTCTGTGAAACCCCGGACTCACCTGGCAGGATCCTGATGAACTGTGAAACCCCCAGACACACCTGGCAGGATCCTGATAATCTGTGAAAACCCCGTACACACCTGGCAGGTTCCTGATGCACAGTGAAACCCCATTCACACCTGGTAGGATCCTGATCCACTGTGAAACCCCCATACACACGTGGCAGGATCCTGATACACTGTGACACCCCATACACACCTGGCAGGATCCTGATGAACTGTGAAACCCCATAAACACCTGGCAGGATCCTGATACACTGTGAAACCCCATACACACCTGGCAGGATCCTGATCAAAAGTGAAACCCCCATACACACCTGGAAGGATCCTGATACACTGTGAAACCCCAGATACATCTGGCAGGATCCTGGTGCACTGTGAAAACCCCATACACACCTTCCAGATCCTGATGCACAGTGAAAACCCCATACACACCTGGCAGGATCCTGATCCACTGTGAATACCCCATACACACCTGGCAGGATACTGATAAACGGTGAAACCCCCATGCACACCAGGCTGGATCCTGACCCTCTGTGAAACCCCGTACACACGTGGCAGGATCCTGATATGTTGCGAAATGCCCGTACACACCTGGCAGGATGCTGATACACTGTGAAACCCGATACAGACCTGGCAGGATCCTGATACACTGCGAAACCCCATACACACCTGGCATAATCCTGATCCACTGTGAAATCCCCATACACACCTGGCAGGATCCTGATACACTGTGAAACCCCACACACACCTGGCAGGATCCTGATACACTGTGAAACTCCATACACACCTGGCAGATCCTGATACACTGTGAAAACCCCATACACACCTGGCAGGATCCTGATCCACTCTGAAAACCCCAGACATACCTGGCCGGATCCTGATCAACTGTGAAACCACCATATACACCAGGTAGGATCCTGATGCACTTTGAAAACCCATACACACCTGGCAGGATCCTGATCCACTGTGAAACCCCCATACCCACCTGGCAGGATCCCGATACACTGTGAAACCCCATACACACCTGTCAGTATCCTGAATATTGTGAAAACCCCTTACAAACCTTGCAGGATCCTGATCCTCTGTGAAACCCCGTACACACCTTGCAGGATCCTGACATATTGTGAAAACCCCGTACACACCTTGCAGGATCCTGATCCTCTGTGAAACCCCGTACTCACCTGGCAGGATCCTGATGAACTGTGAAACCCCCATACACACCTGGCAGGATACTGATAATCTCTGAAACCACTGTACACACCTGGCAGGAGCCTGATACACTGTGAAAACCACGTGCACACCTGGCAGTTTCCTGATGCACAGTGAAACCCCATTCACATCTGGCAGGATCCTGATACACTGTGAAACCCCATACACACCTGGCAGGATCCTGATCCACTGTGAAACCCCCATACACACGTGGCAGGATCCTGATACACTGTGAAACCCCATACACATCTGGCAGGATCCTGATCCACTGTGAAACCCCCATACACACCTGGCAGGATCCTGATCCACTGTGAAACCCCGATACACACCTGGCAGGATCCTGATCCACTGTGAAAACCCCATACACACCTGGCAGGATCCTGATAAACTGTGAAAACCCCATACACACCTGGCAGGATCCTGATCCACTGTGAAAACGCCATACACACCTGGCAGGATACTGATAAACTTTGAAACCCCCTTACACACCTGGCAGGATCCTGAAAGACTGTGAAAACCCCATACATACCTGGCAGGATCCTGATAAACGGTGAAACCCCCATACACACCTGTCAGTCTCCTGAATATTGTGAAAACCCCTTACAAACCTTGCAGGATACTGATCCTCTGTGAAACCCCGTACACACCTGGCAGGATCCTGACAGATTGTGAAAACCCCGTACACACCTTGCAGGATCCTGATCCTCTGTGAAACCCCGTACTCACCTGGCAGGATCCTGATGAACTGTGAAACCCCCATACACACCTGGCAGGATCCTGATACACTGTGAAACCCCAGATACATCTGGCGGGATCCGGGTGCACTGTGAAAACCCCATACACAACTTCCAGATCCTGATGCACAGTGAAAACCCCGTACACACCTGGCAGGAGCCTAATACACTGTGAAAACCACGTGCACACCTGGCAGGTACCTGATGCACAGTGAAACCCCATTCACATCTGGCAGGATCCTGATACACTGTGAAACCCCAGATACATCTGGCGGGATCCTGGTGCACTGTGAAAACCCCATACACAACTTCCAGATCCTGATGCACAGTGAAAACCCCATACACACCTGTCAGGATTCTGATCCACTGTGAAAACACCATACACACCTGACAGGATACTGATAAACTGTGAAACCCCCATACACACCTGGCAGGATCCTGATAAACTGCGAAACCCTCATACACACCTGGCAGGATCCTGATAAACGGTGAAACCCCCATGCACACCAGGCAGGATCCTGACCCTCTGTGAAACCCCGTACACACCTGGCAGGATCCTGATATGTTGCGAAATGCCCGTACACACCTGGCAGGATGCTGATACACTGTGAAACCCGATACAGACCTGGCAGGATCCTGATACACTGCGAAACCCCCATACACACCTGGCAGGATCTTGATCCACTGTGAAACCCCATACACACCTGGCATAATCCTGATCCACTGTGAAATCCCCATAAACACCTGGCAGGATCCTGATACACTGTGAAACCCCACACACACCTGGCAGGTTCCTGATGCACTGTGAAACCCCATACATACCTGGCAGAATTTTGATCCACTGTGAAACCCCATACACACCTGGCAGGACCCTGATGCACTGTGAAACCCCATACACACCTGGCAGGATCCTGATAAACTGTGATACCCCACACACACCTGGCAGGATCCTGATCCACTGTGAAACCCCCATACACACCTGGCAAGATCCTGATCCAGTGTGAAACCCCCATACCCACCTGGCAGGATCCCGATACACTGTGAAACCCCATACACACCTGGCAGGATCCTGTACACTGTGAAACCCCATACACACCTGGCAGGATCCTGATCCACTGTGAAATGCCCATAAACACCTGGAACGATCCTGATACACATGTGATACCCCAGACACATCTGGCAGGATCCTGGTGCTCTGTGAAAACCCCATACAAACCTGGCAGGATCCTGATCCACTGTGAAACTCCATACACATCTGGCAGATCCTGATACACTGTGAAAACCCCATACACACCTGGCAGGATCCTGATCCACTGTGAAACCCCCATACACACCTGGAAGGATCCTGATACACTGTGAAACCCCAGATACATCTGGCGGGTCCTGGTGCACTGTGAAAACCCCATACACACCTTCCAGATCCTGATGCACAGTGAACACCCCATACACACCTGGCAGGATTCTGATCCACTGTGAAAACCCCATAAACACCTGGCAGGATACTGATAAACTGTGAAAACCCCATACACACCTGGCAGGATCCTGATAAACTGCGAAACCCTCATACACACCTGGCAGGATCCTGATAAACGGTGAAACCCCCATGCACACCTGGCAGGATCCTGACCCTCTGTGAAACCCCGTACACACCTGGCAGGATCCTGATATGTTGCGAAATGCCCGTACACACCTGGCAGGATGCTGATACACTGTGAAACCCGATACAGACCTGGCAGGATCTTGATCCACTGTGAAACCCCATACACACCTGGCATAATCCTGATCCACTGTGAAATCCCCAAACACACCTGGCAGGATCCTGATACACTGTGAAACCCCACACACACCGGGCAGGTTCCTGATGCACTGTGAAACCCCATACATACCTGGCAGAATAATGATCCACTGTGAAACCCCAGACACACCTGGCAGGATCCTGATGCACTGTGAAACCCCAAACACACCTGGCAGGATCCTGATACACTGTGAAAACCCAATACACACCTGGAAGGATCCTGATAAACTGTGATAACCCACACACACCTGGCAGGATCCTGATCCACTGTGAAACCCCCATACACACCTGGCAAGATCCTGATCCAGTGTGAAACCCCCATACCCACCTGGCAGGATCCCGATACACTGTGAAACCCCATACACACCTGGCAGGATCCTGTACACTGTGAAAACCCCATTCACATCCGGCAGGATCCTGATACACTGTGAAACCCCATACACACCTGGCAGGATCCTGATCCACTGCGAAATGCCCATAAACACCTGGAACGATCCTGATACACATGTGATACCCCAGACACATCTGGCCGGATCCTGGTGCTCTGTGAAAACCCCATACAAACCTGGCAGGATCCTGATCCACTGTGAAACTCCATACACATCTGGCAGATCCTGATACACTGTGAAAACCCCACACACACCTGGCAGGATCCTGATCCACTGTGAAAACCCCAGACATACCTGGCCGGATCCTGATCAACTGTGAAACCCCATACACACCTGGCAGGATCCTGATCCACTGTGAAACCCCGATTCACACATGGCAGGATCCTGATCCACGGTGAAAACCACATACACACCTGGCAGGATCCTGATAAACTGTGAAAACCCCATACACACCTGGCAGGATCCTGATCCACTGTGAAAACCCCATACAGACCTGGCAGGATACTGATAAACTGTGAAACCCCCATACACACCTGGCAGGATCCTGATAGACTGTGAAAACCCCATACACACCTGGCAGGATCCTGATAAACGGTGAAACCCCCATACACACCAGGCAGGATCCTGATAAACGGTGAAACCCCCATACACACCTGTCAGTCTCCTGAATATTGTGAAAACCCCTTACAAACCTTGCAGGATCCTGATCCTCTGTGAAACCCCGTACACACCTGGCAGGATCCTGACATATTGTGAAAACCCCGTACACACCTTGCAGGATCCTGATCCTCTGTGAAACCCCGTACTCACCTGGCAGGATCCTGATGAACTGTGATCCCCCATACACACCTGGCAGGATCCTGATAATCTGTGAAACCACCGTACACACCTGGCAGGAGCCTGATACACTGAGAAAACGACGTGCACACCTGGCAGGTTCCTGATGCACAGTGAAACCCCACTCACATCTGGCAGGATCCTGATACACTGTGAAACCCCATACACACCTGGCAGGATACTGATCCACTGTGAAACCCCCCTACACACGTGGCAGGATCCTGATACGCTGTGAAACCCCCAGACACAACTGGCAGGATCCTGATCGACTGTGAAACCCGATACAGACCTGGAAGGATCCTGATACACTGCGAAACACCCATACACACCTGGCAGGATCTTGATCCACTGTGAAACCCCATACACACCTGGCATAATCCTGATCCACTGTGAAATCCCCATACACACCTGGCAGGATCCTGATACACTGTGAAACCCCACACACACCTGGCAGTTTCCTGATGCACTGTGAAACCCCATACATACCTGGCAGAATCCTGATCCACTGTGAAACCCCCATACACACCTGGCAGGTCCTGATACACTGTGATACCCCATACACACCTGGCAGGATCCTGATGCACTGTGAAACCCCATACACACCTGGTATGATCCTGATGCACTGTGAAACCCCATACACACCTGGCAGGATCCTGATACACTGTGAACACCCAATACACACCTGGAAGGATCCTGATAAACTGTGATACCCCACACACACCTGGCAGGATCCTGATCCACTGTGAAAGCCCCATACACACCTGGCAGGATCCTGATCCAGTGTGAAACACCCATACCCACCTGGCAGGATCCCGATACACTGTGAAACCCCATACACACCTGGCAGGATCCTGTACACTGTGAATAACCCATTCACATCCGGCAGGATCCTGATACACTGTGAAACCCCATAAACACCTGGCAGGATCCTGATCCACTGTGAAACTCCATACACATCTGGCAGATCCTGAAACACTGTGAAAACCCCATACACACCTGGCAGGATCCTGATCCACTGTGAAAACCCCAGACATACCTGGCCGGATCCTGATCAACTGTGAAACCCCCATATACACCAGGCAGGATCATGATGCACTTTGAAAACCCATACACACCTGGCAGGATCCTGATCCACTGTGAAACCCCATACACACCTGGCAGGATCCTGATCCACTGTGAAACCCCGATACACACATGGCAGGATCCTGATCCACTGTGAAAACCACATACACACCTGGCAGGATCCTGATAAACTGTGAAAACCCCATACACACCTGGCAGGATCCTGATCCACTGTGAAAACCCCATACACACCTGGCAGGATACTGATAAACTGTGAAACCCCCATACACACCTGGCAGGATCCTGATAGACTGTGAAAACCCCATACACACCTGGCAGGATCCTGATAAACGGTGAAACCCCCATACACACCTGTCAGTATCCTGAATATTGTGAAAACCCCTTACACACCTTGCAGGATCCTGATCCTCTGTGAAACCCCGTACTCACCTGGCAGGATACTGATGAACTGCGAAACCCCCATACACACCTGGCAGGATCCTGATAATCTCTGAAACCACCGTACACACCTGGCAGGAGCCTGATACACTGTGAAAACCACGTGCACACCTGGCAGTTTCCTGATGCACAGCGAAACCCCATTCACATCTGGCAGGATCCTGATACACTGTGAAACCCCATACACACCTGGCAGGATCCTGATCCACTGTGAAACCCCCATACACACGTGGCAGGATCCTGATACACTATGAAACCCCATACACATCTGGCAGGATCCTGATCCACTGTGAAACCCCCATACACACCTGGCAGGATCCTGATCCACTGTGAAACCCCGATACACACCTGGCAGGATCCTGATCCACTGTGAAAACCCCATACACACCTGGCAGGATCCTGATAAACTGTGAAAACCCCATACACACCTGGCAGGATTCTGATCCACTGTGAAAACACCATACACACCTGGCAGGATACTGATAAACTTTGAAACACCCATACACACCTGGCAGGATCCTGATAGACTGTGAAAATCCCATACACACCTGTCAGTATCCTGAATATTGTGAAAACCCCTTACAAACCTTGCAGGATCCTGATCCTCTGTGAAACCCCGTACACACCTGGCAGGATCCTGACATATTGTGAAAACCCCGTACACACCTTGCAGGATCCTGATCCTCTGTGAAACCCCGTACTCACCTGGCAGGATCCTGATGAACTGTGAAACCCCCATACACACCTGGCGGGATCCTGATAATCTGTGAAACCACCGTACACACCTGGCAGGAGCCTGATACACTGTGAAAACCACGTGCACACCTGGCAGGTTCCTGATGCACAGTGAAACCCCATTCACATCTGGCAGGATCCTGATACACTGTGAAACCCCATACACACCTGGCAGGATACTGATCCACTGTGAAACCCCCCTACACACGTGGCAGGATCCTGATACACTGTGAAACCCCCAGACACACCTGGCAGGATCCTGATCCACTGTGAAACCCCCATACACACCTGGCAGAATCCTGATACACTGTGACACCCCATACACACGTGGCAGGATCCTGATACACTGTGAAACCCCATACACACCTGGCAGGATCCTGATATACTGTGAAACCCCATACACACCTGGCAGGTTCCTGATGCACAGTGAGACCCCATTCACATCTGGCAGGATCCTGATGCACTGTGAAACCCCATGCGCACCTGGCAGGATCCTGATCCACTGTGAAACCCCCAAACACACGTGGCAGGATCCTAATACACTGTGAAACCCCATACACACCTGGCAGGATCCTGATCTACTGTGAAAACCCCACACACAAGGCAGGATCCTGATCCACTGTGAAAACCCCATACACACATGGCAGGATACTGATAAACTTTGAAACCCCCTTACACACCTGGCAGGATCCTGATAAACTGTGAAACCCCCATACACACCTGGCAGGATCCTGATAAACGGGCTAACCCCCATACACACCTGGCAGGATCCTGATCCTCTGTGACACCCCGTACACCCCTGGCAGGATCCTGATATATTGTGAAAACCCCGTACACACCTGGCAGGATGCTGATACACTGTGAAACCCCATACACACCTGGCAGGATCCTGATGCACTGTGAAACCCCATTCACACATGGCAGAATCCTGATCCACTGTGAAACCCCCATACACACCTGGCAGGATCCTGATACACTGTGAAACCCCATACACACCTGGCAGGATCCTGATGCACTGTGAAACCCCATACACACCTGGAAGGAACCTGATAAGCTGTGAAAACCCAATATACACCTGGAAGGATCCTGATACACTGCGAAAACCCAATACACACCTGGCAGGATCCTGATCCACTGTGAAACCCCCATACACACCTGGCAGGATCCTGATCCACTGTGAAACCCCCATACCCACCTGGCAGGATCCCGATACACTGTGAAACCCCATACACACCTGGCAGGATCCCGATACAATGTGAAAACCCCATTCACATCCGGCAGGATCCTGTTACACTGTGAAACCCCATACACACCTGGCAGGATCCTGATACACTGTGAAACCCCCATACACACCTGGAACGATCCTGACAAAGTGTGAAACCCCGGACACATCTGGCAGGATCCTGGTGCACTGTGAAAACCCCATACACACCTGGCAGGATCCTGATCCACTTTGAAACTTCATATACATCTGGCAGATCCTGATACTCTGTGAAAAACCCATGCACACCTGGCAGGATCCTGATGCACAGTGAAACTCCATACACATCTGGCAGGATACTGATTCACTGTGAAAACCCCATACACACCTGGCAGTATCCTGATAAACTGTGAAAACCCCATACACACCAGGCAGGATCCTGATAATCTGTGAATCCCCCATAGAGACCTGACAGGATCCTGATACACTGTGAAAAGCCCATACACACCTGGCAGGATCCGGATAAACTGTGAAACCCCCATACACACCTGGCAGGATACTGATGAACTATGAAACCCCCATACACACCTGGCAGGGTCCTGATAAACTGTGAAACCCCATACTCATCTGGCAGGATCCTGACACACTGTGAAAACCCCATACACACCTGGCAGGATCCTGATCCACTGTGAAACCCCCATACACACCTGGCAGGATCCTGATAAACTTTGAAACCCCCATACACACCTGGCAGGATCCTGATAAACTGTGAAACCCCCATACACACCAGGCAGGATCCTGATAAACGGTGAAACTCCCATACACATCTGGCAGGATCCTGATACACTGTGAAACCCCACACACACCTGGCAGGTTCCTGATGCACTGTGAAACCCCATACATACCTGGCAGAATCCTGATCCACTGTGAAACCCCCATACACACCTGGCAGGTCCTGATACACTGTGATACCCCATACACACCTGGCAGGATCCTGATGCACTGTGAAACCCCATACACACCTGGTATGATCCTGATGCACTGTGAAACCCCATACACACCTGGCAGGATCCTGATACACTGTGAAAACCCAATACACACCTGGAAGGATCCTGATAAACTGTGATACCCCACACACACCTGGCAGGATCCTGATCCACTGTGAAACCCCCATACACACCTGGCAGGATCCTGATCCAGTGTGAAACACCCATACCCACCTGGCAGGATCCCGATACACTGTGAAACCCCATACACACCTGGCAGGATCCTGTACACTGTGAATAACCCATTCACATCCGGCAGGATCCTGATACACTGTGAAACCCCATAAACACCTGGCAGGATCCTGATCCACTGTGAAACTCCATACACATCTGGCAGATCCTGAAACACTGTGAAAACCCCATACACACCTGGCAGGATCCTGATCCACTGTGAAAACCCCAGACATACCTGGCCGGATCCTGATCAACTGTGAAACCCCCATATACACCAGGCAGGATCATGATGCACTTTGAAAACCCATACACACCTGGCAGGATCCTGATCCACTGTGAAACCCCATACACACCTGGCAGGATCCTGATCCACTGTGAAACCCCGATACACACATGGCAGGATCCTGATCCACTGTGAAAACCACATACACACCTGGCAGGATCCTGATAAACTGTGAAAACCCCATACACACCTGGCAGGATCCTGATCCACTGTGAAAACCCCATACACACCTGGCAGGATACTGATAAACTGTGAAACCCCCATACACACCTGGCAGGATCCTGATAGACTGTGAAAACCCCATACACACCTGGCAGGATCCTGATAAACGGTGAAACCCCCATACACACCTGTCAGTATCCTGAATATTGTGAAAACCCCTTACACACCTTGCAGGATCCTGATCCTCTGTGAAACCCCGTACTCACCTGGCAGGATACTGATGAACTGCGAAACCCCCATACACACCTGGCAGGATCCTGATAATCTCTGAAACCACCGTACACACCTGGCAGGAGCCTGATACACTGTGAAAACCACGTGCACACCTGGCAGTTTCCTGATGCACAGCGAAACCCCATTCACATCTGGCAGGATCCTGATACACTGTGAAACCCCATACACACCTGGCAGGATCCTGATCCACTGTGAAACCCCCATACACACGTGGCAGGATCCTGATACACTATGAAACCCCATACACATCTGGCAGGATCCTGATCCACTGTGAAACCCCCATACACACCTGGCAGGATCCTGATCCACTGTGAAACCCCGATACACACCTGGCAGGATCCTGATCCACTGTGAAAACCCCATACACACCTGGCAGGATCCTGATAAACTGTGAAAACCCCATACACACCTGGCAGGATTCTGATCCACTGTGAAAACACCATACACACCTGGCAGGATACTGATAAACTTTGAAACACCCATACACACCTGGCAGGATCCTGATAGACTGTGAAAATCCCATACACACCTGTCAGTATCCTGAATATTGTGAAAACCCCTTACAAACCTTGCAGGATCCTGATCCTCTGTGAAACCCCGTACACACCTGGCAGGATCCTGACATATTGTGAAAACCCCGTACACACCTTGCAGGATCCTGATCCTCTGTGAAACCCCGTACTCACCTGGCAGGATCCTGATGAACTGTGAAACCCCCATACACACCTGGCGGGATCCTGATAATCTGTGAAACCACCGTACACACCTGGCAGGAGCCTGATACACTGTGAAAACCACGTGCACACCTGGCAGGTTCCTGATGCACAGTGAAACCCCATTCACATCTGGCAGGATCCTGATACACTGTGAAACCCCATACACACCTGGCAGGATACTGATCCACTGTGAAACCCCCCTACACACGTGGCAGGATCCTGATACACTGTGAAACCCCCAGACACACCTGGCAGGATCCTGATCCACTGTGAAACCCCCATACACACCTGGCAGAATCCTGATACACTGTGACACCCCATACACACGTGGCAGGATCCTGATACACTGTGAAACCCCATACACACCTGGCAGGATCCTGATATACTGTGAAACCCCATACACACCTGGCAGGTTCCTGATGCACAGTGAGACCCCATTCACATCTGGCAGGATCCTGATGCACTGTGAAACCCCATGCGCACCTGGCAGGATCCTGATCCACTGTGAAACCCCCAAACACACGTGGCAGGATCCTAATACACTGTGAAACCCCATACACACCTGGCAGGATCCTGATCTACTGTGAAAACCCCACACACAAGGCAGGATCCTGATCCACTGTGAAAACCCCATACACACATGGCAGGATACTGATAAACTTTGAAACCCCCTTACACACCTGGCAGGATCCTGATAAACTGTGAAACCCCCATACACACCTGGCAGGATCCTGATAAACGGGCTAACCCCCATACACACCTGGCAGGATCCTGATCCTCTGTGACACCCCGTACACCCCTGGCAGGATCCTGATATATTGTGAAAACCCCGTACACACCTGGCAGGATGCTGATACACTGTGAAACCCCATACACACCTGGCAGGATCCTGATGCACTGTGAAACCCCATTCACACATGGCAGAATCCTGATCC
Source organism: Heterodontus francisci (assembly GCF_036365525.1). Classification (NCBI taxonomy): domain Eukaryota; kingdom Metazoa; phylum Chordata; class Chondrichthyes; order Heterodontiformes; family Heterodontidae; genus Heterodontus; species Heterodontus francisci. The sequence goes on along the minus strand of NW_027140250.1, from coordinate 10,560,953 downwards.
ACTGTGAAACCCCCATACACACCTGGCAGGATCCTGATACACTGTGAAACCCCATACACACCTGGCAGGATCCTGATGCACTGTGAAACCCCATACACACCTGGAAGGAACCTGATAAGCTGTGAAAACCCAATATACACCTGGAAGGATCCTGATACACTGCGAAAACCCAATACACACCTGGCAGGATCCTGATCCACTGTGAAACCCCCATACACACCTGGCAGGATCCTGATCCACTGTGAAACCCCCATACCCACCTGGCAGGATCCCGATACACTGTGAAACCCCATACACACCTGGCAGGATCCCGATACAATGTGAAAACCCCATTCACATCCGGCAGGATCCTGTTACACTGTGAAACCCCATACACACCTGGCAGGATCCTGATACACTGTGAAACCCCCATACACACCTGGAACGATCCTGACAAAGTGTGAAACCCCGGACACATCTGGCAGGATCCTGGTGCACTGTGAAAACCCCATACACACCTGGCAGGATCCTGATCCACTTTGAAACTTCATATACATCTGGCAGATCCTGATACTCTGTGAAAAACCCATGCACACCTGGCAGGATCCTGATGCACAGTGAAACTCCATACACATCTGGCAGGATACTGATTCACTGTGAAAACCCCATACACACCTGGCAGTATCCTGATAAACTGTGAAAACCCCATACACACCAGGCAGGATCCTGATAATCTGTGAATCCCCCATAGAGACCTGACAGGATCCTGATACACTGTGAAAAGCCCATACACACCTGGCAGGATCCTGATAAACTGTGAAACCCCCATACACACCTGGCAGGATACTGATGAACTATGAAACCCCCATACACACCTGGCAGGGTCCTGATAAACTGTGAAACCCCATACTCATCTGGCAGGATCCTGACACACTGTGAAAACCCCATACACACCTGGCAGGATCCTGATCCACTGTGAAACCCCCATACACACCTGGCAGGATCCTGATAAACTTTGAAACCCCCATACACACCTGGCAGGATCCTGATAAACTGTGAAACCCCCATACACACCAGGCAGGATCCTGATAAACGGTGAAACTCCCATACACATCTGGCAGGATCCTGATTCACTGTGAAACCCCCATACACACCTGGCAGGATCCTGATGCACTGTGAAACCCCCATACACACCTGGCAGGATCCTGATAAACTATGAAACCCCCATACACACCTGGCAGGATCCTGATAAAATGAGCAAACCCCATACACAACTTGCAGGATCCTGATCCACTGTGAATACCCCCATACACACCTGGCAGGATCCTGATAATCGATGAAATTCCTATACACACCTGGCAGGATACTGATGCACTGTGAAATCCCCATACACACCTGGCAGGATACTGATCCACTGTGAAAACCCCATACACACCTGGCAGTATCGTGATACACTGTGAAAGCCCATACGCACCTGGCAGGATCCTGATGCACTGTGAAAACCCCATACACACCTGGCAGGATCCTGAAACACTGTGAAACTCCCATACACACCTGGCAGGATCCTGATTCCATGTGAAAACCCCATACACACCTGGCAGGATCGTGATAAACTGTGAAACCCCATACACACCAGGCAGGATCCTGATAATCTGTGAAACCCCCATAGACACCTGACAGGATCCAGATACACTGTGAAAACCCCATACACACCTGGTAGGATCCTGATAAACTGTGAAACCCCCATACACACCTGGCAGGGTCCTGATGAACTGTGAAACCCCATACACATCTGACAGTATCCTGATACACTGTGAAACCCCCATACACACCAGGCAGGATCCTGATAAATCGAGAAACACCCATACACACCAGGCAGGATCCTGATCCACTGTGAAAGCCCCATATATACCTGGCAGGATCCTGATACACAGTGAAACCCCATTCTCATCTGGCGGCTTCCTGATACACTGTGGAACCCCATACACACCTGGCAGGATCCTGTTAAACTGTGAAAATCCCATACACACCCAGCAGGATACAGATGCACTGTGAAAACCCCCATACACACCTGGCAGGATCCTGATACACTGTGAAAACCCCAGACACACCTGGCAGGATACTGATACACTGTGAAAACCCCATACACACCTGGCAGGATCCTGATCCACTGTGAAAACCCCATACACACCTGGCAGGATCGTGATACACTGTGAAACCCCATACGCACCTGGCAGGATCCTGATGCACTGTGAAAACCCCATACACACCTGGCAGGATCCTGATACACTGTGAAACTCCCATACACATCTGGCAGGATACTGATTCACTGTGAAAACCCCATACACACCTGGCAGTATCCTGATAAACTGTGAAAAGCCCATACACACCAGGCAGGATTCTGATAATCTGTGAAACCCCCATAGACACCTGACAGGATCCTGATACACTGTGAAAAGCCCATACACACCTGGCAGGATCCTGATAAACTGTGAAACCTCCATACACACCTGGCAGGATACTGATGAACTATGAAACCCCCATACACACCTGGCAGGATACTGATGCACTGTGAAATCCCCATACACACCTGGCAGGATCCTGATCCACTGTGAAACCCCCATACACACCTGGCAGGTTCCTGATAAACTATGAAACCCCCATACACACCTGGCAGGATCCTGATAAACTGTGAAGCCCCCATACACACCAGGCAGGATCCTGATAAACTGTGAAACTCCCATACATATCTGGCAGTATCCTGATTCACTGTGAAACCCCCATACATACCTGGCAGGATCCTGATGCACTGTGAAACCCCCAAACACACCTGGCAGGATCCTGATAAACTATGAAACCCCCATACACACCTGGCAGGATCCTGATAAACGATGAAATCCCCATACAAACCTGGCAGGATACTGATGCACTGTGAAATCCCCATACACACCTGGCAGGATCCTGATCCACTGTGAAAACCCCATACACACCTGGCAGGATTGTGATACACTGTGAAACCTCATATGCACCTGGCAGGATCCTGATGCACTGTGAAACTCCCATACACACCTGGCAGGATCCTGATTCACTGTGAAAACCCCAGACACACCTGGCAGGATCCTGATAAACTGTGAAAACCCCATGCACACCAGGCAGGATCCTGATACTCTGTGAAACCCCCATAGACACCTGACAGGATCCAGATACACTGTGAAAACCCCATACACACCTGGCAGGATCCTGATCCACTGTGAAACCCCCATACACACCTGGCAGGATCCTGATAAACTATGAATCACCCATACACACCTGGCAGGATCCTGATAAACTGTGAAACCCCCATACACACCAGGCAGGATCCTGATAAACTGTGAAACTCCCATACACATCCGGCAGGATCCTGATTCACTGTGAAACCCCCATACACAACTGGCAGGATCCTGATGCACTGTGAAACCCCCATACACACCTGGCAGAATCCTGATAAACTATGAAACTCCAAAACACACCTGGCAGGATCCTGCTAAACTGTGAAAACCCCATGCACACCTGGCAGGATCCTGATAAACTGTGAAACCCCCATACACACCAGGCAGGATCCTGATAAACTGTGAACCTCCCATGCACATCTGGCAGGATCCTGATTCACTGTGAAACCCCCATACACACCTGGCAGGATCCTGATGCACTGTGAAACCCCCATACACACCTGGCAGGATCCTGATAAACTATGAAACCCCCAAACACACCTGGCAGGATCCTGATAAACTGTGAAAACCCCATACACAACTTGCAGGATCCTGATCCACTGTGAATACCCCGATACACACCTGGCAGGATCCTGATAAACGATGAAACCCCCGTACACACATGGCAGGATCCTGATAAACTGTGAAACCCCATACACATCTGGCGGGATCCTGATACACAGTGAAACCCCATTCACATCTGGCAGGATCCTGATTCACTGTGAAACCCCCATTCACACCTGGAAGGATCCCGATCTACTGTGAAACCCCATTCACATCTGGCAGGATCCTGATCCACTGTGAATACCCCAGACACACCTGGCAGGATCCTGATGCACTGTGAAAACCACATACACACATGGCAGGATCCTGTTAAACTGTGAAAATCCCATACACACTCAGCAGGATACAGATGCACTGTGAAAACCCCCATACACACCTGGCAGGATCCTGATACACTGTGAAAACCCCAGACACACCTGGCAGGATACTGATACACTGTGAAAACCCCATACACACCTGGCAGGATCCTGATCCACTGTGAAAACCCCATACACACCTGGCAGGATCGTGATACACTGTGAAACCCCATACGCACCTGGCAGGATCCTGATGCACTGTGAAAACCCCATACACACCTGGCAGGATCCTGATACACTGTGAAACTCCCATACACATCTGGCAGGATACTGATTCACTGTGAAAACCCCATACACACCTGGCAGTATCCTGATAAACTGTGAAAAGCCCATACACACCAGGCAGGATCCTGATAATCTGTGAAACCCCCATAGACACCTGACAGGATCCTGATACACTGTGAAAAGCCCAAACACACCTGGCAGGATCCTGATAAACTGCGAAACCTCCATACACACCTGGCAGGATACTGATGAACTATGAAACCCCCATACACACCTGGCAGGGTCCTGATAAACTGTGAAACCCAATACACATCTGGCAGGATCCTGACACACTGTGAAAACCCCATACACACCTGGCAGGATCCTGATCCACTGTGAAACCCCCATACACACCTGGCAGGTTCCTGATAAACTATGAAACCCCCATACACACCTGGCAGGATCCTGATAAACTGTGAAGCCCCCATACACACCAGGCAGGATCCTGATAAACTGTGAAACTCCCATACACATCTGGCAGGATCCTGATTCACTGTGAAACCCCCATACATACCTGGCAGGATCCTGATGCACTGTGAAACCCCCAAACACACCTGGCAGGATCCTGATAAACTATGAAACCCCCATACACACCTGGCAGGATCCTGATAAACGATGAAATCCCCATACACACCTGGCAGGATACTGATGCACTGTGAAATCCCCATACACACCTGGCAGGATCCTGATCCACTGTGAAAACCCCATACACACCTGGCAGGATCGTGATACACTGTGAAACCTCATATGCACCTGGCAGGATCCTGATGCACTGTGAAAACCCCATACACACCTGGCAGGATCGCGATACACTGTGAAACTCCCATACATACCTGGCAGGATCCTGATTCACTGTGAAAACCCCATGCACACCAGGCAGGATCCTGATACTCTGTGAAACCCCCATAGACACCTGACAGGATCCAGATACACTGTGAAAACCCCATACACACCTGGCAGGATCCTGATCCACTGTGAAACCCCCATACACACCTGGCAGGATCCTGATAAACTATGAATCACCCATACACACCTGGCAGGATCCTGATAAACTGTGAAACCCCCATACACACCAGGCAGGATCCTGATAAACTGTGAAACTCCCATACACATCCGGCAGGATCCTGATTCACTGTGAAACCCCCATACACACCTGGCAGGATCCTGATGCACTGTGAAACCCCCATACACACCTGGCAGGATCCTGATAAACTATGAAACCCCAAAACACACCTGGCAGGATCCTGCTAAACTGTGAAAACCCCATGCACACCTGGCAGGATCCTGATAAACTGTGAAACCCCCATACACACCAGGCAGGATCCTGATAAACTGTGAAACTCCCATGCACATCTGGCAGGATCCTGATTCACTGTGAAACCCCCATACACACCTGGCAGGATCCTGATGCACTGTGAAACCCCCATACACACCTGGCAGGATCCTGATAAACTATGAAACCCCCAAACACACCTGGCAGGATCCTGATAAACTGTGAAAACCCCATACACAACTTGCAGGATCCTGATCCACTGTGAATACCCCGATACACACCTGGCTGGATCCTGATAAACGATGAAACCCCCGTACACACCTGGCAGGATCCTGATAAACTGTGAAACCCCATACACATCTGGCGGGATCCTGATACACAGTGAAACCCCATTCACATCTGGCAGGATCCTGATTCACTGTGAAACCCCCATTCACACCTGGAAGGATCCCGATCCACTGTGAAACCCCATTCACATCTGGCAGGATCCTGATCCACTGTGAAAACCCCAGACACACCTGGCAGGATCCTGATGCACTGTGTAAACCACATACACACATGGCAGGATCCTGATGCACTGTGAAAGCCCAAAAACACCTGGCAGGATCCTGATGCGCAGTGAAAACCCCATAAGCACCTGCCAGGATCCTGATACATCGTGAAAACCCCATACACACCTGGCAAGATCATGATACACTGTGAAAACCCATACACACCTGGCAAGATGCTGATGCACAGTGAACACCCATACACACGTGGCAGGATCCTGATCCCCTGTGAAAACCCCATACATACCTGGCAGGATCCTGATCCACTGTGAAACCACAAAAACACCTGGCAGGATCCTGATACACTGTGAAAACCCCAAACACACCTGGCAGGATCCTGATGCACTGTGAAAACCCATACACACGTGGCAGGATCCTGATACACTGTGAAACTCCCATACACATCTGGCAGGATCCTGATTCACTGTGAAACCCCATACACACCTGGCAGGATCCTGATGCACTGTGAAACCCCATACACACCTGGCAGGATCCTGATACACTGTGAAAACCCAATACACACCTGGAAGGATCCTGATAAACTGTGATACCCCACACACACCTGGCAGGATCCTGATCCACTGTGAAACCCCCATACCCACCGGGCAGGATCCTGATCCAGTGTGAAACCCCCATACCCACCTGGCAGGATCCCGATACACTGTGAAACCCCATACACACCTGGCAGGATCCTGTACACTGTGAAAACCCCATACACATCCGGCAGGATCCTGATACACTGTGAAACCCCATACACACCTGGCAGGATCCTGATCCACTGTGAAATGCCCATCAACACCTGGAACGATCCTGATACACATGTGATACCCCAGACACATCTGGCAGGATCTTGGTGCTCTGTGAAAACCCCATACAAACCTGGCAGGATCCTGATCCACCGTGAAACTCCATACACATCTGGCAGATCCTGATACACTGAAAACCCCATACACACCTGGCAGGATCCTGATCCACTGTGAAAACCCCAGACATACCTGGCCGGATCCTGATCAACTGTGAAAACCCCATATACACCAGGCAGGATCATGATGCACTTTGAAAACCCATACACACCTGGCAGGATCCTGACCCACTGTGAAACCCCATACACACCTGGCAGGATCCTGATCCACTGTGAAACCCCGATACACACATGGCAGGATCCTGATCCACTGTGAAAACCACATACACACCTGGCAGGATCCTGATAAACTGTGAAAACCCCATACACACCTGGCAGGATCCTGATCCACTGTGAAAACCCCATACACACCTGGCAGGATACTGATAAACTGTGAAACCCCCATACACACCTGTCAGGATCCTGATAGACTGTGAAAACCCCATACACACCTGGCAGGATCCTGATAAACGGTGAAACCCCCAAACACACCTGTCAGTATCCTGAATATTGTGAAAACCCCTTACAAACCTTGCAGGATCCTGATCCTCTGTGAAACCCCGTACACACCTGGCAGGATCCTGACATATTGTGAAAACCCCGTACACACCTTGCAGGATCCTGACCTCTGTGAAACCCCGTACTCACCTGGCAGGATCCTGATGAACTGTGAAACCCCCATACACACCTGGCAGGATCCTGATAATCTCTGAAACCACCGTACACACCTGGCAGGAGCCTGATACACTGTGAAAACCACGTGCACACCTGGCAGTTTCCTGATGCACAGCGAAACCCCATTCACATCTGGCAGGATCCTGATACACTGTGAAACCCCATACACACCTGGCAGGATCCTGATCCAATGTGAAGCCCCCATACACACGTGGCAGGATCCTGATACACTGTGAAACCCCATACACATCTGGCAGGATCCTGATCCACTGTGAAACCCCCATACACACCTGGCAGGATCCTGATCCACTGTGAAACCCCGATACACACCTGGCAGGATCCTGATCCACTGTGAAAACCACATACACACCTGGCAGGATCCTGATAAACTGTGAAAACCGCATACACACCTTGCAGGATTCTGATCCACTGTGAAAACACCATACACACCTGGCAGGATACTGATAAACTTTGAAACACCCATACACACCTGGCAGGATCCTGATAGACTGTGAAAACCCCATACACACCTGGCAGGATCCTGAATATTGTGAAAACCCCTTACAAACCTTGCAGGATCCTGATCCTCTCTGAAACCCCGTACACACCTGGCAGGATCCTGACATATTGTGAAAACCCCGTACACACCTTGCAGGATCCTGATCCTCTGTGAAACCCCGTACTCATCTGGCAGGATCCTGATGAACTGTGAAACCCCCATACACACCTGGCAGGATCCTGATAATCTGTGAAACCACCGTACACACCTGGCAGGAGCCTGATACACTGTGAAAACCACGTGCACACCTGGCAGGTTCCTGATGCACAGTGAAACCCCATTCACATCTGGCAGGATCCTGATACACTGTGAAACCCCATACACACCTGGCAGGATACTGATCCACTGTGAAACCCCCCTACACACGTGGCAGGATCCTGATATACTGTGAAACCCCCAGACACACCTGGCAGGATCCTGATCCACTGTGAAACCCCCATACACACCTGGCAGAATCCTGATACACTGTGACACCCCATACACACGTGGCAGGATCCTGATGCACGGTGAAACCCCATAAACACCTGGCAGGATCCTGATCCACTGTGAAACCCCCATGCACACCTGGCAGATCCTGATACACTGTGAAACCCCATACACACCTGGCAGGATCCTGATATACTGTGAAACCCCACACACACCTGGCAGGTTCCTGATGCACAGTGAGACCCCATTCACGTCTGGCAGGATCCTGATGCACTGTGAAACCCCATGCGCACCTGGCAGGATCCTGATCCACTGTGAAACCCCCAAACACACGTGGCAGGATCCTAATACACTGTGAAACCCCATACACACCTGGCAGGATCCTGATGCACTGTGAAACCCCATACATACCTGGCAGGATCCTGATCTACTGTGAAAACCCCACACACACGGCAGGATCCTGATCCACTGTGAAACCCCCTTACACACCTGGCAGGATCCTGATAAAATGTGAAACCCCCATACACACCTGGCAGGATCCTGATAAACGGTGTAACCCCCATACACACCTGGCAGGATCCTGATCCTCTGTGACACCCCGTACACCCCTGGCAGGATCCTGATATATTGTGAAAACCCCGTACACACCTGGCAGGATGCTGATACACTGTGAATCCCAAATAGACACCTCACAGGATCCTGATACACTGTGAAAAGCCCATACACACCTGGCAGGATCCTGATAAACTGTGAAACCCCCATACACACCTGGCAGGATACTGATAAACTATGAAACCCCCATACACACCTGGCAGGGTCCTGATAAACTGTGAAACCCCATACTCATCTGGCAGGATCCTGACACACTGTGAAAACCCCATACACACCTGGCAGGATCCTGATCCACTGTGAAACCCCCATACACACCTGGCAGGATCCTGATAAACTTTGAAACCACCATACACACCTGGCAGGATCCTGATAAACGATGAAATCCCTATACACACCTGGCAGGATACTGATGCACTGTGAAATCCCCATACACACCTGGCAGGATACTGATCCACTGTGAAAACCCCATACACACCTGGCAGTATCGTGATACACTGTGAAAGCCCATACGCACCTGGCAGGATCCTGATGCACTGTGAAAACCCCGTACACACCTGGCAGGATCCTGAAACACTGTGAAACTCCCATACACACCTGGCAGGATCCTGATTCACTGTGAAAACCCCATACACACCTGGCAGGATCCTGATAAACTGTGAAACCCCATACACACCAGGCAGGATCCTGATAATCTGTGAAACCCCCATAGACACCTGACAGGATCCAGATACACTGTGAAAACCCCATACACGCCTGGTAGGATCCTGATAAACTGTGAAACCCCCATACACACCTGGCAGGGTCCTGATGAACTGTGAAACCCCATACACATCTGGCAGTATCCTGATACACTGTGAAACCCCCATACACACCAGGCAGGATCCTGATAAATCGAGAAACCCCCATACACACCAGGCAGGATCCTGATCCACTGTGAAAGCCCCATATATACCTGGCAGGATCCTGATACACAGTGAAACCCCATTCTCATCTGGCGGCTTCCTGATACACTGTGGAACCCCATACACACCTGGCAGGATCCTGTTAAACTGTGAAAATCCCATACACACCCAGCAGGATACAGATGCACTGTGAAAACCCCCATACACACCTGGCAGGATCCTGATACACTGTGAAAACCCCAGACACTCCTGGCAGGATACTGATACACTGTGAAAACCCCATACACACCTGGCAGGATCCTGATCCACTGTGAAAACCCCATACACACCTGGCAGGATCGTGATACACTGTGAAACCCCATACGCACCTGGCAGGATCCTGATGCACTGTGAAAACCCCATACACACCTGGCAGGATCCTGATACACTGTGAAACCCCCATACACATCTGGCAGGATACTGATTCACTGTGAAAACCCCATACACACCTGGCAGTATCCTGATAAACTGTGAAAAGCCCATACACACCAGGCAGGATCCTGATAATCTGTGAAACCCCCATAGACACCTGACAGGATCCTGATACACTGTGAAAAGCCCATACACACCTGGCAGGATCCTGATAAACTGTGAAACCTCCATCCACACCTGGCAGGATACTGATGAACTATGAAACCCCCATACACACCTGGCAGGGTCCTGATAAACTGTGAAACCCAATACGCATCTGGCAGGATCCTGACACACTGTGAAAACCCCATACACACCTGGCAGGATCCTGATCCACTGTGAAACCCCCATACACACCTGGCAGGGTCCTGATAAACTATGAAACCCCCATACACACCTGGCAGGATCCTGATAAACTGTGAAGCCCCCATACACACCAGGCAGGATCCTGATAAACTGTGAAACTCCCATACACATCTGGCAGGATCCTGATTCACTGTGAAACCCCCATACATACCTGGCAGGATCCTGATGCACTGTGAAACCCCCAAACACACCTGACAGGATCCTGATAAACTATGAAACCCCCATACACACCTGGCAGGATCCTGATAAACGATGAAATCCCCATACACACCTGGCAGGATACTGATGCAGTGTGAAATCCCCATACACACCTGGCAGGATCCTGATCCACTGTGAAAACCCCATACACACCTGGCAGGATCGTGATACACTGTGAAACCTCATATGCACCTGGCAGGATCCTGATGCACTGTGAAAACCCCATACACACCTGGCAGGATCCTGATACACTGTGAAACTCCCATACACACCTGGCAGGATCCTGATTCACTGTGAAAACCCCATACACACCTGGCAGGATCCTGATAAACTGTGAAAACCCCATGCACACCAGGCAGGATCCTGATACTCTGTGAAACCCCCATAGACACCTGACAGGATCCAGATACACTGTGAAAACCCCATACACACCTGGCAGGATCCTGATCCACTGTGAAACCCCCATACACACCTGGCAGGATCCTGATAAACTATGAATCACCCATACACACCTGGCAGGATCCTGATAAACTGTGAAACCCCCATACACACCAGGCAGGATCCTGATAAACTGTGAAACTCCCATACACATCCGGCAGGATCCTGATTCACTGTGAATCCCCCATACACACCTGGCAGGATCCTGATGCACTGTGAAACCCCCATACACACCAGGCAGGATCCTGATAAACTATGAAACCCCAAAACACACCTGGCAGGATCCTGATAAAATGTGAAAACCCCATACACACCTGGCAGGATCCTGATCCACTGTGAAAACCCCATACACACCTGGCAGGATCGTGATACACTGTGAAACCCCATACGCACCTGGCAGGATCCTGATGCACTGTGAAAACCCCATACACACCTGGCAGGATCCTGATACACTGTGAAACTCCCATACACATCTGGCAGGATACTGATTCACTGTGAAAACCCCATACACACCTGGCAGTATCCTGATAAACTGTGAAAAGCCCATACACACCAGGCAGGATCCTGATAATCTGTGAAACCCCCATAGACACCTGACAGGATCCTGATACACTGTGAAAAGCCCATACACACCTGGCAGGATCCTGATAAACTGTGAAACCTCCATCCACACCTGGCAGGATACTGATGAACTATGAAACCCCCATACACACCTGGCAGGGTCCTGATAAACTGTGAAACCCAATACACATCTGGCAGGATCCTGACACACTGTGAAAACCCCATACACACCTGGCAGGATCCTGATCCACTGTGAAACCCCCATACACACCTGGCAGTTTCCTGATAAACTATGAAACTCCCATACACACCTGGCAGGATCCTGATAAACTGTGAAGCCCCCATACACACCAGGCAGGATCCTGATAAACTGTGAAAATCCCATACACATCTGGCAGGATCCTGATTCACTGTGAAACCCCCATACATACCTGGCAGGATCCTGATGCACTGTGAAACCCCCAAACACACCTGGCAGGATCCTGATAAACTATGAAACCCCCATACACACCTGGCAGGATCCTGATAAACGATGAAATCCCCATACACACCTGGCAGGATACTGATGCACTGTGAAATCCCCATACACACCTGGCAGGATCCTGATCCACTGTGAAAACCCCATACACACCTGGCACGATCGTGATACACTGTAAAACCTCATATGCACCTGGCAGGATCCTGATGCACTGTGAAAACCCCATACACACCTGGCAGGATCCTGATACACTGTGAAACTCCCATACACACCTGGCAGGATCCTGATTCACTGTGAAAACCCCATACACACCTGGCAGGATCCTGATAAACTGTGAAAACCCCATGCACACCAGGCAGGATCCTGATACTCTGTGAAACCCCCATAGACTCCTGACAGGATCCAGATACACTGTGAAAACCCCATACACACCTGGCAGGATCCTGATCCACTGTGAAACCCCCATACACACCTGGCAGGATCCTGATAAACTATGAATCACCCATACACACCTGGCAGGATCCTGATAAACTGTGAAACCCCCATACACACCAGGCAGGATCCTGATAAACTGTGAAACTCCCATACACATCCGGCAGGATCCTGATTCACTGTGAAACCCCCATACACACCTGGCAGGATCCTGATGCACTGTGAAACCCCCATACACACCTGGCAGGATCCTGATAAACTATGAAACCCCAAAACACACCTGGCAGGATCCTGATAAACTGTGAAAACCCCATGCACACCTGGCAGGATCCTGATCCACTGTGAAACCCCGATACACACATGGCAGGATCCTGATCCACTGTGAAAACCACATACACACCTGGCAGGATCCTGATAAACTGTGAAAACCCCATACACACCTGGCAGGATCCTGATCCACTGTGAAAACCCCATACACACCTGGCAGGATACTGATAAACTGTGAAACCCCCATACACACCTGGCAGGATCCTGATAGACTGTGAAAACCCCATACACACCTGGCAGGATCCTGATAAACGGTGAAACCCCCATACACACCTGTCAGTATCCTGAATATTGTGAAAACCCCTTACAAACCTTGCAGGATCCTGATCCTCTGTGAAACCCCGTACACACCTGGCAGGATCCTGACATATTGTGAAAACCCCGTACACACCTTGCAGGATCCTGATCCTCTGTGAAACCCTGTACTCACCTGGCAGGATCCTGATGAACTGTGAAACCCCCATACATACCTGGCAGGATCCTGATAATCTCTGAAACCACCGTACACACCTGGCAGGAGCCTGATACACTGTGAAAACTACGTGCACACCTGGCAGTTTCCTGATGCACAGCGAAACCCCATTCACATCTGGCAGGATCCTGATACACTGTGAAATCCCATACACACCTGGCAGGATCCTGATCCAATGTGAAGCCCCATACACATCTGGCAGGATCCTGATCCACTGTGAAACCCCCATACACACCTGGCAGGATCCTGATCCACTGTGAAACCCCGATACACACCTGGCAGGATCCTGATAAACTGTGAAAACCCCATACACACCTTGCAGGATTCTGATCCACTGTGAAAACACCATACACACCTGGCAGGATACTGATAAAATTTGAAACACCCATACACACCTGGCAGGATCCTGATAGACTGTGAAAACCCCATACACACCTGGCAGGATCCTGATAAACGGTGAAACCCCCATACACACCTGTCAGTATCCTGAATATTGTGAAAACCCCTTACAAACCTTGCAGGATCCTGATCCTCTCTGAAACCCCGTACACACCTGGCAGGATCCTGACATATTGTGAAAACCCCGTACACACCTTGCAGGATCCTGATCCTCTGTGAAACCCCGTACTCACCTGGCAGGATCCTGATGTACTGTGAAACCCCCATACACACCTGGCAGGATCCTTATAATCTGTGAAACCCCACACACACCTGGCAGGTTCCTGATGCACAGTGAGACCCCATTCACATCTGGCAGGTTCCTGATGCACTGTGAAACCCCATGCGCACCTGGCAGGATCCTGATCCACTGTGAAACCCCCAACACACGTGGCAGGATCCTAATACACTGTGAAACCCCATACACACCTGGCAGGATCCTGATGCACTGTGAAACCCCATACATACCTGGCAGGATCCTGATCTACTGTGAAAACCCCACACACACGGCAGGATCCTGATCCACTGTGAAAACCCCATACACACATGGCAGGATACTGATAAACGTTGAAACCCCCTTACACACCTGGCAGGATCCTGATAAACTGTGAAACCCCCATACACACCTGGCAGGATCCTGATAAACGGTGTAACCCCCATACACACCTGGCAGGATCCTGATCCTCTGTGACACCCCGTACACCCCTGGCAGGATCCTGATATATTGTGAAAACCCCGTACACACCTGGCAGGATGCTGATACACTGTGAATCCCCCATAGACACCTGACAGGATCCTGATACACTGTGAAAAGCCCATACACACCTGGCAGGATCCTGATAAACTGTGAAACCCCCATACACACCTGGCAGGATACTGATAAACTATGAAACCCCCATACACACCTGGCAGGATCCTGATAAACTGTGAAACCCCACACTCATCGGGCAGGATCCTGACACACTGTGAAAACCCCATACACACCTGGCAGGATACTGATCCACTGTGAAACCCCCATACACACCTGGCAGGATCCTGATAAACTTTGAAACCCCCATACACACCTGGCAGGATCCTGATAAACTGTGAAACCCCCATACACACCAGGCAGGATCCTGATAAACTGTGAAACTCCCATACACATCCGGCAGGATCCTGATTCACTGTGAAACCCCCATACACACCTGGCAGGATCCTGATGCACTGTGAAACCCCCATACACACCTGGCAGGATCCTGATAAACTATGAAACCCCAAAACACACCTGGCAGGATCCTGATAAACTGTGAAAACACCATGCACACCTGGCAGGATCCTGATCCACTGTGAAACCCCGATACACACATGGCAGGATCCTGATCCACTGTGAAAACCACATACACACCTGGCAGGATCCTGATAAACTGTGAAAACCCCATACACACCTGGCAGGATCCTGATCCACTGTGAAAACCCCATACACACCTGGCAGGATACTGATAAACTGTGAAACCGCCATACACACCTGGCAGGATCCTGATAGACTGTGAAAACCCCATACACACCTGGCAGGATCCTGATAAACGGTGAAACCCCCATACACACCTGTCAGTATCCTGGATATTGTGAAAACCCCTTACAAACCTTGCAGGATCCTGATCCTCTGTGAAACCCCGTACACACCTGGCAGGATCCTGACATATTGTGAAAACCCCGTACACACCTTGCAGGATCCTGATCCTCTGTGAAACCCTGTACTCACCTGGCAGGATCCTGATGAACTGTGAAACCCCCATACACACCTGGCAGGATCCTGATAATCTCTGAAACCACCGTACACACCTGGCAGGAGCCTGATACACTGTGAAAACTACGTGCACACCTGGCAGTTTCCTGATGCACAGCGAAACCCCATTCACATCTGGCAGGATCCTGATACACTGTGAAACCCCATACACACTTGGCAGGATCCTGATCCAATGTGAAGCCCCCATACACACGTGGCAGGGTCCTGATACACTGTGAAACCCCATACACATCTGGCAGGATCCTGATCCACTGTGAAACCCCCATACACACCTGGCAGGATCCTGATCCATTGTGAAACCCCGATACACACCTGGCAGGATCCTGATCCACTGTGAAAACCCCATACACACCTGGCAGGATCCTGATAAACTGTGAAAACCCCATACACACCTTGCAGGATTCTGATCCACTGTGAAAACACCATACACACCTGGCAGGATACTGATAAACTTTGAAACACCCATACACACCTGGCAGGATCCTGTAGACTGTGAAAACCCCATACACACCTGGCAGGATCCTGATAAACGGTGAAACCCCCATACAAACCTGTCAGTATCCTGAATATTGTGAAAACCCCTTACAAACCTTGCAGGATCCTGATCCTCTCTGAAACCCCGTACACACCTGGCAGGATCCTGACATATTGTGAAAACCCCGTACACACCTTGCAGGATCCTGATCCTCTGTGAAACCCCGTACTCACCTGGCAGGATCCTGATGAACTGTGAAACCCCCATACACACCTGGCAGGATCCTGATAATCTGTGAAACCCCACACACACCTGGCAGGTTCCTGATGCACAGTGAGACCCCATTCACATCTGGCAGGATCCTGATGCACTGTGAAACCCCATGCGCACCTGGCAGGATCCTGATCCACTGTGAAACCCCCAACACACGTGGCAGGATCCTAATACACTGTGAAACCCCATACACACCTGGCAGGATCCTGATGCACTGTGAAACCCCATACATACCTGGCAGGATCCTGATCTACTGTGAAAACCCCACACACACGGCAGGATCCTGATCCACTGTGAAAACCCCATACACACATGGCAGGATACTGATAAACTTTGAAACCCCCTTACACACCTGGCAGGATCCTGATAAACTGTGAAACCCCCATACACACCTGGCAGGATCCTGATAAACGGTGTAACCCCCATACACACCTGGCAGGATCCTGATCCTCTGTGACACCCCGTACACCCCTGGCAGGATCCTGATATATTGTGAAAACCCCGTACACACCTGGCAGGATGCTGATACACTGTGAATCCCCCATAGACACCTGACAGGATCCTGATACACTGTGAAAAGCCCATACACACCTGGCAGGATCCTGATAAACTGTGAAACCCCCATACACACCTGGCAGGATACTGATAAACTATGAAACCCCCATACACACCTGGCAGGGTCCTGATAAACTGTGAAACCCCATACTCATCTGGCAGGATCCTGACACACTGTGAAAACCCCATACACACCTGGCAGGATCCT
Organism: Heterodontus francisci; assembly: GCF_036365525.1. Classification (NCBI taxonomy): domain Eukaryota; kingdom Metazoa; phylum Chordata; class Chondrichthyes; order Heterodontiformes; family Heterodontidae; genus Heterodontus; species Heterodontus francisci. Next base: position 10,543,189 of record NW_027140250.1, on the reverse strand, counting down.
GATCCACTGTGAAACCCCCATACACACCTGGCAGGATCCTGATAAACTTTGAAACCCCCATACACACCTGGCAGGATCCTGATAAACTGTGAAACCCCCATACACACCAGGCAGGATCCTGATAAACGGTGAAACTCCCATACACATCTGGCAGGATCCTGATTCACTGTGAAACCCCCACACACACCTGGCAGGATCCTGATAAACGGTGTAACCCCCATACACACCTGGCAGGATCCTAATCGTCTGTGACACCCCGTACACCCCTGGCAGGATCCTGATATATTGTGAAAACCCCGTACACACCTGGCAGGATGCTGATACACTGTGAATCCCCCATAGACACCTGACAGGATCCTGATACACTGTGAAAAGCCCATACACACCTGGCAGGATCCCGATAAACTGTGAAACCCCCATACACACCTGGCAGGATACTGATAAACTATGAAACCCCCATACACACCTGGCAGGATCCTGATAAACTGTGAAACCCCATACTCATCTGGCAGGATCCTGACACACTGTGAAAACCCCATACACACCTGGCAGGATCCTGATCCACTGTGAAACCCCCATACACACCTGGCAGGATCCTGATAAACTTTGAAACCCCCATACACACCTGGCAGGATCCTGATAAACTGTGAAACCCCCATACACACCAGGCAGGATCCTGATAAACTGTGAAACTCCCATACACATCCGGCAGGATCCTGATTCACTGTGAAACCCCCATACACACCTGGCAGGATCCTGATGCACTGTGAAACCCCCATACACACCTGGCAGGATCCTGATAAACTATGAAACCCCAAAACACACCTGGCAGGATCCTGATAAACTGTGAAAACCCCATGCACACCTGGCAGGATCCTGATCCACTGTGAAACCCCGATACACACATGGCAGGATCCTGATCCACTGTGAAAACCACATACACACCTGGCAGGATCCTGATAAACTGTGAAAACCCCATACACACCTGGCAGGATCCTGATCCACTGTGAAAACCCCATACACACCTGGCAGGATACTGATAAACTGTGAAACCCCCATACACACCTGGCAGGATCCTGATAGACTGTGAAAACCCCATACACACCTGGCAGGATCCTGATAAACGGTGAAACCCCCATACACACCTGTCAGTATCCTGAATATTGTGAAAACCCCTTACAAACCTTGCAGGATCCTGATCCTCTGTGAAACCCCGTACACACCTGGCAGGATCCTGACATATTGTGAAAACCCCGTACTCACCTTGCAGGATCCTGATCCTCTGTGAAACCCTGTACTCACCTGGCAGGATCCTGATGAACTGTGAAACCCCCATACACACCTGGCAGGATCCTGATAATCTCTGAAACCACCGTACACACCTGGCAGGAGCCTGATACACTGTGAAAACTACGTGCACACCTGGCAGTTTCCTGATGCACAGCGAAACCCCATTCACATCTGGCAGGATCCTGATACACTGTGAAACCCCATACACACCTGGCAGGATCCTGATCCAATGTGAAGCCCCCATACACACGTGGCAGGATCCTGATACACTGTGAAACCCCATACACATCTGGCAGGATCCTGATCCACTGTGAAACCCCGATACACACCTGGCAGGATCCTGATCCACTGTGAAACCCCGATACACAACTGGCAGGATCCTGATCCACTGTGAAAACCCCATACACACCTGGCAGGATCCTGATAAACTGTGAAAACCCCATACACACCTTGCAGGATCCTGATCCTCTCTGAAACCCCGTACACACCTGGCAGGATCCTGACATATTGTGAAAACCCCGTACACACCTTGCAGGATCCTGATCCTCTGTGAAACCCCGTACTCACCTGGCAGGATCCTGATGAACTGTGAAACCCCCATACACACCTGGCAGGATCCTGATAATCTGTGAAACCCCACACACACCTGGCAGGTTCCTGATGCACAGTGAGACCCCATTCACATCTGGCAGGATCCTGATGCACTGTGAAACCCCATGCGCACCTGGCAGGATCCTGATCCACTGTGAAACCCCCAACACACGTGGCAGGATCCTAATACACTGTGAAACCCCATACACACCTGGCAGGATCCTGATGCACTGTGAAACCCCATACATACCTGGCAGGATCCTGATCTACTGTGAAAACCCCACACACACGGCAGGATCCTGATCCACTGTGAAAATCCCATACACACATGGCAGGATACTGATAAACTTTGAAACCCCCTTACACACCTGGCAGGATCCTGATAAACTGTGAAACCCCCATACACACCTGGCAGGATCCTGATAAACGGTGTAACCCCCATACACACCTGGCAGGATCCTGATCCTCTGTGACACCCCGTACACCCCTGGCAGGATCCTGATATATTGTGAAAACCCCGTACACACCTGGCAGGATGCTGATACACTGTGAATCCCCCATAGACACCTGACAGGATCCTGATACACTGTGAAAAGCCCATACACACCTGGCAGGATCCTGATAAACTGTGAAACCCCCATACACACCTGGCAGGATACTGATAAACTATGAAACCCCCATACACACCTGGCAGGGTCCTGATAAACTGTGAAACCCCATACTCATCTGGCAGGATCCTGACACACTGTGAAAACCCCATACACACCTGGCAGGATCCTGATCCACTGTGAAACCCCCATACACACCTGGCAGGATCCTGATAAACTTTGAAAACCCCATACACACCTGGCAGGATCCTGATAAACTGTGAAACCCCCATACACTCCAGGCAGGATCCTGATAAACGGTGAAACTCCCATACACATCTGGCAGGATCCTGATTCACTGTGAAACCCCCACACACACCTGGCAGGATCCTGATGCACTGTGAAAACCCCATACACACCTGGCAGGATCCTGATAAACTATGAAACCCCCATACACACCTGGCAGGATCCTGATAAAATGAGCAAACCCCATACACAACTTGCAGGATCCTGATCCACTGTGAATACCCCCATACACACCTGGCAGGATCCTGATAAACGATGAAATCCCTATACACACCTGGCAGGATCCTGATGCACTGTGAAACCCCATACATACCTGGCAGGATCCTGATCTACTGTGAAAACCCCACACACACGGCAGGATCCTGATCCACTGTGAAAACCCCATACACACATGGCAGGATACTGATAAACTTTGAAACCCCCTTACACACCTGGCAGGATCCTGATAAACTGTGAAACCCCCATACACACCTGGCAGGATCCTGATAAACGGTGTAACCCCCATACACACCTGGCAGGATCCTGATCCTCTGTGACACCCCGTACACCCCTGGCAGGATCCTGATATATTGTGAAAACCCCGTACACACCTGGCAGGATGCTGATACACTGTGAATCCCCCATAGACACCTGACAGGATCCTGATACACTGTGAAAAGCCCATACACACCTGGCAGGATCCTGATAAACTGTGAAACCCCCATACACACCTGGCAGGATACTGATAAACTATGAAACCCCCATACACACCTGGCAGGGTCCTGATAAACTGTGAAACCCCATACTCATCTGGCAGGATCCTGACACACTGTGAAAACCCCATACACACCTGGCAGGATCCTGATCCACTGTGAAACCCCCATACACACCTGGCAGGATCCTGATAAACTTTGAAACCCCCATACACACCTGGCAGGATCCTGATAAACTGTGAAACCCCCATACACTCCAGGCAGGATCCTGATAAACGGTGAAACTCCCATACACATCTGGCAGGATCCTGATTCACTGTGAAACCCCCACACACACCTGGCAGGATCCTGATGCACTGTGAAACCCCCATACACACCTGGCAGGATCCTGATAAACTATGAAACCCCCATACACACCTGGCAGGATCCTGATAAAATGAGCAAACCCCATACACAACTTGCAGGATCCTGATCCACTGTGAATACCCCCATACACACCTGGCAGGTTCCTGATAAACGATGAAATCCCTATACACACCTGGCAGGATACTGATGCACTGTGAAATCCCCATACACACCTGGCAGGATACTGATCCACTGTGAAAACCCCATACACACCTGGCAGTATCGTGATACACTGTGAAAGCCCATACGCACCTGGCAGGATCCTGATGCACTGTGAAAACCCCGTACACACCTGGCAGGATCCTGAAACACTGTGAAACTCCCATACACACCTGGCAGGATCCTGATTCACTGTGAAAACCCCATACACACCTGGCAGGATCCTGATAAACTGTGAAACCCCATACACACCAGGCAGGATCCTGATAATCTGTGAAACCCCCATAGACACCTGACAGGATCCAGATACACTGTGAAAACCCCATACACACCTGGTAGGATCCTGATAAACTGTGAAACCCCCATACACACCTGGCAGGGTCCTGATGAACTGTGAAACCCCATACACATCTGGCAGTATCCTGATACACTGTGAAACCCCCATACACTCCAGGCAGGATCCTGATAAATCGAGAAACCCCCATACACACCAGGCAGGATCCTGATCCACTGTGAAAGCCCCATATATACCTGGCAGGATCCTGATACACAGTGAAACCCCATTCTCATCTGGCGGCTTCCTGATACACTGTGGAACCCCATACACACCTGGCAGGATCCTGTTAAACTGTGAAAATCCCATACACACCCAGCAGGATACAGATGCACTGTGAAAACCCCCATACACACCTGGCAGGATCCTGATACACTGTGAAAACCCCAGACACACCTGGCAGGATCGTGATACACTGTGAAAGCCCATACGCACCTGGCAGGATCCTGATGCACTGTGAAAACCCCATACACACCTGGCAGGATCCTGATACACTGTGAAACTCCCATACACATCTGGCAGGATACTGATTCACTGTGAAAACCCCATACACACCTGGCAGTATCCTGATAAACTGTGAAAAGCCCATACACACCAGGCAGGATCCTGATAATCTGTGAAACCCCCATAGACACCTGACAGGATCCTGATACACTGTGAAAAGCCCATACACACCTGGCAGGATCCTGATAAACTGTGAAACCTCCATACACACCTGGCAGGATACTGATGAACTATGAAACCCCCATACACACCTGGCAGGGTCCTGATAAACTGTGAAACCCAATACACATCTGGCAGGATCCTGACACACTGTGAAAACCCCATACACACCTGGCAGGATCCTGATCCACTGTGAAACCCCCATAAACACCTGGCAGGTTCCTGATAAACTATGAAACCCCCATACACACCTGGCAGGATCCTGATAAACTGTGAAGCCCCCATACACACCAGGCAGGATCCTGATAAACTGTGAAACTCCCATACACATCTGGCAGGATCCTGATTCACTGTGATACCCCCATACATACCTGGCAGTATCCTGATGCACTGTGAAACCCCCAAACACACCTGGCAGGATCCTGATAAACTATGAAACCCCCATGCACACCTGGCAGGATCCTGATAAACGATGAAATCCCCAGACACACCTGGCAGGATACTGATGCACTGTGAAATCCCCAAACACACCTGGCAGGATCCTGATCCACTGTGAAAACCCCATACACACCTGGCAGGATCGTGATACACTGTGAAACCTCATATGCACCTGGCAGGATCCTGATGCACTGTGAAAACCCCATACACACCTGGCAGGATCCTGATACACTGTGAAACTCCCATACACACCTGGCAGGATCCTGATTCACTGTGAAAACCCCATACACACCTGGCAGGATCCTGATAAACTGTGAAAACCCCATGCACACCAGGCAGGATCCTGATACTCTGTGAAACCCCCATAGACACCTGACAGGATCCAGATACACTGTGGAAACCCCATACACACCTGGCAGGATCCTGATCCACTGTGAAACCCCCATACACACCTGGCAGGATCCTGATAAACTATGAATCACCCATACACACCTGGCAGGATCCTGATAAACTGTGAAACCCCCATACACACCAGGCAGGATCCTGATAAACTGTGAAACTCCCATACACATCCGGCAGGATCCTGATTCACTGTGAAACCCCCATACACACCTGGCAGGATCCTGATGCACTGTGAAACCCCCATACACACCTGGCAGGATCCTGATAAACTATGAAACCCCAAAACACACCTGGCATGATCCTGATAAACTGTGAAAACCCCATGCACACCTGGCAGGATCCTGATTAACTGTGAAACCCCCATACACACCAGGCAGGAACCTGATAAACTGTGAAACTCCCATGTACATCTGGCAGGATCCTGATTCACTGTGAAACCCCCATACACACCTGGCAGGATCCTGATGCACTGTGAAAACCCCATACACACCTGGCAGGATCCTGATCCACTGTGAAACCCCCATAAACACCTGGCAGGTTCCTGATAAACTATGAAACCCCCATACACACCTGGCAGGATCCTGATAAACTGTGAAAACCCCATACACACCTGGCAGGATCCTGATACACTGTGAAACTCCCATACACACCTGGCAGGATCCTGATTCACTGTGAAAACCCCATACACACCTGGCAGGATCCTGATAAACTGTGAAAACCCCATGCACACCAGGCAGGATCCTGATACTCTGTGAAACCCCCATAGACACCTGACAGGATCCAGATACACTGTGGAAACCCCATACACACCTGGCAGGATCCTGATCCACTGTGAAACCCCCATACACACCTGGCAGGATCCTGATAAACTATGAATCACCCATACACACCTGGCAGGATCCTGATAAACTGTGAAACCCCCATACACACCAGGCAGGATCCTGATAAACTGTGAAACTCCCATACACATCCGGCAGGATCCTGATTCACTGTGAAACCCCCATACACACCTGGCAGGATCCTGATGCACTGTGAAACCCCCATACACACCTGGCAGGATCCTGATAAACTATGAAACCCCAAAACACACCTGGCATGATCCTGATAAACTGTGAAAACCCCATGCACACCTGGCAGGATCCTGATTAACTGTGAAACCCCCATACACACCAGGCAGGAACCTGATAAACTGTGAAACTCCCATGTACATCTGGCAGGATCCTGATTCACTGTGAAACCCCCATACACACCTGGCAGGATCCTGATGCACTGTGAAACCCCCATACACACCTGGCAGGATCCTGATAAACTATGAAACCCCCAAACACACCTGGCAGGATCCTGATAAACTGTGAAAACCCCATACACAACTTGCAGTATCCTGATCCACTGTGAATACCCCGATACACACCTGGCAGGATCCTGATAAACGATGAAACCCCCGTACACACCTGGCAGGATCCTGATAAACTGTGAAACCCCATACACATCTGGCGGGATCCTGATACACAGTGAAACCCCATTCACATCTGGCAGGATCCTGATTCACTGTGAAACCCCCATTCACACCTGGAAGGATCCCGATCCACTGTGAAACCCCATTCACATCTGGCAGGATCCTGATCCACTGTGAAAACCCCAGACACACCTGGCAGGATCCTGATGCACTGTGAAAACCACATACACACATGGCAGGATCCTGATGCACTGTGAAAGCCCAAAAACACCTGGCAGGATCCTGATGCGCAGTGAAAACCCCGTAAGCACCTGGCAGGATCCTGATACATCGTGAAAACCCCATACACACCTGGCAAGATCATGATACACTGTGAAAACCCATACACACCTGGCAAGATGCTGATGCACAGTGAACACCCATACACACGAGGCAGGATCCTGATCCCCTGTGAAAACCCCATACATACCTGGCAGGATCCTGATCCACTGTGAAACCACAAAAACACCTGGCAGGATCCTGATACACTGTGAAAACCCCAAACACACCTGGCAGGATCCTGATGCACTGTGAAAACCCATACACACGTGGCAGGATCCTGATACACTGTGAAACTCGCATACACATCTGGCAGGATCCTGATTCACTGTGAAACCCCATACACACCTGGCAGGATCCTGATGCACTGGGAAACCCCATACACACCTGGCAGGATCCTGATACACTGTGAAAACCCAATACACACCTGGAAGGATCCTGATAAACTGTGATACCCCACACACACCTGGCAGGTTCCTGATCCACTGTGAAACCCCCATACACACCTGGCAGGATCCTGATCCAGTGTGAAACCCCCATACCCACCTGGCAGGATCCCGATACACTGTGAAATCCCATACACACCTGGCAGGATCCTGTACACTGTGAAAACCCCATTCACATCCGGCAGGATCCTGATACACTGTGAAACCCCATACACACCTGGCAGGATCCTGATCCACTGTGAAATGCCCATAAACACCTGGAACGATCCTGATACACATGTGATACCCCAGACAGATCTGGCAGGATCCTGGTGCTCTGTGAAAACCCCATACAAACCTGGCAGGATCCTGATCCACTGTGAAACTCCATACACGTCTGGCAGATCCTGATACACTGTGAAAACCCCATACACAGCTGGTAGGATCCTGATCCACTGTGAAAACCCCAGACATACCTGGCCGGATCCTGATGAACTGTGAAACGCCCATATACACCAGGCAGGTTCATGATGCACTTTGAAAACCCATACACACCTGGCAGGATCCTGATCCACTGTGAAACCCCATACACACCTGGCAGGATCCTGATCCACTGTGAAACCCCGATACACACATGGCAGGATCCTGATCCACTGTGAAAACCACATACACACCTGGCAGGATCCTGATAAACTGTGAAAACCCCATACACACCTGGCAGGATCCTGATCCACTGTGAAAACCCCATACACACCTGGCAGGATACTGATAAACTGTGAAACCCCCATACACACCTGGCAGGATCCTGATAGACTGTGAAAACCCCATACACACCTGGCAGGATCCTGATAAACGGTGAAACCCCGATACACACCTGTCAGTATCCTGAATATTGTGAAAACCCCTTACAAACCTGCAGGATCCTGATCCTCTGTGAAACCCCGTGCACACCTGGCAGGATCCTGACATATTGTGAAAACCCCGTACATACCTTGCAGGATCCTGATCCTCTGTGAAACCCCGTACTCACCTGGCAGGATCCTGATGAACTGTGAAACCCCCATACACACCTGGCAGGATCCTGATAATCTCTGAAACCACCGTACACACCTGGCAGGAGCCTAATACACTGTGAAAACCACTTGCACACCTGGCAGGATCCTGATAAACTGTGAAACCCCCATACACACCTGGCAGGATCCTGATAATCTGTGAAACCCCACACACACCTGGCAGCTTCCTGATGCACAGTGAGACCCCATTCACATCTGGCAGGATCCTGATGCACTGTGAAACCCCATGTGCACCTGGCAGGATCCTGATCCACTGTGAAACCCCCAACACACGTGGCAGGATCCTAATACACTGTGAAACCCCATACACACCTGGCAGGATCCTGATGCACTGTGAAACCCCATACATACCTGGCAGGATCCTGATCTACTGTGAAAACCCCACACACACGGCAGGATCCTGATCCACTGTGAAAACCCCATACACACCTGGCAGGATACTGATAAACTTTGAAACCCCCTTACACATCTGGCAGGATCCTGATAAACTGTGAAACCCCCATACACACCTGGCAGGATCCTGATAAACGGTGTAACCCCCATACACACCTGGCAGGATCCTGATCCTCTGTGACACCCCGTACACCCCTGGCAGGATCCTGATATATTGTGAAAACCCCGTACACACCTGGCAGGATGCTGATACACTGTGAATCCCCCATAGACACCTGACAGGATCCTGATACACTGTGAAAAGCCCATACACACCTGGCAGGATCCTGATAAACTGTGAAACCCCCAGACACACCTGGCAGGATACTGATAAACTATGAAACCCCCATACACACCTGGCAGGGTCCTGATAAACTGTGAAACCCCATACTCATCTGGCAGGATCCTGACACACTGTGAAAACCCCATACACACCTGGCAGGATCCTGATCCACTGTGAAACCCCCGTACACACCTGGCAGGATCCTGATAAACTTTGAAACCCCCATACACACCTGGCAGGATCCTGATAAACTGTGAAACCCCCATACACACCAGGCAGGATCCTGATAAACGGTGAAACTACCATACACATCTGGCAGGATCCTGATTCACTGTGAAACCCCCATACACACCTGGCAGGATCCTGATCCACTGTGAAACCCCCATACACACCTGGCAGGATCCTGATAAACTATGAAACCCCCATACACACCTGGCAGGATCCTGATAAACGATGAAATCCCTATACACACCTGGCAGGATACTGATGCACTGTGAAATCCCCATACACACCTGGCAGGATACTGATCCACTGTGAAAACCCCATACACACCTGGCAGTATCGTGATACACTGTGAAAGCCCATACGCACCTGGCAGGATCCTGATGCACTGTGAAAACCCCATACACACCTGGCAGGATCCTGAAACACTGTGAAACTCCCATACACACCTGGCAGGATCCTGATTCACTGTGAAAACCCCATACACACCTGGCAGGATCCTTATGAACTGTGAAACCCCATACACACCAGGCAGGATCCTGATAATCTGTGAAACCCCCATAGACACCTGACAGGATCCAGATACACTGTGAAAACCCCATACACACCTGGTAGGATCCTGATAAACTGTGAAACCCCCATACACACCTGGCAGGGTCCTGATGAACTGTGAAACCCCATACACATCTGGCAGTATCCTGATACACTGTGAAACCCCCATACACACCAGGCAGGATCCTGATAAATCGAGAAACCCCCATACACACCAGGCAGGATCTTGATCCACTGTGAAAGCCCCATATATACCTGGCAGGATCCTGATACACAGTGAAACCCCATTCTCATCTGGCGGCTTCCTGATACACTGTGGAACCCCATACACACCTGGCAGGACCCTGTTAAACTGTGAAAATCCCATACACACCCAGCAGGATACAGATGCACTGTGAAAACCCCATACACACCTGGCAGGATCGTGATACACTGTGAAACCTCATATGCACCTGGCAGGATCCTGATGCACTGTGAAAACCCCATACACACCTGGCAGGATCCTGATACACTGTGAAACTCCCATACACACCTGGCAGGATCCTGATTCACTGTGAAAACCCCATACACACCTGGCAGGATCCTGATAAACTGTGAAAACCCCATGCACACCAGGCAGGATCCTGATACTCTGTGAAACCCCCATAGACACCTGACAGGATCCAGATACACTGTGGAAACCCCATACACACCTGGCAGGATCCTGATCCACTGTGAAACCCCCATACACACCTGGCAGGATCCTGATAAACTATGAATCACCCATACACACCTGGCAGGATCCTGATAAACTGTGAAACCCCCATACACACCAGGCAGGATCCTGATAAACTGTGAAACTCCCATACACATCCGGCAGGATCCTGATTCACTGTGAAACCCCCATACACACCTGGCAGGATCCTGATGCACTGTGAAACCCCCATACACACCTGGCAGGATCCTGATAAACTATGAAACCCCAAAACACACCTGGCATGATCCTGATAAACTGTGAAAACCCCATGCACACCTGGCAGGATCCTGATTAACTGTGAAACCCCCATACACACCAGGCAGGAACCTGATAAACTGTGAAACTCCCATGTACATCTGGCAGGATCCTGATTCACTGTGAAACCCCCATACACACCTGGCAGGATCCTGATGCACTGTGAAACCCCCATACACACCTGGCAGGATCCTGATAAACTATGAAACCCCCAAACACACCTGGCAGGATCCTGATAAACTGTGAAAACCCCATACACAACTTGCAGTATCCTGATCCACTGTGAATACCCCGATACACACCTGGCAGGATCCTGATAAACGATGAAACCCCCGTACACACCTGGCAGGATCCTGATAAACTGTGAAACCCCATACACATCTGGCGGGATCCTGATACACAGTGAAACCCCATTCACATCTGGCAGGATCCTGATTCACTGTGAAACCCCCATTCACACCTGGAAGGATCCCGATCCACTGTGAAACCCCATTCACATCTGGCAGGATCCTGATCCACTGTGAAAACCCCAGACACACCTGGCAGGATCCTGATGCACTGTGAAAACCACATACACACATGGCAGGATCCTGATGCACTGTGAAAGCCCAAAAACACCTGGCAGGATCCTGATGCGCAGTGAAAACCCCGTAAGCACCTGGCAGGATCCTGATACATCGTGAAAACCCCATACACACCTGGCAAGATCATGATACACTGTGAAAACCCATACACACCTGGCAAGATGCTGATGCACAGTGAACACCCATACACACGAGGCAGGATCCTGATCCCCTGTGAAAACCCCATACATACCTGGCAGGATCCTGATCCACTGTGAAACCACAAAAACACCTGGCAGGATCCTGATACACTGTGAAAACCCCAAACACACCTGGCAGGATCCTGATGCACTGTGAAAACCCATACACACGTGGCAGGATCCTGATACACTGTGAAACTCCCATACACATCTGGCAGGATCCTGATTCACTGTGAAACCCCATACACACCTGGCAGGATCCTGATGCACTGGGAAACCCCATACACATCTGGCAGGATCCTGATACACTGTGAAAACCCAATACACACCTGGAAGGATCCTGATAAACTGTGATACCCCACACACACCTGGCAGGTTCCTGATCCACTGTGAAACCCCCATACACACCTGGCAGGATCCTGATCCAGTGTGAAACCCCCATACCCACCTGGCAGGATCCCGATACACTGTGAAATCCCATACACACCTGGCAGGATCCTGTACACTGTGAAAACCCCATTCACATCCGGCAGGATCCTGATACACTGTGAAACCCCATACACACCTGGCAGGATCCTGATCCACTGTGAAATGCCCATAAACACCTGGAACGATCCTGATACACATGTGATACCCCAGACAGATCTGGCAGGATCCTGGTGCTCTGTGAAAACCCCATACAAACCTGGCAGGATCCTGATCCACTGTGAAACTCCATACACGTCTGGCAGATCCTGATACACTGTGAAAACCCCATACACAGCTGGTAGGATCCTGAACCACTGTGAAAACCCCAGACATACCTGGCCGGATCCTGATGAACTGTGAAACGCCCATATACACCAGGCAGGTTCATGATGCACTTTGAAAACCCATACACACCTGGCAGGATCCTGATCCACTGTGAAACCCCATACACACCTGGCAGGATCCTGATCCACTGTGAAACCCCGATACACACATGGCAGGATCCTGATCCACTGTGAAAACCACATACACACCTGGCAGGATCCTGATAAACTGTGAAAACCCCATACACACCTGGCAGGATCCTGATCCACTGTGAAAACCCCATACACACCTGGCAGGATACTGATAAACTGTGAAACCCCCATACACACCTGGCAGAATCCTGATAGACTGTGAAAACCCCATACACACCTGGCAGGATCCTGATAAACGGTGAAACCCCGATACACACCTGTCAGTATCCTGAATATTGTGAAAACCCCTTACAAACCTGCAGGATCCTGATCCTCTGTGAAACCCCGTGCACACCTGGCAGGATCCTGACATATTGTGAAAACCCCGTACATACCTTGCAGGATCCTGATCCTCTGTGAAACCCCGTACTCACCTGGCAGGATCCTGATGAACTGTGAAACCCCCATACACACCTGGCAGGATCCTGATAATCTCTGAAACCACCGTACACACCTGGCAGGAGCCTGATACACTGTGAAAACCACTTGCACACCTGGCAGGATCCTGATAAACTGTGAAACCCCCATACACACCTGGCAGGATCCTGATAATCTGTGAAACCCCACACACACCTGGCAGCTTCCTGATGCACAGTGAGACCCCATTCACATCTGGCAGGATCCTGATGCACTGTGAAACCCCATGTGCACCTGGCAGGATCCTGATCCACTGTGAAACCCCCAACACACGTGGCAGGATCCTAATACACTGTGAAACCCCATACACACCTGGCAGGATCCTGATGCACTGTGAAACCCCATACATACCTGGCAGGATCCTGATCTACTGTGAAAACCCCACACACACGGCAGGATCCTGATCCACTGTGAAAACCCCATACACACCTGGCAGGATACTGATAAACTTTGAAACCCCCTTACACATCTGGCAGGATCCTGATAAACTGTGAAACCCCCATACACACCTGGCAGGATCCTGATAAACGGTGTAACCCCCATACACACCTGGCAGGATCCTGATCCTCTGTGACACCCCGTACACCCCTGGCAGGATCCTGATATATTGTGAAAACCCCGTACACACCTGGCAGGATGCTGATACACTGTGAATCCCCCCATAGACACCTGACAGGATCCTGATACACTGTGAAAAGCCCATACACACCTGGCAGGATCCTGATAAACTGTGAAACCCCCAGACACACCTGGCAGGATACTGATAAACTATGAAACCCCCATACACACCTGGCAGGGTCCTGATAAACTGTGAAACCCCATACTCATCTGGCAGGATCCTGACACACTGTGAAAACCCCATACACACCTGGCAGGATCCTGATCCACTGTGAAACCCCCGTACACACCTGGCAGGATCCTGATAAACTTTGAAACCCCCATACACACCTGGCAGGATCCTGATAAACTGTGAAACCCCCATACACACCAGGCAGGATCCTGATAAACGGTGAAACTACCATACACATCTGGCAGGATCCTGATTCACTGTGAAACCCCCATACACACCTGGCAGGATCCTGATGCACTGTGAAACCCCCATACACACCTGGCAGGATCCTGATAAACTATGAAACCCCCATACACACCTGGCAGGATCCTGATAAACGATGAAATCCCTATACACACCTGGCAGGATACTGATGCACTGTGAAATCCCCATACACACCTGGCAGGATACTGATCCACTGTGAAAACCCCATACACACCTGGCAGTATCGTGATACACTGTGAAAGCCCATACGCACCTGGCAGGATCCTGATGCACTGTGAAAACCCCATACACACCTGGCAGGATCCTGAAACACTGTGAAACTCCCATACACACCTGGCAGGATCCTGATTCACTGTGAAAACCCCATACACACCTGGCAGGATCCTTATGAACTGTGAAACCCCATACACACCAGGCAGGATCCTGATAATCTGTGAAACCCCCATAGACACCTGACAGGATCCAGATACACTGTGAAAACCCCATACACACCTGGTAGGATCCTGATAAACTGTGAAACCCCCATACACACCTGGCAGGGTCCTGATGAACTGTGAAACCCCATACACATCTGGCAGTATCCTGATACACTGTGAAACCCCCATACACACCAGGCAGGATCCTGATAAATCGAGAAACCCCCATACACACCAGGCAGGATCTTGATCCACTGTGAAAGCCCCATATATACCTGGCAGGATCCTGATACACAGTGAAACCCCATTCTCATCTGGCGGCTTCCTGATACACTGTGGAACCCCATACACACCTGGCAGGACCCTGTTAAACTGTGAAAATCCCATACACACCCAGCAGGATACAGATGCACTGTGAAAACCCCCATACACACCTGGCAGGATCCTGATACACTGTGAAAACCCCAGACACACCTGGCAGGATACTGATACTCTGTGAAAACCCCATACACACCTGGCAGGATCCTGATCCACTGTGAAAACCCCATACACACCTGGCAGGATCGTGATACACTGTGAAACCCCATAAGCACCTGGCAGGATCCTGATGCACTGTGAAAACCCCATACAGACCTGGCAGGATCCTGATACACTGTGAAACTCCCATACACATCTGGCAGGATACTGATTCACTGTGAAAAACCCATACACACCTGGCAGTATCCTGATAAACTGTGAAAAGCCCATACACACCAGGCAGGATCCTGATAATCTGTGAAACCCCCATAGACACCTGACAGGATCCTGATACACTGTGAAAAGCCCATACACACCTGGCAGGATCCTGATAAACTGTGAAACCTCCATACACACCTGGCAGGATACTGATGAACTATGAAACCCCCATACACACCTGGCAGGGTCCTGATAAACTGTGAAACCCAATACACATCTGGCAGGATCCTGACACACTGTGAAAACCCCATACACACCTGGCAGGATCCTGATCCACTGTGAAACCCCCATACACACCTGGCAGGTTCCTGATAAACTATGAAACCCCCATACACACCTGGCAGGATCCTGATAAACTGTGAAGCCCCCATACACACCAGGCAGGATCCTGATAAAGTGCGAAACTCCCATACACATCTGGCAGGATCCTGATTCACTGTGAAACCCCCATACATACCTGGCAGGATCCTGATGCACTGTGAAACCCCCAAACACACCTGGCAGGATCCTGATAAACTATGAAACCCCCATACACACCTGGCAGGATCCTGATAAACGATGAAATCCCCATACACACCTGGCAGGATACTGATGCACTGTGAAATCCCCAAACACACCTGGCAGGATCCTGATCCACTGTGAAAACCCCATACACACCTGGCAGGATCGTGATACACTGTGAAACCTCATATGCACCTGGCAGGATCCTGATGCACTGTGAAAACCCCATACACACCTGGCAGGATCCTGATACACTGTGAAACTCCCATACACACCTGGCAGGATCCTGATTCACTGTGAAAACCCCATACACACCTGGCAGGATCCTGATAAACTGTGAAAACCCCATGCACACCAGGCAGGATCCTGATACTCTGTGAAACCCCCATAGACACCTGACAGGATCCAGATACACTGTGAAAACCCCATACACACCTGGCAGGATCCTGATCCACTGTGAAACCCCCATACACACCTGGCAGGATCCTGATAAACTATGAATCACCCATACACACCTGGCAGGATCCTGATAAACTGTGAAACCCCCATACACACCAGGCAGGATCCTGATAAACTGTGAAACTCCCATACACATCCGGCAGGATCCTGATTCACTGTGAAACCCCCATACACACCTGGCAGGATCCTGATGCACTGTGAAACCCCCATACACACCTGGCAGGATCCTGATAAACTATGAAACCCCAAAACACACCTGGCAGGATCCTGATAAACTGTGAAAACCCCATGCACACCTGGCAGGATCCTGATAAACTGTGAAACCCCCATACACACCAGGCAGGAACCTGATAATCTGTGAAACTCCCATGTACATCTGGCAGGATCCTGATTCACTGTGAAACCCCCATACACACCTGGCAGGATCCTGATGCACTGTGAAACCCCCATACACACCTGGCAGGATCCTGATAAACTATGAAACCCCCAAACACTCCTGGTAGGATCCTGATAAACTGTGAAAACCCCATACACAACTTGCAGTATCCTGATCCACTGTGAATACCCCGATACACACCTGGCAGGATCCTGATAAACGATGAAACCCCCGTACACACCTGGCAGGATCCTGATAAACTGTAAAACCCCATACACATCTGGCGGGATCCTGATACACAGTGAAACCCCATTCACATCTGGCAGGATCCTGATTCACTGTGAAACCCCCATTCACACCTGGAAGGATCCCGATCCACTGTGAAACCCCATTCACATCTGGCAGGATCCTGATCCACTGTGAAAACCACATACACACATGGCAGGATCCTGATGCACTGTGAAAGCCCAAAAACACCTGGCAGGATCCTGATGCGCAGTGAAAACCCCATAAGCACCTGGCAGGATCCTGATACATCGTGAAAACCCCATACACACCTGGCAAGATCATGATACACTGTGAAAACCCATACACACCTGGCAAGATGCTGATGCACAGTGAACACCCATACACACGTGGCAGGATCCTGATCCCCTGTGAAAACCCCATACATACCTGGCAGGATCCTGATACACTGTGAAACCACAAAAACACCTGGCAGGATCCTGATACACTGTGAAAACCCCAAACACACCTGGCAGGATCCTGATGCACTGTGAAAACCCATACACACGTGGCAGGATCCTGATACACTGTGAAACTCCCATACACATCTGGCAGGATCCTGATTCACTGTGAAACCCCATGCACACCTGGCAGGATCCTGATGCACTGTGAAACCCCATACACACCTGGCAGGATCCTGATACACTGTGAAAACCCAATACACACCTGGAAGGATCCTGATAAACTGTGATACCCCACACACACCTGGCAGGATCCTGATCCACTGTGAAACCCCCATACACACCTGGCAGGATCCTGATCCAGTGTGAAACCCCCATACCCACCTGGCAGGATCCCGATACACTGTGAAACCCCATACCCCCCTGGCAGGATCCTGTACACTGTGAAAACCCCATTCACATCCGGCAGGATCCTGATACACTGTGAAACCCCATACACACCTGGCAGGATCCTGATCCACTGTGAAATGCCCATAAACACCTGGAACGATCCTGATACACATGTGATACCCCAGACACATCTGGCAGGATCCTGGTGCTCTGTGAAAACCCCATGCAAACCTGGCAGGATCCTGATCCACTGTGAAACTCCATACACATCTGGCAGATCCTGATACACTGTGAAAACCGCATACACACCTGGCAGGATCCTGATCCACTGTGAAAACCCCAGACATACCTGGCCGGATCCTGATCAACTGTGAAACGCCCATATACACCAGGCAGGATCATGATGCACTTTGAAAACCCATACACACCTGGCAGGATCCTGATCCACTGTGAAAACCCATACACACCTGGCAGGATCCTGATCCACTGTGAAACCCCGATACACACCTGGCAGGATCCTGATCCACTGTGAAAACCACATACACACCTGGCAGGATCCTGATAAACTGTGAAAGCCCCATACACACCTGGCAGGATCCTGATCCACTGTGAAAACCCCATACACACCTGGCAGGATACTGATAAACTGTGAAACCCCCATACACACCTGGCAGGATCCTGATAGACTGTGAAAAGCCCATACACATATGGCAGGATCCTGATAAACGGTGAAACCCCCATACACACCTGTCAGTATCCTGAATATTGTGAAAACCCCTTACAAACCTTGCAGGATCCTGATCCTCTGTGAAACCCCGTACACACCTGGCAGGATCCTGACATATTGTGAAAACCCCGTACACACCTTGCAGGATCCTGATACTCTGTGAAACCCCGTACTCACCTGGCAGGATCCTGATGAACTGTGAAACCCCCATACACACCTGGCAGGATCCTGATAATCTCTGAAACCACCGTACACACCTGGCAGGAGCCTGATGCACTGTGAAAACCACTTGCACACCTGGCAGTTTCCTGATGCACAGCGAAACCCCATTCACATCTGGCAGGATCCTGATACACTGTGAAACCCCATACACACCTGGCAGGATCCTGATCCAATGTAAAGCCCCCATACACACGTGGCAGGATCCTGATACACTTTGAAACCCCATACACACCTGGCAGGATCCTGATCCACTGTGAAACCCCCATACACACCTGGCAGGATCCTGATCCACTCTGAAACCCCGATACACACCTGGCAGGATCCTGATCCACTGTGAATACCCCATACACACCTGGCAGGATCCTGATAAACTGTAAAAACCCCATACACACCTTGCAGGATTCTGACCCACTGTGAAAACACCATACACACCTGGCAGGATACTGATAAACTTTGAAAAACCCATACACACCTGGCAGGATCCTGATAGACTGTGAAAACCCCATACACACCAGGCAGGATCCTGATAAACGGTGAAACCCCCATACACACCTGTCAGTATCCTGAATATTGTGAAAACCCCTTACAAACCTTGCAGGATCCTGATCCTCTCTGAAACCCCGTACACACCTGGCAGGATCCTGACATATTGTGAAAACCCCGTACACACCTTGCAGGATCCTGATCCTCTGTGAAACCCCGGACTCACCTGGCAGGATCCTGATGAACTGTGAAACCCCCATACACACCTGGCAGGATACTGATAATCTGTGAAACCACCGTACACACCTGGCAGGAGCCTGATACACTGTGAAAACCACGTGCACACCTGGCAGGTTCCTGATGCACAGTGAAACCCCATTCACATCTGGCAGGATCCTGATACACTGTGAAACCCCATACACACCTGGCAGGATACTGATCCACTGTGAAACCCCCCTACACACGTGGCAGGATCCTGATATACTGTGAAACCCCCAGACACACCTGGCAGGATCCTGATCCACTGTGAATCCCCCATACACACCTGGCAGAATCCTGATACACTGTGACACCCCATACACACGTGGCAGGATCCTGATGCACTGTGAAACCCGATAAACACCTGGCAGGATCCTGATCCACTGTGAAACCCCCATACACACCTGGCAGGATCCTGATACACTGTGAAACCCCATACACACCTGGCAGGATCCTGATATACTGTGAAACCCCACACACACCTGGCAGGTTCCTGATGCACAGTGAGACCCCATTCACATCTGGCAGGATCCTGCTGCACTGTGAAACCCCATGCGCACCTGGCAGGATCCTGATCCACTGTGAAACCCCCAAACACACGTGGCAGGATCCTAATACACTGTGAAACCCCATACACACCTGGCAGGATCCTGATGCACTGTGAAACCCCATACATACCTGGCAGGATTCTGATCTACTGTGAAAACCCCACACACACAGCAGGATCCTGATCCACTGTGAAAAGCCCATACACACATGGCAGGATACTGATAAACTTTGAAACCCCCTTACACACCTGGCAGGATCCTGATAAACTGTGAAAACCCCATACACACCTGGCAGGATCCTGATAAACGGTGTAACCCCCATACACACCTGGCAGGATCCTGATCCTCTGTGACACCCCGTGCACCCCTGGCAGGATCCTGATATATTGTGAAAACCCCGTACACACCTGGCAGGATGCTGATACACTGTGAAACCCCCATACACACCTGGCAGGATCCTGATAAACTGTGAAACCCCATTCACTCATGGCAGAATCCTGATCCACTGTGAAACCCCCATACACACCTGGCAGGATCATGATACACTGTAAAACCACATGCACACCTGGCAGGATCCTGATGCACTGTGAAACCCCATACACACCTGGCAGAATCCTGATCCACTGTGAAGCCCCCATACACACCTGGCAGGATCCTGATACACTGTGAAACCCCATACACACCTGGCAGGATCCTGATGCACTGTGAAACCCCATACACACCTGGAAGGATCCTGATACGCTGTGAAAACCCAATATACACCTGGAAGGATCCTGATACACTGCGAAAACCCAATACACACCTGGCAGGATCCTGATCCACTGTGAAACCCCCATACACACCTGGCAGGATCCTGATCCACTGTGAAACCCCCATACCCACCTGGCAGGATCCCGATACACTGTGAAACCCCATACACACCTGGCAGGATCCCGATACAATGTGAAAACCCCATTCATATCCGGCAGGATCCTGATACACTGTGAAACCCCATACACACCTGGCAGGATCCTGATACACTGTGAAACCCCATACACACCTTGCAGGATCCTGATCCACTTTGAAACACCATACACATCTGGCAGATCCTGATACTCAGTGAAAAACCCATGCACACCTGGCAGGATCCTGATGCACAGTGAAACTCCATACACATCTGGCAGGATACTGATTCACTGTGAGAACCCCATACACACCTGGCAGTATCCTGATAAACTGTGAAAACCCCATACACACCTGGCAGGATCCTGATAAACTGTGAAACCCCCAGACACACCTTGCAGGATCCTGATCCACTTTGAAACACCATACACATCTGGCAGATCCTGATACTCTGTGAAAAACCCATGCACACCTGGCAGGATCCTGATGCACAGTGAAACTCCATACACATCTGGCAGGATACTGATTCACTGTGAAAACCCCATACACACCTGGCAGTATCCTGATAAACTGTGAAAACCCCATACACACCTGGCAGGATCCTGATAAACTGTGAAACCCCCAGACACACCTTGCAGGATCCTGATCCACTTTGAAACACCATACACATCTGGCAGATCCTGATACTCTGTGAAAAACCCATGCACACCTGGCAGGATCCTGATGCACAGTGAAACTCCATACACATCTGGCAGGATACTGATTCACTGTGAAAACCCCATACACACCTGGCAGTATCCTGATAAACTGTGAAAACCCTATACACACCTGGCAGGATCCTGATAAACTGTGAAACCCCCATACACACCTGGCAGGATACTAATAAACTATGAAACCCCCATACACACCTGGCAGGGTCCTGATAAACTGTGAAACCCCATACACATCTGGCAGGATCCTGACACACTGTGAAACCCCCATACACACCAGGCAGGATCCTGATAAACTGTGATACTCGCATACACATCTGGCAGTATCCTGATTCACTGTGAAACCCCCATACACACCTGGCAGGATCCTGATGCACTGTGAAACCCCCATACACACCTGGCAGGATCCTGATTAACTATGAAACCCCCATACACACCTGGCAGGATCCTGATAAAATGAGCAAACCCCATACACAACTTGCAGGATCCTGATCCACTGTGAATACCCCCATACACACCTGGCAGGATCCTGATAAACGATGAAATCCCCATACACACCTGGCAGGATACTGATGCACTGTGAAATCCCCATACACACCTGGCAGGATACTGATCCACAGTGAAAACCCCATACACACCTGGCAGGATCGTGATACACTGTGAAAGCCCATACGCACCTGGCAGGATCCTGATGCACTGTGAAAACCCCATACACACCTGGCAGGATCCTGATTCACTGTGAAAACCCCATACACACCTGGCAGGATCCTGATAAACTGTGAAACCCCATACACACCAGGCAGGATCCTGATAATCTGTGAAACCCCCATAGACACCTGACAGGATCCAGATACACTGTGAAAACCCCATACACACCTGGAAGGATCCTGATAAACTGTGAAACCCCCATACACACCTGGCAGGGTCCTGATGAACTGTGAAACCCCATACACATCTGGCAGTATCCTGATACACTGTGAAACCCCCATACACACCAGGCAGGATCCTGATAAACCGAGAAACCCCCATACACACCAGGCAGGATCCTGATCCACTGTGAATACCCCCATACACACCTGGCAGGATCCTGATAAATTATGAAACCCCCATACACACCTGGCAGGATCCTGATAAAATGTGCAAACCCCATACACAACTTGCAGGATCCTGATCCACTGTGAATAACCCCATACACACCTGGCAGGATCCTGATAAACGGTGAAATCCCCAGACACACCTGGCAGGATACTGATGCACTGTGAAATCCCCATACACACCTGGCAGGATCCTGATCCACTGTGAAAACCCCATACACACCTGGCAGGATCGTGATACACTGTGAAACTTCATATGCACCTGGCAGGATCCTGATGCTCTGTGAAAACCCCATACACACCTGGCAGGATCCTGATACACTGTGAAACTCCCATACACACCTGGCAGGATCCTGATTCACTGTGAAAACCCCATACACACCTGGCAGGATCCTGATAAACTGTGAAAACCCCATGCACACCAGGCAGGATCCTGATACTCTGTGAAACCCCCATAGACACCTGACAGGATCCAGATACACTGTGAAAACCCCATACACACCTGGCAGGATCCTGATCCACTGTGAAAACCCCATACACACCTGGCAGGATCGTGATACACTGTGAAACTTCATATGCACCTGGCAGGATCCTGATGCTCTGTGAAAACCCCATACACACCTGGCAGGATCCTGATACACTGTGAAACTCCCATACACACCTGGCAGGATCCTGATTCACTGTGAAAACCCCATACACACCTGGCAGGATCCTGATAAACTGTGAAAACCCCATGCACACCAGGCAGGATCCTGATACTCTGTGAAACCCCCATAGACACCTGACAGGATCCAGATACACTGTGAAAACCCCATACACACCTGGCAGGATCCTGATAAACTGTGAAACCCCCATACACACCTGGCAGGATACTGAAAAACTATGAAACCCCCATACACACCTGGCAGGGTCCTGATAAACTGTGAAACCCCATACACATCTGGCAGTATCCTGATACACTGTGAAAACCCCAAACACACCTGGCAGGATCCTGAACCACTGTGAAACCCCCATAAACACCTGGAAGGATCCTGATAAACTATGAATCACCCATACACACCTGGCAGGATCCTGATAAACTGTGAAACCCCCATACACACCAGGCAGGATCCTGATAAACTGTGAAACTCCCATACACATCTGGCAGGATCCTGATTCACTGTGAAACCCCCATACACACCTGGCAGGATCCTGATGCACTGTGAAACCCCCATACACACCTGGCAGGATCCTGATGCACTGTGAAACCCCCATACACACCTGGCAGGATCCTGATGCACTGTGAAAACCCCATACACACCTGGCAGGATCCTGATAAACTGTGAAAACCCCATACACACCTGGCAGGATCCTGATAAACTATGAAACCCCCAAACACACCTGGCAGGATCCTGATAAACTGTGAAAACCCCATACACAACTTGCAGGATCCTGATCCACTGTGAATACCCCGATACACACCTGGCAGGATCCTGATAAACGATGAAACCCCCATACACACCTGGCAGGATCCTGATAAACTGTGAATCCCCATACACATCTGGCGTGATCCTGATACACAGTGAAACCCCATTCACATCTGGCAGGATCCTGATTCACTGTGAAACCCCCATTCACACCTGGAAGGATCCCGATCCACTGTGAAACCCCATTCACTTCTGGCAGGATCCTGATCCACTGTGAAAACCCCAGACACACCTGGCAGGATCCTGATGCACTGTGAAAACCACATACACACATGGCAGGATCCTGATGCACTGTGAAAGCCCAAAAACACCTGGCAGGATCCTGATGCGGAGTGAAATTCCCATAAGCACCTGGCAGGATCATGATACACTGTGAAAACCCATACACACCTGGCAAGATGCTGATGCACAGTGAACACCCATACACACGTGGCAGGATCCTGATCCCCTGTGAAAACCCCATACACACCTGGCAAGATCATGATACACTGTGAAAACCCATACACACCTGGCAAGATGCTGATGCACAGTGATCACCCATACACACGTGGCAGGATCCTGATCCCCTGTGAAAACCCCATACATACCTGGCAGGATCCT
Organism: Heterodontus francisci; assembly: GCF_036365525.1. NCBI lineage: Eukaryota > Metazoa > Chordata > Chondrichthyes > Heterodontiformes > Heterodontidae > Heterodontus > Heterodontus francisci. The sequence continues at coordinate 10,517,800 of NW_027140250.1, read as the reverse complement.
GATCCACTGTGAAACCACAAAAACACCTGGCAGGATCCTGATACACTGTGAAAACCCCAAACACACCTGGCAGGATCCTGATGCACTGTGAAAACCCATACACACGTGGCAGGATCCTGATACACTGTGAAACTCCCATACACATCTGGCAGGATCCTGATTCACTGTGAAACCCCCATACACACCTGGCAGGATCCTGATGCACTGTGAAACCCCCATACACACCTGGCAGGATCCTGATAAATTATGAAACCCCCATACACACCTGGCAGGATCCTGATAAACTGTGAAAACCCCATACACACCTGGCAGGATCCTGATAAACTGTGAAACCCACATACACACCTGGCAGGATACTGATACACTGTGAAAACCCCATGCACACCAGGCAGGATCCTGATAAACTGTGAAACCCACATACACACGTGGCAGGATCCTGATACACTGTGAAGACCCCATACACACCTGGCAGGATTCTGATCCACTGTGAAAACCCCATACACACCTGGCAGGATCCTGATCCACTGTGCAAACCCCAGACACACTTTGCAGGATCCTGATGCACTGTGAAAATCCCATACACACCTGGCAGGATCCTGATACACTGTGAAAACCCCATACACACCTGGAAGGACACTGATCCGCTGTGAAAACCCCATACACACCTGGCAGGATGCTGATAAATTGTGAATCCCCCATACACACCTGTCAGGTTCCTGATAAAAGGTGAAACCCCCATACACACCAGGCCGAATCCTGATACACTGTGAAAACCCCATACACACGTGGCAGGATCCTGATGAACTGTGAAACCCCATTACACACCAGGAAGGATCCTGATAAACTGTGAAAACCCCACACACACGTGGCAGGATCCTGATCCACTGTGAAACCCCATCCAGACCAGACAGGATCCTGATAAACTGTGAAACCCACATACACACCTGGCAGGATTCTGATACACTGTGAAACCAACATACACACCTGGCAGGATCCTGATACACTGTGAAAACTCCATACACACGTGGCAGGATCCTAATAAACTGTGAAACCCCATACACACGTTGTTGCATCCTGATACACTGTGAAAACACCATACACACCTGCCAGGAACCTGATCCGCTCTGAAAACCCCATACACACCTGGCAGGATCCTGATCAACTGTGAAAACCCCTTCCACACGTGGCAGGATCCTGATCCACTGTGAAAACCCCATACACACCTGGCAGGATCCTGATAAACTGTGAATCCCCATACACATCTGGCGTGATCCTGATACACAGTGAAACCCCATTCACATCTGGCAGGATCCTGATTCACTGTGAAACCCCCATTCACACCTGGAAGGATCCCGATCCACTGTGAAACCCCATTCACTTCTGGCAGGATCCTGATCCACTGTGAAAACCCCAGACACACCTGGCAGGATCCTGATGCACTGTGAAAACCACATACACACATGGCAGGATCCTGATGCACTGTGAAAGCCCAAAAACACCTGGCAGGATCCTGATGCGGAGTGAAAATCCCATAAGCACCTGGCAGGATCATGATACACTGTGAAAACCCATACACACCTGGCAAGATGCTGATGCACAGTGAACACCCATACACACGTGGCAGGATCCTGATCCCCTGTGAAAACCCCATACACACCTGGCAAGATCATGATACACTGTGAAAACCCATACACACCTGGCAAGATGCTGATGCACAGTGATCACCCATACACACGTGGCAGGATCCTGATCCCCTGTGAAAACCCCATACATACCTGGCAGGATCCTGATCCACTGTGAAACCACAAAAACACCTGGCAGGATCCTGATACACTGTGAAAACCCCAAACACACCTGGCAGGATCCTGATGCACTGTGAAAACCCATACACACGTGGCAGGATCCTGATACACTGTGAAACTCCCATACACATCTGGCAGGATCCTGATTCACTGTGAAACCCCCATACACACCTGGCAGGATCCTGATGCACTGTGAAACCCCCATACACACCTGGCAGGATCCTGATAAATTATGAAACCCCCATACACACCTGGCAGGATCCTGATAAACTGTGAAAACCCCATACACACCTGGCAGGATCCTGATAAACTGTGAAACCCACATACACACCTGGCAGGATACTGATACACTGTGAAAACCCCATGCACACCAGGCAGGATCCTGATAAACTGTGAAACCCACATACACACGTGGCAGGATCCTGATACACTGTGAAGACCCCATACACACCTGGCAGGATTCTGATCCACTGTGAAAACCCCATACACACCTGGCAGGATCCTGATCCACTGTGCAAACCCCAGACACACTTTGCAGGATCCTGATGCACTGTGAAAACCCCATACACACCTGGAAGGACACTGATCCGCTGTGAAAACCCCATACACACCTGGCAGGATGCTGATAAATTGTGAATCCCCCATACACACCTGTCAGGTTCCTGATAAACGGTGAAACCCCCATACACACCAGGCCGAATCCTGATACACTGTGAAAACCCCATACACACGTGGCAGGATCCTGATGAACTGTGAAACCCCATTACACACCAGGAAGGATCCTGATAAACTGTGAAAACCCCACACACACGTGGCAGGATCCTGATCCACTGTGAAACCCCATCCAGACCAGACATCCTGATAAACTGTGAAACCCACATACACACCTGGCAGGATTCTGATACACTGTGAAACCAACATACACACCTGGCAGGATCCTGATACACTGTGAAAACTCCATACACACGTGGCAGGATCCTAATAAACTGTGAAACCCCATACACACGTTGTTGCATCCTGATACACTGTGAAAACACCATACACACCTGCCAGGAACCTGATCCGCTCTGAAAACCCCATACACACCTGGCAGGATCCTGATCAACTGTGAAAACCCCTTCCACACGTGGCAGGATCCTGATCCACTGTGAAAACCCCATACACACCTGGCAGGATGCTGATAAATTGTGAAACCGCCATACACACCTGGCAGGATCCTGATCCACTGTGAAAACCCCATACAAACCTGGCAGGATACTAATACACTGTGAAACCCTCATACACACCAGGCAGGAGCCTGATACACAGTGAAAATTCCATACACACCTGGCAGGACGCTGATAAACTGTGAAAATCCCATACAAACCGGGCAGGTCCCTGATACACTGTGAAAACCCCATACCCTCCTGGCAGGAACCTGATACACTGTGAAAACCCCATACACACCTGGCAGGACCCTGATACTCTGTGAAAACCCCATACACTCCTGGCAGGATCCTGATCCAGTGTGAAACCCCATACACACCTGGCAGTATCCTGATCCACTGTGAAACCACATATTCACCTGTCAGATCCTGATACACCGTGAAACCCCCATACACAACTGGCAGGATCCTGATCCACTGTGAACCCCCCAAACACATCTGGCACGATCCTGATACACTGTGAAACCCCATACACATCTGGCAGGATCCTGATAAACCGTGAAACCCCAGACACATCTGGCAGGATCCTGATGCACAGTGAAACCCCATTCACATCTGGCAGGATACTGATACACTGTGTAACCCCCATACACACATGGCAGGATCCTGATCCACTGTGAAAACTCCATACACACCTGGCAGGACGCTGATAAACTGTGAAAATCCCATACAAACCGGGCAGGATCCTGATACACTGTGAAAACCCCATAACCTCCTGGCAGGAACCTGATACACTGTGAAAACCCCATACACACCTGGCAGGACCCTGATACACTGTGAAAACCCCATACACTCCTGGCAGGATCCTGATCCAGTGAGAAACCCCATACACACCTGGCAGTATCCTGATCCACTGTGAAACCACATATTCACCTGGCAGATCATGATACACCGTGAAACCCTCATACACAACTGGCAGGACCCTGATACACTGTGAAACCCCATACACATCTGGCAGGAACCTGATACACTGTGAAACCCCAGACACATCTGGCAGGATCCTGATGCTCTGTGAAAACTCCATACACACCTTGCAGGGCCCTAATACACTGTGAAATCCCCATATGCACCTGGCAGGATCCTGATCCACTGTGAAACACCCATACACACCTGGTAGGATCCTGATACACTGTGAAAAGCCCATACACACCTGGCAGGACTCTGATACAATGTGAATCCCCTTACACAACTGGCAGGATCCTGATACACTGTGAAAACCCCATACACACCTGGCAGCACCCTGATACACTGTGAAAATCCCATACACTCGTGGCAGGATCCTGATCCAGTGTGAAACCCCATACATACCTGGCAGTATCCTGATCCACTGTGAAACCACATATTCACCTGGCAGATCCTGATACACTGTGAAAACCCCATACACAACTGGCAGGATCCTGATCCACTGTGAAACCCCCAAACACATCTGGCAGGATCCTGATACACTGTGAAACCCCATACACACCTGGCAGGATCCTGATACACTGTGAAACCCCAGACACATCTGGCAGGATCCTGATGCACTGTGAAAACCCCAAACACACCGTGCAGGGCCCTGATACACTGTGAAAACCCCATACACAACTGGCAGGAGTCTGATACACTGTGAATCCCCTGACACACCTGGCAGGATCCTGATACACTGTGAATCCCCTTACACACCTGGCAGGATCCTGATACACTGTGAAAACCCCATACTAACCTGGCAGGAGCGTGATACACTGTGAATTGCCATACACACCTGGCAGGATCCTGATCCACTGTGAAGACCCCATACACACCTGGCAGGACCCTGATACACTGTGAAAACCCCATACACACCTGGCAGGATCCTGATACACTTGTGAAAACCCCATACACACCTGGCAGGACACTGAGACACTGTGAAAACCCCATACACAGCTGGCAGGGTCCTGATACATTGTGAAAACCCCATACACACCTGGCAGGACCCTGATGCAATGTGAAATCCCCATACAAAACTGGCAGGACCCTGATACACTTTGAAAACCCCATACACACCTGTCAGGATCCTATTACACTATGAAAACCCCATACACGTCTGGCAGGATCCTGATACACTGTGAAAATTCAAACACACCTGGAAGCATCATGATACACTGTGAAAACCCTATGCACACCTGGCAGGATCCTAATACACTCTGAAACCCCATACAATTCTGGCAGGAATCTGATACACTGTGCATCCCCCATACACATCTGGAAGGATCCAGATGCAAATGAAATCCCCATACACATCTGGCAGGATCCTGATGCATTGTGAAAACCCCATACACACGTGGCAGGATCCTGATACACTGTGAAACCCCATACACATCTGGCAGGATCCTGAACCACTGTGAAAACCCCATACACACCTGGCAGGACCCTAATAAACTGTGAAAACCCCATGCACACCTGGCAGAATCCTGATCCACTGTGAAAACCCATACACACCTGGCAGGATCCTGATACACTGTGAAATCCCCATACACAACTGGCAGGAGCCTGATCCACTGTGAAACCCCCATACACATCTGGCAGTATCCTGATACACTGTGAAACCCCATACACACCTGGCAGGATCTTGATTCACTGTGAAACCCCAGACACTCCTGGCAGGACCCTGATACACTGTGAATCCCCGTTCACAATTGGCAGAATACTGATACACTGTGAAAACCCCATACAAACCTGGCAGGAACTTGATACACTGTGAAACCACCATACTCACCTGACAGGATTCTGATACACTTGTGAAAACCCAATACCCACCTGGCAGGAGCCTGATACACTGTGAAAACCCCATACACAACTTGCAGGACCGTGATACACTGTGAAAACCCCATGCACTCCTGGCAGGATCCTGATACACGGTGAAAACCCCATACACTCCTGGCAGGATACTGATCCACTGTGAAAACCCCATACACAACTGGCAGGATCCTGATCCACTGTGAAACCCCCATACACATCTGGCAGTATCCTGATACACTGTGAAACCCCATACACACCTGGCAGGATCTTGATTCACTGTGAAACCCCAGACACATCTGGCAGGATCCTGATACACTGTGAAAACCCCATATACTCCTGGCAGGACCCTGATACACTGTGAATCCCCGTACACAATTGGCAGAATCCTGATACACTGTGAAAACCCCATACAAAACTGGCAGGATCCTGATACACATTTGATAACCCCATACACACCTGGCAGGACCCTGATACACTGTGAAAACCCCATACACACCTGTCAGGTACCTGATACACTGGGAACACCCCATACAAACCTGGCAGGAACCTGATACACTGTGAAAGAACCATACACACCTGGCAGGATACTGATACGCTTTGAAAACCCCATAAACACCTGGCAGGATCCTATTACACTGTGAAAACCCCAAACACAACTGGCAGGATCCTGATAAATTGTGAAACCCCCATACACACCTGGCAGGATCCTGATACACTGTGAAAACCCCATACACACGTGGCAGGATCCTGATGAACTGTGAAACCCCCAAACACACCAGGAAGGATCCTGATGCACTGTGAAAACCCCACACACACGTGGCAGGATCCTGAACCACTGTGAAACCCCATCCAGACCAAGCAGGATGCTGATAAACTGTGAAACCCACATACATAACTGGCAGGATCCTGATCCACTGTGAAACCAACAGACACACCTGGCAGGATCCTGATACACTGTGAAAACCCCATACACACGTGGCAGGATCCTAATAAACTGTGAAACCCCATACACACGTGGCAGCATCCTGATACACTGTGAAAACCTCATACACACCTGGCAGGAACCTGAGCCACTGTGAAAACCCCATACACACCTGGCCGGATCCTGATCCACTGTGAAAACCCCATACACACATGGCAGGATCCTGAACCACTGTGAAAACCCTATGCACACCTGGCAGGATTCTGATGAACTGTGAAACCCCCATACACACCTGGCAGGATACTGATACACTGTGAAACCCCCATGCACACATGACAGGATGCTGATAAACTGTGAAACCCCCATACACACCTGGCAGGATCCTGATAAACTCTGAAAACCCCATACACACCTGGCAGGATCCTGAAATACTGTGAAAACCCATACACAACTGGCAGGATACTGATACACTGTGAAACCCCCATACACACCCGGCAGGAGCCTGATACACGGTGAAAACCCCTTACAAACCTGGCAGATTCCTGATGCACAGTGAAACCCCAATCACATCTGGCAGGATCCTGATACACTGTGAAACCCCATACACACCTGGCAGGATCCTGATACACTGTGAAAACCCCATACACACCTGTCAGGTACCTGATACACTGGGAACACCCCATACAAACCTGGCAGGAACCTGATACACTGTGAAAGCACCATACACACCTGGCAGGATACTGATACGCTTTGAAAACCCCATAAACACCTGGCAGGATCCTGTTACACTGTGAAAACCCCAAACACAACTGGCAGGATCCTGATAAATTGTGAAACCCCCATACACACCTGGCAGGATCCTGATACACTGTGAAAACCCCATACACACGTGGAAGGATCCTGATGAACTGTGAAACCCCCAAACACACCAGGAAGGATCCTGATGCACTGTGAAAACCCCACACACACGTGGCAGGATCCTGATACACTGTGAAACCCCATACACACCTGGCAGAATCCTGATACACTGTGAAACCCCATACACACGTGGCAGGATCCTGAAACACTGTGAAACCCCCATACACACCTGGCAGGATCCTGATCCACTGTGAAATCTCCATACACACCTGGCAGGACGCTGACAAACTGTGAAAACCCCATACACACCTGGCAGGTCCCTGATACACTGTGAAAACCCCATACACTCCTGGCAGGATCCTCTATCCAGTGTGAAACCCCATACACACCTGGCAGTATCCTGATCCACTGTGAAACCACATACACACCTGGCAGTATCCTGATAAACTGTGAAAACCCCATACACAACTGGCAGGATCCTGATCCACTGTGAAACCCCCATACACACCTGGTAGGACCCTGATACACTGTGAAAACCCCATACACTCCTGGCAGTATTCTGATCCATGTGAAACCACATACACACCTGGCAGTATCCTGATACACTGTGAAAACCCCATACACAACTGGCAGGATCCTGATTCACTGTGAAACCCCGGACACACCTGGCAGGATCCTGTTACACTGTGAAACCCCAGACACATCTGGCAGGATCCTGATGCACTGTGAAATCCCCAAACACACCTTGCAGGGCCCTGATACACTGTGAAATCCATATAAGCACCTGGCAGGATCCTGATGCACTGTGAAAACCCCATACACAACTGGCAGGACTCTGATACACTGTGAATCCCCTGACACACCTCGCAGGACACAGATACACTGTGAAAACCCCATACACACCTGGCAGGATCCTGATACACTTGTGAAAACCCCATACACACCTGGGAGGACACTGAGACACAGTGAAAACCCCATACACAGCTGGCAGGGTAGGATACATTGTGAAAACCCCATAGACACCTGGCAGGACACTGACGCAATGTGAAATCCCCATACACACCTGGCAGGACCCTGATACACTGTGAAAACCCCATACACACCTGGCAGGATCCTGTTACACCTTGAAACCCCCATACACACCTGGCAGGATCCCGATACACTGTAAAAACCCCATACACACCTGTCAGTATCCTGATACACGATGAAAACCCCATACACACCTGGCAGGATCCTGATCCACTGTGAAACCCCATACACATCTTTCAGGATCCTGATACACTGTGAAAATTCAAACACACCTGGAAGGATCATGATACACCGTGAAAACCCAATGCACACCTGGCAGGATCCTAATACACTCTGAAACCCCATACACACCTGGCAGGATCCTGAACCACTGTGAAAACCCCATACACACCTGGCAGGACCCTAATAAACTGTGAAAACCCCATGCACACCTGGCAGAATCCTGATCCACTGTGAAAACCCATACACACCTGGCAGTATCCTGATACACTGTGAAAACCCCATACACAACTGGCAGGATCCTGATCCACTGTGAAACCCCCAAACACATCTGGCAGTATCCTGATACACTGTGAAACCCCATACACACCTGGCAGGATCTTGATTCACTGTGAAACCCCAGACACTCCTGTCAGGACCCTGATACACTGTGAATCCCCGTACACAATTGGCAGAATACTGATACACTGTGAAAACCCGATACAAACCTGGCAGGAACTGGATACACTTTGAAACCACCATGCACACCTGGCAGGATTCTGATACCCTTGTGAAAACCCCATGCACACCTGGCAGGACCCTGATACACTGTGAAACCCCAAACACATCTGACAGGATCCTGATAAACTGTGAAACCCCCATACACACCTGGCAGGATCCTGAACCACTGTGAAAACTCCTTACACACCTGGCAGGACACTAATAAACTGTGAAAATACTATACACACGAGGCAGGACCCTGATACACTGTGAAAACCCCATACACTCCTGGCAGGATCCTGATACACTGTGAAAACCCCATATTCTCCTGGCAGGATCCTGATACACTGTGAAGCCCCATACACACCTGGCAGGATACTGATACACTGTGAAAACCCCATACACACCTGGCAGAATCCAGATCCACTGTGAAAACCCCATACACACCTGGCAGGACCCTGATAAACTGTAAAAACCCCAAGCACACCTGGCAGAATCCTGATCCACTGTTGAAACACATATACACCTGGCAGGATCCTGATACACTGTGAAACCCCCATACACATCTGGCAGTATCCTGATACACTGTGAAACCACATACACACGTGGCAGGATCTTGATTCACTGTGAAACCCCAGACACATCTGGCAGGATCCTGATACACGGTGAATACCCCGTACACTCCTGGCAGGACCCTGATACACTGTGAATCCCCGTACACCATTGGCAGAATCCTGATACACTGTGAAAACCCCATACAAAGCTGGCAGGACCTTGATACACTGTGAAAACACCATACACACCAGGCAGGATCCTGATACACTTGGGAAAACCCCATACACACCTGGCAGGAAACTGATACACTGTGAAAACCCCCAACACACCTGGCAGGAACCTGATGCACTGTGAAAAGCCCATTCACAAATGGCAGGATAATGTTACACTGTGAAAACCCCATACACACCTGGCAGGACACTGATACACTGTGAAAACACCATACACACCTGGCAGTATCCTGATATGCTGTGAAAATCCGATACACACCTGGCAGGATCCCGATACACTGTGAAACCCCATACACACCTGGCAGGATCCTGATAAATTGTGAAACCCCCAAACACACCTGGCAGGATCCTGATACACTGTTAAAACCCCATACACACGTGGCAGGATCCTGATGAACTGTGAAACCCCCATGCACACCAGGAAGGATCCTGATACACTGTGAAGACCCCACACACACGTGGCAGGATCCTGATCCACTGTGAAACCCCATACAGACCAGGCAGGATCCTGATAAACTGTGAAACCCACATACATACCTGGCAGGATCCTGATACACTGTGAAACCAACATACACATCTGGCAGGATCCTGATACACTGTGAAAACCCCATACACACGTGGCAGGATCCTAATAAACTGTGAAACCCCATACACACGAGGCAGCATCCTGATACACTGTGGAAACCCCATACACACCTGGCAGGAACCTGATCCACTGTGAAAACTCCATATACAACCGGCCGGATCCTGATCCACTGTGAAAACCCCATGCACACCTGGCAGGAACCTGATCCACTGTGAAAACTCCATATACAACCGGCCGGATCCTGATCCACTGTGAAAACCCCATACACACCTGGCAGGATGCTGATAAACTGTGAAACCCCCATACACACCTGGCAGGATGCTGATAAACTGTGAAACCCCCTTACACACCTGGCAGTATACACACCAGGCAGGATCCTGATATACTGTGATAACCTATACACACCTGGCAGGATACTGATACACTGTGAAAACCCCGTACAAACCTGGCAGATTGCTGATGCACAGTGAAACCCCAATCACATCTGGCAGGATCCTGATGCACAGTGAAACCCCATTCACATCTGGCAGGATCCTGATACACTGTGAAACCCCATACACACCTGGCAGGATCCTGATACACTGTGAAACCCCAAACACACCTGGCAGAATCCTGATGCACTGTGAAACCCCATACACACGTGGCAGGATCCTATTAGACTGTGAAACACCCATACACACCTGGCAGGATCCTGATCCACTGTGAAAACTCCATACACACCTGGCAGGATTCTGATACACTCTGAAAACCCAATTCACAACTGGCAGGATCCTGATACACTGTGAAAACCCCATACCCTCCTGGCAGGAACCTGATACACTGTGAAAACCCCATACACACCTGGCAGGACCCTGATACACTGTGAAAACCCCATACACTCCTGGCAGGAACCTGATACACTGTGAAAACCCCATACACACCTGGCAGGACCCTGATGCACTGTGAAAACCCCAGACACTCCTGGCAGGACCCTGATAAACTGTAGAAACCCCAATCACACCTGGCAGGAACCTGATACACTGTGAAACCCCATACACACCTGGCAGGACCATGATACACTGTGAAAACCCCATACACACCTGGCGGGACCCTGATACACTGTGAGAACCTCATACACACCTGGGAGGATCCTGATACAATCTGACAACCCCATTCACACCTGGCAGGATCCTGATACACTGTGAAAACCGCATAGACACCTGGCAGGACCCTGATACACTGTGAAAACCCCATACACACCTGGCAGGATCCTGATACACTGTGAAAACCCCATACACACCTGGCAGTACCCTGATATACTGTGAAAACCCAATTCAAACCTGGCAGGATTTTGTTACACTGTGAAAAACGCATACTCAACTGGCAGGATCCTGATCCACTGTGAAAACCCCATACACACATGGCAGGATCCTGATGCACTGTGAAACCCTCATACACACCTGGTAGGATCCTGATACACTGTGAAAACCCCATACACACCTGGCAGGACCCTGATACACTGTGAAAACCCCATACAGACCTGGCAGGATCCTGATACACTGTGAAACCCCATACACACCTGGCAAGACCATGATACATTGTGAAAACCCCATGCACTCCAGGCAGGAGCCTGATCCACTGTGAAACGCCGTACACATCTGGCAGGATCCTGATACACTGTGAAAACCACATGCACACCTGGCAGGATCGTGATCCACTGTGAAACCCCATGCACACCTGGCACGACACTGATACAATGCAAAGCCCGAAACACACCTGGCAGGAACCTGATGCACTGTGAAATCCCCATGCACACCTGGCAGGACCCTGATACATTGTGAAACCCCGTACACACCAGGCATGATCCTGATACACTGTGACAACCCCATACACACCTGTAAGGACCCTGATACACTGTGAAACCGCATACACACCAGGCAGGATCCCGATACACAGTGAAAACACCATACACACCTGGCAGGAACCTGATACACTGTGAAAACCCCATACACACCTGGCAGGATACTGATACACTTGTGAAAACCCCACACACACCTGGCAGGACCCTGAGACACTGTGAAAACCCCATACATACCTGGCAGGGTCCTGATACACTGTGAAAACCCCGTACAAACCTGGCAGGACCCTGATACACTGTGAAACCCCATACACACCTGGCAGGATCCCGATACACTGTGAAAACCCCATACACACCTGGCGGGACCCTGATGCACTGTGAGAACCTCATACACACCTGGGAGGATCCTGATACACTCTGACAACACCATTCACACCTGGCAGGATCCTGATACACTGTGAAAACCGCATAGACACCTGGCAGGACCCTGATACACTGTGAAAACCCCATACACACCTGGCAGGATCCTGATACACTGTGAAAACCCCATACACACCTGGCAGTACCCTGATATACTGTGAAAACCCAATTCAAACCTGGCAGGATTTTGTTACACTGTGAAAAACGCATACACACATGGCAGGAGCCTGATACACTGTGAAAACCCGATACACACATGGCAGGATCCTGATGCACTGTGAAACCCTCATACACACCTGGTAGGATCCTGATACACTGTGAAAACCCCATACACACCTGGCAGGACCCTGATACACTGTGAAAACCCCATGCAGACCTGGCAGGATCCTGATACACTGTGAAACCCCATACACACCTGGCAGGACCATGATACACTGTGAAAACCCCGTACACACCTGTCTGTGTCCTGAAACACTTTGAAACCCCAGACACACCTGGCAGGATCCTGATACACTGTGAAAACCCCATGCACTCCAGGCAGGAGCTTGATCCACTGTGAAACGCCGTACACACCTGGCAGAATCCTGATACACTGTGAAAACCACATGCACACCTGGCAGGATCATGATCCACTGTGAAACCCCATGCACACCTGGCAGGACACTGAGACACTGCAAAGCCCGAAACACACCTGGCAGGAACCTGATGCACTGTGAAATCCCCATGCACACCTGGCAGGACCCTGATACATTGTGAAACCCCGTACACACCAGGCATGATCCTGATACACTGTGAAAACCCCATACACACCTGTAAGGACCCTCATACACTGTGAAACCGCATACACACCAGGCAGGATCCCGATACACAGTGAAAATACCATACACACCTGGCAGAACACTGATACACTGTGAAAACCCCATACACACCTGGCAGGATACTGATACACTTGTCAAAACCCCACACACACCTGGCAGGACCCTGAGACACTGTGAAAACCCCATACATACCTGGCAGGGTCCTGATACACTGCGAAAACCCCACACACACCTGGCAGGACCCTGATACACTGTGAAACCCCATACACACCTGGCAGGATCCCGATACACTGTGAAAACACCATAAACACCTGGCAGGGCACTGATACACTGTGAAAACCCCATACACACCTGGCGGGACACTGATACACTGTGAGAACCTCATACACACCTGGGAAAATCCTGATACACTCTGACAACCCCACTCACACCTGGCAGGATCCTGATAGACTGTGAAAACCGCATAGACACCTGGCAGGATCCTGATACACTGTGAAAACCCCATACACACCTGGCAGTACCCTGATATACTGTGAAAACCCCATTCAAACCTGGCAGGATTTTGTTACACTGTGAAAAACGCATACACACATGGCAGGAGCCTGATACACTGTGAAAACCCCATACACACCTGGCAGGATCCTGATGCACTGTGAAACCCTCATACACACCTGGTAGGATCCTGATACACTGTGAAAACCCCATACACAACTGGCAGGAACCTGAGACACTGTGAAAACCCCATACACACCTGGCAGGAACCTGATACACTGTGAAACCCCATACACACCTGGCAGGACCATGATACACTGTGAAAACCCCGTACACACCTGTCTGTGTCCTGATACACTTTGAAACCCCATACACACCTGGCAGGATCCTGATACACTGTGAAAACCCCATACACACCTGGCAGGATCCTGATGCACTGTGAAACCCTCATACACACCTGGTAGGATCCTGATACACTGTGAAAACCCCATACACAACTGGCAGGAGCCTGATCCACTGTGAAACGCCGTACACACCTGGCAGGATCCTGATACACTGAGAAAACCACATGCACACCTGGCAGGATCATGATCCACTGTGAAACCCCATACACACCTGGCAGGACACTGATACACTGCAAAGCCCGAAACACACCTGGCAGGAACCTGATGCACTGTGAAAACCGCATACACACCTGGCAGGATCCTGTTACACTTTGAAAACTCCATACACACCTGGAAGGATCCTGATACACTGTGAAAACCACATGCACACCTGGAAGGATGCAGATGCAATGTGAAATCCCCATACAAATCTGGCAGGATCCTGATGCACTGTGAAAACCCCATACACACGTGGCAGGAACCTGATACACTGTGAAGCCCCATCCACATCTGGCAGGATCCTGATGCTCTGTGAAAACCCCATACACACCCGGCAGCATCCTGATATACTGTGAAACCCCAAACACATCTGACAGGATCCTGATACACTGAAAACCCCAGCCACAGCTGGCAGGATCCTGAACCACTGTGAAAACTCCTGAACACACCTGGCAGGACACTGATAATCTGTGAAAACCCCATACACACCTGGCAGGACACTGATACACTGTGAAAACCCCAGACACTCCTGGCAGGATCCTGATACACTGTGAAAACCCCATACACTCCTGGCAGGATCCTGAGACACTGTGAAAACCCCATACACACCTGGCAGGATCCTGACACATTGTGAAAACCCCATACACACTTGGCAGGATCCTGATCCACTGTGAAAACCCCATACACACCTGGCAGGGTCCTGATACACTGTGAAAACCCCATACAAACCTGGCAGGACCCTGATACACTGTGAAGCCCCATACACACCTGGCAGGATCCCGATACACTGTGAAAACACCAAAAACACCTGGCAGGGCACTGATACACTGTGAAAACCCCATACACACCTGGCGGGACCCTGATGCACTGTGAGAACCTCATACACACCTGGGAGGATCCTGATACACTCTGACAACCCCATTCACACCTGGCAGGATCCTGATACACTGTGAAAACCGCATAGACACCTGGCAGGACCCTGATACACTGTGAAAACCCCATACACACCTGGCAGGATCCTGATACACTGTGAAAACCCCATACACACCTGGCAGTACCCTGATATACTGTGAAAACCCAATTCAAACCTGGCAGGATTTTGTTACACTGTGAAAAACGCATACTCAACTGGCAGGATCCTGATCCACTGTGAAAACCCCATACACACATGGCAGGATCCTGATGCACTGTGAAACCCTCATACACACCTGGTAGGATCCTGATACACTGTGAAAACCCCATACACACCTGGCAGGACCCTGATACACTGTGAAAACCCCATTCAGACCTGGCAGGATCCTGATACACTGTGAAACCCCATACACACCTGGCAAGACCATGATACATTGTGAAAACCCCATGCACTCCAGGCAGGAGCCTGATCCACTGTGAAACGCCGTACACACCTGGCAGGATCCTGATACACTGTGAAAACCACATGCACACCTGGCAGGATCATGATCCACTGTGAAACCCCATGCACACCTGGCAGGACACTGATACAATGCAAAGCCCGAAACACACCTGGCAGGAACCTGATGCACTGTGAAATCCCCATGCACACCTGGCAGGACCCTGATACATTGTGAAACCCCGTACACACCAGGCATGATCCTGATACACTGTGAAAACCCCATACACACCTGTAAGGACCCTGATACACTGTGAAACCGCATACACACCAGGCAGGATCCCGATACACAGTGAAAACACCATACACACCTGGCAGGACCCTGATACACTGTGAAAACCCCATACACACCTGGCAGGATACTGATACACTTGTGAAAACCCCACACACACCTGGCAGGACCCTGAGACACTGTGAAAACCCCATACATACCTGGCAGGGTCCTGATACACTGTGAAAACCCCGTACAAACCTGGCAGGACCCTGATACACTGTGAAACCCCATACACACCTGGCAGGATCCCGATACACTGTGAAAACCCCATACACACCTGGCGGGACCCTGATACACTGTGAGAACCTCATACACACCTGGGAGGATCCTGATACACTCTGACAACCCCATTCACCCCTGGCAGGATCCTGATACACTGTGAAAACCGCATAGACACCTGGCAGGACCCTGATACACTGTGAAAACCCCATACACACCTGGCAGGATCCTGATGCACTCAGAAAACACCATACACACCTGGCAGTACCCTGATATACTGTGAAAACCCAATTCAAACCTGGCAGGATTTTGTTACACTGTGAAAAACGCATACACACCTGGCAGGAGCCTGATACACTGTGAAAACCCCATACACACCTGGCAGGATCCTGATACACTGTGAAAACCCCATACACACCTGGCAGTACCCTGATATACTGTGAAAACCCAATTCAAACCTGGCAGGATTTTGTTACACTGTGAAAAACGCATTCTCAACTGGCAGGATCCTGATCCACTGTGAAAACCCCATACACACATGGCAGGATCCTGATGCACTGTGAAACCCTCATACACACCTGGTAGGATCCTGATACACTGTGAAAACCCCATACACACCTGGCAGGACCCTGATACACTGTGAAAACCCCATACAGACCTGGCAGGATCCTGATACACTGTGAAACCCCATACACACCTGGCAAGACCATGATACATTGTGAAAACCCCATGCACTCCAGGCAGGAGCCTGATCCACTGTGAAACGCCGTACACACCTGGCAGGATCCTGATACACTGTGAAAACCACATGCACACCTGGCAGGATCATGATCCACTGTGAAACCCCATGCACACCTGGCAGGACACTGATACAATGCAAAGCCCGAAACACACCTGGCAGGAACCTGATGCACTGTGAAATCCCCATGCACACCTGGCAGGACCCTGATACATTGTGAAACCCCGTACACACCAGGCATGATCCTGATACACTGTGAAAACAACATACACACCTGTAAGGACCCTGATACACTGTGATACCGCATACACACCAGGCAGGATCCCGATACACAGTGAAAACACCATACACACCTGGCAGGACCCTGATACACTGTGAAAACCCCATACACACCTGGCAGGATACTGATACACTTGTGAAAACCCCACACACACCTGGCAGGACCCTGAGACACTGTGAAAACCCCATACATACCTGGCAGGGTCCTGATACACTGTGAAAACCCCGTACAAACCTGGCAGGACCCTGATACACTGTGAAACCCCATACACACCTGGCAGGATCCCGATACACTGTGAAAACCCCATACACACCTGGCGGGACCCTGATGCACTGTGAGAACCTCATACACACCTGGGAGGATCCTGATACACTCTGACAACACCATTCACACCTGGCAGGATCCTGATACACTGTGAAAACCGCATAGACACCTGGCAGGACCCTGATACACTGTGAAAACCCCATACACACCTGGCAGGATCCTGATACACTGTGAAAACCCCATACACACCTGGCAGTACCCTGATATACTGTGAAAACCCAATTCAAACCTGGCAGGATTTTGTTACACTGTGAAAAACGCATACACACATGGCAGGAGCCTGATACACTGTGAAAACCCGATACACACATGGCAGGATCCTGATGCACTGTGAAACCCTCATACACACCTGGTAGGATCCTGATACACTGTGAAAACCCCATACACACCTGGCAGGACCCTGATACACTGTGAAAACCCCATGCAGACCTGGCAGGGTCCTGATACACTGTGAAAACCCCGTACAAACCTGGCAGGACCCTGATACACTGTGAAACCCCATACACACCTGGCAGGATCCCGATACACTGTGAAAACCCCATACACACCTGGCGGGACCCTGATACACTGTGAGAACCTCAGACACACCTGGCAGGACCCTGATACACTGTGAAAACCCCATACACACCTGGCAGGATCCTGATACACTGTGAAAACCCCATACACACCTGGCAGTACCCTGATATACTGTGAAAACCCAATTCAAACCTGGCAGGATTTTGTTACACTGTGAAAAACGCATACACACATGGTAGGAGCCTGATACACTGTGAAAACCCGATACACACATGGCAGGATCCTGATGCACTGTGAAACCCTCATACACACCTGGTAGGATCCTGATACACTGTGAAAACCCCATACACACCTGGCAGGACCCTGATACACTGTGAAAACCCCATACAGACCTGGCAGGATCCTGATACACTGTGAAACCCCATGCACACCTGGCAGGACCATGATACACTGTGAAAACCCCGTACACACCTGTCTGTGTCCTGAAACACTTTGAAACCCCATACACACCTGGCAGGATCCTGATACACTGTGAAAACCCCATGCACTCCAGGCAGGAGCCTGATCCACTGTGAAACGCCGTACACACCTGGCAGAATCCTGATACACTGCGAAAACCACATGCACACCTGGCAGGATCATGATCCACTGTGAAACCCCATGCACACCTGGCAGGACACTGATACACTGCAAAGCCCGAAACACACCTGGCAGGAACCTGATGCACTGTGAAATCCCCATGCACACCTGGCAGGACCCTGATACATTGTGAAACCCCGTACACACCAGGCATGATCCTGATACACTGTGAAAACCCCATACACACCTGTAAGGACCCTCATACACTGTGAAACCGCATACACACCAGGCAGGATCCCGATTCACAGTGAAAATACCATACACACCTGGCAGGACACTGATACACTGTGAAAACCCCATACACACCTGGCAGGATACTGACACACTTGTGAAAACCCCACACACACCTGGCAGGACCCTGAGACACTGTGAAAACCCCATACATACCTGGCAGGGTCCTGATACACTGTGAAAACCCCACACACACCTGGCAGGACCCCGATACACTGTGAAACCCCATACACACCTGGCAGGATCCCGATACACTGTGAAAACACCATAAACACCTGGCAGGGCACTGATACACTGTGAAAACCCCATACACACCTGGCGGGACGCTGATACACTGTGAGAACCTCATACACACCTGGGAGGATCCTGATACACTCTGACAACCCCATTCACACCTGGCAGGATCCTGATAGACTGTGAAAACCGCATAGACACCTGGCAGGATCCTGATACACTGTGAAAACCCCATACACACCTGGCAGTACCCTGATATACTGTGAAAACCCCATTCAAACCTGGCAGGATTTTGTTACACTGTGAAAAACGCATACACACATGGCAGGAGCCTGATACACTGTGAAAACCCCATACACACCTGGCAGGATCCTGATGCACTGTGAAACCCTCATACACACCTGGTAGGATCCTGATACACTGTGAAAACCCCATACACAACTGGCAGGAACCTGAGACACTGTGAAAACCCCATACACACCTGGCAGGAACCTGATACACTGTGAAACCCCATACACACCTGGCAGGACCATGATACACTGTGAAAACCCCGTACACACCTGTCTGTGTCCTGATACACTTTGAAACCCCATACACACCTGGCAGGATCCTGATACACTGTGAAAACCCCATACACACCTGGCAGGATCCTGATGCACTGTGAAACCCTCATACACACCTGGTAGGATCCTGATACACTGTGAAAACCCCATACACAACTGGCAGGAGCCTGATCCACAGTGAAACGCCGTACACACCTGGCAGGATCCTGATACACTGTGAAAACCACATGCACACCTGGCAGGATCATGATCCACTGTGAAACCCCATACACACCTGGCAGGACACTGATACACTGCAAAGCCCGAAACACACCTGGCAGGAACCTGATGCACTGTGAAAACCGCATACACACCTGGCAGGATCCTGTTACACTTTGAAAACTGCATACACACCTGGAAGGATCCTGATACACTGTGAAAACCACATGCACACCTGGAAGGATGCAGATGCAATGTGAAATCCCCATACACATCTGGCAGGATCCTGATGCACTGTGAAAACCCCATACACACGTGGCAGGAACCTGATACACTGTGAAGCCCCATCCACATCTGGCAGGATCCTGATGCTCTGTGAAAACCCCATACACACCCGGCAGCATCCTGATATACTGTGAAACCCCAAATACATCTGACAGGATCCTGATACACTGAAAACCCCAGCCACAGCTGGCAGGATCCTGAACCACTGTGAAAACTCCTGAACACACCTGGCAGGACACTGATTAACTGTGAAAACCCCATACACACCTGGCAGGACACTGATACACTGTGAAAACCCCAGACACTCCTGGCAGGATCCTGATACACTGTGAAAACCCCATACACTACTGGCAGGATCCTGAGACACTGTGAAAACCCCATACACACCTGGCAGGATCCTGATCCACTGTGAAAACCCCATACACACCTGGCAGGACCCTGATAAACTGTGAAAACCCCATGCACACCTGGCAGAATCCTGATCCACTGTGAAAACCCATACACACCTGGCAGGATACTGATACACTGTGAAAACCCCATACACAACTGGCAGGATCCTGATCCACTGTGATACCCCCATACACATCTGGCAGTATCCTGATACACTGTGAAACCCCATTCACACCTGGCAGGATCTTGAAGCACTGTGAAACCCCAGACACATCTGGCAGGATCCTGCTACACTGTGAAAACCCCATACACCTTTGGCCGGACCCTGATACACTGTCAATCCGCGTACACAATTGGCAGAATCCTGATCCACTGTGAAAACCCATACAAACCTGGCAGGACCCTGATTCACTGTGAAAACACCATACACACCTGGCAGGATCCTGATACACGTGTGAAAACCCCATACACAACTGGCAGGTCCCTGATACACTGTGAAAACCCCCCACACACCTGTCAGGATCCTGATACACTGGGAAAATCCCACACACACCTGGCAGGAACCTGATGCACATTGAAAACCCCATACACACCTGGCAGGATACTGAGACACGTTGAAAACCCCAAACACACCTGGCAGTATCCCGTTACACTGTGAAAACCCCATGCACATCTGGCAGGGCACTGATACACTGTGAAAACCCGATACACACCTGGCAGGATCCTGATACACTGTGAAACCCCATACACACCTGGCAGGATCCTCATAAACTGTGAAACCCCCATACACACCTGGCAGGATCCTGAACCACTTTGAAAACTCCATACACACCTGGCAGAACACTGATAAACTGTGAAAACCCCATACACACCTGGCAGGACACTGATACACTGTGAAAACCCCTTGCACTCCTGGCAGGATCCGGATACACTGTGAAAACACCACACACACCTGGCAGGACCCTGATACACCGTGAAAACACTATACACTCCTGGCAGGATCCTGATCCACAGTGAAACCCCATACACACCTGGCAGGATCCTGATACACTGTGTAAACCCCATACACACCTGGCAGGATCCTGATATGCTGTGAAAACCCCATACACACGTGGCAGGATACTGATACACTGTGAAACCCCATACACACCTGGCTGGACCCTGATACACTGTGAAACCCCATACACACCTGGCTGGTTTCTGATACACTGTGAAAACCCCATACACACCTGGCAGTACCCTGATATACTGTGAAAACCCAATTCAAACCTGGCAGGATTTTGTTACACTGTGAAAAACCCCGTACACACCTGTCTGTGTCCTGATACACATTGAAACCCCATACACACCTGGCAGGATCCTGATACACTGTGAAAACCCCATGCACTCCAGGCAGGAGCCTGATCCACTGTGAAACGCCGTACACACCTGGCAGGATCCTGATACACTGTGAAAACCACATGCACACCTGGCAGGATCATGATCCACTGTGAAACCCCATACATACCTGGCAGGGTCCTGATACACTGTGAAAACCCCACACACACCTGGCAGGACCCCGATACACTGTGAAATCCCATACACATCTGGCAGGATCCCGATACACTGTGAAAACACCATAAACACCTGGCAGGGCACTGATACACTGTGAAAACCCCATACACACCTGGCGGGACCCTGATACACTGTGAGAACCTCATACACACCTGGGAGGATCCTGATACACTCTGACAACCCCATTTACACCTGGCAGGATCCTGATAGACTGTGAAAACCGCATTGACACCTGGCAGGATCCTGATACACTGTGAAAACCCCATACACACCTGGCAGTACCCTGATATACTGTGAAAACCCCATTCAAACCTGGCAGTATTTTGTTACACTGTGAAAAACGCATACACACATGGCAGGAGCCTGATACACTGTGAAAACCCCATACACACCTGGCAGGATCCTGATGCACTGTGAAACCCTCATACACACCTGGTAGGATCCTGATACACTGTGAAAACCCCATACACAACTGGCAGGAACCTGAGACACTGTGAAAACCCCATACACACCTGGCAGGAACCTGATACACTGTGAAACCCCATACACACCTGGCAGGACCATGATACACTGTGAAAACCCCGTACACACCTGTCTGTGTCCTGATACACTTTGAAACCCCATACACACCTGGCAGGATCCAGATACACTGTGAAAACCCCATACACACCTGGCAGGATCCTGAGCCACTGTGAAAACCCCATACACACCTGGCAGGATCCTGATCCACTGGGAAAACCCCATGCACACGTGGCAGGATACTGATGCACTGTGAAACCCCATACACACCTGGCAGGATCCAGATACACTGTGAAAACCCCATACACACCTGGCAGGATCCTGATCCACCGTGAAACCCCATACACACCTGGCAAGATCATGATACACTGTGAAAACCCCATACACACCTGGCAGGATCCTGATCGACTGTGAAATCCCCTTACACACCTGGTAGGATTCTGATCCACTGTGAAAACCCCATACACACCTGGCAGGATCCTGATCCACTGTGAAAACCCCATTCACACGTGGCAGGTTCCTGATGCACTGTGAAACCCCATACACACCAGGCAGGATCCTGATAAACTGTAAAAACCCCATGCACACATTTGGCAGGCTCCTGATCCACTGTGTAAACCCCACAAACAACAGGCAGGTTCCTGATCCACTGTGAATACCCCGTACAAACCTGGCAGGATACTGATACACTGTGAAACCCCATTCACATCTGGCAGGATCCTGATGCACTGTGAAAACCCCATACATACCTGGCAGGATCCTGATACACAGTGAAACCCCATTCACATCTGGCAGGATCCTGATACACTGTGAAACCCCATGCACACCTGGCAGGTTCCTGATCCACTGTGAAACCCCCACACACACACCTGGCAGGATCCTGATCCACTGTGAAACCCCGGTCACATTTGGCAGGATCCTGAGACACTGAAACCCCATACACACGTGGCAAGATCATGATACACTGTGAAAACCCATACACACCTGGCAAGATCATGATACACTGTGAACACCCATACACACGTGGCAGGATCCTGATCCACTGTAAAAACCCCATACACACCTGGCTGGATCCTGATCCACTGTGAAACCCCAAACACACCTGGCAGGATCCTGATACACTTTGAAACACCCATACACATCTGGAACGTTCCTGATACATAGTGAAAACCCCAAACACACCTGGCAAGATCCTGATACACTGTGAAAACCCCATACACACCTGGCAGGATCCTGATGCACTGTGAAAACCCATACACACGTGGCAGGATCCTGATCCACTGTGAAAACCCCATACACACCTGGCAGGATCCCGATCCACTGTGAAACCCCATACACACCTGGCAAGATCATGACACACTGTGAAAACCCCATACACACCTGGCAGGATCCTGATCCACTGTGAAAACCCCATACACACCTGGCAGGATCCCGATCCACTGTGAAACCCCATACACACCTGGCAAGATCATGACACACTGTGAAAACCCCATACACACCAGGCAGGATCCTGATGCACTGTGAAAACCCCATACACACCTGGCAGGATCCTGATACACTGTGAAAACCCCATACATATCTGGCAGGTTCCTGATCCACTGTGAAACCCCACACACACCTAGCAGGATCATGATACACTGTGAAAACCCCAAACTCACCTGGCAAGATCCTGATCCACTGTGAAACCGCCATACACACCTGGAAGAATCCTGATACACTGTGAAACCCCAGACACATCTGGCAGGATCCTGATGCACTGTGAAAACCCCATACACACCTGGCAGATCCTGATCCACTGTGAAAACCCCAGACACATGTGGCAGGATCCTGATGCACTGTGAAAAGCCCATGCACATCTGGCAGATACGGATACAAAGTGTAAACCCCATACACACCTGGCAGATCCTGATTCACTGTGAAAACCCCAAACACACCTGGCAGGATCCTGAAGCACTCTGAAAACCCCATACATACCTGGCAGGATCCTGATCCACTGTGAAAACCCCATAAACACCTGGCAGGATCCTGATACACTGTGAAACTCCCATACACATCTGGCAGGATCCTGATTCACTGTGAAACCCCGATACACACCTGGCAGGATCCTGATGCACTGTGAAAGCCCCATGCACACCTGGCAGGATCCTGATAAACTGTGAAACCCCCATGCACACCTGGCAGGATCCTGATAAACTGTGAAAACCCCATACACACCTGGCAGGATCCTGATCCACTGTGAAGCCCCCCATGCACACCTGACAGGATCCTGACAAACGATGAAACCCCCATACACACCTGGCAGGATCCTGATAAACTGTGAAACCCCATACATACCTGGCGGGATCCTGATACACAGTGAAACCCCATTCACATCTGGCAGGATCCTGATACACTGTGAAACCCCCATTCACACCTGGCAGGATCCCGATCCACTGAGAAACCGCATTCACATCTGGCAGGATCCTGATCCACTGTGAAAACCCCATACACACCTGGCAGGATCCTGATGCACTGTGAAAACCACATACACACCTGGCAAGATCCTGATGCACTGTGAAACCCCAAACACACCTTGCAGGATCCTGATACACTGTGAAAACCCCTTAAACACCTGGCAGGATCCTGATCCACTGTGAAACCCCATACACACCTGGCAGGATCCTGATACACTGTGAAAACCCCATACACACCTGGCAGAATCCTGATGCACTGTGAAAACCCCAAACACACCTGGCAGGATCCTGATGCACTGTGAAACCCCCAAACACACCTGGCAGGATCCTGAAGCACTCTGAAAACCCCATACATTCCTGGCAGGATCCTGATCCACTGTGAAACCGCCATACACACCTGGAAGAATCCTGATACACTGTGAAACCCCAGACACATCTGGCAGGATCCTGATGCACTGTGAAAACCCCATACACACCTGGCAGATCCTGATCCACTGTGAAAACCCCAGACACATGTGGCAGGATCCTGATGCACTGTGAAAACCCCATGCACACCTGGCAGATACGGATACAAAGTGTAAACCCCATACACACCTGGCAGATCCTGATTCACTGTGAAAACCCCAGACACACCTGGCAGGATCCTGAAGCACTCTGAAAACCCCATACATACCTGGCAGGATCCTGATCCACTGTGAAAACCCCATACACACCTGGCAGGATCCTGATACACTGTGAAACTCCCATACACATCTGGCAGGATCCTGATTCACTGTGAAACCCCGATACACACCTGGCAGGATCCTGATGCACTGTGAAAGCCCCATGCACACCTGGCAGGATCCTGATAAACTGTGAAACCCCCATGCACACCTGGCAGGATCCTCATAAACTGTGAAAACCCCATACACACCTGGCAGGATCCTGATCCACTGTGAAGCCCCCCATGCACACCTGACAGGATCCTGACAAACGATGAAACCCCCATACACACCTGGCAGGATCCTGATAAACTGTGAAACCCCATACATACCTGGCGGGATCCTGATACACAGTGAAACCCCATTCACATCTGGCAGGATCCTGATACACTGTGAAACCCCCATTCACACCTGGCAGGATCCCGATCCACTGAGAAACCGCATTCACATCTGGCAGGATCCTGATCCACTGTGAAAACCCCATACACACCTGGCAGGATCCTGATGCACTGTGAAAACCACATACACACCTGGCAAGATCCTGATGCACTGTGAAACCCCAAACACAACTTGCAGGATCCTGATACACTGTGAAAACCCCTTAAACACCTGGCAGGATCCTGATCCACTGTGAAACCCCATACACACCTGGCAGGATCCTGATACACTGTGAAAACCCCATACACACCTGGCAGAATCCTGATGCACTGTGAAAACCCCAAACACACCTGGCAGGATCCTGATGCACTGTGAAACCCCCAAACACACCTGGCAGGATCCTGATACATCGTGAAAACCCCATTCACACCTGGCAAGTTCATGATACACTGTGAAAACCCATACACACCTGGCAAGATCATGATACACTGTGAACACCCATACACATGTGGCAGGATGCTGATCCACTGTGAAAACCCCATATACACCTGGCAGGATCCTGATCCACTGTGAAACCCCAAATACACCTGGCAGGATCCTGATACACTGTGAAACCCCCAAACACACCTGGCACGTTCCTGATACACTGTGAAAACCTCAAACACACCTGGCAGGATCCTGATGCACTGTGAAAACCCATACACACGTGGCAGGATCCTGATCCACTGTGAAAACCCCATACACACCTGGCAGGATCCTGATCCACTTTGAAACCCCATGCACACCTGGCAAGATCATGATACACTGTGAAACCCCCAAACACACCTGGCACGTTCCTGATACATAGTGAAACCCACAAACACACCTGGCAAGATCCTGATACACTGTGAAAACCCCAAACACACCTGGCAGGATCCTGATGCACTGTGAAAACCCATACACACGTGGCAGGATCCTGATCCAATGTGAAATCCCCATACACACCTGGCAGGATCCTGATCCACTGTGAAACCCCATACACACCTGGCAAGATCATGATCCACTGTGAAAACCCCATACACACCTGGCAGGATCCTGATCCACTGTGAAAACCCATACACACCTGGCAGGATCCTGATCCACTGTGAAAACCCCATACACACCTGGCAGGAGCCTGATCCACTGTGAAAACCCCATACACACGTGGCAGGATCCTGATGCACTGTGAAACCCCATACACACCTGGAAGGATCCTGATACACTGTGAAAACCCCATACACACCTGGCAAGATCCTGATCCACTGTGAAAACACCATACACAACAGGCAGCATCCTGATCCCCTGTAAATACCCCGTACAAACCAGGCAGGCTCCTGATACACTGTGAAACCCCATTCACATCTGGCAGGATCCTGATGCGCTGTGAAAACCCCATACATACATGGCAGGATCCTGATACACAGTGAAACCCCATTCACATCTGGCAGGATCCTGATCCACTGTGAAACCCCATGCAAACCCGCCAGGTTCCTGATCCACTGTGAAACCCCCATACACACCTGGCAGGATCCTGATCCACTGTGAAACCCCATACACACCTGGCAAGATCATGATACACTGTGAACACCCATACACACGTGGCAGGATCCTGATCCAGTGTAAATACTCCATACACACCTGGCTGGATCCTGATCCACTGTGAAACCCCCATACACACCTGGCAGGATCCTGATCCACTGTGAAACCCCATACACACCTGGCAAGATCATGATACACTGTGAACACCCATACACACGTGGCAGGATCCTGATCCAGTGCAAATACTCCATACACACCTGGCAGGATCCTGATACACTGTGAAACACCCATACACACCTGGCACGTTCCTGATACATAGTGTAAACCCCAAACACACCTGGCAAGATCCTGATACACTGTGAAAACCCCAAACACACCTGGCAGGATCCTGATGCACTGTGAAAACCCAGACACACGTGGCAGGATCCTGATCCACTGTGAAAACCCCATACATACCTGGCAGGATCCTGATCCACTGTGAAACCACATACACACCTGGCAAGATCATGATACACTGTGAAAACCCCTGACACACCTGGCAGGATCCTGATCCACTGTGAAATCCCCATACACATCTGGCAGGATCCTGACCCTCTGTGAAAACCCCATACACACCTGGCAGGATCCTGAACCACTGTGAAAACCCCATACACACGTGGCAGGATACTGATGCACTGTGAAACCCCATACACACCTGGCAGGATCCAGATACACTGTGAAAACCCCATACAAACCTGGCAGGATCCTTATCCACTGTGAGAACCCCCTGCACATCTGGCAGGATCCTGATCCACTGTGAAACCCCACTCACACCTGGCAGGATCCTGATACACTGTGAAAACCCCAAACTCACCTGGCAGGATCCTGATACACTGTGAAACCCCAGACACATCTGGCAGGATCCTGATGCACTGTGAAAACCCCATACACACCTGGCAGATCCTGATACACTGTGAAAATCCCAGACACATGTGGCAGGATCCTGATGCACTGCGAAAACCCCATACACACCTGGCAGGATCCTGATCCACTGTGAAAACCCATACACACCTGGCAGGATCCTGATCCACTGTGAAAACCCCATACACACCTGGCAGGAGCCTGATCCACTGTGAAAACCCATACACACGTGGCAGGATCCTGATCCAATGTGAAATCCCCATACACACCTGGCAGGATCCTGATCCACTGTGAAACCCCATACACACCTGGCAAGATCATGATACACTGTGAAAACCCCATACACACCTGGCAGGATCCTGATCCACTGTGAAAACCCATACACACCTGGCAGGATCCTGATCCACTGTGAAAACCCCATACACACCTGGCAGGAGCCTGATCCACTGTGAAAACCCCATGCACACGTGGCAGGATCCTGATGCACTGTGAAACCCCATACACACCTGGAAGGATCCTGATACACTGTGAAAACCCCATACACACCTGGCAAGATCCTGATCCACTGTGAAAACACCATACACAACAGGCAGCATCCTGATCCACTGTAAATACCCCGTACAAACCAGGGAGGATCCTGATACACTGTGAAACCCCATTCACATCTGGCAGGATCCTGATGCGCTGTGAAAACCCCATACATACATGGCAGGATCCTGATACACAGTGAAACCCCATTCACATCTGGCAGGATCCTGATCCACTGTGAAACCCCATGCAAACCCGCCAGGTTCCTGATCCACTGTGAAACCCCCATACACACCTGGCAGGATCCTGATCCACTGTGAAACCCCATACACACCTGGCAAGATCATGATACACTGTGAACACCCATACACACGTGGCAGGATCCTGATCCAGTGTAAATACTCCATACACACCTGGCTGGATCCTGATCCACTGTGAAACCCCAAACACACCTGGCAGGATCCTGATACACTGTGAAACACCCATACACACCTGGCACGTTCCTGATACATAGTGTAAACCCCAAACACACCTGGCAAGATCCTGATACACTGTGAAAACCCCAAACACACCTGGCAGGATCCTGATGCACTGTGAAAACCCAGACACACGTGGCAGGATCCTGATCCACTGTGAAAACCCCATACATACCTGGCAGGATCCTGATCCACTGTGAAACCACATACACACCTGGCAAGATCATGATACACTGTGAAAACCCCTGACACACCTGGCAGGATCCTGATCCACTGTGAAATCCCCATACACATCTGGCAGGATCCTGACCCTCTGTGAAAACCCCATACACACCTGGCAGGATCCTGAACCACTGGGAAAACCCCATACACACGTGGCAGGATACTGATGCACTGTGAAACCCCATACACACCTGGCAGGATCCTGATACACTGTGAAAACCCCATACAAACCTGGCAGGATCCTTATCCACTGTGAGAACCCCCTACACGTCTGGCATGATCCTGATCCACTGTGAAACCCCACTCACACCTGGCAGGATCCTGATACACTGTGAAAACCCCAAACTCACCTGGCAGGATCCTGATACACTGTGAAACCCCAGACACATCTGGCAGGATCCTGATGCACTGTGAAAACCCCATACACACCTGGCAGATCCTGATACACTGTGAAAATCCCAGACACATGTGGCAGGATCCTGATGCACTGCGAAAACCCCATACACACCTGGCAGATACGGATACACAGTGAAAACCCCATACACACCTGGCAGGATCCTGATACACTGTGAAAATCCCAGACACACCTGGCAGGATCCTGAAGCACTGTGAAAACCACATACATACCTGGCAGGATCCTGATCCACTGTGAAAACCCCATTTACACCTGGCAGGATCCTGATACACTGTGAAAACCCCAGACACACCTGGCATGATCGTGATACACTGTGAAACCCCATACGCACCTGGCAGGATACTGATGCACTGTGAAAACCCCATACACACCTGGCAGGATCCTGACACACTGTGAAACTCCCATACAAATCTGGCAGGATCCTGATTCACTGTTAAACCCCCGTACACACCTGGCAGGATCCTGATACACTGTGAAACACCCATACACACCTGGCACGTTCCTGATACACTGTGAAAACCCCAAACACACCTGGCAGGATCCTGATGCACTGTGAAAACCCAGACATACGTGGCAGGATCCTGATCCACTGTGAAAACCCCATACATACCTGGCAGGAACCTGATCCACTGTGAAACCACATACACACCTGGCAAGATCATGATACACTGTGAAAACCCCAGACACACCTGGCAGGATCC
The DNA here is from genome assembly GCF_036365525.1 of Heterodontus francisci. Lineage (NCBI taxonomy): Eukaryota > Metazoa > Chordata > Chondrichthyes > Heterodontiformes > Heterodontidae > Heterodontus > Heterodontus francisci. The sequence continues at coordinate 10,486,281 of NW_027140250.1, read as the reverse complement.
TGATCCACTGTGAAATCCCCATACACATCTGGCAGGATCCTGAGCCTCTGTGAAAACCCCATACACACCTGGCAGGATCCTGATCCACTGGGAAAACCCCATATACACGTGGCAGGATACTGATGCACTGTGAAACCCCATACACACCTGGCAGGATCCTGATACACTTTGAAAACCCCATACAAACCTGGCAGGTTCCTGATCCACTGTGAAAACCCCATACACATCTGGCAGGATCCTGATCCACTGTGAAACCCCACTCACACCTGGCAGGATCCTGATACACTGTGAAAACCCCAAACTCACCTGGCAGGATCCTGATACACTGTGAAACCCCAGACACATCTGGCAGGATCCTGATGCACTGTGAAAACCCCATACACACCTGGCAGATCCTGATACACTGTGAAAACCCCAGACACATGTGGCAGGATCCTGATGCACTGTGAAAACCCCATACACACCTGGCAGATACGGATACACAGTCAAAACCCCATACACACCTGGCAGGATCCTGATACACTGTGAAAACCCCGACACACCTGGCAGGATCCTGAAGCACTGTGAAAACCCCATACATACCTGGCAGGATCCTGATCCACTGTGAAAACCCCATTTACACCTGGCAGGATCCTGATACACTGTGAAAACCCCAGACACACCTGGCATGATCGTGATACACTGTGAAACCCCATACGCACCTGGCAGGATCCTGATGCACTGTGAAAACCTCATACACACCTGGCAGGATCCTGACACACTGTGAAACTCCCATACATATCTGGCAGGATCCTGATTCACTGTGAAACTCCCGTACACACCTGGCAGGATCCTGATGCACTGTGAAACCCCCATACACACCTGGCAGGATCCTGATTAACTATGAAACCCCCATACACACCTGGCAGGATCCCGATAATCTGTGAAAACCCCATACACACCTGGCAGGATCCTGATCCACTGTGAATACCCCCACACACACCTGGCAGGATCCTGATAAACGATGAAAGCTCCAAACACACCTGGCAGGATCCTGATAAACTGTGAAACCCCATACACACCTGTCGGGATCCTGATACACAGTGAAACCCCATTCACATCTGGGCAGGATGCTGATACACTGTGAAAACCCCATTCACACCTGGCAGGATCCCGATCCACTGAGAAACCCCATTCGCATATGGCAGGATCCTGATCCACTGTGAAAACCCCATACACACCTGGCAGGATCCTGATGCACTCTGAAAACCACATACACACCTGGCAGGATCCTGATGCACTGTGAAACCCCAAACACACCTGGCAGGATCCTGATACACTGTGAAAACCCCTTAAACACCTTGCAGGATCCTGATCCACTGTGAAACCCCATACACACCTGGCAGGATCCTGATACACTGTGAAAAACCCCCATACACACCTGGCAGGATACTGATGCACTGTGAAAACCCAAAACACACCTGGCAGGATCCTGATGCACTGTGAAACCCCATACACACCTGGCAGGATCCTGATACATCGTGAAAACACCATACACACCTGGCAAGATCATGATACACTGTGAAAACCCATACACACCTGGCAAGATCATGATAAACAGTGAACACCCTTACACACGTGGCAGGATCGTGATCCACTGTGAAAACCCCATACACACTCGGCAGGATCCTGATCCACTGTGTAACCCCAAAAACACCTGGCAGGATCCTGATCCACTGTGAAAGCCCATACACACCTGGCAGAATCCTGATCCACTGTGAATACCCCAAACACACCTGGCAGGATCCTGATGCACTGTGAAACCCCCATATACACCTGGCAGGATCCTGATACATCGTGAAAACCCCATTCACACCTGGCAAGATCATGATACACTGTGAAAACCCATACACACCTGGCAAGATCATGATACACTGTGATCACCCATACACATGTGGCAGGATGCTGATCCACTGTGAAAACCCCATCTACACCTTGCAGGATCCTGATACACAGTGAAACCCCATTCACATCTGGCAGGATCCTGATACACTGTGAAAACCCCATTCACACCTGGCAGGATCCCGATCCACTGAGAAACCCCATTCACATATGGCAGGATCCTGATCCACTGTGAAAACCCCATACACACCTGGCAGGATCCTGATGCACTGTGAAAACCCACATACACACCTGGCAGGATCCTGATGTACTGTGAAACCCCAAACACACCTGGCAGGATCCTGATACACTGTGAAAACCCCTGAAACACCTTGCAGGATCCTGATCCACTGTGAAACCCCATACACACCTGGCAGGATCCTGATACACTGTGAAAAACCCCCATACACACCTGGCAGGATCCTGATGCATTGTGAAAACCCCAAACACACCTGGCAGGATCCTGATGCACTGTGAAACCCCCATACACTCCTGGCAAGATCATGATACACTGTGATCACCCATACACATGTGGCAGGATGCTGATCCACTGTGAAAACCCCATCTACACCTTGCAGGATCCTGATACACAGTGAAACCCCATTCACATCTGGCAGGATCCTGATACACTGTGAAAACCCCATTCACACCTGGCAGGATCCCGATCCACTGAGAAACCCCATTCACATATGGCAGGATCCTGATCCACTGTGAAACCCCATACACACCTGGCAGGATCCTGATACACTGTGAAAACCCCATACACACCTGGCAGAATCCTGATGCACTGTGAAAACCCCAAACACACCTGGCAGGATCCTGATGCACTGTGAAACCCCCAAACACACCTGGCAGGATCCTGATACATCGTGAAAACCCCATTCACACCTGGCAAGTTCATGATACACTGTGAAAACCCATACACACCTGGCAAGATCATGATACACTGTGAACACCCATACACATGTGGCAGGATGCTGATCCACTGTGAAAACCCCATATACACCTGGCAGGATCCTGATCCACTGTGAAACCCCAAATACACCTGGCAGGATCCTGATACACTGTGAAACCCCCAAACACACCTGGCACGTTCCTGATACACTGTGAAAACCTCAAACACACCTGGCAGGATCCTGATGCACTGTGAAAACCCATACACACGTGGCAGGATCCTGATCCACTGTGAAAACCCCATACACACCTGGCAGGATCCTGATCCACTTTGAAACCCCATGCACACCTGGCAAGATCATGATACACTGTGAAACCCCCAAACACACCTGGCACGTTCCTGATACATAGTGAAACCCACAAACACACCTGGCAAGATCCTGATACACTGTGAAAACCCCAAACACACCTGGCAGGATCCTGATGCACTGTGAAAACCCATACACACGTGGCAGGATCCTGATCCAATGTGAAATCCCCATACACACCTGGCAGGATCCTGATCCACTGTGAAACCCCATACACACCTGGCAAGATCATGATCCACTGTGAAAACCCCATACACACCTGGCAGGATCCTGATCCACTGTGAAAACCCATACACACCTGGCAGGATCCTGATCCACTGTGAAAACCCCATACACACCTGGCAGGAGCCTGATCCACTGTGAAAACCCCATACACACGTGGCAGGATCCTGATGCACTGTGAAACCCCATACACACCTGGAAGGATCCTGATACACTGTGAAAACCCCATACACACCTGGCAAGATCCTGATCCACTGTGAAAACACCATACACAACAGGCAGCATCCTGATCCCCTGTAAATACCCCGTACAAACCAGGCAGGCTCCTGATACACTGTGAAACCCCATTCACATCTGGCAGGATCCTGATGCGCTGTGAAAACCCCATACATACATGGCAGGATCCTGATACACAGTGAAACCCCATTCACATCTGGCAGGATCCTGATCCACTGTGAAACCCCATGCAAACCCGCCAGGTTCCTGATCCACTGTGAAACCCCCATACACACCTGGCAGGATCCTGATCCACTGTGAAACCCCATACACACCTGGCAAGATCATGATACACTGTGAACACCCATACACACGTGGCAGGATCCTGATCCAGTGTAAATACTCCATACACACCTGGCTGGATCCTGATCCACTGTGAAACCCCCATACACACCTGGCAGGATCCTGATCCACTGTGAAACCCCATACACACCTGGCAAGATCATGATACACTGTGAACACCCATACACACGTGGCAGGATCCTGATCCAGTGCAAATACTCCATACACACCTGGCAGGATCCTGATACACTGTGAAACACCCATACACACCTGGCACGTTCCTGATACATAGTGTAAACCCCAAACACACCTGGCAAGATCCTGATACACTGTGAAAACCCCAAACACACCTGGCAGGATCCTGATGCACTGTGAAAACCCAGACACACGTGGCAGGATCCTGATCCACTGTGAAAACCCCATACATACCTGGCAGGATCCTGATCCACTGTGAAACCACATACACACCTGGCAAGATCATGATACACTGTGAAAACCCCTGACACACCTGGCAGGATCCTGATCCACTGTGAAATCCCCATACACATCTGGCAGGATCCTGACCCTCTGTGAAAACCCCATACACACCTGGCAGGATCCTGAACCACTGTGAAAACCCCATACACACGTGGCAGGATACTGATGCACTGTGAAACCCCATACACACCTGGCAGGATCCTGATACACTGTGAAAACCCCATACAAACCTGGCAGGATCCTTATCCACTGTGAGAACCCCCTGCACATCTGGCAGGATCCTGATCCACTGTGAAACCCCACTCACACCTGGCAGGATCCTGATACACTGTGAAAACCCCAAACTCACCTGGCAGGATCCTGATACACTGTGAAACCCCAGACACATCTGGCAGGATCCTGATGCACTGTGAAAACCCCATACACACCTGGCAGATCCTGATACACTGTGAAAATCCCAGACACATGTGGCAGGATCCTGATGCACTGCGAAAACCCCATACACACCTGGCAGGATCCTGATCCACTGTGAAAACCCATACACACCTGGCAGGATCCTGATCCACTGTGAAAACCCCATACACACCTGGCAGGAGCCTGATCCACTGTGAAAACCCATACACACGTGGCAGGATCCTGATCCAATGTGAAATCCCCATACACACCTTGCAGGATCCTGATCCACTGTGAAACCCCATACACACCTGGCAGGATCCTGATCCACTGTGAAAACCCATACACACCTGGCAGGATCCTGATCCACTGTGAAAACCCCATACACACCTGGCAGGAGCCTGATCCACTGTGAAAACCCCATGCACACGTGGCAGGATCCTGATGCACTGTGAAACCCCATACACACCTGGAAGGATCCTGATACACTGTGAAAACCCCATACACACCTGGCAAGATCCTGATCCACTGTGAAAACACCATACACAACAGGCAGCATCCTGATCCACTGTAAATACCCCGTACAAACCAGGGAGGATCCTGATACACTGTGAAACCCCATTCACATCTGGCAGGATCCTGATGCGCTGTGAAAACCCCATACATACATGGCAGGATCCTGATACACAGTGAAACCCCATTCACATCTGGCAGGATCCTGATCCACTGTGAAACCCCATGCAAACCCGCCAGGTTCCTGATCCACTGTGAAACCCCCATACACACCTGGCAGGATCCTGATCCACTGTGAAACCCCATACACACCTGGCAAGATCATGATACACTGTGAACACCCATACACACGTGGCAGGATCCTGATCCAGTGTAAATACTCCATACACACCTGGCTGGATCCTGATCCACTGTGAAACCCCAAACACACCTGGCAGGATCCTGATACACTGTGAAACACCCATACACACCTGGCACGTTCCTGATACATAGTGTAAACCCCAAACACACCTGGCAAGATCCTGATACACTGTGAAAACCCCAAACACACCTGGCAGGATCCTGATGCACTGTGAAAACCCAGACACACGTGGCAGGATCCTGATCCACTGTGAAAACCCCATACATACCTGGCAGGATCCTGATCCACTGTGAAACCACATACACACCTGTCAAGATCATGATACACTGTGAAAACCCCTGACACACCTGGCAGGATCCTGATCCACTGTGAAATCCCCATACACATCTGGCAGGATCCTGACCCTCTGTGAAAACCCCATACACACCTGGCAGGATCCTGAACCACTGGGAAAACCCCATACACACGTGGCAGGATACTGATGCACTGTGAAACCCCATACACACCTGGCAGGATCCTGATACACTGTGAAAACCCCATACAAACCTGGCAGGATCCTTATCCACTGTGAGAACCCCCTACACGTCTGGCATGATCCTGATCCACTGTGAAACCCCACTCACACCTGGCAGGATCCTGATACACTGTGAAAACCCCAAACTCACCTGGCAGGATCCTGATACACTGTGAAACCCCAGACACATCTGGCAGGATCCTGATGCACTGTGAAAACCCCATACACACCTGGCAGATCCTGATACACTGTGAAAATCCCAGACACATGTGGCAGGATCCTGATGCACTGCGAAAACCCCATACACACCTGGCAGATACGGATACACAGTGAAAACCCCATACACACCTGGCAGGATCCTGATACACTGTGAAAATCCCAGACACACCTGGCAGGATCCTGAAGCACTGTGAAAACCACATACATACCTGGCAGGATCCTGATCCACTGTGAAAACCCCATTTACACCTGGCAGGATCCTGATACACTGTGAAAACCCCAGACACACCTGGCATGATCGTGATACACTGTGAAACCCCATACGCACCTGGCAGGATACTGATGCACTGTGAAAACCCCATACACACCTGGCAGGATCCTGACACACTGTGAAACTCCCATACAAATCTGGCAGGATCCTGATTCACTGTTAAACCCCCGTACACACCTGGCAGGATCCTGATACACTGTGAAACACCCATACACACCTGGCACGTTCCTGATACACTGTGAAAACCCCAAACACACCTGGCAGGATCCTGATGCACTGTGAAAACCCAGACATACGTGGCAGGATCCTGATCCACTGTGAAAACCCCATACATACCTGGCAGGAACCTGATCCACTGTGAAACCACATACACACCTGGCAAGATCATGATACACTGTGAAAACCCCAGACACACCTGGCAGGATCCTGATCCACTGTGAAATCCCCATACACATCTGGCAGGATCCTGAGCCTCTGTGAAAACCCCATACACACCTGGCAGGATCCTGATCCACTGGGAAAACCCCATATACACGTGGCAGGATACTGATGCACTGTGAAACCCCATACACACCTGGCAGGATCCTGATACACTTTGAAAACCCCATACAAACCTGGCAGGTTCCTGATCCACTGTGAAAACCCCATACACATCTGGCAGGATCCTGATCCACTGTGAAACCCCACTCACACCTGGCAGGATCCTGATACACTGTGAAAACCCCAAACTCACCTGGCAGGATCCTGATACACTGTGAAACCCCAGACACATCTGGCAGGATCCTGATGCACTGTGAAAACCCCATACACACCTGGCAGATCCTGATACACTGTGAAAACCCCAGACACATGTGGCAGGATCCTGATGCACTGTGAAAACCCCATACACACCTGGCAGATACGGATACACAGTCAAAACCCCATACACACCGGGCAGGATCCTGATACACTGTGAAAACCCCGACACACCTGGCAGGATCCTGAAGCACTGTGAAAACCCCATACATACCTGGCAGGATCCTGATCCACTGTGAAAACCCCATTTACACCTGGCAGGATCCTGATACACTGTGAAAACCCCAGACACACCTGGCATGATCGTGATACACTGTGAAACCCCATACGCACCTGGCAGGATCCTGATGCACTGTGAAAACCCCATACACACCTGGCAGGATCCTGACACACTGTGAAACTCCCATACATATCTGGCAGGATCCTGATTCACTGTGAAACTCCCGTACACACCTGGCAGGATCCTGATGCACTGTGAAACCCCCATACACACCTGGCAGGATCCTGATTAACTATGAAACCCCCATACACACCTGGCAGGATCCCGATAATCTGTGAAAACCCCATACACACCTGGCAGGATCCTGATCCACTGTGAATACCCCCATACACACCTGGCAGGATCCTGATAAACGATGAAAGCTCCAAACACACCTGGCAGGATCCTGATAAACTGTGAAACCCCATACACACCTGTCGGGATCCTGATACACAGTGAAACCCCATTCACATCTGGGCAGGATGCTGATACACTGTGAAAACCCCATTCACACCTGGCAGGATCCCGATCCACTGAGAAACCCCATTCGCATATGGCAGGATCCTGATCCACTGTGAAAACCCCATACACACCTGGCAGGATCCTGATGCACTCTGAAAACCACATACACACCTGGCAGGATCCTGATGCACTGTGAAACCCCAAACACACCTGGCAGGATCCTGATACACTGTGAAAACCCCTTAAACACCTTGCAGGATCCTGATCCACTGTGAAACCCCATACACACCTGGCAGGATCCTGATACACTGTGAAAAACCCCCATACACACCTGGCAGGATACTGATGCACTGTGAAAACCCAAAACACACCTGGCAGGATCCTGATGCACTGTGAAACCCCATACACACCTGGCAGGATCCTGATACATCGTGAAAACACCATACACACCTGGCAAGATCATGATACACTGTGAAAACCCATACACACCTGGCAAGATCATGATAAACAGTGAACACCCTTACACACGTGGCAGGATCGTGATCCACTGTGAAAACCCCATACACACCCGGCAGGATCCTGATCCACTGTGTAACCCCAAAAACACCTGGCAGGATCCTGATCCACTGTGAAAGCCCATACACACCTGGCAGAATCCTGATCCACTGTGAATACCCCAAACACACCTGGCAGGATCCTGATGCACTGTGAAACCCCCATATACACCTGGCAGGATCCTGATACATCGTGAAAACCCCATTCACACCTGGCAAGATCATGATACACTGTGAAAACCCATACACACCTGGCAAGATCATGATACACTGTGATCACCCATACACATGTGGCAGGATGCTGATCCACTGTGAAAACCCCATCTACACCTTGCAGGATCCTGATACACAGTGAAACCCCATTCACATCTGGCAGGATCCTGATACACTGTGAAAACCCCATTCACACCTGGCAGGATCCCGATCCACTGAGAAACCCCATTCACATATGGCAGGATCCTGATCCACTGTGAAAACCCCATACACACCTGGCAGGATCCTGATGCACTGTGAAAACCCACATACACACCTGGCAGGATCCTGATGTACTGTGAAACCCCAAACACACCTGGCAGGATCCTGATACACTGTGAAAACCCCTGAAACACCTTGCAGGATCCTGATCCACTGTGAAACCCCATACACACCTGGCAGGATCCTGATACACTGTGAAAAACCCCCATACACACCTGGCAGGATCCTGATGCATTGTGAAAACCCCAAACACACCTGGCAGGATCCTGATGCACTGTGAAACCCCCATACACTCCTGACAGGATCCTGATACATCGTGAAAACACCATACACACCTGGCAAGATCATGATACACTGTGAAAACCCATACACACCTGGCAAGATCATGATACACAGTGAAAACCCCATACACACCCGGCAGGATCCTGATCCACTGTGAAACCCCAAAAACACCTGGCAGGATCCTGATCCACTGTGAAACCCCATACACACCTGGCAGGATCCTGATCCACTGTGAAACCCCATACACACCTGGCAGGATCCTGATGCACTGTGAAAACCCCATACACACCTGGCAGAATTCTGATGCACTGTGAAAACCCCAAACACACCTGGCAGGATTCTGATGCACTGTGAAACCCCCATATGCACCTGGCAGGATCCTGATACATCGTGAAAACCCATTCACACCTGGCAAGATCATGATACACTGTGAAAACCCATACACACCTGGCAAGATCATGATACACTGTGAACACCCATACACATGTGGCAGGATGCTGATCCACTGTGAAAACCCCATATACACCTGGCAGGATCCTGATCCACTGTGAAACCCCAAATACACCTGGCAGGATCCTGATACACTGTGAAACCCCCAAACACACCTGGCACGTTCCTGATACATAGTGAAACCCCCAAACACACCTGGCAAGATCCTGATACACTGTGAAAACCTCAAACACACCTGGCAGGATCCTGATGCACTGTGAAAACCCATACACACGTGGCAGGATCCTGATCCACTGTGAAAACCCCATACACACCTGGCAGGATCCTGATCCACTGTGAAACCCCATACACACCTGGCAAGATCATGATACACTGTGAAAACCCCATACACACCTGGCAGGATCCTGATGCACTGTGAAAACCCATACACACGTGGCAGGATCCTGATCCACTGTGAAACCCCCATACACACGTGGCAGGATCCTGATCCACTGTGAAACCCCATACACACCTGGCAAGATCATGATACACTGTGAAAACCCAAACACACCTGGCAAGATCATGATACACTGTGAAACACCCATACACACCTGGCACGTTCCTGATACATAGTGTAAACCCCAAACACACCTGGCAAGATCCTGATACACTGTGAAAACCCCAAACACACCTGGCAGGATCCTGATGCACTGTGAAAACCCCATACATACCTGGCAGGATCCTGATCCACTGTAAAACACATACACACCTGGCAAGATCATGATCCACTGTGAAAATCCCAGACACATCTGGCAGGATCCTGAGCCTCTGTGAAAACCCCATACACACCTGGCAGGATCCTGATACACTGTGAAAACCCCAAACTCACCTGGCAGGATCCTGATACACTGTGAAACCCCAGACACATCTGACAGGATCCTGATGCACTGTGAAAACCCCATACACACCTGGCAGATCCTGATACACTGTGAAAACCCCGGACACATGTGGCAGGATCCTGATGCACAGCGAAAACCCCATACACACCTGGCAGATACAGATACACAGTGAAAACCCCATACACACGTGGCAGGATCCTGATCCACTGTGAAAACCCCATACATACCTGGCAGGAACCTGATCCACTGTGAAACCACATACACACCTGGCAAGATCATGATACACTGTGAAAACCCCAGAAACACCTGGCAGGATTCTGAACCACTGTGAAATCCCCATACACATCTGGCAGGATCCTGAGCCTCTGTGAAAACCCCATACACACCTGGCAGGATCCTGATCCACTGGGAAAACCCCATACACACGTGGCAGGATACTGATGCACTGTGAAACCCCATAAACACCTGGCAGGATCCTGATACACTGTGAAAACCCCATACAAACCTGGCAGGATCCTGATCCACTGTGAAAACCCCGTACACATCTGGCAGGATCCTGAACCACTGTGAAACCCCACTCACACCTGGCATGATCCTGATACACTGTGAAAACCCCAAACTCACCTGGCAGGATCCTGATACACTGTGAAACCCCAGACACATCTGGCAGGATCCTGATGCACTGTGAAAACCCCATACACACCTGGCAGATCCTGATACACTGTGAAAACCCCAGACACATGTGGCAGGATCCTGATGCACTGTGAAAACCCCATACACATCTGGCAGATACGGATACACAGTGAAAACCCCATACACACTTGGCAGGATCCTGATACACTGTGAAAAACCCAGACACACCTGGCAGGATCCTGAAGCACTGTGAAAACCCCATACATACCTGGCAGGATCCTGATCCACTGTGAAAACTCCTTTTACACCTGGCAGGATCCTGATACACTGTGAAAACCCCAGACACACCTGGCATGATCGTGATACACTGTGAAACCCCATACGCACCTGGCAGGATCCTGATGCACTGTGAAAGCCCCATACACACCTGGCAGGATCCAGACACACTGTGAAACACCCATACACATCTGGCAGGATCCTGATTCACTGTGAAACCCCCATACACACCTGGCAGGATCCTGATGCACTGTGAAAACCCCATACACACCTGGCAGGATCCTGATAAACTGTGAAACCCCCATGCACACGTGGCAGTATCCTGATCCACTGTGAAAACCCCATACACACCTGGCAGGATCCTGATCCACTGTGAAACCCCAAACACACCTGGCAAGATCATGATACACTGTGAAAACCCCATACACACCTGGCAGGATCCTGATCCACTGTGAAATTCCCATACAAACCTGGCAGGATCCTGATACACTGTGAAAACGCCATACACACGAGGCAGGATCCTGATGCACTGTGAAACCCCATACACACCTGGCAGGATCCTGATCCACTTTGAAAACCCCAAACACACGTGGCAGGATCCTGATGCACTGTGAAACCCCATACACACCTGGCAGGTTCATGATACACTGTGAAAACCCCATTCACACCTGGCAGGATCCCGATCCACTGAGAAACCCCATTCACATATTGCAGGATCCTGATCCACTGTGAAAACCCCATACACACCTGGCAGGATCCTGATGCACTGTGAAAACCACATACACACCTGGCAGGATCCTGATGCACTGTGAAACCCCATACACACCTGGCAGGTTCGTGATACACTGTGAAAACCCCATACACACCTGGCAGGATCCTGATCCACTGTGAAATTCCCATACAAACCTGGCAGGATCCTGATACACTGCGAAAACGCCATACACACCTGGCAGGGTCAAGATCCACTGCGAAAACCCCATACACACGTGGCAGGATCCTGATGCACTGTGAAACCCCATACACACCTGGCAGGTTCGTGATGCACTGTGAAAACCCCATACACACCTGGCAGGATCCTGATCCACTGTGAATACCCCGTACAAACCTGGCAGGATCCTGATACACTGTGAACCCCATTCACATCCGGCAGGATCCTGATCCACTGTGAAAACCCCATACATACCTGGCAGGATCCTGATACACAGTGAAACCCCATTCACATCTGGCAGGATCCTGATACACTGTGAAACCCCATGCACACCTGGCAGCTTCCTGATCCACTGTGAAACCCCCATACACACCTGGCAGGATCCTGATCCACTGTGGAACCCCGTTCACATTTGGCAGGATCCTGAGACACTGTGAAACCCCATACACACCTGGCAAGATCATGATACACTGTGAAAACCTTTACACACCTGGCAAGATCATGATACACTGTGAACACCCATACACACTTGGCAGGATCCAGATCCACTGTAAAAACCCCATACACACCTGGCTGGATCCTGATCCACTGTGAAACCCCAAAGACACCTGGCAGGATCCTGATACAATGTGAAACACCCATACACACCTGGCACGTTCCTGATACATAGTGAAAACCCCAAACACACCTGGCAAGATCCTGATACACTGTGAAAATCCCAAACACACCTGGCAGGATCCTGATGCACTGTGAAAACCCATACACACGTGGCAGGATCCTGATCCACTGTGAATACCTCATACACACCTGGCAGGATCCTGATCCACTGTGAAATCCCATACACACCAGGCAAGATCATGATAGACTGTGAAAACCCCAAACACACCTGGCAGCATCCTGATGCACTGTGAAATCCCCATACACATCTGGCAGGATCCTGATCCACTGTTAAAACCCCATACACTCCTGACAGGATCCTGATCCACTGTGAAAACCCCATACACACGTGGCAGGATCCTGATACACTGTGAAAACCCCATACACACCTGGCAGGATCCTGATCCACTGTGAAAACCCCATACACACCTGGCAGGATCCTGATACACTGTGAAACCCCATACTCATCTGGCAGGATCCTGATCCACTGTGAAAACCCCATACATACCTGGCAGGATCCTGATACTCAGAGAAACCCCATTCACATCTGGCAGATTCCTGATCCACTGTGAAACCCCACTCACACCTGGCAGGATCCTGATCCACTGTGAATACCCCCATACACACCTGGCAGGATCCTGATAAACGATGAACGCTCCAAACAAACCTGGCACGATCCTGATAAACTGTGAAACCCCATACACACCTGGAGGGATCCTGATACACAGTGAAACCCCATTCACATCTGGCAGGATCCTGATACACTGTGAAAACCCCATTCACACCTGGCAGGATCCCGATCCACTGAGAAACCTCATTCACATATTGCAGGATCCTGATCCACTGTGAAAACCCCATACACACCTGGCAGGATCCTGATGCACTGTGAAAACCACATACACACATGGCAGGATCCTGATGCACTGTGAAACCCCAAACACACCTGGCAAGATCCTGATACACTGTGAAAACTCCTTAAACACCTTGCAGGATCCTGATCCACCGTGAAACCCCATACACAACTGGCAGGATCCTGATACACTGTGAAAAACCCCAAAAACACCTGGCAGGATCCTGATGCACTGTGAAACCCCCATACACACCTGGCAGGCTTCTGATACATCGTGAAAACCCCATACACACCTGGCAAGATCATGATACACTGTGATAACCCATACACACCTGGCAAGATCATGATACACAGTGAACACCCATACACACGTGGCAGGATCGTGATCCACTGTGAAAACCCCATACACACCCGGCAGGATCCTGATCCACTGTGAAACCCCAAAAACACCTGGCAGGATCCTGATACACTGTGAAACCCCCATACACACCTGGCACGTTCCTGATACATAGTGAAAACCCCAAACACACCTGGCAAGATCCTGATACACTGATAACCCCAAACATACCTGGCAGGATCCTGATCCACTGTGAAACCCCATACGCACCTGGCAAGATCATGATACACTGTGAAAACCTCATACACACCTGGCAGGATCCTGATCCACTGTGAAATCCCCAAACAAACCTGGCAGGATCCTGATAAACTGTGAAAACCCCATACACACCTGGCAGGATCCTGATCCACTGTGAAAACCCCATACACAACAGGCAGGATCCTGATCCACTATGAATACCCCGTACAAACCTGGCAGGATCCTGATACACTGTGAAAACCCCATACATACCTGGCAGGATCCTGATACACAGTGAAACCCCATTCACATCTGGCAGGATCCTGATACACTGTGAAACCCCATGCACACCTGGCAGGATCCTGATCCACTGTGAAACCCCGTACACATTTGGCAGGATCCTGAGACACTGTGAAACCCCATACACACCTGGCAAGATCATGATACACTGTGAAAACCCATACACACGTGGCAGGATCCTGATCCACGTTAAAAACCCCATACACACCTGGCTGGATCCTGATCCACTGTGAAACCCCAAAGACACCTGGCAGGATCCTGATACAATGTGAAACACCCATACACACCTGGCACGTTCCTGATACATAGTGAAAACACCAAACACACCTGGCAAGATCCTGATACACTGTGAAAACCCCAAACACACCTGGCAGGATCCTGATGCACTGTGAAAACCCATACACACGTGGCAGGATCCTGATCCACTGTGAAAACCTCATACACACCTGGCAGGATCCTCATCCACTGTGAAATCCCATACACACCAGGCAAGATCATGATGCACTGTGAAAACCCCAAACACACCTGGCAGGATCCTGATCCACTGTGAAATCCCCATACACATCTGGCAGGATCCTGATACACTGTGAAAACCCCATACACTCCTGGCAGGATCCTGATCCACTGTGAAAACCCCATACACACGTGGCAGGATCCTGACACACTGTGAAAACCCCATACACACCTGGCAGGATCCTGATCCACTGTGAAAACCCCATACACACCTGGCAGGATCCTGATACACTGTGAAACCCCATACTCATCTGGCAGGATCCTGATCCACTGTGAAACCCCATACATACCTGGCAGGATCCTGATACACAGAGAAACCCCATTCACATCTGGCAGGTTCCTGATACACTGTGAAACCCCACTCACACCTGGCAGGATCCTGATAGACTGTGAAAACCCCAAACTCACCTGGCAGGATCCTGATCCACTGTGAAACCGCCATACTCACCTGGCAGGATCCTGATACACTGTGAAACCCCAGACAAATCTGGCAGAATCCTGATTCACTGTGAAAACCCCATACACACCTGGCAGATCCTGATACACTGTGAAAACCCCAGGCACATGTGGCAGGATCCTGATGCACTGGAAAACCCCATACACACCTGGCAGATACGGATACACTGTAAAAACCCCATACACACCTGGCAGGATCCTGATACACTGTGAAAACCCCATATACACCTGGAAGGATCCTGATACACTGTGAAAACCCCATTCACATCTGGCAGATCCTGATGCACTGTGAAAACCGATACACTCGTGGCAGTATCCTGATCCACTGTGACACCCCCACACACACTTGGAAGGAACCTGACAAACTGTGAAACCCCAGACACATCTGGCAGGATCCCGATGCACTGTGAAAACCCATACAAACCTGGCAGGATCCTGATCCACTGTGAAACCCCCATACACACCTGGAAGGATCCTGATGCACTGTGAAACCCGAGACACATCTGGAAGGATCCTGATACACTTTGGGACCCAATACATACCTGGCAGGATCCTGATCCACTGTGAAACCCCCATACACACCTGGCAGATCCTGATGCCCATTGAAAACCCAATACACACCTGGAAGGATCCTGATACACCGTGAAACCCCACACATACCTGGTTGGCTCCTGATCCACTGTGAAACCCCATACACACCTGGAAGTATCCTGATACGCTGTGAAACCCCATACACACCTGGAAGCATCCTGATACACTGTGAAACCCCATACACACCTGGCAGGATCCTGATCCACTGTGAAACCCCCATACACACCTGGCAGAGCCTGAAACACTGTGAAAACCCCATACACACCTGGCAGATCCTGATACACTGTGAAAACCCCATACACACCTGGCAGGATCGTGATACACTGTGAAACCTCATACGCACCTGGCAGGATCCTGATGCACTGAGAAAACCCCATACACACCTGGCAGATCCTGATACACTGTGAAAACCCGAAACACCCCTGGCAGGATCCTGACACAATGTGAAACCCCAGACATATCTGGCACGATCCTGATATACTGTGAAAAACCCATACACACCTGGCAGGATCCTGATACACTGTGAATACCCCATGCACACCTGGCAGGATCCTGATACACAGTGAAACCCCATACACACCAGGCAGGACCCTGATACACTGTGAAAACCCATACACATCTGGCAGGATCCTCATACAATGTGAAACCCCATTCACACCTGGCAGGATCCTGATGCACTGTGAAAACCCCATACGCATCTGGCTGATCCTGATGCACTGTGAAAACCCCATACACACCTGGCAGGATCCTGATACACTGTGAAACCACATACACACCTGGCAGATCCTGATCCACTGTGAAAACCCCTTACACACCTGGAAGGATCATGATACACTGTGAAACCCCAGACACATCTGGCATGATCCTGATGCACTGAGAAAACCCCATACACACCTGGCAGATCCTGATACACTGTGAAAACCCCAGACACATCTGGCAGGATCCTGATACACTGTGAAAACCCCGTAGACACCTGGCATATCCTGAAACACTGTGAAAACCCCAGACCTTTCTGGCAGGATACTAATGCACTGTGAAAACCCCAGACACATCTGGCAGGATCCTGATGCACTGTGAACACCCCATACACAGCTGGCAGATCCTGATACACTGTGAAAACCCATACACATCTGGCAGGATCCTGATACACTGTGAAACCCAATACACACCTGGCAGGATCCTGATACACTGTGAAATCCCATACACACCTGGCAGGATCTCGCTCCACTGTGAAAACCCCGTACACACCTGGCAGGATCCTGATACACTGTGAAAACCCCATTCACATCTGGCCGGATGCTGATACACTGTGAAAACCCGAGACCTTTCTGACAGGATACTAATGCACTGTGAAAACCCCAGACACATCTGGCAGGATCCTGATGCACTGTGAACACCCCATACACAGCTGGCAGATCCTGATACACTGTGAAAACCCATACAATTCTGGCAGGATCCTGATACACTGTGAAACCCAATACACACCTGGCAGGATCCTGATACACTGTGAAATCCCATACACACCTGGCAGGATCTCGCTCCACTGTGAAAACCCCGTACACACCTGGCAGGATCCTGATACACTGTGAAAACCCCATTCACATCTGGCAGGATGCTGATACACTGTGAAAACCCCAGACACATCTCTCAGGATACTGATCCACTGTGAAAACCACATTCACACCTGGAAGGACCCTGATACACTGTGAAAACCCCATACACACCTGGCAGATACTGATACATTCTGAAAACCCCATGCACACCTGGCAGGATCCTGAGCCACTGGGAAAACCCCATTCACAGCTGGCAGGATCCTGATACACTGTGAAACCCCATACACACCTGGCAGATCCTGATGCACTGTGAAAACCCCATACACACCTGGCAGGATCCTGATCCAATCTGAAAAACCGTCCACATCTGGCAGGATGCTGATCCACTCTGAAACCCCATACACACCTGGCAAGATCATGAAACACTGTGAAAACCCCAAACACAAGTGGCAGGATCCTGATGCACTGTGAAACACCCAAACACATCTGGCAACATCATGATACACAGTTAAAACCCCAAACACACCTGTCAGGATCCTGATCCACTGTGAAAACCCCATACACATCTGGCAGGATCCTGATACACTGTGAAAACCCCATACAAACCTGGCAATATGATGATACACTGTGAAACCCCATACAAACCCGGCAATATCCTGATACACTGTGAAAACCCCATAAACACCTGGCAAGATCATGATACACTGTGAAAATCCCATACACACCTGGCAAGGTCATGATACACTGTGAAA
Source organism: Heterodontus francisci (assembly GCF_036365525.1). NCBI lineage: Eukaryota > Metazoa > Chordata > Chondrichthyes > Heterodontiformes > Heterodontidae > Heterodontus > Heterodontus francisci. Next base: position 10,467,334 of record NW_027140250.1, on the reverse strand, counting down.
AACCCATACACACCTGGCAGTATCCTGATTCACTGTGAAAACCCCATACACACCTGGCAGGATCCTGATCCACTTTGAAAACCCCATACACACCTGGCAGGATCGTGATACACTGTGAAACCTCATACGCACCTGGCAGGATCCTGATGCACTGTGAAAACCCCATACACACCTGGCAGATCCTGATACACTGTGAAAACCCGAAACACCCCTGGCAGGATCCTGACACCATGTGAAACCCCAGACATATCTGGCAGGATCCTGATATACTGTGAAAAACCCATACACACCTGGCAGGATCCTGATACACTGTGAATACCCCATGCACACCTGGCAGTATCCTGATACACAGTGAAACCCCATACACACCAGGCAGGACCCTGATACACTGTGAAAACCCCATACACACCTGGCATGATACTGATACACTGTGAAACCACATACACACCTGGCAGATCCTGATCCACTGTGAAAACCCCATACACACCTGGAAGGATCATGATACACTGTGAAACCCCAGACACATCTGGCAGGATGCTGATGCAATGAGAAAACCCCATACACACTTGGCAGATCCTGATACACTGTGAAAACCCCAAACACATCTGGCAGGATCCTGATACACTGTGAAAACCCCGTAGACACCTAGCAGATCCTGATACACTGTGAAAACACCAGACACATCTGACAGGATACTAATGCACTGTGAAAACCCCAGACACATCTGGCAGGATCCTGATGCACTGTGAAAACCCCATACACAGCTGGCAAATCCTGATACACTGTGAAAACCCATACACATCTGGAAGGATCCTGATACACTGTGAAACCCAATACACACCTGGCAGGATCCTGATACACTGTGAAATCCCATACACACCTGGCAGGATCTCGCTCCACTGTGAAAACCCCGTACACACCTGGCAGGATCCTGACAAACTGTGAAAACCCCATTCACATCTGGCAGGATGCTGATACACTGTGAAAACCCAAGACACATCTGGCAGGATACTGATACACTGCGAAAACCACATTCACACCTGGAAGGACCCTGATACATTGTGAAAACCCCATACACACCTGGCAGATACTGATACATTCTGAAAACCCAATGCACACCTGGCAGGATCCTGAGCCACTGGGAAAACCCCATTCACAGCTGGCAGGATCCTGATACACTGTGAAACCCCATACACACCTGGCAGATCCTGATCCACTGTGAAAACCCCATACACACCTGGCAGGATCCTGATCCAATCTGAAAAACCGTCCACATCTGGCAGGATGCTGAACCACTCTGAAACCCCATACACACCTGGCATGATCATGAAACACTGTGAAAACCCCAAACACAAGTGGCAGGATCCTGATGCACTGTGAAAGCCCCAAACACAACTGGTAACATCATGATACACTGTTAAAACCCCAAACACACCTGGCAGGATCCTGATCCACTGTGAAAACCCCATACACATCTGGCAGGATCCTGATACACTGTGAAAACCCCATACACACCTGGCAATATGATGATACACTGTGAAACCCCATACACACCCGGCAATATCCTGATACACTGTGAAAACCCCATAAACACCTGGCAAGATCATGATACACTGTGAAAACCCCATACACACCTGGCAAGGTCATGATACACAGTGAAAAACCAATACACACCTGGCAGTATCCTGATCCACTGTGAAAACCCCATACACACCTGGCAGGATCGTGATACACTGTGAAACCTCATACGCAACTGGCAGGATCCTGATGCACTGTGAAAACCCCATACACACCTGGCAGGATGCTGATACACTGTGAAACTCCCATACACACCTGGCAGGATCCTGATTCACTGTGAAAACCCCATACACACCTGGCAGGATCCTGATAAACTGTGAAAACCCCAGACACACCAGGCAGGATCCTGATAATCTGTGAAACCCCCATAGACACCTGACAGGATCCAGATACACTGTGAAAACCCCATACACACCTGTCAGGACCCTGATAAACTGTGAAACCCCCATACACACCTGGCAGGATACTGATAAACTATGAAACCCCCATACACACCTGGCAGTGTCCTGATAAACTGTGAAACCCCATACACATCTGGCAGAATCCTGATACACTGTGAAAACCCCATACACACCTGGCAGGATCCTGATCCACTGTGAAACCCCCATACACACCTGGCAGGATCCTGATAAACTATGAATTCCCCATACACACCTGGCAGGATCCTGATAAACTGTGAAACTCCCATACACATCTGGCAGGATCCTGATTCACTGTGAAACCCCCAAACACACCTGGCAGTATCCTGATAAACTGTGAAAACCCCATACACACCTGGCAGGATCCTGATAAATTGTGAAACCACCATCCACACCAGGCAGGATCCTGATAAACTGTCAAACTCCCATGCACATCTGGCAGGATCCTGATTCACTGTGAAACCCCCGTACACACCTGGCAGGATCCTGATGCACTGTGAAACCCCCAAACACACCTGGCAGGAGCCTGATAAACTATGAAACCCCCATACACACCTGGCAGGATACTGATAAAATGTGCAAACCCCATACACAACTTGCAGGATCCTGATCCACTGTGAATACCCCCATACACACCTGGCAGGATCCTGATAAACGATGAAATCCCCATACACACCTGGCAGGATCCTGATGCACTGTGAAATCCCCATACACACCTGGCAGGATCCTGATCCACTGTGAAAACCCCATACACACCTGGCAGGATCGTGATACACTGTGAAACCCCATACGCACCTGGCAGGATCCTGATGCACTGTGAAACCCCCATACACACCTGGCAGGATCCTGATGCACTGTGAAACCCCCATACACACCTGACAGGATCCTGATAAACTATGAAACCCCCAAACACACCTGGCAGGATCCTGATAAACTGTGAAAACCCCATACACAACTTGCAGGATCCTGATCCACTGTGAATACCCCGATACACACCTGGCAGGATCCTGATAAACGATGAAACCCCCATACACACCTGGCAGGATCCTGATAAATTGTGAAACCCCATACACATCTGGCGGGATCCTGATACACAGTGAAATCCCATTCACATCTGGCAGGATCCTGATTCACTGTGAAACCCCCATTCACACCTGGAAGGATCCCGATCCACTGTGAAACCCCATTCACATCTGGCAGGATCCTGATCCATTGTGAAAACCCCATACACACCTGGCAGGATCCTGATGCACTGTGAAAACCACATACACACATGGCAGGATCCTGATGCACTGTGAAACCCCAAACACACCTGGCAGGATCCTGATGCACAGTGAAAACCCCATAAGCACCTGGCAGGATCCTGATACATCGTGAAAACCACATACACACCTGGCAAGATCATGATACACTGTGAAAACCCATACACACCTGGCAAGATGCTGATGCACAGTGAACACCCATACACACGTGGCAGGATCCTGATCCCCAGTGAAAACCCCATACACACCTGGCAGGATCCTGATCCACTGTGAAACCACAAAAACATCTGGCAGGATCCTGATACACTGTGAAAACCCCAAACACACCTGGCAGGATCCCGATGCACTGTGAAAACCCATACACACGTGGCAGGATCCTGATACACTGTGAAACTCCCATACACATCTGGCAGGATCCTGATTCACTGTGAAACCCCCATACACACCTGGCAGGATCCTGATGCACTGTGAAACCCCGATACACACCTGGCAGGATCCTGATCCACTATGAAACCCCCATACACACCTGGCAGGATCCTGATAAACTGTGAAAACCCCATACACACCTGGCAGGATCCTGATAAACGGTGAAACCCCATACACACCTGGCGGGATCCTGACACACAGTGAAACCCCGTTCACATCTGGCAGGATCCTGATACACTGTGAAACCCCCATTCACACCTGGCAGGATCCCGATCCACTGAGAAACCCCATTCACATCTGGCAGGATCCTGATGCACTGTGAAAACCACATACACACCTGGCAGGATCCTGATGCACTGTGAAACCCCAAACACACCTGGCAGGATCCTGATACTCTGTGAAAACCCCTTAAACAACTGGCAGGATCCTGATCCATTGTGAAACCCCATACACACCTGGCAGGATCCTGATACACTGTGAAAACCCCATACACACCTGGCAGGATCCTGATCCACTGTGAAAACCCCATACACACCTGGCAGGATCGTGATACACTGTGAAACCCCATACGCACCTGGCAGGATCCTGATGCACAGTGAAACCCCCATACACACCTGGCAGGATCCTGATGCACTGTGAAACCCCCATACACACCTGGCAGGATCCTGATAAACTATGAAACCCCCAAACACACCTGGCAGGATCCTGATAAACTGTGAAAACCCCATACACAACTTGCAGGATCCTGATCCACTGTGAAACCCCCATACACACCTGGCAGGATCCTGAAAAACTATGAATTCCCCATACACACCTGGCAGGATCCTGATAAACTGTGAAACTCCCATACACATCTGGCAGGATCCTGATTCACTGTGAAACCCCCAAACACACCTGGCAGTATCCTGATAAACTGTGAAAACCCCATACACACCTGGCAGGAGCCTGATAAATTGTGAAACCACCATCCACACCAGGCAGGATCCTGATAAACTGTCAAACTCCCATGCACATCTGGCAGGATCCTGATTCACTGTGAAACCCCCGTACACACCTGGCAGGATCCTGATGCACTGTGAAACCCCCAAACACACCTGGCAGGAGCCTGATAAACTATGAAACCCCCATACACACCTGGCAGGATACTGATAAAATGTGCAAACCCCATACACAACTTGCAGGATCCTGATCCACTGTGAATACCCCCATACACACCTGGCAGGATCCTGATAAACGATGAAATCCCCATACACACCTGGCAGGATCCTGATGCACTGTGAAATCCCCATACACACCTGGCAGGATCCTGATCCACTGTGAAAACCCCATACACACCTGGCAGGATCGTGATACACTGTGAAACCCCATACGCACCTGGCAGGATCCTGATGCACTGTGAAACCCCCATACACACCTGGCAGGATCCTGATGCACTGTGAAACCCCCATACACACCTGACAGGATCCTGATAAACTATGAAACCCCCAAACACACCTGGCAGGATCCTGATAAACTGTGAAAACCCCATACACAACTTGCAGGATCCTGATCCACTGTGAATACCCCGATACACACCTGGCAGGATCCTGATAAACGATGAAACCCCCATACACACCTGGCAGGATCCTGATAAACTGTGAAACCCCATACACATCTGGCGGGATCCTGATACACAGTGAAATCCCATTCACATCTGGCAGGATCCTGATTCACTGTGAAACCCCCATTCACACCTGGAAGGATCCCGATCCACTGTGAAACCCCATTCACATCTGGCAGGATCCTGATCCACTGTGAAAACCCCATACACACCTGGCAGGATCCTGATGCACTGTGAAAACCACATACACACATGGCAGGATCCTGATGCACTGTGAAACCCCAAACACACCTGGCAGGATCCTGATGCACAGTGAAAACCCCATAAGCACCTGGCAGGATCCTGATACATCGTGAAAACCACATACACACCTGGCAAGATCATGATACACTGTGAAAACCCATACACACCTGGCAAGATGCTGATGCACAGTGAACACCCATACACACGTGGCAGGATCCTGATCCCCAGTGAAAACCCCATACACACCTGGCAGGATCCTGATCCACTGTGAAACCACAAAAACACCTGGCAGGATCCTGATACACTGTGAAAACCCCAAACACACCTGGCAGGATCCCGATGCACTGTGAAAACCCATACACACGTGGCAGGATCCTGATACACTGTGAAACTCCCATACACATCTGGCAGGATCCTGATTCACTGTGAAACCCCCATACACACCTGGCAGGATCCTGATGCACTGTGAAACCCCGATACACACCTGGCAGGATCCTGATCCACTATGAAACCCCCATACACACCTGGCAGGATCCTGATAAACTGTGAAAACCCCATACACACCTGGCAGGATCCTGATAAACGGTGAAACCCCATACACACCTGGCGGGATCCTGACACACAGTGAAACCCCGTTCACATCTGGCAGGATCCTGATACACTGTGAAACCCCCATTCACACCTGGCAGGATCCCGATCCACTGAGAAACCCCATTCACATCTGGCAGGATCCTGATGCACTGTGAAAACCACATACACACCTGGCAGGATCCTGATGCACTGTGAAACCCCAAACACACCTGGCAGGATCCTGATACTCTGTGAAAACCCCTTAAACAACTGGCAGGATCCTGATCCATTGTGAAACCCCATACACACCTGGCAGGATCCTGATACACTGTGAAAACCCCATACACACCTGGCAGGATCCTGATCCACTGTGAAAACCCCATACACACCTGGCAGGATCGTGATACACTGTGAAACCCCATACGCACCTGGCAGGATCCTGATGCACAGTGAAACCCCCATACACACCTGGCAGGATCCTGATGCACTGTGAAACCCCCATATACACCTGACAGGATCCTGATAAACTATGAAACCCCCAAACACACCTGGCAGGATCCTGATAAACTGTGAAAACCCCATACACAACTTGCAGGATCCTGATCCACTGTGAATACCCCGATACACACCTGGCAGGATCCTGATAAACGATGAAACCCCCATACACACCTGGCAGGATCCTGATAAACTGTGAAACCCCATACACATCTGGCGGGATCCTGATACACAGTGAAATCCCATTCACATCTGGCAGGATCCTGATTCACTGTGAAACCCCCATTCACACCTGGAAGGATCCCGATCCACTGTGAAACCCCATTCACATCTGGCAGGATCCTGATCCACTGTGAAAACCCCATACACACCTGGCAGGATCCTGATGCACTGTGAAAACCACATACACACATGGCAGGATCCTGATGCACTGTGAAACCCCAAACACACCTGGCAGGATCCTGATGCGCAGTGAAAACCCCATAAGCACCTGGCAGGATCCTGATACATCGTGAAAACCCCATACACACCTGGCAAGATCATGATACACTGTGAAAACCCATACACACCTGGCAAGATGCTGATGCACAGTGAACACCCATACACACGTGGCAGGATCCTGATCCCCTGTGAAAACCCCATTCACACCTGGCAGGATCCTGATCCACTGTGAAACCACAAAAACACCTGGCAGGATCCTGATACACTGTGAAAACCCCAAACACATCTGGCAGGATCCTGATGCACTGTGAAAACCCATACACACGTGGCAGGATCCTGATACACTGTGAAACTCCCATACACATCTGGCAGGATCCTGATTCACTGTGAAACCCCATACTCACCTGGCAGGATCCTGATGCACTGTGAAACCCCCATACACACCTGGCAGGTTCCTGATCCACTATGAAATCCCCATACACATTTGGCAGGATCCTGATAAACTGTGAAAACCCCATACACACCTGGCAGGATCCTGATAAACGGTGAAACCCCATACACACCTGGCGGGAACCTGATACACAGTGAAACCCCGTTCACATCTGGCAGGATCCTGATACACTGTGAAACCCCCATTCACACCTGGCAGGATCCCGATCCACTGAGAAACCCCATTCACATCTGGCAGGATCCTGATCCACTGTAAAAACCCCATATACACCTGGCAGGATCCTGATGCACTGTGAAAACCACATACACACCTGGCAGGATCCTGATGCACTGTGAAACCCCAAACACACCTGGCAGGTTCCTGATACACTGTGAAAACCCCTTAAACATCTGGCAGGATCCTGATCCATTGTGAAACCCCATACACACCTGGCAGGATCCTGATACACTGTGAAAACCCCATACACACCTGGCAGAATCCTGATGCACTGTGAAAACCCCAAACACACCTGGCAGGATCCTGATGCACTGTGAAACCCCCATACACACCTGGCAGGATCCTGATACATCGTGAAAACCCCATGCACACCTGGCACGATTATGATACACTGTGAAAACCCATACACCCCTGGCAAGATCATGATACACTGTGAAAACCCCAAACACACCTGGCAGGATTCTGATGCACTGTGAAAACCCATACACACGTGGCAGGATCCTGATCCACTGTGAAAACCCTATACACACCTGGCAGGATCCTGATCCACCGTGAAACCCCATACACACCTGGCAGGATCCTGATACACTGTGAAACCCCCAAGCACACCTGGCACGTTCCTGATACATAGTGAAAACCCCAAACACACCTGGCAAGATCCTGATACACTGTGAAAACCCCAAACACACCTGGCAGGATCCTGATGCACCGTGAAAACCCATACACACGTGGCAGGATCCTGATCCACTGTGAAAACCTCATACACACCTGGCAGGATCCTGATCCACCGTGAAACCCCATACACACCTGGCAAGATCATGATACACTGTGAAAACCCCATACACACCTGGCAGGATCCTGATCCACTGTGAAATCCCCTTACACACCTGGCAGGTTTCTGATCCACTGTGAAAACCTTATACACACCTGACAGGATCCTGATCCACTGTGAAAACCCCATACACACGTGGCAGGATCCTGATCCACTGTGAAAACCCCATAAACAACAGGCAGGTTCCTGATCCACTGTGAATACACCGTACAAATCTGGCAGGATCCTGATACACTGTGAAACCCCATTCACATCTGGCAGGATCCTGATGCACTGTGAAAACCCCATACATACCTGGCAGGATCCTGATACACAGCGAAACCCCATTCACATCTGGCAGGATCCTGATACACTGTGAAACCCCATGCACACCTGGCAGGTTCCTGATCCACTGTGAAACCCCCACACACACACCTGGCAGGATCCCGATCCACTGTGAAACCCCGTTCACATTTGGCAGGATCCTGAGACACTGAAACCCCATACACACCTGGCAAGATCATGATACACTGTGAAAACCCAGACACACCTGGCAAGATCATGATACACTGTGAACTCCCATACACACGTGGCAGGATCCTGATCCACTGTAAAAAGCCCATACACACCTGGCTGGATCCTGATCCACTGTGAAACCCCAAACACACCTGGCAGGATCCTGATACACTTTGAAACACCCATACACACCTGGCACGTTCCTGATACATAGTGAAAACCCCAAACACACCTGGCAAGATCCTGATACACTGTGAAAACGCCAAACACACCTGGCAGGATCCTGATGCACTGTGAAAACCCATACACACGTGGCAGGATCCTGATCCACTGTGAAAACCCCATACACACCTGGCAGGATCCTGATCCACTGTGAAACCCCATACACACCTGGCAAGATCATGACACACTGTGAAAACCCCATGCAGACCTGGCAGGATCCTGATCCACTGTGAAATCCCCATACACATCTGGCAGGATCCTGAGCCACTGTGAAAACCCCATAAACACCTGGCAGGATCCTGATCTACTGGGAAAACCCCATACACACGTGGGAGGATACTGATGCACTGTGAAACCCTATACACACCTGGCAGGATCCTGATACACTGTGAAAACCCCATACACACCTGGCAGGATCCTGATCCACCGTGAAACCCTATACACACCTGGCAAGATCATGATACACTGTGAAAACCCATTCACATCTGGCAGGATCCTGATACACTGTGAAACACCCATTCACACCTGGAAGGATCCCGATCCACTGTGAAACCCCATTCACATCTGGCAGGATCCTGATCCACTGTGAAAACCCCATACACACCTGGCAGGATACTGATGCACTGTGAAAACCACATACACACATGGCAGGATCCTGATGCACTGTGAAACCCCAAACACACCTGGCAGGATCCTGATGCACTGTGAAAACCCCATAAGCACCTGGCAGGATCCTGATACATCGTGAAAACCCCATACACACCTGGCAAGATCATGATACACTGTGAAAACCCATACACACCTGGCAAGATCCTGATGCACAGTGAACACCCTTACACACGTGGCAGGATCCTGATCCACTGTGAAAACCCCATGCACACCTGGCAGGATCCTAATCCACTGTGAAACCACAAAAACACCTGGCAGGATCCTGATACTCTGTGAAAACCCCAAACACACCTGGCAGGAGCCTGATGCACTGTGAAACCCATACACACGTGGCAGGATCCTGATACACTGTGAAACTCCCATACACATCTGGCAGGATCCTGATTCACTGTGAAACCCCCATACACACCTGGCAGGATCCTGATGCACTGTGAAACCCCCATACACACCTGGCAGTATCCTGATAAACTATGAAACTCCCATACACACCTGGCAGGATCCTGATTAACTGTGAAAACCCCATACACACCTGGCAGGATCCTCATAAACTGTGAAACACCAAACACACCTGGCGGGTCCTGATACACAGTGAAATCCCATTCACATCTGGCAGGATCCTGATCCACTGTAAAAACCCCATACACACCTGGCAGGTTCCTGATGCAATGCGAAAACCATATACACACCTGGCAGGATCCTGATGCACTGTGAAACCCAAAACACACCTGGCAGGATCCTGATACACTGTGAAAACCCCTTAAACACCTGGCAGGATCCTGATCCATTGTAAAACCCCACACACACCTGGCAAGATCCTGATACACTGTGAAAACCCCATACACACCTGGCAGAATCCTGATGCACTGTGAAAACCCCAAACACACCTGGCAGGATCCTGATGCACTGTGAAACCCCCATACTCACCTGGCAGGATCCTGATACATCGTGAAAACCCCATACACACGTGGCAGGATCCTGATGCACTGTGAAACCCCATACACACCTGGCAGGATCCTGATAAACTGTGAAAACCCCATGCACTCCTGGCAGGTTCCTGATCCACTGTGAAAACCCCATACACACCTGGCAGGATCCTGATCCACTGTGAAACCCCATACATACCTGGCAAGATCATGACACACTGTGAAAACCCCATGCACACCTGGCAGGATCCTGATCCACTGTGAAATCCCCATACACATCTGGCAGGATCCTGAGCCACTGTGAAAACCCCATACACACCTGGCAGGATCCTGATCAACTGGGAAAACCCCATACACACGTGGCAGGATACTGATGCACTGTGAAACCCCATACACACCTGGCAGGATCCTGATACACTGTGAAAACCCCATACACACCTGGCAGGATCCTGATCCACCGTGAAACCCCATACACACCTGTCAAGATCATGATACACTGTGAAAACCCCATTCACATCTGGCAGGATCCTGATACACTGTGAAACACCCATTCACACCTGGAAGGATCCCGATCCACTGTGAAACCCCATTCACATCTGGCAGGATCCTGATCCACTGTGAAAACCCCATACACACCTGGCAGGATACTGATGCACTGTGAAAACCACATACACACATGGCAGGATCCTGATGCACTGTGAAACCCCAAACACACCTGGCAGGATCCTGATGCGCAGTGAAAACCCCATAAGCACCTGGCAGGATCCTGATACATCGTGAAAACCCCATACACACCTGGCAAGATCATGATACACTGTGAAAACCCATACACACCTGGCAAGATGCTGATGCACAGTGAACACCCATACACACGTGGCAGGATCCTGATCCCCTGTGAAAACCCCATACACACCTGGCAGGATCCTGATCCACTGTGAAACCACAAAAACACCTGGCAGGATCCTGATACACTGTGAAAACCCCAAACACATCTGGCAGGATCCTGATGCACTGTGAAAACCCATACACACGTGGCAGGATCCTGATACACTGTGAAACTCCCATACACATCTGGCAGGATCCTGATTCACTGTGAAACCCCATACTCACCTGGCAGGATCCTGATGCACTGTGAAACCCCCATACACACCTGGCAGGTTCCTGATCCACTATGAAATCCCCATACACATTTGGCAGGATCCTGATAAACTGTGAAAACCCCATACACACCTGGCAGGATCCTGATAAACGGTGAAACCCCATACACACCTGGCGGGAACCTGATACACAGTGAAACCCCGTTCACATCTGGCAGGATCCTGATACACTGTGAAACCCCCATTCACACCTGGCAGGATCCCGATCCACTGAGAAACCCCATTCACATCTGGCAGGATCCTGATCCACTGTAAAAACCCCATATACACCTGGCAGGATCCTGATGCACTGTGAAAACCACATACACACCTGGCAGGATCCTGATGCACTGTGAAACCCCAAACACACCTGGCAGGTTCCTGATACACTGTGAAAACCCCTTAAACATCTGGCAGGATCCTGATCCATTGTGAAACCCCATACACACCTGGCAGGATCCTGATACACTGTGAAAACCCCATACACACCTGGCAGAATCCTGATGCACTGTGAAAACCCCAAACACACCTGGCTGGATCCTGATGCACTGTGAAACCCCCATACACACCTGGCAGGATCCTGATACATCGTGAAAACCCCATGCACACCTGGCACGATTATGATACACTGTGAAAACCCATACACCCCTGGCAAGATCATGATACACTGTGAAAACCCCAAACACACCTGGCAGGATTCTGATGCACTGTGAAAACCCATACACACGTGGCAGGATCCTGATCCACTGTGAAAACCCCATACACACCTGGCAGGATCCTGATCCACCGTGAAACCCCATACACACCTGGCAGGATCCTGATACACTGTGAAACCCCCAAGCACACCTGGCACGTTCCTGATACATAGTGAAAACCCCAAACACACCTGGCAAGATCCTGATACACTGTGAAAACCCCAAACACACCTGGCAGGATCCTGATGCACCGTGAAAACCCATACACACGTGGCAGGATCCTGATCCACTGTGAAAACCTCATACACACCTGGCAGGATCCTGATCCACCGTGAAACCCCATACACACCTGGCAAGATCATGATACACTGTGAAAACCCCATACACACCTGGCAGGATCCTGATCCACTGTGAAATCCCCTTACACACCTGGCAGGTTTCTGATCCACTGTGAAAACCTTATACACACCTGACAGGATCCTGATCCACTGTGAAAACCCCATACACACTTGGCAGGATCCTGATCCACTGTGAAAACCCCATAAACAACAGGCAGGTTCCTGATCCACTGTGAATACACCGTACAAATCTGGCAGGATCCTGATACACTGTGAAACCCCATTCACATCTGGCAGGATCCTGATGCACTGTGAAAACCCCATACATACCTGGCAGGATCCTGATACACAGCGAAACCCCATTCACATCTGGCAGGATCCTGATACACTGTGAAACCCCATGCACACCTGGCAGGTTCCTGATCCACTGTGAAACCCCCACACACACACCTGGCAGGATCCCGATCCACTGTGATACCCCGTTCACATTTGGCAGGATCCTGAGACACTGAAACCCCATACACACCTGGCAAGATCATGATACACTGTGAAAACCCAGACACACCTGGCAAGATCATGATACACTGTGAACTCCCATACACACGTGGCAGGATCCTGATCCACTGTAAAAAGCCCATACACACCTGGCTGGATCCTGATCCACTGTGAAACCCCAAACACACCTGGCAGGATCCTGATACACTTTGAAACACCCATACACACCTGGCACGTTCCTGATACATAGTGAAAACCCCAAACACACCTGGCAAGATCCTGATACACTGTGAAAACGCCAAACACACCTGGCAGGATCCTGATGCACTGTGAAAACCCATACACACGTGGCAGGATCCTGATCCACTGTGAAAACCCCATACACACCTGGCAGGATCCTGATCCACTGTGAAACCCCATACACACCTGGCAAGATCATGACACACTGTGAAAACCCCATGCAGACCTGGCAGGATCCTGATCCACTGTGAAATCCCCATACACATCTGGCAGGATCCTGAGCCACTGTGAAAACCCCATAAACACCTGGCAGGATCCTGATCTACTGGGAAAACCCCATACACACGTGGGAGGATACTGATGCACTGTGAAACCCCATACACACCTGGCAGGATCCTGATACACTGTGAAAACCCCATACACACCTGGCAGGATCCTGATCCACCGTGAAACCCTATACACACCTGGCAAGATCATGATACACTGTGAAAACCCATTCACATCTGGCAGGATCCTGATACACTGTGAAACACCCATTCACACCTGGAAGGATCCCGATCCACTGTGAAACCCCATTCACATCTGGCAGGATCCTGATCCACTGTGAAAACCCCATACACACCTGGCAGGATACTGATGCACTGTGAAAACCACATACACACATGGGAGGATCCTGATGCACTGTGAAACCCCAAACACACCTGGCAGGATCCTGATGCACTGTGAAAACCCCATAAGCACCTGGCAGGATCCTGATACATCGTGAAAACCCCATACACACCTGGCAAAATCATGATACATTGTGAAAACCCATACACACCTGGCAAGATCCTGATGCACAGTGAACACCCTTACACACGTGGCAGGATCCTGATCCACTGTGAAAACCCCATGCACACCTGGCAGGATCCTAATCCACTGTGAAACCACAAAAACACCTGGCAGGATCCTGATACTCTGTGAAAACCCCAAACACACCTGGCAGGAGCCTGATGCACTGTGAAACCCATACACACGTGGCAGGATCCTGATACACTGTGAAACTCCCATACACATCTGGCAGGATCCTGATTCACTGTGAAACCCCCATACACACCTGGCAGGATCCTGATGCACTGTGAAACCCCCATACACACCTGGCAGTATCCTGATAAACTATGAAACTCCCATACACACCTGGCAGGATCCTGATTAACTGTGAAAACCCCATACACACCTGGCAGGATCCTCATAAACTGTGAAACACCAAACACACCTGGCGGGTCCTGATACACAGTGAAATCCCATTCACATCTGGCAGGATCCTGATCCACTGTAAAAACCCCATACACACCTGGCAGGTTCCTGATGCAATGCGAAAACCATATACACACCTGGCAGGATCCTGATGCACTGTGAAACCCAAAACACACCTGGCAGGATCCTGATACACTGTGAAAACCCCTTAAACACCTGGCAGGATCCTGATCCATTGTAAAACCCCACACACACCTGGCAAGATCCTGATACACTGTGAAAACCCCATACACACCTGGCAGAATCCTGATGCACTGTGAAAACCCCAAACACACCTGGCAGGATCCTGATGCACTGTGAAACCCCCATACTCACCTGGCAGGATCCTGATACATCGTGAAAACCCCATACACACGTGGCAGGATCCTGATGCACTGTGAAACCCCATACACACCTGGCAGGATCCTGATAAACTGTGAAAACCCCATGCACTCCTGGCAGGTTCCTGATCCACTGTGAAAACCCCATACACACCTGGCAGGATCCTGATCCACTGTGAAACCCCATACACACCTGGCAAGATCATGACACACTGTGAAAACCCCATGCACACCTGGCAGGATCCTGATCCACTGTGAAATCCCCATACACATCTGGCAGGATCCTGAGCCACTGTGAAAACCCCATACACACCTGGCAGGATCCTGATACACTTTGAAACACCCATACACACCTGGCACGTTCCTGATACATAGTGAAAACCCCAAACACACCTGGCAAGATCCTGATACACTGTGAAAACCCCAAACACACCTGGCAGGATCCTGATGCACTGTGAAAACCCATACACACGTGGCAGGATCCTGATCCACTGTGAAAACCCCATACACACCTGGCAGGATCCTGATCCACTGTGAAACCCCATACACACCTGGCAAGATCATGACACACTGTGAAAACCCCATGCAGACCTGGCAGGATCCTGATCCACTGTGAAATCCCCATACACATCTGGCAGGATCCTGAGCCACTGTGAAAACCCCATAAACACCTGGCAGGATCCTGATCTACTGGGAAAACCCCATACACACGTGGGAGGATACTGATGCACTGTGAAACCCCATACACACCTGGCAGGATCCTGATACACTGTGAAAACCCCATACACACCTGGCAGGATCCTGATCCACCGTGAAACCCTATACACACCTGGCAAGATCATGATACACTGTGAAAACCCATTCACATCTGGCAGGATCCTGATACACTGTGAAACACCCATTCACACCTGGAAGGATCCCGATCCACTGTGAAACCCCATTCACATCTGGCAGGATCCTGATCCACTGTGAAAACCCCATACACACCTGGCAGGATACTGATGCACTGTGAAAACCACATACACACATGGGAGGATCCTGATGCACTGTGAAACCCCAAACACACCTGGCAGGATCCTGATGCACTGTGAAAACCCCATAAGCACCTGGCAGGATCCTGATACATCGTGAAAACCCCATACACACCTGGCAAAATCATGATACATTGTGAAAACCCATACACACCTGGCAAGATCCTGATGCACAGTGAACACCCTTACACACGTGGCAGGATCCTGATCCACTGTGAAAACCCCATGCACACCTGGCAGGATCCTAATCCACTGTGAAACCACAAAAACACCTGGCAGGATCCTGATACTCTGTGAAAACCCCAAACACACCTGGCAGGAGCCTGATGCACTGTGAAACCCATACACACGTGGCAGGATCCTGATACACTGTGAAACTCCCATACACATCTGGCAGGATCCTGATTCACTGTGAAACCCCCATACACACCTGGCAGGATCCTGATGCA
The DNA here is from genome assembly GCF_036365525.1 of Heterodontus francisci. Taxonomy (NCBI): domain Eukaryota; kingdom Metazoa; phylum Chordata; class Chondrichthyes; order Heterodontiformes; family Heterodontidae; genus Heterodontus; species Heterodontus francisci. The sequence continues at coordinate 10,450,492 of NW_027140250.1, read as the reverse complement.
CTGTGAAACCCCCATACACACCTGGCAGTATCCTGATAAACTATGAAACTCCCATACACACCTGGCAGGATCCTGATTAACTGTGAAAACCCCATACACACCTGGCAGGATCCTCATAAACTGTGAAACACCAAACACACCTGGCGGGTCCTGATACACAGTGAAATCCCATTCACATCTGGCAGGATCCTGATCCACTGTAAAAACCCCATACACACCTGGCAGGTTCCTGATGCAATGCGAAAACCATATACACACCTGGCAGGATCCTGATGCACTGTGAAACCCAAAACACACCTGGCAGGATCCTGATACACTGTGAAAACCCCTTAAACACCTGGCAGGATCCTGATCCATTGTAAAACCCCACACACACCTGGCAAGATCCTGATACACTGTGAAAACCCCATACACACCTGGCAGAATCCTGATGCACTGTGAAAACCCCAAACACACCTGGCAGGATCCTGATGCACTGTGAAACCCCCATACTCACCTGGCAGGATCCTGATACATCGTGAAAACCCCATACACACGTGGCAGGATCCTGATGCACTGTGAAACCCCATACACACCTGGCAGGATCCTGATAAACTGTGAAAACCCCATGCACTCCTGGCAGGTTCCTGATCCACTGTGAAAACCCCATACACACCTGGCAGGATCCTGATCCACTGTGAAACCCCATACACACCTGGCAAGATCATGACACACTGTGAAAACCCCATGCACACCTGGCAGGATCCTGATCCACTGTGAAATCCCCATACACATCTGGCAGGATCCTGAGCCACTGTGAAAACCCCATACACACCTGGCAGGATCCTGATCAACTGGGAAAACCCCATACACACGTGGCAGGATACTGATGCACTGTGAAACCCCATACACACCTGGCAGGATCCTGATACACTGTGAAAACCCCATACACACCTGGCAGGATCCTGATCCACCGTGAAACCCCATACACACCTGTCAAGATCATGATACACTGTGAAAACCCCATTCACATCTGGCAGGATCCTGATACACTGTGAAACACCCATTCACACCTGGAAGGATCCCGATCCACTGTGAAACCCCATTCACATCTGGCAGGATCCTGATCCACTGTGAAAACCCCATACACACCTGGCAGGATACTGATGCACTGTGAAAACCACATACACACATGGCAGGATCCTGATGCACTGTGAAACCCCAAACACACCTGGCAGGATCCTGATGCACTGGGAAAACCCCATAAGCACCTGGCAGGATCCTGATACATCGTGAAAACCCCATACACACCTGGCAAGATCATGATACACTGTGAAAACCCCTTACACAACTGGCAGGATCCTGGTCCATTGTGAAACCCCATACACACCTGGCAGTATCCTGATACACTGCGAAAACCCCATACACACCTCGCAGAATCCTGATGCACTGTGAAAACCCCAAACACACCTGGCAGGATCCTGATGCACTGTGAAACCCCCATACACACCTGGCAGGATCCTGATACATCGTGAAAACCCCATGCACACCTGGCAAGATCATCATACACTGTGAAAACCCAAACACACCTGGCAAGATCATGATACACTGTGAACACCCAGACACACGAGGCAGGATCCTGATCCACTGTGAAAACCCCATACACACCTGGCAGGATCCTGATCCACTGTGAAACCCCAAATACACCTGGCAGGATCCTGATACACTGTGAAACCCCCAAACACACCTGGCACGTTCCTGATACATAGTGAAAACCCCAAACACACCTGGCAGGATCCTGATGCACTGTGAAAACCCATACACACGTGGCAGGATCCTGATCCACTGTGAAAACCCCATAAACAACAGGCAGGTTCCTGATCCACTGTGAATACCCCGTACAAATCTGGCAGGTTCCTGATACACTGTGAAACCCCATTCACATCTGGCAGGATCCTGATGCACTGTGAAACCCCATACACACGTGGCAGGATCCTGATCCACTGTGAAAATCCCATAAACAACAGGCAGGTTCCTGATCCACTGTGAATACCCCGTACAAATCTGGCAGGATCCTGATACACTGTGAAACCCCATTCACATCTGGCAGGATCCTGATGCACTGTGAAAACCCCATACATACCTGGCAGGATCCTGATACACAGTGAAACCCCATTCACACCTGGCAGGATCCTGATCCACTGTGAAACCCCGTTCACATTTGGCAGGATCCTGAGACACTGAAACCCCATACACACCTGGCAAGATCATGATACACTGTGAAAACCCATACACACCTGGCAAGATCATGATACACTGTGAACACCCCAAACACACCTGGCAGGATCCTGATACACTTTGAAACACCCATACACACCTGGCACGTTCCTGATACATAGTGAAAACCCCAAACACACCTGGCAAGATCCTGATACACTGTGAAAACCCCAAACACACCTGGCAGGATCCTGATGCACTGTGAAAACCCATACACACGTGGCAGGATCCTGATCCACTGTGAAAACCCCATACACACCTGGCAGGATCCTGATCCACTGTGAAACCCCATACACACCTGGCAAGATCATGACACACTGTGAAAACCCCATGCAGACCTGGCAGGATCCTGATCCACTGTGAAATCCCCATACACATCTGGCAGGATCCTGAGCCACTGTGAAAACCCCATAAACACCTGGCAGGATCCTGATCTACTGGGAAAACCCCATACACACGTGGGAGGATACTGATGCACTGTGAAACCCCATACACACCTGGCAGGATCCTGATACACTGTGAAAACCCCATACACACCTGGCAGGATCCTGATCCACCGTGAAACCCTATACACACCTGGCAAGATCATGATACACTGTGAAAACTCATTCACATCTGGCAGGATCCTGATACACTGTGAAACACCCATTCACACCTGGAAGGATCCCGATCCACTGTGAAACCCCATTCACATCTGGCAGGATCCTGATCCACTGTGAAAACCCCATACACACCTGGCAGGATACTGATGCACTGTGAAAACCACATACACACATGGCAGGATCCTGATGCACTGTGAAACCCCAAACACACCTGGCAGGATCCTGATGCACTGTGAAAACCCCATAAGCACCTGGCAGGATCCTGATACATCGTGAAAACCCCATACACACCTGGCAAAATCATGATACATTGTGAAAACCCATACACACCTGGCAAGATCCTGATGCACAGTGAACACCCTTACACACGTGGCAGGATCCTGATCCACTGTGAAAACCCCATGCACACCTGGCAGGATCCTAATCCACTGTGAAACCACAAAAACACCTGGCAGGATCCTGATACTCTGTGAAAACCCCAAACACACCTGGCAGGAGCCTGATGCACTGTGAAACCCATACACACGTGGCAGGATCCTGATACACTGTGAAACTCCCATACACATCTGGCAGGATCCTGATTCACTGTGAAACCCCCATACACACCTGGCAGGATCCTGATGCACTGTGAAACCCCCATACACACCTGGCAGTATCCTGATAAACTATGAAACTCCCATACACACCTGGCAGGATCCTGATTAACTGTGAAAACCCCATACACACCTGGCAGGATCCTCATAAACTGTGAAACACCAAACACACCTGGCGGGTCCTGATACACAGTGAAATCCCATTCACATCTGGCAGGATCCTGATCCACTGTAAAAACCCCATACACACCTGGCAGGTTCCTGATGCAATGCGAAAACCATATACACACCTGGCAGGATCCTGATGCACTGTGAAACCCAAAACACACCTGGCAGGATCCTGATACACTGTGAAAACCCCTTAAACACCTGGCAGGATCCTGATCCATTGTAAAACCCCACACACACCTGGCAAGATCCTGATACACTGTGAAAACCCCATACACACCTGGCAGAATCCTGATGCACTGTGAAAACCCCAAACACACCTGGCAGGATCCTGATGCACTGTGAAACCCCCATACTCACCTGGCAGGATCCTGATACATCGTGAAAACCCCATACACACGTGGCAGGATCCTGATGCACTGTGAAACCCAGTACACACCTGGCAGGATCCTGATAAACTGTGAAAACCCCATGCACTCCTGGCAGGTTCCTGATCCACTGTGAAAACCCCATACACACCTGGCAGGATCCTGATCCACTGTGAAACCCCATACACACCTGGCAAGATCATGACACACTGTGAAAACCCCATGCACACCTGGCAGGATCCTGATCCACTGTGAAATCCCCATACACATCTGGCAGGATCCTGAGCCACTGTGAAAACCCCATACACACCTGGCAGGATCCTGATCAACTGGGAAAACCCCATACACACGTGGCAGGATACTGATGCACTGTGAAACCCCATACACACCTGGCAGGATCCTGATACACTGTGAAAACCCCATACACACCTGGCAGGATCCTGATCCACCGTGAAACCCCATACACACCTGTCAAGATCATGATACACTGTGAAAACCCCATTCACATCTGGCAGGATCCTGATACACTGTGAAACACCCATTCACACCTGGAAGGATCCCGATCCACTGTGAAACCCCATTCACATCTGGCAGGATCCTGATCCACTGTGAAAACCCCATACACACCTGGCAGGATACTGATGCACTGTGAAAACCACATACACACATGGCAGGATCCTGATGCACTGTGAAACCCCAAACACACCTGGCAGGATCCTGATGCACTGGGAAAACCCCATAAGCACCTGGCAGGATCCTGATACATCGTGAAAACCCCATACACACCTGGCAAGATCATGATACACTGTGAAAACCCCTTACACAACTGGCAGGATCCTGGTCCATTGTGAAACCCCATACACACCTGGCAGTATCCTGATACACTGCGAAAACCCCATACACACCACGCAGAATCCTGATGCACTGTGAAAACCCCAAACACACCTGGCAGGATCCTGATGCACTGTGAAACCCCCATACACACCTGGCAGGATCCTGATACATCGTGAAAACCCCATGCACACCTGGCAAGATCATCATACACTGTGAAAACCCAAACACACCTGGCAAGATCATGATACACTGTGAACACCCAGACACACGAGGCAGGATCCTGATCCACTGTGAAAACCCCATACACACCTGGCAGGATCCTGATCCACTGTGAAACCCCAAATACACCTGGCAGGATCCTGATACACTGTGAAACCCCCAAACACACCTGGCACGTTCCTGATACATAGTGAAAACCCCAAACACACCTGGCAGGATCCTGATGCACTGTGAAAACCCATACACACGTGGCAGGATCCTGATCCACTGTGAAAACCCCATAAACAACAGGCAGGTTCCTGATCCACTGTGAATACCCCGTACAAATCTGGCAGGTTCCTGATACACTGTGAAACCCCATTCACATCTGGCAGGATCCTGATGCACTGTGAAACCCCATACACACGTGGCAGGATCCTGATCCACTGTGAAAATCCCATAAACAACAGGCAGGTTCCTGATCCACTGTGAATACCCCGTACAAATCTGGCAGGATCCTGATACACTGTGAAACCCCATTCACATCTGGCAGGATCCTGATGCACTGTGAAAACCCCATACATACCTGGCAGGATCCTGATACACAGTGAAACCCCATTCACACCTGGCAGGATCCTGATCCACTGTGAAACCCCGTTCACATTTGGCAGGATCCTGAGACACTGAAACCCCATACACACCTGGCAAGATCATGATACACTGTGAAAACCCATACACACCTGGCAAGATCATGATACACTGTGAACACCCCAAACACACCTGGCAGGATCCTGATACACTTTGAAACACCCATACACACCTGGCACATTCCTGATACATAGTGAAAACCCCAAACACACCTGGCAAGATCCTGATACACTGTGAAAACCCCAAACACACCTGGCAGGATCCTGATGCACTGTGAAAACCCATACACACGTGGCAGGATCCTGATCCACTGTGAAAACCCCATACACAGCTGGCAGGATCCTGATCCACTGTGAAACCCCATACACACCTGGCAAGATCATGACACACTGTGAAAACCCCATGCAGACCTGGCAGGATCCTGATCCACTGTGAAATCCCCATACACATCTGGCAGGATCCTGAGCCACTGTGAAAACCCCATAAACACCTGGCAGGATCCTGATCTACTGGGAAAACCCCATACACACGTGGGAGGATACTGATGCACTGTGAAACCCCATACACACCTGGCAGGATCCTGAAACACTGTGAAAACCCCATACACACCTGGCAGGATCCTGATCCACCGTGAAACCCTATACACACCTGGCAAGATCATGATACACTGTGAAAACCCATTCACATCTGGCAGGATCCTGATACACTGTGAAACACCCATTCACACCTGAAGGATCCCGATCCACTGTGAAACCCCATTCACATCTGGCAGGATCCTGATCCACTGTGAAAACCCCATACACACCTGGCAGGATACTGATGCACTGTGAAAACCACATACACACATGGCAGGATCCTGATGCACTGTGAAACCCCAAACACACCTGGCAGGATCCTGATGCACTGTGAAAACCCCATAAGCACCTGGCAGGATCCTGATACATCGTGAAAACCCCATACACACCTGGCAAGATCATGATACACTGTGAAAACCCATACACACCTGGCAAGATCCTGATGCACAGTGAACACCCTTACACACGTGGCAGGATCCTGATCCACTGTGAAAACCCCATGCACACCTGGCAGGATCCTAATCCACTGTGAAACCACAAAAACACCTGGCAGGATCCTGATACACTGTGAAAACCCCAAACACACCTGGCAGGATCCTGATGCACTGTGAAACCCATACACACGTGGCAGGATCCTGATACACTGTGAAACTCCCATACACATCTGGCAGGATCCTGATTCACTGTGAAACCCCCATACACACCTGGCAGGATCCTGATGCACTGTGAAACCCCCATACACACCTGGCAGTATCCTGATAAACTATGAAACTCCCATACACACCTGGCAGGATCCTGATTAACTGTGAAAACCCCATACACACCTGGCAGGATCCTGATAAACTGTGAAACACCAAACACACCTGGCGGGATCCTGATACACAGTGAAATCCCATTCACATCTGGCAGGATCCTGATCCACCGTAAAAACCCCATACACACCTGGCAGGTTCCTGATGCAATGCGAAAACCATATACAAACCTGGCAGGATCCTGATGCACTGTGAAACCCAAAACACACCTGGCAGGATCCTGATACACTGTGAAAACCCCTTAAACACCTGGCAGGATCCTGATCCATTGTAAAACCCCACACACACCTGGCAGGATCCTGATACACTGTGAAAACCCCATACACACCTGGCAGAATCCTGATGCACTGTGAAAACCCCAAACACACCTGGCAGGATCCTGATGCACTGTGAAACCCCCATACTCACCTGGCAGGATCCTGATACATCGTGAAAACTCCATACACACGTGGCAGGATCCTGATGCACTGTGAAACCCCATACACACCTGGCAGGATCCTGATGCACTGTGAAAACCCCATGCACTCCTGGCAGGTTCCTGATCCACTGTGAAAACCCCATACACACCTGGCAGGATCCTGATCCACTGTGAAACCCCATACACACCTGGCAAGATCATGACACACTGTGAAAACCCCATGCACACCTGGCAGGATCCTGATCCACTGTGAAATCCCCATACACATCTGGCAGGATCCTGAGCCACTGTGAAAACCCCATACACACCTGGCAGGATCCTGATCCACTGGGAAAACCCATACACACGTGGCAGGATACTGATGCACTGTGGAACCCCATACACACCTGGCAGGATCCTGATACACTGTGAAAACCCCATACACACTTGGCAGGATCCTGATCCACCGTGAAACCCCATACACACCTGTCAAGATCATGATACGCTGTGAAAACCCCATTCACATCTGGAAGGATCCCGATCCACTGTGAAACCCCATTCACATCTGGCAGGATCCTGATCCACTGTGAAAACCCCATACACACCTGGCAGGATACTGATGCACTGTGAAATCCACATACACACATGGCAGGATCCTGATGCACTGTGAAATCCCAAACACACCTGGCAGGATCCTGATGCACTGGGAAAACCCCATAAGCACCTGGCAGGATCCTGATACATCGTGAAAACCCCATACACACCTGGCAAGATCATGATACACTGTGAAAACCCCTTACACAACTGGCAGGATCCTGGTCCATTGTGAAACCCCATACACACGTGGCAGGATCCTGATACACTGCGAAAACCCCATACACACCTGGCAGAATCCTGATGCACTGTGAAAACCCCAAACACACCTGGCAGGATCCTGATGCACTGTGAAAACCACATACACACATGGCAGGATCCTGATGCACTGTGAAACCCCAAACACACCTGGCAGGATCCTGATGCACTGTGAAAACCCCATAAGCACCTGGCAGGATCCTGATACATCGTGAAAACCCCATACACACCTGGCAAGATCATGATACACTGTGAAAACCCATACACACCTGGCAAGATTTGGATGCGCAGTGAACACCCTTACACACGTGGCAGGATCCTGATCCAATGTGAAAACCCCATGCACACCTGGCAGGATCCTAATCCACTGTGAAACCACAAAAACACCTGGCAGGATCCTGATACACTGTGAAAACCCCAAACACACCTGGCAGGATCCTGATGCACTGTGAAACCCATACACACGTGGCAGGATCCTGATACACTGTGAAACTCCCATACACATCTGGCAGGATCCTGATTCACTGTGAAACCCCCATACACACCTGGCAGGATCCTGATGCACTGTGAAACCCCCATACACACCTGGCAGTATCCTGATAAACTATGAAACTCCCATACACACCTGGCAGGATCCTGATTAACTGTGAAAACCCCATACACACCTGGCAGGATCCTGATAAACTGTGAAACACCAAACACACCTGGCGGGATCCTGATACACAGTGAAAACCCCAAACACACCTGGCAGGATCCTGATGCACTGTGAACACCCAGACACACGAGGCAGGATCCTGATCCACTGTGAAAACCCCATACACACCTGGCAGGATCCTGATCCACTGTGAAACCCCAAATACACCTGGCAGGATCCTGATACACTGTGAAACCCCCAAACACACCTGGCACGTTCCTGATACATAGTGAAAACCCGAAACACACCTGGCAGGATCCTGATGCACTGTGAAAACCCATACACACGTGGCAGGATCCTGATCCACTGTGAAAACCCCATACACACCTGGCAAGATCCTGATCCACTGTGAAAACACCATGCAGACCTGGCAGGATCCTGATCCACTGTGAAATCCCCATACACATCTGGCAGGATCCTGAGCCACTGTGAAAACCCCATAAACACCTGGCAGGATCCTGATCTACTGGGAAAACCCCATACACACGTGGGAGGATACTGATGCACTGTGAAACCCCATACACACCTGGCAGGATCCTGATACACTGTGAAAACCCCATACACACCTGGCATGATCCTGATCCACCGTGAAACCCTATACACACCTGGCAAGATCATGATACACTGTGAAAACCCATTCACATCTGGCAGGATCCTGATACACTGTGAAACACCCATTCACACCTGGAAGGATCCCGATCCACTGTGAAACCCCATTCACATCTGGCAGGATCCTGATCCACTGTGAAAACCCCATACACACCTGGCAGGATACTGATGCACTGTGAAAACCACATACACACATGGCAGGATCCTGATGCACTGTGAAACCCCAAACACACCTGGCAGGATCCTGATGCACTGTGAAAACCCCATAAGCACCTGGCAGGATCCTGATACATCGTGAAAACCCCATACACACCTGGCAAGATCATGATACACTGTGAAAACCCATACACACCTGGCAGGATCCTAATCCACTGTGAAACCACAAAAACACCTGGCAGGATCCTGATACACTGTGAAAACCCCAAACACACCTGGCAGGATCCTGATGCACTGTGAAACCCATACACACGTGGCAGGATCCTGATACACTGTGAAACTCCCATACACATCTGGCAGGATCCTGATTCACTGTGAAACCCCCATACACACCTGGCAGGATCCTGATGCACTGTGAAACCCCCATACACACCTGGCAGTATCCTGATAAACTATGAAACTCCCATACACACCTGGCAGGATCCTGATTAACTGTGAAAACCCCATACACACCTGGCAGGATCCTGATAAACTGTGAAACACCAAACACACCTGGCGGGATCCTGATAAACAGTGAAATCCCATTCACATCTGGCAGGATCCTGATCCACTGTAAAAACCCCATACACACCTGGCAGGATCCTGATGCAATGCGAAAACCATATACACACCTGGCAGGATCCTGATGCACTGTGAAACCCCAAACACACCTGGCAGGATCCTGATACACTGTGAAATCCCCTTTAACACCTGGCAGGATCCTGATCGATTGTAAAACCCCCACACACACCTGGCAGGATCCTGATACACTGTGAAAACCCCATACACACCTGGCAGAATCCTGATGCACTGTGAAAAACCCAAACACACCTGGCAGGATCCTGATGCACTGTGAAACCCCCATACTCACCTGGCAGGATCCTGATACATCGTGAAAACCCCATACACACGTGGCAGGATCCTGATGCACTGTGAAACCCCATACACACCTGGCAGGATCCTGATAAACTGTGAAAACCCCATGCACACCTGGCAGGATCCTGATCCACTGTGAAAACCCCATACACACCTGGCAGGATCCTGAGCCACTGTGAAAACCCCATACACACCTGGCAGGATCCTGATCCACTGGGAAAACCCCATACACACGTGGCAGGATACTGATGCACTGTGAAACCCCATACACACCTATCAGGATCCTGATACACTGTGAAAACCCCATACACACCTGGCAGGATCCTGATCCACCGTGAAACCCCATACACACCTGTCAAGATCATGATACACTGTGAAAACCCCATTCACATCTGGCAGGATCCTGATACACTGTGAAACACCCATTCACACCTGGAAGGATCCCGATCCACTGTGAAACCCCATTCACATCTGGCAGGATCCTGATCCACTGTGAAAACCCCATACACACCTGGCAGGATACTGATGCACTGTGAAAACCACATACACACATGGCAGGATCCTGATGCACTGTGAAACCCCAAACACACCTGGCAGGATCCTGATGCACTGGGAAAACCCCATAAGCACCTGGCAGGATCCTGATACATCGTGAAAACCCCATACACACCTGGCAAGATCATGATACACTGTGAAAACCCCTTATACAACTGGCAGGATCCTGGTCCATTGTGAAACCCCATACACACCTGGCAGGATCCTGATCCACTGCGAAAACCCCATACACACCTGGCAGAATCCTGATGCACTGTGAAAACCCCAAACACACCTGGCAGGATCCTGATGCACTGTGAAACCCCCATACACACCTGGCAGGATCCTGATACATCGTGAAAACCCCATGCACACCTGGCAAGATCATGATACACTGTGAAAACCCATACACACCTGGCAAGATCATGATACACTGTGAACACCCAGACACACGAGGCAGGATCCTGATCCACTGTGAAAACCCCATACACACCTGGCAGGATCCTGATCCACTGTGAAACCCCAAATACACCTGGCAGGATCCTGATACACTGTGAAACCCCCAAACACACCTGGCACGTTCCTGATACATAGTGAAAACCCCAAACACACCTGGCAAGATCCTGATACACTGTGAAAACTCCAAACACACCTGGCAGGATCCTGATGCACTGTGAAAACCCATACACACATGGCAGGATCCTGATCCACTGTGAAAACCCCATACACACCTGGCAGAATCCTGATCCACCGTGAAACCCCATACACACCTGACAAGATCATGATACACTGTGAAAACCCCATACACACCTGGCAGGATCCTGATCCACTGTGAAATCCCCTTACACACCTGGCAGGAATCCGATCCACTGTGAAAACCCCATACACACCTGGCAGGACCCTGATCCACTGTGAAAACCCCATACACACGTGGCAGGATCCTGCTGCACTGTGAAACCCCATAAACACCTGGCAGGATCCTGATAAACTGTGAAAACCCCATGCACACCTGGCAGGATCCTGATCCACTGTGAAAACCCCATAAACAACAGGCAGGTTCCAAATCCACTGTGAATACCCCGTACAAACCTGGCAGGATCCTGATACACTGTGATACCCCATTCACATCTGGCAGGATCCTGATGCACTGTGAAAACCCCATACATACCTGGCAGGATCCTGATCCACAGTGAAACCCCATTCACATCTGGCAGGATCCTGATACCCTGTGAAACCCCATGCACACCTGGCAGGTTCCTGATCCACTGTGAAACCCCCACACACACACCTGGCAGGATCCTGATCCACTGTGAAACCCCGTTCACATTTGGCAGGATCCTGAGACACTGAAACCCCATACACACCTGGCAAGATCATGATACACTGTGAAAACCCATACACACCTGGCAAGATCATGATACACTGTGAGCACCCATACACACGTGGCAGGATCCTGATCCACTGTAAAAAGCCCATACACACCTGGCTGGATCCTGATCCACTGTGAAACCCCAAACACACCTGGCAGGATCCTGATACACTTTGAAACACCCATACACACCTGGCACGTTCCTGATACATAGTGAAAACCCCAAACACACCTGGCAATATCCTGATACTCTGTGAAAACCCCATTGACACCTGACAGGATCCTGATACACTGTGAAAACCCCATACACACCTGGCAGGATCCTGATACACTGTGAAACTCCCATACACATCTGGCAGGATCCTGATAAACTGTGAAAACCCCATACACACCTGGCAGGATCCTGGTCCACTGTGAATACCCCCATGCACACCTGACAGGATCATGATAAACGATGAAACCCCCATTCACATCTGGCAGGATCCTGATCCACTGTAAAAACCCCATACACACCTGGCAGGATCCTGATGCAATGCGAAAACCATATACACACCTGGCAGGATCCTGATGCACTGTGAAACCCCAAACACACCTGGCAGGATCCTGATACACTGTGAAAACCCCTTAAACACCTGGCAGGATCCTGATCCATTGTAAAACCCCACACACACCTGGCAGGATCCTGATACACTGTGAAAACCCCATACACACCTGGCAGAATCCTGATGCACTGTGAAAACCCCAAACACACCTGGCAGGATCCTGATGCACTGTGAAACCCCCATACTCACCTGGCAGGATCCTGATACATCGTGAAAACCCCATACACACGTGGCAGGATCCTGATGCACTGTGAAACCCCACACACACCTGGCAGGATCCTGATAAACTGTGATAACCCCATGCACACCTGGCAGGATCCTGATCCACTGTGAAAACCCCATACACACCTGGCAGGATCCTGATCCACTGTGAAACCCCATACACACCTGGCAAGATCATGACACACTGTGAAATCCCCATGCACACCTGGCAGGATCCTGATCCACTGTGAAATCCCCATACACATCTGGCAGGATCCTGAGCCACTGTGAAAACCCCATACACACCTGGCAGGATCCTGATCCACTGGGAAAACCCAATACACACGTGGCAGGATACTGATGCACTGTGAAACCCCATACACACCTATCAGGATCCTGATACACTGTGAAAACCCCATACACACCTGGCAGGATCCTGATCCACCGTGAAACCCCATACACACCTGTCAAGATCATGATACACTGTGAAAACCCCATTCACATCTGGCAGGATCCTGATACACTGTGAAACACCCATTCACACCTGGAAGGATCCCGATCCACTGTGAAACCCCATTCACATCTGGCAGGATCCTGATCCACTGTGAAAACCCCATACACACCTGGCAGGATACTGATGCACTGTGAAAACCACATACACACATGGCAGGATCCTGATGCACTGTGAAACCCCAAACACACCTGGCAGGATCCTGATGCACTGGGAAAACCCCATAAGCACCTGGCAGGATCCTGATACATCGTGAAAACCCCATACACACCTGGGAAGATCATGATACACTGTGAAAACCCCTTACACAACTGGCAGGATCCTGGTCCATTGTGAAACCCCATACACACCTGGCAGGATCCTGATACACTGCGAAAACCCCATACACACCTGGCAGAATCCTGATGCACTGTGAAAACCCCAAACACACCTGGCAGGATCCTGATGCACTGTGAAAGCCCCATACACACCTGGCAGGATCCTGATACATCGTGAAAACCCCATGCACACCTGGCAAGATCATGATACACTGTGAAAACCCATACACACCTGGCAAGATCATGATACACTGTGAACACCCAGACACACGAGGCAGGATCCTGATCCACTGTGAAAACCCCATACACACCTGGCAGGATCCTGATCCACTGTGAAACCCCAAATACACCTGGCAGGATCCTGATACACTGTGAAACCCCCAAACACACCTGGCACGTTCCTGATACATAGTGAAAACCCCAAACACACCTGGCAAGATCCTGATACACTGTGAAAACCCCAAACACACCTGGCAGAATCCTGATGCACTGTGAAAACCCATACACACGTGGCAGGATCCTGATCCACTGTGAAAACCCCATACACACCTGGCAGGATCCTGATCCACCGTGAAACCCCATACACACCTGACAAGATCATGATACACTGTGAAAACCCCATACACACCTGGCAGGATCCTGATCCACTGTGAAATCCCCTTACACACCCGGCAGGATTCTGATCCACTGTGAAAACCCCATACACACCTGGCAGGACCCTGATCCACTGTGAAAACCCCATACACACGTGGCAGGATCCTGATGCACTGTGAAACCCCATACACACCTGTCAGGATCCTGATAAACTGTGAAAACCCCATGCACACCTGGCAGGATCCTGATCCACTGTGAAAACCCCATAAACAACAGGCAGGTTCCAAATCCACTGTGAATACCCCGTACAAACCTGGCAGGATCCTGATACACTGTGAAACCCCATTCACATCTGGCAGGATCCTGATGCACTGTGAAAACCCCATACATACCTGGCAGGATCCTGATCCACAGTGAAACCCCATTCACATCTGGCAGAATCCTGATACACTGTGAAACCCCATGCACACCTGGCAGGTTCCTGATCCACTGTGAAACCCCCACACACACACCTGGCAGGATCCTGATCCACTGTGAAACCCCGTTCACATTTGGCAGGATCCTGAGACACTGAAACCCCATACACACCTGGCAAGATCATGATACACTGTGAACACCCATACACACGTGGCAGGATCCTGATCCACTGTAAAAAGCCCATACACACCTGGCTGGATCCTGATCCACTGTGAAACCCCAAACACACTTGTCAGGATCCTGATACACTTTGAAACACCCATACACACCTGGCACGTTCCTGATACATAGTGAAAACCCCAAACACACCTGGCAATATCCTGATACTCTGTGAAAACCCCATTGACACCTGACAGGATCCTGATACACTGTGAAAACCCCATACACACCTGGCAGGATCCTGATACACTGTGAAACTCCCATACACATCTGGCAGGATCCTGATAAACTGTGAAAACCCCATACACACCTGGCAGGATCCTGGTCCACTGTGAATACGCCCATGCACACCTGACAGGATCATGATAAACGATGAAACCCCCATACACACCTGGCAGGATCCTGATAAACTGTGAAACCCCATACACACCTGGCGGGATCCTGATACACAGTGAAACCCCATTCACATCTGGCAGGATCCTGATACACTGTGAAACCCCCATTCACACCTGGCAGGATCCCGATCCACTGAGAAACCGCATTCACTTCTGGCAGGATCCTGATCCACTGTGAAAACCCCATAATCACCTGGCAGGATCCTGATGCACTGTGAAAACCACATACACACCTGGCAAGATCCTGATGCACTGTGAAACCCCAAACACACCTTGCAGGATCCTGATACACTGTGAAAACCCCTTAAACACCTGGCAGGATCCTGATCCACTGTGAAACCCCATACACACCTGGCAGGATCCTGATACACTGTGAAAACCCCATACACACCTGGCAGAATCCTGATGCACTGTGAAAACCCCAAACACACCTGGCAGGATCCTGACGCACTGTGAAACCCCCATACACACCTGGCAGGATCCTGATACATCGTGAAAACCCCATTCACACCTGGCAAGATCATGATACACTGTGAAAACCCCAAACACACCTGGCAGGATCCTGATGCACTGTGAAAACCCATACACACCTGGCAGGATCCTGATGCACTGTGAAACCCCCATACACACCTGGCAGGATCCTGATACATCGTGAAAACCCCATTCACACCTGGCAAGATCCTGATACACTGTGAAAACCCCAAACACACCTGGCAGGTTCCTGATGCACTGTGAAAACCCATACACACGTGGCAGGATCCTGATCCACTGTGAAAACCCCATACACACCTGGCAGGATCCTGATCCACCGTGAAACGCCATACACACCTGGCAAGATCATGATACACTGTGAAAACCCCATACACACCTGGCAGGATCCTGATCCAAGGTGAAATCCCCTTACACACCTGGCAGGTTTCTGATCCACTGTGAAAACCCCATACACACCTGGCAGGATCCTGATCCACTGTGAAAACCCCATACACACGTGGCAGGATCCTGATCCACTGTGAAAACCCCATAAACAACAGGCAGGTTCCTGATCCACTGTGAATACCCTGTACAAACCTGGCAGGATCCTGATACACTGTGAAACCCCATTCACATCTGGCAGGATCCTGATGCACTGTGAAAACCCCATACATACCTGGCAGGATCCTGATACACAGTGAAACCCCATTCACATCTGGCAGGATCCTGATACACTGTGAAACCCCATGCACACCTGGCAGGTTCCTGATCCACTGTGAAACCCCCACACACACACCTGGCAGGATCATGATCCACTGTGAAACCCCGTTCACGTTTGGCAGGATCCTGAGACACTGAAACCCCATACACACCTGGCAAGATCATGATACACTGTGAAAACCCATACACACCTGGCAGGATCATGATACACTGTGAACGCCCATACACACGTGGCAGGATCCTGATCCACTGTAAAAAGCCCATACACACCTGGCAGGATCCTGATCCACTGTGAAACCCCAAACACACCTGGCAGGAGAGCGTGAGATAGAGGTAGAAATATGTAAACAGATTATGGAAAGATGTAGGAGCAACAGGGTGGTGGTGATAGGAGATTTTAATTTTCCCAACATTGACTGGGTTTCGCTTAGTGTTAGAGGTCCAGATGGAGCAGAATTTGTATGGAGCATCCAGGAATGTTTTCTAGAGCAGTATGTAAATAGTCCAACTCGGGAAGGGGCCATACTGGACCTGGTGTTGGGGAATGAGCCCGGCCAGGTTGTTGAAGTTTCAGTAGGGGACTACTTTGGGAATAGTGATCACAATTCCGTAAGCTTTAAAATACTCATGGACAAAGACGAGAGTGGTCCTAAAGGAAGAGTGCTAAATTGGGGGAAGGCCAACTATACCAAAATTCGGCAGGAGCTGGGAAATGTAGATTGGGAGCAGCTGTTTGAAGGTAAATCCACATGTGATATGTGGGAGGCTTTTAAAGAGAGGTTGATTAGCGTGCAGGAGAGACATGTTCCCGTGAAAATGAGGGATAGAAATGGCAAGATTAGGGAACCATGGATGACAGGTGAAATTGTGAGACTAGCTAAGAGGAAAAAGGAAGCATACATAAGGTGTAGGCGGCTGATGAAAGACGAAGCTTTGAAAGAATATCGGGAATGTAGGACCAATCTGAAACGAGGAATTAAGAGGGCTAAAAGGGGTCATGAAATGTCTTTAGCAAACAGGGTTAAGGAAAATCCCAAAGCCTTTTATTCATATATAAGGAGAAAGAGGGTAACTAGAGAAAGGATTGGCCCACTAAAGGACAAAGGAGGAATGTTATGCTTGGACTCAGAGAAAATGGGTGAGATTCTAAACGAGTACTTTGCATCGGTATTCACCGAGGAGAGGGACATGACGGATGTTGAGGTTAGGAACAGATGTTTGATTACTCTAGGTCAAGTCGGCATAAGGAGGGAGGAAGTGTTGGGTATTCTAAAGGGCATTAAGGTGGACAAGTCCCCAGGTCCGGATGGGATCTATCCCAGGTTACTGAGGGAAGCGAGAGAGGAAATAGCTGGGGCCTTAACAGATATCTTTGCAGCATCCTTAAACACGGGTGAGGTCCCGGAGGACTGGAGAATTGCTAATGTTGTCCCCTTGTTTAAGAAGGGTAGCAGGGATAATCCAGGTAATTATAGACCGGTGAGCCTGACGTCAGTGGTAGGGAAGCTGCTGGAGAAGATACTGAGGGATAGGATCTATTCCCATTTGGAAGAAAATGGGCTCATCAGTGATAGGCAACATGGTTTTGTGCAGGGAAGGTCATGTCTTACCAACTTAATAGAATTCTTTGAGGAAGTGACAAAGTTGATTGATGAGGGAAGGGCTGTCGATGTCATATACATGGACTTCAGTAAGGCGTTTGATAATGTTCCCCATGGCAGGCTGATGGAGAAAGTGAAGGCGCTTGGGGTCCAAGGTGTACTAGCTCGATGGATAAAAAACTGGCTGGGCAACAGGAGACAGAGAGTAGCAGTAGAAGGGAGTTTCTCAAAATGGAGACGTGTGACCAGTGGTGTTCCACAGGGATCCGTGCTGGGACCACTGTTGTTTGTGATATACATTAATGATTTGGAGGAAAGTATAGGTGGACTGATTAGCAAATTTGCAGACGACACTAAGATTGGTGGAGTAGCAGATAGTGAAGGGGACTGTCAGAGAATACAGCAGAATATAGATAGATTGGAGAGTTGGGCAGAGAAATGGCAGATGGAGTTCAATCAGGGCAAATGCGAGGTGATGCATTTTGGAAGATCCAATTCAAGAGTGAACTATACAGTAAATGGAAAAGTCCTGGGGAAAATTGATGTCCAGAGAGATTTGGGTGTTCAGGTCCACTGTTCCCTGAAGGTGGCAACGCAGGTAAATAGAGTGGTCAAGAAGGCATACAGCATGCTTTCCTTCATCGGACGGGGCATTGAGTACAAGAGTTGGCAGGTCATGTTACAGTTGTATAGGACTTTGGTTCGGCCACATTTGGAATACTGCGTACAGTTCTGGTCGCCACATTATCAAAAGGATGTGGATGCTTTGGAGAGGGTGCAGAGGAGGTTCACAAGGATGTTGCCTGGTATGGAGGGCGCGAGCTATGAAGAGAGGTTGAGCAGATTAGGATTATTTTCATTAGAAAGACGGAGGTTGAGGGGGGACCTGATTGAGGTGTACAAAATCATGAGAGGTATAGACAGGGTGGATAGCAAGAGGCTTTTTCCCAGAGTGGGGGTTTCAATTACTAGAGGACACGAGTTCAAAGTGAAAGGGGAAAAGTTTAGGGGGGATATGCGTGGAAAGTTCTTTCCGCAGAGGGTGGTGGGCACCTGGAATGCATTGCCAGCGGAGGTGGTAGATGCGGGCACGTTGGATTCTTTTAAGATGTATCTAGACAGATACATGAATGGGCAGGAAGAAAAGAGATACAGAACCTTAGAAAATAGGCGACATGTTTAGAGAGAGGATCTGGATCGGCGCAGGCTTGGAGGGCCGAAGGGCCTGTTCCTGTGCTGTAATTATCTTTGTTCTTTGTTCTTTGATCCTGATACACTTTGAAACACCCATACACACCTGGCACGTTCCTGATACATAGTGAAAACCCCAAACACACCTGGAAAGATCCTGATACACTGTGAAAACCCCAAACACACCTGGCAGGATCCTGATGCACTGTGAAAACCCATACACACGTGGCAGGATCCTGATCCACTCTGAAAACCCCATACACACCTGGCAGGATCCTGATCCACTGTGAAACCCCATACACACCTGGCAAGATCATGACACACTGTGAAAACCCCATGCACACCTGGCAGGATCCTGATCCACTGTGAAATCACCATACACATCTGGCAGGATCCTGAGCCACTGTGAAAACCCCATAAACACCTGGCAGGATCCTGATCCACTGGGAAAACCCCATACACACGTGGGAGGATACTGATGCACTGTGAAACCCCATACACACCTGGCAGGATCCTGATACACTGTGAAAACCCCATACACACCTGGAAGGATCCTGATCCACCGTGAAACCCCATACACACCTGGCAAGATCATGAAACACTGTGAAAACCCCTGTCACATCTGGCAGGATCCTGATACACTGTGAAACACCCATTCACACCTGGAAGGATCCCGATCCACTGTGAAACCCCATTCACATCTGGCAGGATCCTGATCCACTGTGTAAACCCCATACACACCTGGCAGGATACTGATGCACTGTGAAAACCACATACACACATGGCAGGATCCTGATGCACTGTGAAACCCCAAACACACCTGGCAGGATCCTGATGCACTGTGAAAACCCCAAAAGCACCTGGCAGGATCCTGATACATCGTGAAAACCCCATACACACCTGGCAAGATCATGATACACTGCGAAAACCCATACACACCTGGCAAGATCCTGATGCACAGTGAACACCCTTACACACGTGGCAGGATCCTGATCCACTGTGAAAACCCCATGCACACCTGGCAGGATCCTAATCCACTGTGAAACCAGAAAAACACCTGGCAGGATCCTGATACACTGTGAAAACCCCAAACACACCTGGCAGGATCCTGATGCACTGTGAAACCCATACACACCTGGCAGGATCCTGATACACTGTGAAACTCCCATGCACATCTGGCAGGATACTGATTCACTGTGAAACCCCCATACACACCTGGCAGTATCCTGATAAACTATGAATCTCCCATACACACCTGGCAGGATCCTGATTAACTGTGAAAACCCCATACACACCTGGCAGGATCCTGATAAACTGTGAAACACCAAACACACCTGGCGGGATCCTGATACACAGTGAAATCCCATTCACATCTGGCAGGATCCTGATCCACTGTAAAAACCCCATACACACCTGGCAGGATCCTGATGCAATGCGAAAACCACATACACACCTGGCAGGATCCTGATGCACTGTGAAACCCCAAACACACATGGCAGGATCCTGATCCACTGTGAAAACCCCTTAAACACCTGGCAGGATCCTGATCCATTGTGAAACCCCACACACACCTGGCAGGATCCTGATACACTGTGAAACTCCCATGCACATCTGGCAGGATACTGATTCACTGTGAAACCCCCATACACACCTGGCAGTATCCTGATAAACTATGAATCTCCCATACACACCTGGCAGGATCCTGATTAACTGTGAAAACCCCATACACACCTGGCAGGATCCTGATAAACTGTGAAACACCAAACACACCTGGCGGGATCCTGATACACAGTGAAATCCCATTCACATCTGGCAGGATCCTGATCCACTGTAAAAACCCCATACACACCTGGCAGGATCCTGATGCAATGCGAAAACCACATACACACCTGGCAGGATCCTGATGCACTGTGAAACCCCAAACACACATGGCAGGATCCTGATCCACTGTGAAAACCCCTTAAACACCTGGCAGGATCCTGATCCATTGTGAAACCCCACACACACCTGGCAGGATCCTGATATACTGTGAAAACCCCATACACACCTGGCAGAATCCTGATGCACTGTGAAAAACCCAAACACACCTGGCAGGATCCTGATGCACTGCGAAACCCCCATACACACCTGGCAGGATCCTGATACATCGTGAAAACCCCATACACACGTGGCAGGATCCTGATGCACTGTGAAACCCCATACACACCTGGCAGGATCCTGATAAACTGTGAAAACCCCATACACACCTGGCAGGATCCTGATGCACTGTGAAACCCCATACACACCTGGCAAGATCATGGCACACTGTGAAAACCCCATGCACACCTGGCAGGATCCTGGTCCACTGTGAAATCCCCATACACATTTGGCAGGATCCGGAGACACGTTGAAAACCCCATACACACCTGGCAGGATCCTGATCCACTGGGAAAACCCCATACACACGTGGCAGGATACTGATGCACTGTGAAACCCCATACACACCTGGCAGGATCCTGATACACTGTGAAAACCCCATACACACCTGGCAGGATCCTGATCCACCGTGAAACCCCATACACACCTGTCAAGATCATGATACACTGTGAAAACCCCATTCACATCTGGCAGGATCCTGATACACTGTGAAAACCCCATACACACCTGGAAAGATCCCGATCCACTGTGAAACCCCATTCACATCTGGCAGGATCCTGATCCACTGTGAAATCCCCATACACACCTGGCAGGATCCTGATGCACTGTGAAAACCCCATAAGCACCTGGCAGGATCCTGATACATCGTGAAAACCCCATACACACCTGGCAAGATCATGATACACTGCGAAAACCCATACACACCTGGCAAGATCCTGATGCACAGTGAACACCCTTACACACGTGGCAGGATCCTGATCCACTGTGAAAACCCCATGCACACTTGGCAGGATCCTAATCCACTGTGAAACCAGAAAAACACCTGGCAGGATCCTGATACACTGTGAAAACCCCAAACACACCTGGCAGGATCCTGATACACTGTGAAACTCCCATACACATCTGGCAGGATCCTGATTCACTGTGAAACCCCCATACACACCTGGCAGGATCCTGATGCACTGTGAAACCCCCATACACACCTGGAAGTATCCTGATAAACTATGAAACTCCCATACACTCCTGGCAGGATCCTGATTAACTGTGAAAACCCCATACACACCTGGCAGGATCCTGATAAACTGTGAAACACCAAACACACCTGGCGGGATCCTGATACACAGTGAAATCCCATTCACATCTGGCAGGATCCTGATCCACTGTAAAAACCCCATACACACCTGGCAGGATCCTGATGCAATGCGAAAACCACATACTCACCTGGCAGGATCCTGATGCACTGTGAAACCCCAAACACACCTGGCAGGATCCTGATACACTGTCAAAACCCCTTAAACACCTGGCAGGATCCTGACCCATTGTGAAACCCCACACACACCTGGCAGGATCCTGATACACTGTGAAAACCCCGTACACACCTGGCAGAATCCTGATGCACTGTGAAAACCCCAAACACACCTGGCAGGATCCTGATGCACTGTGAAACCCCCATACACACCTGGCAGGATCCTGATACATCATGAAAACCCCATACACACGTGGCAGGATCCTGATGCACTGTGAAACCCCATACACACCTGGCAGGATCCTGATAAACTGTGAAAACCCCATACACACCTGGCAGGATCCTGATCCACTGTGAAACCCCATACACACCTGGCAAGATCATGACACACTGTGAAAACCCCATGCACACCTGGCAGGATCCTGATCCACTGTGAAATCCCCATACACATCTGGCAGGATACTGAGCCACTGTGAAAACCCCATACACACCTGGCAGGATCCTGATCCAGTGGGAAAACCCCATACACACGTGGCAGGATACTGATGCACTGTGAAACCCCATTCACACCCGGCAGGATCCTGATACACTGTGAAAACCCCATACACACCTGGCAGGATCCTGATACATCGTTAAAACCCCATGCACACCTGGCAAGATCATGATACACTGTGAAAACCCATACACACCTGGCAAGATCATGATACACTGTGAACACCCAGACACACGTGGCAGGATCCTGATCCACTGTGAAAACCCCATACACACCTGGCAGGATCCTGATCCACTGTGAAACCCCAAATACACCTGGCAGGATCCTGATACACTGTGAAACCCCCAAACACTCCTGGCACGTTCCTGATACATAGTGAAAACCCCAAACACACCTGGCAAGATCCTGATACACTGTGAAAACCCCAAACACACCTGGCAGGATCCTGATGCACTGTGAAAACCCATACACACGTAGCAGGATCCTGATCCACTGTGAAAACCCCATACACACCTGGCAGGATCCTGATCCACCGTGAAACCCCATACACACCTGGCAAGATCATGATACACTGTGAAAACCCCATACACACCTGGCAGGATCCTGATCCACTGTGAAATCCCCTTACACACCTGGCAGGAATCTGATCCACTGTGAAAACCCCATACACACCTGGCAGGATACTGATCCACTGTGAAAACCCCATACACACGTGGCAGGATCCTGATGCACTGTGAAACCCCATGCACACCTGGCAGGATCCTGATCCACTGTGAAAACCCCATAAACAACAGGCAGGTTATGATCCACTGTGAATACCCCGTGCAAACCTGGCAAGATCCTGATACACAGTGAAACCCCATTCACATCTGGCAGGATCCTGATACACTGTGAAACCCCATGCACAGCTGGCAGGTTCCTGATCCACTGTGAAATCCCCACACACACACCTGGCAGGATCCTGATCCACTGTGAAACCCCGTTCACATTTGGCTGGATCCTGAGACACTGAAACCCCATACACACCTGGCAAGATCATGATACACTGTGAAAACCCATACACACCTGGCAAGATCATGATACACTGTGAACACCCATACACACGTGGCAGGATCCTGATCCACTGTAAAAAGCCCATACACACCTGGCTGGATCCTGATCCACTGTGAAACCCCAAACACACCTGGCAGGATCCTGATACACTTTGAAACACCCATACACACCTGGCACGTTCCTGATACATAGTGAAAACCCCAGACACACCTGGCAGGATCCTGATACATTGTGAAACTCCCATACACATCTGGCAGGATCCTGATAAACTGTGAAAACCCCATACACACCTGGCAGGATCCTGATCCACTGTGAATACCCCCATGCACACCTGACAGGATCCTGATAAAAGATGAAACCCCCATACACACCTGGCAGGATCCTGATAAACTGAGAAACCCCATACACACCTGGCGGGATCCTGACACACTGTGAAACCCCCATTCACACCTGGCAGGATCCCGATCCACTGAGAAAGCGCATTCACATCTGGCAGGATCCTGATCCACTGGGAAAACCCCATACACACGTGGCAGGATACTGATGCACTGTGAAACCCCATACACACCTGGCAGGATCCTGATACACTGTGAAAACCCCATACACACCTGGCAGGATCCTGATCCACCGTGAAACCCCATACACACCTGTCAAGATCATGATACACTGTGAAAACCCCATTCACATCTGGCAGGATCCTGATACACTGTGAAACACCCATTCACACCTGGAAGGATCCCGATCCACTGTGAAACCCCGTTCACATCTGGCAGGATCCTGATCCACTGTGAAAACCCCATACACACCTGGCAGGATCCTGATGCACTGTGAAAACCCCATAAGCACCTGGCAAGATCATGATACACTGCGAAAACCCATACACACCTGGCAAGATCCTGATGCACAGTGAACACCCTTACACACCTGGCAGGATCCTGATCCACTGTGAAAACCCCATGCACTCCTGGCAGGATCCTAATCCACTGTGAAACCAGAAAAACACCTGTCAGGATCCTGATACACTGTGAAAACCCCAAACACACCTGGCAGGATCCTGATGCACTGTGAAACCCATACACACGTGGCAGGATCCTGATACACTGTGAAACTCCCATACACATCTGGCAGGATCCTGATTCACTGTGAAACCCCCATACACACCTGGCAGGATCCTGATGCACTGTGAAACCCCCATACACACCTGGCAGTATCCTGATAAACTATGAAACTCCCATACACACCTGGCAGGATCCTGATTAACTGTGAAAACCCCATACACACCTGGCAGGATCCTGATAAACTGTGAAACACCAAACACACCTGGCGGGATCCTGATACACAGTGAAATCCCATTCACATCTGGCAGGATCCTGATCCACTGTAAAAACCCCATACACACCTCGCAGGATCCTGATGCAATGCGAAAACCACATACACACCTGGCAGGATCCTGATGCACTGTGAAACCCCAAACACACCTGGCAGGATCCTGATACACTGTCAAAACCCCTTAAACACCTGGCAGGATCCTGATCCATTGTGAAACCCCACACACACCTGGCAGGATCCTGATACACTGTGAAAACCCCGTACACACCTGGCAGAATCCTGATGCACTGTGAAAACCCCAAACACACCTGGCAGGATCCTGATGCACTGTGAAACCCCATACACACCTGGCAGGACCCTGATACATCGTGAAAACCCCATACACACGTGGCAGGATCCTGATGCACTGTGAAACCCCATACACACCTGGCAGGATCCTGATAAACTGTGAAAACCCCATACACACCTGGCAGGGTCCTGATCCACTGTGAAACCCCATACACACCTGGCAAGATCATGACACACTGTGAAAACCCCATGCACACCTGGCAGGATCCTGATCCACTGTGAAATCCCCATACACATCTGGCAGGATCCTGAGCCACTGTGAAAACCCCATACACACCTGGCAGGATCCTGATCCACTGGGAAAACCCCATACACACGTGGCAGGATACTGATGCACTGTGAAAACCACATACACACATGGCAGGATCCTGATGCACTGTGAAACCCCATACACACCTGGCAGGATCCTGATACACTGTGAAAACCCCATACACACCTGGCAGGATCCTGATCCACCGTGAAACCCCATACACACCTGTCAAGATCATGATACACTGTGAAAACCCCATTCACATCTGGCAGGATCCTGATACACTGTGAAACACCCATTCACACCTGGAAGGATCCCGATCCACTGTGAAACCCCATTCACATCTGGCAGGATCCTGATCCACTGTGAAAACCGCATACACACCTGGCAGGATACTGATGCACTGTGAAAACCACATACACACATGGCAGGATCCTGATGCACTGTGAAACCCCAAACACACCTGGCAGGATCCTGATGCACTGTGAAAACCCCATAAGCACCTGGCAGGATCCTGATACATCGTGAAAACCCCATACACACCTGGCAAGATCATGATACACTGTGAAAACCCCTTAAACAACTGGCAGGATCCTGATCCATTGTGAAACCCCATACACACCTGGCAGGATCCTGATACACTGTGAAAACCCCATACACACCTGGCAGAATCCTGATGCACTGTGAAAACCCCAAACACACCTGGCAGGATCTTGATGCACTGTGAAACCCCCATACACACCTGGCAGGATCCTGATACATCGTGAAAACCCCATGCACACGTGGCAGGATCCTGATGCACTGTGAAACCCCATGCACACCTGGAAGGATCCTGATCCACTGTGAAAACCCCATAAACAACAGGCAGGTTCCTGATCCACTGTGAATACCCCGTACAAACCTGGCAAGATCCTGATACACAGTGAAACCCCATTCACATCTGGCAGGATCCTGATACACTGTGAAACCCCATGCACAGCTGGCAGGTTCCTGATCCACTGTGAAATCCCCACACACACACCTGGCAGGATCCTGATCCACTGTGAAACCCCGTTCACATTTGGCTGGATCCTGAGACACTGAAACCCCATACACACCTGGCAAGATCATGATACACTGTGAAAACCCATACACACCTGGCAAGATCATGATACACTGTGAACACCCATACACACGTGGCAGGATCCTGATCCACTGTAAAAAGCCCATACACACCTGGCTGGATCCTGATCCACTGTGAAACCCCAAACAAACCTGGCAGGATCCTGATACACTTTGAAACACCCATACACACCTGGCACGTTCCTGATACATAGTGAAAACCCCAAACACACCTGGCAAGATCCTGATACACTGTGAAAACCCCATACACACTTGGCAGGATCCTGATACACTGTGAAAACCCCAGACACACCTGGCAGGATCCTGATACACTGTGAAACTCCCATACACATCTGGCAGGATCCTGATAAACTGTGAAAACCCCATACACACCTGGCAGGATCCTGATCCACTGTGAATACCCCCATGCACACCTGACAGGATCCTGATAAACGATGAAACCCCCATACACACCTGGCAGGATCCTGATAAACTGAGAAACCCCATACACACCTGGCGGGATCCTGATACACAGTGAAACCCCATTCACATCTGGCAGGATCCTGATACACTGTGAAACCCCCATTCACACCTGGCAGGATCCTGATACACTGTGAAACTACATACACACCTGGCAAGATCATGATCCACTGTGAAAACCCCAGACACACCTGGCAGGATCCTGATCCACTGTGAAATCCCCATACACACCTGGCAGGATCCTGATACACTGTGAAAACCCCAGACACATGTGGCAGGATCCTGATGCACTGCGAAAACCCCATACACACCTGGCAGGATCCTGATACACTGTGAAAACCCCAGTCACACCTGGCAAGATCATGATACACTGTGAAAACCCAAACACACCTGGCAAGATCATGATACACTGTGAACACCCATACACATTTGGCAGGATCCTGATCCACTGTAAATACTCCATACACACCTGGCTGGATCCTGATCCACTGTGAAACCCCAAAAACACCTGGCAGTATCCTGATACACTGTGAAGCACCCATACACACCTGGCACGTTCCTGATACATAGTGTAAACCCCAAACATACCTGGCAAGATCCTGATACACTGTGAAAACCCCAACCACACCTGGCAGGATCCTGATGCACTGTGAAAACCCAGACACACGTGGCAGGATCCTGATACACTGTGAAAACCACATACATACCTGGCAGGATCCTGATCCACTGTGAAACCACATACACACCTGGCAAGATCATGATCCACTGTGAAAACCCCAGACACACCTGGCAGGATCCTGATCCACTGTGAAATCCCCATACACATCTGGCAGGATCCTGAGCCTCTGTGAAAACCCCATACACACCTGGCAGGATCCTGATCCACTGGGAAAACCCCATACACACGTGGCAGGGTACTGATGCACTGTGAAACCCCATACACACCTGGCAGGATCCTGATACACTGTGAAAACCCCATACAAACCTGGCAGGATCCTGATCCACTGTGAAAACCCCATACACATCTGGCGGGATCCTGATCCACTGTGAAACCCCACTCACACCTGGCAGGATCCTGATGCACTGTGAAAACCCCATTCACACCTGGCAGATCCTGATACACTGTGAAAACCCCAGACACATGTGGCAGGATCCTGATTCACTGCGAAAACCCCATACACACCTGGCAGATACGGATACACAGTGAAAACCCCATACACACCTGGCAGGATCCTGATACACTGTGAAAACCCCAGACACACCTGGCAGGATCCTGATGCACTGTGAAAACCCCATACACACCTGGCAGGATCCTGACACACTGTGAAACTCCCATACACATCTGGCAGGATCCTGATTCACTGTGAAACACCCGTACACACCTGGCAGGATCCTGATACACTGTGAAACACCCATACACACCTGGCACGTTCCTGCTACATAGTGTAAACCCCATACACACCTGGCAAGATCCTGATACACTGTGAAAACCCCAAACACACGTGGCAGGATCCTGATCCACTGTGAAAACCCCATACATACCTGGCAGGAACTTGATCCACTGTGAAACCACATACACACCTGGCAAGATCATGATACACTGTGAAAACCCAGGCACACCTGGCAGGATCCTGATCCACTGTGAAATCCCCATACACATCTGGCAGGACCCTGAGCCTCTGTGAAAACCCCATACACACCTGGCAGGATCCTGATCCACTGGGATAACCCCATACACACGTGGCAGGATACCGATGCACTGTGAAACCCCATACACACCTGGCAGGATCCTGATACACTGTGAAAACCCCAGACACACCTGGCAGGATCCTGAAGCACTGTGAAAACCCCATACCTACCTGGCAGGATACTGATCCACTGTGAAAACCCCATTTACACCTGGCAGGATCCTGATACACTGTGAAAACCCCAGACACACCTGGCATGATCGTGATACGCTGTGAAACCCCATACGCAACTGGCAGGATCCTGATACACTGTGAAAACCCCATACAAACCTGGCAGGATCCTGATCCACTGTGAAAACCCCATACACATCTGGCGGGATCCTGATCCACTGTGAAACCCCACTCACACCTGGCAGGATCCTGATACACTGTGAAAACCCCAAACTCACCTGGCAGGATCCTGATACACTGTGAAACCCCAGACACATCTGGCAGGATCCTGATGCACTGTGAAAATCCCATACACACCTGGCAGAACCTGATACACTGTGAAAACCCCAGACACATGTGGCAGGATCCTGATTCACTGCGAAAACCCCATACACACCTGGCAGATACGGATACACAGTGAAAACCCCATACACACCTGGCAGGATCCTGATACACTGTGAAAACCCCAGACACACCTGGCAGGATCCTGATGCACTGTGAAAACCCCATACACACCTGGCAGGATCCTGACACACTGTGAAACTCCCATACACATCTGGCAGGATCCTGATTCACTGTGAAACACCCGTACACACCTGGCAGGATCCTGATACACTGTGAAACGCCCATACACACCTGGCACGTTCCTGCTACATAGTGTAAACCCCATACACACCTGGCAAGATCCTGATACACTGTGAAAACCCCAAACACACGTGGCAGGATCCTGATCCACTGTGAAAACCCCATACATACCTGGCAGGAACTTGATCCACTGTGAAACCACATACACACCTGGCAAGATCATGATACACTGTGAAAACCCCAGGCAGACCTGGCAGGATCCTGATCCACTGTGAAATCCCCATACACATCTGGCAGGATCCTGAGCCTCTGTGAAAACCCCATACACACCTGGCAGGATCCTGATCCACTGGGATAACCCCATACACACGTGGCAGGATACTGATGCACTGAGAAACCCCATACACACCTGGCAGGATCCTGATACACTGTGAAAACCCCATACAAACCTGGCAGGATCCTGATCCACTGTGAAAACCCCATACACATCTGGCAGGATCCTGATCCACTGTGAAACCCCACTCACACCTGGCAGGATCCTGATACACTGTGAAAACCCCAAACTCACCTGGCAGGATCCTGATACACTGTGAAACCCCAGACACATCTGGCAGGATCCTGATGCACTGTGAAAACCCCATACACACCTGGCAGATCCTGATACACTGTGAAAACCCCAGACACATGTGGCAGGATCCTGATGCACTGTGAAAACCCCATACACACCTGGCAGATACGGATACACAGTGAAAACCCCATACACACCTGGCAGGATCCTGATACACTGTGAAAACCCCAGACACACCTGGCAGGATCCTGAAGCACTGTGAAAACCCCA
Source organism: Heterodontus francisci (assembly GCF_036365525.1). Taxonomy (NCBI): domain Eukaryota; kingdom Metazoa; phylum Chordata; class Chondrichthyes; order Heterodontiformes; family Heterodontidae; genus Heterodontus; species Heterodontus francisci. The sequence continues at coordinate 10,418,916 of NW_027140250.1, read as the reverse complement.
TACCTACCTGGCAGGATACTGATCCACTGTGAAAACCCCATTTACACCTGGCAGGATCCTGATACACTGTGAAAACCCCAGGCACACCTGGCATGATCGTGATACGCTGTGAAACCCCATACGCACCTGGCAGGATCCTGATGCACTGTGAAAACCCCATACACACCTGGCAGGATCCTGACACACTGTGAAACTCCCATACACATCTGGCAGGATCCTGATTCACTTTGAAACCCCCGTACACACCTGGCAGGGTCCTGATGCACTGTGAAACCCCCATACACACCTGGCAGGATCCTGATAAACTATGAAACCCCCATACACACCTGGCAGGATCCTGATAAACTGTGAAAACCCCATACACACCTGGCAGGATCCTGATCCACTGTGAATACGCCCATACACACCTGGGAGGATCCTGATAAACGATGAAAGCTCCAAACACACCTGGCAGGATCCTGATAAACTGTGAAACCCCTTTACACACCTGGCGTGATCCTGATACACAGTGAAACCCCATTCACATCTGGCAGGATCCTGATACACTGTGAAAACCCCATTCACACCTGGCAGGATCCCGATCCACTGAGAAACCCCATTCACATATGGCAGGATCCTGATCCACTGTGAAAACCCCATACACACCTGGCAGGATCCTGATGCACTGTGAAAACCACATACACACCTGGCAGGATCCTGATACACTGTGAAAACCCCTTAAACACCTTGCAGGATCCGGATCCACTGTGAAACCCCACACACACCTGGCAGGATCCTGATACACTGTGAAAAACCCCAAAAACACCTGGCAGGATCCTGATGCACTGTGAAAACCCCAAACACACCTGGCAGGATCCTGATGCACTGTGAAACATCCATACACACCTAGCAGGATCCGGATACATCGTGAAAACCCCATACACACCTGGCAAGATCATGATACACTATGAAAACCCATACACACCTGGCAAGATCATGATACACAGTGAACACCCTTGCACACGTGGCAGGATCGTGATCCACTGTGAAAACCCCATACACACCCGGCAGGATCCTGATCCACTGTGAAACCCCAAAACAACCTGGCAGGATCCTGATCCACTGTGAAACCCCATACACACCTGGCAGGATCCTGATCCACTATGAAACCCCATACACACCTGGCAGGATCCTGATACACTGTGAAAACCCCATACACACCTGGCAGAATCCTGATGCACTGTGAAAACCCCAAACACACCTGGCAGGATCCTGATGCACTGTGAAACCCCCATAAACACCTGGCAGGATCCTGATATATCGTGAATACCCCATTCACACCTGGCAAGATCATGATACACTGTGAAAACCCATACACACCTGGCAAGATCATGATACACTGTGAACACCCATACACACCTAGCAGGATCCTGATACACTGTGAAAACCCCAGACACACCTGGCATGATCGTGATACGCTGTGAAACCCCATACGCACCTGGCAGGATCCTGATGCACTGTGAAAACCCCATACACACCTGGCAGGATCCTGACACACTGTGAAACTCCCATACACATCTGGCAGGATCCTGATTCACTTTGAAACCCCCGTACACACCTGGCAGGGTCCTGATGCACTGTGAAACCCCCATACACACCTGGCAGGATCCTGATAAACTATGAAATCCCCATACACACCTGGCAGGATCCTGATAAACTATGAAACCCCCATACACACCTGGCAGGATCCTGATAAACTGTGAAAACCCCATACACACCTGGCAGGATCCTGATCCACTGTGAATACCCCCATACACACCTGGGAGGATCCTGATAAATGATGAAAGCTCCAAACACACCTGGCAGGATTCTGATAAACTGTGAAACCCCTTTACACACCTGGCCGGATCCTGATACACAGTGAAACCCCATTCACATCTGGCAGGATCCTGATACACTGTGAAAACCCCATTCACACCTGGCAGGATCCCGATCCACTGAGAAACCCCATTCACATATGGCAGGATCTTGATCCACTGTGAAAACCCATACACACCTGGCAGGATCCTGATGCACTGTGAAAACCACATACACACCTGGCAGGATCCTGATGCACTGTGAAACCCCAAACACACCTGGCAGGATCCTGATACACTGTGAAAACCCCTTAAACACCTTGCAGGATCCTGATCCACTGTGAAACCCCATACACACTTGGCAGGTTCCTGATACACTGTGAAAAACCCCCAAAACACCTGGCAGGATCCTGATGCACTGTGAAAACCCCAAACACACCTGGCAGGATCCTGATGCACTGTGAAACACCCATACACACCTAGCAGGATCCGGATACATCGTGAAAACCCCATACAGACCTGGCAAGATCATGATGCACTGTGAAAACCCATACACACCTGGCAAGATCATGATACACTGTGAACACCCATACACACGTGGCAGGATCGTGATCCACTGTGAAAACCCCATACACACCCGGCAGGATCCTGATCCACTGTGAAACCCCAAAAACACCTGGCAGGATCCTGATACACTTTGAAACACCCATACACACCTGGCACGTTCCTGATACATAGTGAAAACCCCAAACACACCTGGCAAGATCCTGATACACTGTGAAAACCCCATACACACCTGGCAGGATCCTGATACACTGTGAAAACCCCAGACACACCTGGCAGGATCCTGATACATTGTGAAACTCCCATACACATCTGGCAGGATCCTGATAAACTGTGAAAACCCCATACACACCTGGCAGGATCCTGATCCACTGTGAATACCCCCATGCACACCTGACAGGATCCTGATAAACGATGAAACCCCCATACACACCTGGCAGGATCCTGATAAACTGAGAAACCCCATACACACCTGGCGGGATCCTGATACACTGTGAAATCCCCATTCACACCTGGCAGGATCCCGATCCACTGAGAAAGCGCATTCACATCTGGCAGGATCCTGATCCACTGGGAAAACCCCATACACACGTGGAAGGATACTGATGCACTGTGAAACCCCATACACACCTGGCAGGATCCTGATACACTGTGAAAACCCCATACACACCTGGCAGGATCCTGATCCAATGTGAAACCCCATACACACCTGGCAGGATCCTGATGCACTGTGAAAACCCCATACACACCTGGCAGATCCTGATACACTGTGAAAACCCCAGACACATGTGGCAGGATCCTGATTCACTGCGAAAACCCCATACACACCTGGCAGATACGGATACACAGTGAAAACCCCATACACACCTGGCAGGATCCTGATACACTGTGAAAACCCCAGACACACCTGGCAGGATCCTGATGCACTGTGAAAACCCCATACACACCTGGCAGGATCCTGACACACTGTGAAACTCCCATACACATCTGGCAGGATCCTGATTCACTGTGAAACACCCGTACACACCTGGCAGGATCCTGATACACTGTGAAACACCCATACACACCTGGCACGTTCCTGCTACATAGTGTAAACCCCATACACACCTGGCAAGATCCTGATACACTGTGAAAACCCCAAACACACGTGGCAGGATCCTGATCCACTGTGAAAACCCCATACATACCTGGCAGGAACTTGATCCACTGTGAAACCACATACACACCTGGCAAGATCATGATACACTGTGAAAACCCAGGCACACCTGGCAGGATCCTGATCCACTGTGAAATCCCCATACACATCTGGCAGGACCCTGAGCCTCTGTGAAAACCCCATACACACCTGGCAGGATCCTGATCCACTGGGATAACCCCATACACACGTGGCAGGATACCGATGCACTGTGAAACCCCATACACACCTGGCAGGATCCTGATACACTGTGAAAACCCCAGACACACCTGGCAGGATCCTGAAGCACTGTGAAAACCCCATACCTACCTGGCAGGATACTGATCCACTGTGAAAACCCCATTTACACCTGGCAGGATCCTGATACACTGTGAAAACCCCAGACACACCTGGCATGATCGTGATACGCTGTGAAACCCCATACGCAACTGGCAGGATCCTGATACACTGTGAAAACCCCATACAAACCTGGCAGGATCCTGATCCACTGTGAAAACCCCATACACATCTGGCGGGATCCTGATCCACTGTGAAACCCCACTCACACCTGGCAGGATCCTGATACACTGTGAAAACCCCAAACTCACCTGGCAGGATCCTGATACACTGTGAAACCCCAGACACATCTGGCAGGATCCTGATGCACTGTGAAAATCCCATACACACCTGGCAGAACCTGATACACTGTGAAAACCCCAGACACATGTGGCAGGATCCTGATTCACTGCGAAAACCCCATACACACCTGGCAGATACGGATACACAGTGAAAACCCCATACACACCTGGCAGGATCCTGATACACTGTGAAAACCCCAGACACACCTGGCAGGATCCTGATGCACTGTGAAAACCCCATACACACCTGGCAGGATCCTGACACACTGTGAAACTCCCATACACATCTGGCAGGATCCTGATTCACTGTGAAACACCCGTACACACCTGGCAGGATCCTGATACACTGTGAAACGCCCATACACACCTGGCACGTTCCTGCTACATAGTGTAAACCCCATACACACCTGGCAAGATCCTGATACACTGTGAAAACCCCAAACACACGTGGCAGGATCCTGATCCACTGTGAAAACCCCATACATACCTGGCAGGAACTTGATCCACTGTGAAACCACATACACACCTGGCAAGATCATGATACACTGTGAAAACCCCAGGCAGACCTGGCAGGATCCTGATCCACTGTGAAATCCCCATACACATCTGGCAGGATCCTGAGCCTCTGTGAAAACCCCATACACACCTGGCAGGATCCTGATCCACTGGGATAACCCCATACACACGTGGCAGGATACTGATGCACTGAGAAACCCCATACACACCTGGCAGGATCCTGATACACTGTGAAAACCCCATACAAACCTGGCAGGATCCTGATCCACTGTGAAAACCCCATACACATCTGGCAGGATCCTGATCCACTGTGAAACCCCACTCACACCTGGCAGGATCCTGATACACTGTGAAAACCCCAAACTCACCTGGCAGGATCCTGATACACTGTGAAACCCCAGACACATCTGGCAGGATCCTGATGCACTGTGAAAACCCCATACACACCTGGCAGATCCTGATACACTGTGAAAACCCCAGACACATGTGGCAGGATCCTGATGCACTGTGAAAACCCCATACACACCTGGCAGATACGGATACACAGTGAAAACCCCATACACACCTGGCAGGATCCTGATACACTGTGAAAACCCCAGACACACCTGGCAGGATCCTGAAGCACTGTGAAAACCCCATACCTACCTGGCAGGATACTGATCCACTGTGAAAACCCCATTTACACCTGGCAGGATCCTGATACACTGTGAAAACCCCAGGCACACCTGGCATGATCGTGATACGCTGTGAAACCCCATACGCACCTGGCAGGATCCTGATGCACTGTGAAAACCCCATACACACCTGGCAGGATCCTGACACACTGTGAAACTCCCATACACATCTGGCAGGATCCTGATTCACTTTGAAACCCCCGTACACACCTGGCAGGGTCCTGATGCACTGTGAAACCCCCATACACACCTGGCAGGATCCTGATAAACTATGAAACCCCCATACACACCTGGCAGGATCCTGATAAACTGTGAAAACCCCATACACACCTGGCAGGATCCTGATCCACTGTGAATACGCCCATACACACCTGGGAGGATCCTGATAAACGATGAAAGCTCCAAACACACCTGGCAGGATCCTGATAAACTGTGAAACCCCTTTACACACCTGGCGTGATCCTGATACACAGTGAAACCCCATTCACATCTGGCAGGATCCTGATACACTGTGAAAACCCCATTCACACCTGGCAGGATCCCGATCCACTGAGAAACCCCATTCACATATGGCAGGATCCTGATCCACTGTGAAAACCCCATACACACCTGGCAGGATCCTGATGCACTGTGAAAACCACATACACACCTGGCAGGATCCTGATACACTGTGAAAACCCCTTAAACACCTTGCAGGATCCGGATCCACTGTGAAACCCCACACACACCTGGCAGGATCCTGATACACTGTGAAAAACCCCAAAAACACCTGGCAGGATCCTGATGCACTGTGAAAACCCCAAACACACCTGGCAGGATCCTGATGCACTGTGAAACATCCATACACACCTAGCAGGATCCGGATACATCGTGAAAACCCCATACACACCTGGCAAGATCATGATACACTATGAAAACCCATACACACCTGGCAAGATCATGATACACAGTGAACACCCTTGCACACGTGGCAGGATCGTGATCCACTGTGAAAACCCCATACACACCCGGCAGGATCCTGATCCACTGTGAAACCCCAAAACAACCTGGCAGGATCCTGATCCACTGTGAAACCCCATACACACCTGGCAGGATCCTGATCCACTATGAAACCCCATACACACCTGGCAGGATCCTGATACACTGTGAAAACCCCATACACACCTGGCAGAATCCTGATGCACTGTGAAAACCCCAAACACACCTGGCAGGATCCTGATGCACTGTGAAACCCCCATAAACACCTGGCAGGATCCTGATATATCGTGAATACCCCATTCACACCTGGCAAGATCATGATACACTGTGAAAACCCATACACACCTGGCAAGATCATGATACACTGTGAACACCCATACACACCTAGCAGGATCCTGATACACTGTGAAAACCCCAGACACACCTGGCATGATCGTGATACGCTGTGAAACCCCATACGCACCTGGCAGGATCCTGATGCACTGTGAAAACCCCATACACACCTGGCAGGATCCTGACACACTGTGAAACTCCCATACACATCTGGCAGGATCCTGATTCACTTTGAAACCCCCGTACACACCTGGCAGGGTCCTGATGCACTGTGAAACCCCCATACACACCTGGCAGGATCCTGATAAACTATGAAATCCCCATACACACCTGGCAGGATCCTGATAAACTATGAAACCCCCATACACACCTGGCAGGATCCTGATAAACTGTGAAAACCCCATACACACCTGGCAGGATCCTGATCCACTGTGAATACCCCCATACACACCTGGGAGGATCCTGATAAACGATGAAAGCTCCAAACACACCTGGCAGGATTCTGATAAACTGTGAAACCCCTTTACACACCTGGCCGGATCCTGATACACAGTGAAACCCCATTCACATCTGGCAGGATCCTGATACACTGTGAAAACCCCATTCACACCTGGCAGGATCCCGATCCACTGAGAAACCCCATTCACATATGGCAGGATCTTGATCCACTGTGAAAACCCATACACACCTGGCAGGATCCCGATGCACTGTGAAAACCACATACACACCTGGCAGGATCCTGATGCACTGTGAAACCCCAAACACACCTGGCAGGATCCTGATACACTGTGAAAACCCCTTAAACACCTTGCAGGATCCTGATCCACTGTGAAACCCCATACACACTTGGCAGGTTCCTGATACACTGTGAAAAACCCCCAAAACACCTGGCAGGATCCTGATGCACTGTGAAAACCCCAAACACACCTGGCAGGATCCTGATGCACTGTGAAACACCCATACACACCTAGCAGGATCCGGATACATCGTGAAAACCCCATACAGACCTGGCAAGATCATGATGCACTGTGAAAACCCATACACACCTGGCAAGATCATGATACACTGTGAACACCCATACACACGTGGCAGGATCGTGATCCACTGTGAAAACCCCATACACACCCGGCAGGATCCTGATCCACTGTGAAACCCCAAAAACACCTGGCAGGATCCTGATACACTTTGAAACACCCATACACACCTGGCACGTTCCTGATACATAGTGAAAACCCCAAACACACCTGGCAAGATCCTGATACACTGTGAAAACCCCATACACACCTGGCAGGATCCTGATACACTGTGAAAACCCCAGACACACCTGGCAGGATCCTGATACATTGTGAAACTCCCATACACATCTGGCAGGATCCTGATAAACTGTGAAAACCCCATACACACCTGGCAGGATCCTGATCCACTGTGAATACCCCCATGCACACCTGACAGGATCCTGATAAACGATGAAACCCCCATACACACCTGGCAGGATCCTGATAAACTGAGAAACCCCATACACACCTGGCGGGATCCTGATACACTGTGAAACCCCCATTCACACCTGGCAGGATCCCGATCCACTGAGAAAGCGCATTCACATCTGGCAGGATCCTGATCCACTGGGAAAACCCCATACACACGTGGAAGGATACTGATGCACTGTGAAACCCCATACACACCTGGCAGGATCCTGATACACTGTGAAAACCCCATACACACCTGGCAGGATCCTGATCCAATGTGAAACCCCATACACACCTGTCAAGATCATGATACACTGTGAAAACCCCATTCACATCTGGCAGGATCCTGATACACTGTGAAACACCCATTCACACCTGTAAGGATCCCGATGCACTGTGAAACCCCATTCACATCTGGCAGGATCCTGATCCACTGTGAAAACCCCATAAGCACCTGGCAGGATCCTGATACATCGTGAAAACCCCATACACACCTGGCAAGATTATGATACACTGCGAAAACCCATACACACGTGGCAAGATTCTGATGCACAGTGAACACCCTGACACACGTGGCAGGATCCTGATCCACTGTGAAAAACCCATGCACACCTGGCAGGATCCTAATCCACTGTGAAACCAGAAAAACACCTGGCAGGATCCTGATACACTGTGAAAACCCCAAACACACCTGGCAGGATCCTGATGCACTGTGAAACCCATACACACGTGGCAGGATCCTGATACACTGTGAAACTCCCATACACATCTGGCAGGATCCTGATTCACTGTGAAACCCCCATACACACCTGGCAGGATCCTGATGCACTGTGAAACCCCCATACACACCTGGCAGTATCCTGATAAACTATGAAACTCCCATACACACCTGGCAGGATCCTGATTAACTGTGAAAACCCCATACACACCTGGCAGGATCCTGATAAACTGTGAAACACCAAACACACCTGGCGGGATCCTGATACACAGTGAAATCCCATTCACATCTGGCAGGATCCTGATCCACTGTAAAAACCCCATACACACCTGGCAGGATCCTGATGCAATGCGAAAACCACATACACACCTGGCAGGATCCTGATGCACTGTGAAACCCCAAACACAGCTGGCAGGATCCTTATACACTGTGAAAACCCCTTAAACACCTGGCAGGATCCTGATTCATTGTGAAACCCCACACACACCTGGCAGGATCCTGATACAATGTGAAAACCCCTTACACACCTGGCAGAATCCTGATGCACTGTGAAAACCCCAAACACACCTGGCAGGATCCTGATGCACTGTGAAACCCCCATACACACCTGGCAGGATCCTGATACATCGTGAAAACCCCATACACACGTGGCAGGATCCTGATGCACTGTGAAACCCCATACACACCTGGCAGGATCCTGATTTGCTGTGAAAACCCCATACACACCTGGCAGGATCCTGATCCACTGTGAAACCCCATACACACCTGGCAAGATCATGACACACTGTGAAAACCCCATGCACACCTGGCAGGATCCTGATCCACTGTGAAATCCTCATACACATCTGGCAGGATCCTGAGCCACTGTGAAAACCCCATACACACCTGGCAGGATCCTGATCCACTGGGAAAACCCCATACACACGTGGCAGGATACTGATGCACTGTGAAGCCCCATACACACCTGGCAGGATCCTGATACACTGTGAAAACCCCATACACACCTGGCAGGATCCTGATCCACCGTGAAACCCCATACACACCTGTCAAGATCATGATACACTGTGAAAACCCCATTCACATCTGGCAGGATCCTGATACACTGTGAAACACCCATTCACACCTGGAAGGATCCCGATCCACTGTGAAACCCCATTCACATCTGGCAGGATCCTGATCCACTGTGAAAACCCCATACACACCTGGCAGGATACTGATGCACTGTGAAAACCACATAAACACATGGCAGGATCCTGATGCACTGTGAAACCCCAAACACACCTGGCAGGATCCTGATGCACTGTGAAATCCCCATAAGCACCTGGCAGGATCCTGATACATCGTGAAAACCCCATACACACCTGGCAAGATCATGATACACTGTGAAAACCCCTTAAACAACTGGCAGGATCCTGATCCATTGTGAAACCTCATACACACCTGGCAGGATACTGATGCACTGTGAAAACCACATAAACACATGGCAGGATCCTGATGCACTGTGAAACCCCAAACACACCTGGCAGGATCCTGATGCACTGTGAAATCCCCATAAGCACCTGGCAGGATCCTGATCCATTGTGAAACCCCACACACACCTGGCAGGATCCTGATACACTGTGAAAACCCCGTACACACCTGGCAGAATCCTGATGCACTGTGAAAACCCCAAACACACCTGGCAGGATCCTGATGCACTGTGAAACTCCCATACACACCTGGCAGGATCCTGATACATCGTGAAAACCCCATACACACGTGGCAGGATCCTGATGCACTGTGAAACACCATACACACCTGGCAGGATCCTGATAAACAGTGAAAACCCCATACACACCTGGCAGGATCCTGATCCACTGTGAAACCCCATACACACCTGGCAAGATCATGACACACTGTGAAAACCCCATGCACACCTGGCAGGATCCTGATCCACTGTGAAATCCCCATACACATCTGGCAGGATCCTGAGCCACTGTGAAAACCCCATACACACCTGGCAGGATCCTGATCCACTGGGAAAACCCCATACACACGTGGCAGGATACTGATGCACTGTGAAACCCCATACACACCTGGCAGGATACTGATTAACTGTGAAAACCCCATACACACCTGGCAGGATCCTGATAAACTGTGAAACACCAAACACACCTGGCGGGATCCTGATACACAGTGAAATCCCATTCACATCTGGCAGGATCCTGATCCACTGTAAAAACCCCATACACACCTGGCAGGATCCTGATGCAATGCGAAAACCACATACACACCTGGCAGGATCCTGATGCACTGTGAAACCCCAAACACACCTGGCAGGATCCTGATACACTGTGAAAACCCCTTAAACACCTGGCAGGATCCTGATTCATTGTGAAACCCCACACACACCTGGCAGGATCCTGATACAATGTGAAAACCCCTTACACACCTGGCAGAATCCTGATGCACTGTGAAAACCCCAAACACACCTGGCAGGATCCTGATGCACTGTGAAACCCCCATACACACCTGGCAGGATCCTGATACATCGTGAAAACCCCATACACACGTGGCAGGATCCTGATGCACTGTGAAACCCCATACACACCTGGCAGGATCCTGATAAACTGTGAAAACCCCATACACACCTGGCAGGATCCTGATCCACTGTGAAACCCCATACACACCTGGCAAGATCATGACACACTGTGAAAACCCCATGCACACCTGGCAGGATCCTGATCCACTGTGAAATCCTCATACACATCTGGCAGGATCCTGAGCCACTGTGAAAACCCCATACACACCTGGCAGGATCCTGATCCACTGGGAAAACCCCATACACACGTGGCAGGATACTGATGCACTGTGAAGCCCCATACACACCTGGCAGGATCCTGATACACTGTGAAAACCCCATACACACCTGGCAGGATCCTGATCCAACGTGAAACCCCATACACACCTGTCAAGATCATGATACACTGTGAAACCCCATTCACATCTGGCAGGATCCTGATACACTGTGAAAACCCCATTCACACCTGGCAGGATCCCGATCCACTGTGAAACCCCATTCACATCTGGCAGGATCCTGATCCACTGTGAAAACCCCATACACACCTGGCAGGATACTGATGCACTGTGAAAACCACATAAACACATGGCAGGATCCTGATGCACTGTGAAACCCCAAACACACCTGGCAGGATCCTGATGCACTGTGAAAACCCCATAAGCACCTGGCAGGATCCTGATACATCGTGAAAACCCCATACACACCTGGCAAGATCATGATACACTGTGATAAACCCCTTAAACAACTGGCAGGATCCTGATCCATTGTGAAACCTCATACACACCTGGCAGGATCCTGATACACTGTGAAAACCCCTTAAACACCTGGCAGGATCCTGATACATTGTGAAACCCCACACACACCTGGCAGGATCCTGATACACTGTGAAAACCCCGTACACACCTGGCAGAATCCTGATGCACTGTGAAAACCCCAAACACACCTGGCAGGATCCTGATGCACTGTGAAACCCCCATACACATGTGGCAGGATCCTGATACATCGTGAAAACCCCATACACACGTGGCAGGATCCTGATGCACTGTGAAACACCATACACACCTGGCAGGATCCTGATAAACAGTGAAAACCCCATACACACCTGGCAGGATCCTGATCCACTGTGAAACCCCATACACACCTGGCAAGATCGTGACACACTGTGAAAACCCCATGCACACCTGGCAGGATCCTGATCCACTGTGAAATCCCCATACACATCTGGCAGGATCCTGAGCCACTGTGAAAACCCCATACACACCTGGCAGGATCCTGATCCACTGGGAAAACCCCATACACACGTGGCAGGATACTGATGCACTGTGAAACCCCATACACATGTGGCAGGATCCTGATACATCGTGAAAACCCCATACACACGTGGCAGGATCCTGATGCACTGTGAAACACCATACACACCTGGCAGGATCCTGATAAACAGTGAAAACCCCATACACACCTGGCAGGATCCTGATCCACTGTGAAACCCCATACACACCTGGCAAGATCGTGACACACTGTGAAAACCCCATGCACACCTGGCAGGATCCTGATCCACTGTGAAATCCCCATACACATCTGGCAGGATCCTGAGCCACTGTGAAAACCCCATACACACCTGGCAGGATCCTGATCCACTGGGAAAACCCCATACACACGTGGCAGGATACTGATGCACTGTGAAACCCCATACACACCTGGCAGGATCCTGATACACTGTGAAAACCCCATACACACCTGGCAGGATCCTGATCCACCGTGAAACCCCATACACACCTGTCAAGATCATGATACACTGTGAAAACCCCATTCACATCTGGCAGGATCCTGATACACTGTGAAACACCCATTCACATCTGGAAGGATCCCGATCCACTGTGAAACCCCATTCACATCTGGCAGGATCCTGATCCACTGTGAAAACCCCATACACACCTGGCAGGATACTGATGCACTGTGAAAACCACATACACACATGGCAGGATCCTGATGCACTGTGAAACCCCAAACACACCTTTCAGGATCCTGATGCACTGTGAAAACCCCATAAGCACCTTGCAGGATCCTGATACATCGTGAAAACCCCATACACACCTGGCAAGATCATGATACACTGTGAAAACCCCTTAAACAACTGGCAGGATCCTGATCCATTGTGAAACCCCATACACACCTGGCAGGATCCTGATACACTGTGAAAACCCCATACACACCTGGCAGAATCCTGATGCACTGTGAAAACCCCAAACACACCTGGCAGGATCCTGATGCACTGTGAAACCCCCATACACACCTGGCAGGATCCTGATACATCGTGAAAACCCCATGCACACCTGGCAAGATCATGATACACTGTGAAAACCCATACACACCTGGCAAGATCATGATACACTGTGAACACCCAGACACACGTGGCAGGATCCTGATCCACTGTGAAAACCCCATACACACTTGGCAGGATCCTGATCCACTGTGAAACCCCAAATACACCTGGCAGGATCCTGATACACTGTGAAACCCCCAAACACACCTGGCACGTTCCTGATACATAGTGAAAACCCCAAACACACCTGGCAAGATCCTGATACACTGTGAAAACCCCAAACACACCTGGCAGGATCCTGATGCACTGTGAAAACCCATACACACGTGGCAGGATCCTGATCCACTGTGAAAACCCCATACACACCTGGCAGCATCCTGATCCACCGTGAAACCCCATACACACCTGGCAAGATCATGATACACTGTGAAAACCCCATACACACCTGGCAGGATCCTGATCCACTGTGAAATCCCCTTACACACCTGGCAGGATTCTGATCCACTATGAAAACCCCATACACACCTGGCAGGATCCTGATCCACTGTGAAAACCCCATACACACGTGGCAGGATCCTGATGCACTGTGAAACCCCATGCACACCTGGAAGGATCCTGATCCACTGTGAAAACCCCATAAACAACAGGCAGGTTCCTGATCCACTGTGAATACCCCGTCCACCCTGGCAAGATCCTGATACACAGTGAAACCCCATTCACATCTGGTAGGATCCTGATACACTGTGAAACCCCATGCACACCTGGCAGGTTCCTGATCCACTGTGAAATCCCCACACACACACCTGGCAGGATCCTGATCCACTGTGAAACCCCGTTCACATTTGGCTGGATCCTGAGACACTGAAACTCCATACACACCTGGCAAGATCATGATACACTGTGAAAACCCATACACACCTGGCAAGATCATGATACACTGTGAACACCCATACACACGTGGCAGGATCCTGATCCACTGAAAAAGCCCATACACACCTGGCTGGATCCTGATCCACTGTGAAACCCCAAACACACCTGGCAGGAACCTCATACACTTTGAAACACCCATACACACCTGGCACGTTCCTGATACATCGTGAAAACCCCATGCACACCTGGCAAGATCATGATACACTGTGAAAACCCATACACACCTGGCAAGATCATGATACACTGTGAACACCCAGACACACGTCGCAGGATCCTGATCCACTGTGAAAACCCCATACACACTTGGCAGGATCCTGATCCACTGTGAAACCCCAAATACACCTGGCAGGATCCTGATACACTGTGAAACCCCCAAACACACCTGGCACGTTCCTGATACATAGTGAAAACCCCAAACACACCTGGCAAGATCCTGATACACTGTGAAAACCCCAAACACACCTGGCAGGATCCTGATGCACTGTGAAAACCCATACACACGTGGCAGGATCCTGATCCACTGTGAAAACCCCATACACACCTGGCAGCATCCTGATCCACCGTGAAACCCCATACACACCTGGCAAGATCATGATACACTTTGAAAACCCCATACACAACTGGCAGGATCCTGATCCACTGTGAAATCCCCTTACACACCTGGCAGGATTCTGATCCACTGTGAAAACCCCATACACACCTGGCAGGATCCTGATCCACTGTGAAAACCCCATACACACGTGGCAGGATCCTGATGCACTGTGAAGACCCCATGCACACCTGGAAGGATCCTGATCCACTGTGAAAACCCCATAAACAACAGGCAGGTTCCTGATCCACTGTGAATACCCCGTACAAACCTGGCAAGATCCTGATACACAGTGAAACCCCATTCACATCTGGTAGGATCCTGATACACTGTGAAACCCCATGCACACCTGGCAGGTTCCTGATCCACTGTGAAATCCCCACACACACACCTGGCAGGATCCTGATCCACTGTGAAACCCCGTTCACATTTGGCTGGATCCTGAGACACTGAAACTCCATACACACCTGGCAAGATCATGATACACTGTGAAAACCCATACACACCTGGCAAGATCATGATACACTGTGAACACCCATACACACGTGGCAGGATCCTGATCCACTGAAAAAGCCCATACACACCTGGCTGGATCCTGATCCACTGTGAAACCCCAAACACACCTGGCAGGAACCTCATACACTTTGAAACACCCATACACACCTGGCACGTTCCTGATACATAGTGGAAACCCCAAACACACCTGGCAAGATCCTGATACACTGTGAAAACCCCATACACACCTGGCAGGATCCTGATACACTGTGAAAACCCCAGACACACCTGGCAGGATCCTGATACACTGTGAAACTTCCATACACATCTGGCAGGATCCTGATAAACTGTGAAAACCCCATACACACCTGGCAGGATCCTGATCCACTGTGAATACCCCCATACACACCTGGCAGGATCCTGATAAACTGAGAAACCCCATACACACCTGGCGGGATCCTGATACACAGTGAAACCCCATTCACATCTGGCAGGATCCTGATACACTGTGAAACCCCCATTCACACCTGGCAGGATCCCGATCCACTGAGAAAGCGCATTCACATCTGGCAGGATCCAGATCCACTGTGAAAACCCCATACACACCTGGCAGGATCCTGATGCACTGTGAAAACCACATACACACCTGGCAAGATCCTGATGCACTGTGAAACCCCAAACACACCTTGCAGGATCCTGATACACTGTGAAAACCCCTTAAACACCTGGCAGGATCCTGATCCACTGTGAAACCCCATACACACCTGGCAGGATCCTGATACACTGTGAAAACCCCATACACACCTGGCAGAATCCTGATGCACTGTGAAAACCCCAAACACACCTGGCAGGATCCTGATGCACTGTGAATCCCCCATACACACCTGGCAGGATCCTGATACATCGTGAAAACCCCATTCACACCTGGCAAGATCATGATACACTGTGAAAACCCATACACACCTGGCAAGATCATGATACACTGTGAACACCCATACACATGTGGCAGGATGCTGATCCACTGTGAAAACCCCATATACACCTGGCAGGATCCTGATCCACTGTGAAACCCCAAATACACCTGGCAGGATCCTGATACACTGTGAAACCCCCAAACACACCTGGCACGTTCCTGATACATCGTGAAACCCCCAAACACACCTGGCAAGATCATGATACACTGTGAAACCCCCATACGCACCTGGCAGGATCCTGATCCACCGTGAAACCCCATACACACCTGGCAAGATCATGATACACTGTGAAAACCCCATACACACCTGGCAGGATCCTGATCCACTGTGAAATCCCCTTACACACCTGGCAGGATTCTGATCCACCGTGAAAACCCCATACACACCTGGCAGGATCCTGATCCACTGTGAAAACCCCATACACACGTGGCAGGATCCTGATGCACTGTGAATACCCCATGCACACCTGGAAGGATCCTGATCCACTGTGAAAACCCCATAAACAACAGGCAGGATCCTGATCCACTGTGAATACCCCGTACAAACCTGGCAAGATCCTGATACACAGTGAAACCCCATTCACATCTGGCAGGATCCTGATACACTGTGAAACCCCATGCACACCTGGCAGGTTCCTGATCCACTGTGAAATCCCCACACACACACCTGGCAGGATCCTGATCCACTGTGAAACCCCGTTCACATTTGGCTGGATCCTGAGACACTGAAACTCCATACACACCTGGCAAGATCATGATACACTGTGAAAACCCATACACACCTGGCAAGATCATGATACACTGTGAACACCCATACACACGTGGCAGGATCCTGATCCACTGAAAAAATCCCATACACACCTGGCTGGATCCTGATCCACTGTGAAACCCCAAACACACCTGGCAGGATCCTGATACACTTTGAAACACCCATACACACCTGGCACGTTCCTGATACATAGTGAAAACCCCAAACACACCTGGCAAGATCCTGATACACTGTGAAAACCCCATACACACCTGGCAGGATCCTGATACACTGTGAAAACCCCAGACACACCTGGCAGGATCCTGATACACTGTGAAACTCCCATACACATCTGGCAGGATCCTGATAAACTGTGAAAACCCCATACACACCTGGCAGGATCCTGATCCACTGTGAATACCCCCATGCACACCTGACAGGATCCTGATAAACGATGAAACCCCCATACACACCTGGCAGGATCCTGATAAACTGAGAAACCCCATACACACCTGGCGGGATCCTGATACACAGTGAAACCCCATTCACATCTGGCAGGATCCTGATACACTGTGAAACCCCCATTCACACCTGGCAGGATCCCGATCCACTGAGAAAGCGCATTCACATCTGGCAGGATCCTGATCCACCGTGAAACCCCATACACACCTGGCAAGATCATGATACACTGTGAAAACCCCATACACACCTGGCAGGATCCTGATCCACTGTGAAATCCCCTTACACACCTGGCAGGATTCTGATCCACTGTGAAAACCCCATACACACCTGGCAGGATCCTGATCCACTGTGAAAACCCCATACACACGTGGCAGGATCCTGATGCACTGTGAAACCCCATGCACACCTGGAAGGATCCTGATCCACTGTGAAAACCCCATAAACAACAGGCAGGTTCCTGATCCACTGTGAATACCCCGTACAAACCTGGCAAGATCCTGATACAAAGTGAAACCCCATTCACATCTGGCAGGATCCTGATACACTGTGAAAACCCCAAACACACCTGGCAGGATCCTGATGCACTGTGAAAACCCATACACACGTGGCAGGATCCTGATCCACTGTGAAAACCCCATACACACCTGGCAGCATCCTGATCCACCGTGAAACCCCATACACACCTGGCAAGATCATGATACACTGTGAAAACCCCATACACACCTGGCAGGATCCTGATCCACTGTGAAATCCCCTTACACACCTGGCAGGATTCTGATCCACTGTGAAAACCCCATACACACCTGGCAGGATCCTGATCCACTGTGAAAACCCCATACACACGTGGCAGGATCCTGATGCACTGTGAAACCCCATGCACACCTGGAAGGATCCTGATCCACTGTGAAAACCCCATAAACAACAGGCAGGTTCCTGATCCACTGTGAATACCCCGTCCACCCTGGCAAGATCCTGATACACAGTGAAACCCCATTCACATCTGGTAGGATCCTGATACACTGTGAAACCCCATGCACACCTGGCAGGTTCCTGATCCACTGTGAAATCCCCACACACACACCTGGCAGGATCCTGATCCACTGTGAAACCCCGTTCACATTTGGCTGGATCCTGAGACACTGAAACTCCATACACACCTGGCAAGATCATGATACACTGTGAAAACCCATACACACCTGGCAAGATCATGATACACTGTGAACACCCATACACACGTGGCAGGATCCTGATCCACTGAAAAAGCCCATACACACCTGGCTGGATCCTGATCCACTGTGAAACCCCAAACACACCTGGCAGGAACCTCATACACTTTGAAACACCCATACACACCTGGCACGTTCCTGATACATCGTGAAAACCCCATGCACACCTGGCAAGATCATGATACACTGTGAAAACCCATACACACCTGGCAAGATCATGATACACTGTGAACACCCAGACACACGTGGCAGGATCCTGATCCACTGTGAAAACCCCATACACACTTGGCAGGATCCTGATCCACTGTGAAACCCCAAATACACCTGGCAGGATCCTGATACACTGTGAAACCCCCAAACACACCTGGCACGTTCCTGATACATAGTGAAAACCCCAAACACACCTGGCAAGATCCTGATACACTGTGAAAACCCCAAACACACCTGGCAGGATCCTGATGCACTGTGAAAACCCATACACACGTGGCAGGATCCTGATCCACTGTGAAAACCCCATACACACCTGGCAGCATCCTGATCCACCGTGAAACCCCATACACACCTGGCAAGATCATGATACACTTTGAAAACCCCATACACAACTGGCAGGATCCTGATCCACTGTGAAATCCCCTTACACACCTGGCAGGATTCTGATCCACTGTGAAAACCCCATACACACCTGGCAGGATCCTGATCCACTGCGAAAACCCCATACACACGTGGCAGGATCCTGATGCACTGTGAAGACCCCATGCACACCTGGAAGGATCCTGATCCACTGTGAAAACCCCATAAACAACAGGCAGGTTCCTGATCCACTGTGAATACCCCGTACAAACCTGGCAAGATCCTGATACACAGTGAAACCCCATTCACATCTGGTAGGATCCTGATACACTGTGAAACCCCATGCACACCTGGCAGGTTCCTGATCCACTGTGAAATCCCCACACACACACCTGGCAGGATCCTGATCCACTGTGAAACCCCGTTCACATTTGGCTGGATCCTGAGACACTGAAACTCCATACACACCTGGCAAGATCATGATACACTGTGAAAACCCATACACACCTGGCAAGATCATGATACACTGTGAACACCCATACACACGTGGCAGGATCCTGATCCACTGAAAAAGCCCATACACACCTGGCTGGATCCTGATCCACTGTGAAACCCCAAACACACCTGGCAGGAACCTCATACACTTTGAAACACCCATACACACCTGGCACGTTCCTGATACATAGTGGAAACCCCAAACACACCTGGCAAGATCCTGATACACTGTGAAAACCCCATACACACCTGGCAGGATCCTGATACACTGTGAAAACCCCAGACACACCTGGCAGGATCCTGATACACTGTGAAACTTCCATACACATCTGGCAGGATCCTGATAAACTGTGAAAACCCCATACACACCTGGCAGGATCCTGATCCACTGTGAATACCCCCATACACACCTGGCAGGATCCTGATAAACTGAGAAACCCCATACACACCTGGCGGGATCCTGATACACAGTGAAACCCCATTCACATCTGGCAGGATCCTGATACACTGTGAAACCCCCATTCACACCTGGCAGGATCCCGATCCACTGAGAAAGCGCATTCACATCTGGCAGGATCCAGATCCACTGTGAAAACCCCATACACACCTGGCAGGATCCTGATGCACTGTGAAAACCACATACACATCTGGCAAGATCCTGATGCACTGTGAAACCCCAAACACACCTTGCAGGATCCTGATACACTGTGAAAACCCCTTAAACACCTGGCAGGATCCTGATCCACTGTGAAACCCCATACACACCTGGCAGGATCCTGATACACTGTGAAAACCCCATACACACCTGGCAGAATCCTGATGCACTGTGAAAACCCCAAACACACCTGGCAGGATCCTGATGCACTGTGAATCCCCCATACACACCTGGCAGGATCCTGATACATCGTGAAAACCCCATTCACACCTGGCAAGATCATGATACACTGTGAAAACCCATACACACCTGGCAAGATCATGATACACTGTGAACACCCATACACATGTGGCAGGATGCTGATCCACTGTGAAAACCCCATATACACCTGGCAGGATCCTGATCCACTGTGAAACCCCAAATACACCTGGCAGGATCCTGATACACTGTGAAACCCCCAAACACACCTGGCACGTTCCTGATACATAGTGAAACCCCCAAACACACCTGGCAAGATCATGATACACTGTGAAACCCCCATACGCACCTGGCAGGATCCTGATCCACCGTGAAACCCCATACACACCTGGCAAGATCATGATACACTGTGAAAACCCCATACACACCTGGCAGGATCCTGATCCACTGTGAAATCCCCTTACACACCTGGCAGGATTCTGATCCACCGTGAAAACCCCATACACACCTGGCAGGATCCTGATCCACTGTGAAAACCCCATACACACGTGGCAGGATCCTGATGCACTGTGAATACCCCATGCACACCTGGAAGGATCCTGATCCACTGTGAAAACCCCATAAACAACAGGCAGGATCCTGATCCACTGTGAATACCCCGTACAAACCTGGCAAGATCCTGATACACAGTGAAACCCCATTCACATCTGGCAGGATCCTGATACACTGTGAAACCCCATGCACACCTGGCAGGTTCCTGATCCACTGTGAAATCCCCACACACACACCTGGCAGGATCCTGATCCACTGTGAAACCCCGTTCACATTTGGCTGGATCCTGAGACACTGAAACTCCATACACACCTGGCAAGATCATGATACACTGTGAAAACCCATACACACCTGGCAAGATCATGATACACTGTGAACACCCATACACACGTGGCAGGATCCTGATCCACTGAAAAAATCCCATACACACCTGGCTGGATCCTGATCCACTGTGAAACCCCAAACACACCTGGCAGGATCCTGATACACTTTGAAACACCCATACACACCTGGCACGTTCCTGATACATAGTGAAAACCCCAAACACACCTGGCAAGATCCTGATACACTGTGAAAACCCCATACACACCTGGCAGGATCCTGATACACTGTGAAAACCCCAGACACACCTGGCAGGATCCTGATAAACTGTGAAAACCCCATACACACCTGGCAGGATCCTGATCCACTGTGAATACCCCCATGCACACCTGACAGGATCCTGATAAACGATGAAACCCCCATACACACCTGGCAGGATCCTGATAAACTGAGAAACTCCATACACACCTGGCGGGATCCTGATACACAGTGAAACCCCATTCACATCTGGCAGGATCCTGATACACTGTGAAACCCCCATTCACACCTGGCAGGATCCCGATCCACTGAGAAAGCGCATTCACATCTGGCAGGATCCTGATCCACCGTGAAACCCCATACACACCTGGCAAGATCATGATACACTGTGAAAACCCCATACACACCTGGCAGGATCCTGATCCACTGTGAAATCCCCTTACACACCTGGCAGGATTCTGATCCACTGTGAAAACCCCATACACACCTGGCAGGATCCTGATCCACTGTGAAAACCCCATACACACGTGGCAGGATCCTGATGCACTGTGAAACCCCATGCACACCTGGAAGGATCCTGATCCACTGTGAAAACCCCATAAACAACAGGCAGGTTCCTGATCCACTGTGAATACCCCGTACAAACCTGGCAAGATCCTGATACAAAGTGAAACCCCATTCACATCTGGCAGGATCCTGATACACTGTGAAACCCCATGCACACCTGGCAGGTTCCTGATCCACTGTGAAATCCCCACACACACACCTGGCAGGATCCTGATCCACTGTGAAACCCCGTTCACATTTGGCTGGATCCTGAGACACTGAAACTCCATACACACCTGGCAAGATCATGATACACTGTGAAAACCCATACACACCTGGCAAGATCATGATACACTGTGAACACCCATACACACGTGGCAGGATCCTGATCCACTGAAAAAAGCCCATACACACCTGGCTGGATCCTGATCCACTGTGAAACCCCAAACACACCTGGCAGGATCCTGATACACTTTGAAACACCCATACACACCTGGCACGTTCCTGATACATAGTGAAAACCCCAAACACACCTGGCAAGATCCTGATACACTGTGAAAACCCCATACACACCTGGCAGGATCCTGATACACTGTGAAAACCCCAGGCACACCTGACCGGATCCTGATACACTGTGAAACTCCCATACACATCTGGCAGGATCCTGATAAACTGTGAAAACCCCATACACACCTGGCAGGATCCTGATCCACTGTGAATACCCCCATGCACACCTGACAGGATCCTGATAAACGATGAAACCCCCATACACACCTGGCAGGATCCTGATAAACTGAGAAACCCCATACACACCTGGCGGGATCCTGATACACAGTGAAACCCCATTCACATCTGGCAGGATCCTGATACACTGTGAAACCCCCATTCACACCTGGCAGGATCCCGATCCACTGAGAAAGCGCATTCACATCTGGCAGGATCCTGATCCACTGTGAAAACCCCATACACACCTGGCAGGATCCTGATGCACTGTGAAAACCACATACACACCTGGCAAGATCCTGATGCACTGTGAAACCCCAAACACACCTTGCAGGATCCTGATACACTGTGAAAACCCCTTTAACACCTGGCAGGATCCTGATCCACTGTGAAACCCCATACACACCTGGCAGGATCCTGATACACTGTGAAAACCCCATACACACCTGGCAGAATCCTGATGCACTGTGAAAACCCCAAACACACCTGGCAGGATCCTGATGCACTGTGAATCCCCCATACACACCTGGCAGGATCCTGATACATCGTGAAAACCCCATTCACACCTGGCAAGATCATGATACACTGTGAAAACCCATACACACCTGGCAAGATCATGATAAACTGTGAACACCCATACACATGTGGCAGGATGCTGATCCACTGTGAAAACCCCATATACACCTGGCAGGATCCTGATCCACTGTGAAACCCCAAATACACCTGGCACGATCCTGATACACTGTGAAACCCCCAAACACACCTGGCACGTTCCTGATACATAGTGAAACCCCCAAACACACCTGGCAAGATCCTGATACACTGTGAAAACCCCAAACACACCTGGCAGGATCGTGATGCACTGTGAAAACCCATAAACACGTGGCAGGATCCTGATCCACTGTGAAAACCCCATACACACCTGGCAGGATCCTGATCCACTGTGAAACCCCATACACACCTGGCAAGATCATGATCCACTGTGAAAACCCCATACACACCTGGCAGGATCCTGATCCACTGTGAAAACCCATACACACCTGGCAGGATCCTGATCCACTGTGAAAACCCCATACACACCTGACAAGATCATGATACACTGATAAAACCCAAACACACCTGGCAAGATCATGATACACTGTGAACACCCATACACACGTGGCAGGATCCTGATCCACTGGAAATACTCCATACACACCTGGCTGGATCCTGATCCACTGTGAAAACCCAAACACACCTGGCAGGATCCTGATACACTGTGAAACACCCATACACACCTGGCACGTTCCTGATACATAGTGTAAACCTCAAACACACCTGGCAAGATCCTGATACACTGTGAAAACCCCAACCACACCTGGCAGGATCCTGATGCACTGTGAAAACCCCATACACACCTGGCAGGATACTGATACACTGTGAAAACCCCATACAAACCTGGCAGGATCCTGATCCACTGTGAAAACCCCAT
Organism: Heterodontus francisci; assembly: GCF_036365525.1. NCBI lineage: Eukaryota > Metazoa > Chordata > Chondrichthyes > Heterodontiformes > Heterodontidae > Heterodontus > Heterodontus francisci. Next base: position 10,393,925 of record NW_027140250.1, on the reverse strand, counting down.
ACACATCTGGCAGGATCCTGATCCACTGTGAAACCCCACTCACACCTGGCAGGATCCTGATACACTGTGAAAACCCCAAACTCACCTGGCAGGATCCTGATACACTGTGAAACCCCAGACACATCTGGCAGGATCCTGATGCACTGTGAAATCCCCATACACATCTGGCAGGATCCTGAGCCTCTGTGAAAACCCCATACACACCTGGCAGGATCCTGATCCACTGGGATAACCCCATACACACGTGGCAGGATACTGATGCACTGTGAAACCCCATACACACCTGGCAGGATCCTGACAAACTGTGAAAAACCCATACATACCTGGCAGGATCCTGATCCACTGTGAAAACCCCATACACATCTGGCAGGATTCTGATCCACTGTGAAACCCCACTCACACCTGGCAGGATCCTGATACACTGAAAACCCCAAACTCACCTGGCAGGATCCTGATACACTGTGAAACCCCAGAGACATCTGGCAGGATCCTGATGCACTGTGAAAACCCCATACACACCTGGAAGATCCTGATACACTGTGAAAACCCCAGACACATGTGGCAGGATCCTGATGCACTGCGAAAACCCCATACACACCTGGCAGATACGGATACACAGTGAAAACCCCAGACACACCTGGCAGTATCCTGATACACTGTGAAAACCCCAGACACACCTGGCAGGATCCTGAAGCACTGTGAAAGCCCCATACATACCTGGCAGGATCCTGATCCACTGTGAAAACCCCATTTACACCTGGCAAGATCATGATACACTGTGAATACCCAAACACACCTGGCAAGATCATGATCCACTGTGAAACCCCAAACACACCTGGCAGGATCCTGATACACTGTGAAACACCCATACACACCTGGCAGGATCCTGATGCACTGTGAAAACCCCAACCACACCTGGCAGGATCCTGATGCACTGTGAAAACCCAGACACACCTGGCAGGATCCTGATCCACTGTGAAAACCTCATACATACCTGGCAGGATCCTGATCCACTGTGAAACCACATACACACCTGGCAAGATCATGATCCACTGAGAAAACCCCAGACACACCTGGCAGGATCCTGATCCACTGTGAAATCCCCATACACATCTGGCAGGATCCTGAGCCTCTGTGAAAACCCCATACACACCTGGCAGGATCCTGATCCACTGGGAAAACCCCATACACACGTGGCAGGATACTGATGCACTGTGAAACCCCATACACATCTGGCAGGATCCTGATACACTGTGAAAACCCCATACAAACCTGGCAGGATCCTGATCCACTGTGAAAACCCCATTCACATCTGGCGGGATCCTGATCCACTGTGAAACCCCACTCACACCTGGCAGGATCCTGATACACTGTGAAAACCCCAAACTCACCTGGCAGGATCCTGATACACTGTGAAACCCCAGACACATCTGGCAGGATCCTGATGCACTGTGAAAACCCCATACACACCTGGCAGATCCTGATATACTGTGAAAACCCCAGACACATGTGGCAGGATCCTGATGCACTGCGAAAACCCCATACACACCTGGCAGATACGGATACACAGTGAAAACCCCATACACACCTGGCAGGATCCTGATACACTGTGAAAACCCCAGACACACCTGGCAGGATCCTGAAGCACTGTGAAAACCCCATACATACCAGGCAGGATCCTGATCCACTGTGAAAACCCCATTTACACCTGGCAGGATCCTGATGCACTGTGAAAACCCCATACGCACCTGGCAGGATCCTGACGCACTGTGAAACTCCCATACACATCTGGCAGGATCCTGATTCACTGTGAAACACCCGTACACACCTGGCAGGATCCTGATACACTGTGAAACACCCATACACACCTGGCACGTTCCTGCTACATAGTGTAAACCCCAAACACACCTGGCAAGATCCTGATACACTGTGAAAACCCCAAACACACGTGGCAGGATCCTGAGCCACTGTGAAAACCCCATACATACCTGGCAGGAACCTGATCCACTGTGAAACCACATACACACCTGGCAAGATCATGATACACTGTGAAAACCCCAGGCACACCTGGCAGGATCCTGATCCACTGTGAAATCCCCATACACATCTGGCAGGATCCTGAGCCTCTGTGAAAACCCCATACACACCTGGCAGGATCCTGATCCACTGGGATAACCCCATACACACGTGGCAGGATACTGATGCACTGTGAAACCCCATACACACCTGGCAGGATCCTGATACACTGTGAAAACCCCATACAAACCTGGCAGGATCCTGATCCACTGTGAAAACCACATACACATCTGGCAGGATCCTGATCCACTGTGAAACCCCACTCACACCTGGCAGGATCCTGATACACTGTGAAAACCCCAAACTCACCTGGCAGGATCCTGATACACTGTGAAACCCCAGACACATCTGGCAGGATCCTGAAGCACTGTGAAAACCCCATACACACCTGGCAGATCCTGATACACTGTGAAAACCCCAGACACATGTGGCAGGATCCTGATGCACTGTAAAAACCCCATACACACCTGGCAGATACGGATACACAGTGAAAACCCCATACACACCTGGCAGGATCCGGATCCACTGTGAAACCCCATACACACCTGGCAGGATCCTGATACACTGTGAAAAACCCCAAAAACACCTGGCAGGATCCTGATGCACTGTGAAACACCCATACACACCTAGCAGGATCCGGATACATCGTGAAAACCCCATACACACCTGGCAAGATCATGATACACTATGAAAACCCATACACACCTGGCAAGAACATGATACACAGTGAACACCCTTACACACGTGGCAGGATCGTGATCCACTGTGAAAACCCCATACACACCCGGCAGGATCCTGATCCACTGTGAAACCCCAAAAACACCTGGCAGGATCCTGATCCACTGTGAAACCCCATACACACCTGGCAGGATCCTGATCCACTGTGAAACCCCATACACACCTGTCAGGATCCTGATACACTGTGAAAACCCCATACACACCTGGCAGAATCCTGATGCACTGTGAAAACCCCAAACACAGCTGGCAGGATCCTGATGCACTGTGAAACCCCCATACACACCTGGCAGGATCCTGATATATCGTGAATACCCCATTCACCCCTGGCAAGATCATGATACACTGTGAAAACCCATACACACCTGGCAAGATCATGATACACTGTGAACACCCATACACATCTGGCAGGATGCTGATCCACTATGAAAACCCCATATACACCTGGCAGGATCCTGATACACTGTGAAAACCCCAGACACACCTGGCATGATCGTGATACGCTGTGAAACCCCATACGCACCTGGCAGGATCCTGATGCACTGTGAAAACCCCATACACACCTGGCAGGATCCTGACACACTGTGAAACTCCCATACACATCTGGCAGGATCCTGATTCACTTTGAAACCCCCGTACACACATGGCAGGGTCCTGATGCACTGTGAAACCCCCATACACACCTGGCAGGATCCTGATAAACTATGAAACCCCCATACACACCTGGCAGGATCCTGATAAACTGTGAAAACCCCATACACACCTGGCAGGATCCTGATCCACTGTGAATACCCCCATACACACCTGGGAGGATCCTGATAAACGATCAAAGCTCCAAACACACCTGGCAGGATCCTGATAAACTGTGAAACCCCTTTACACACCTGGCGGGATCCTGATACACAGTGAAACCCCATTCACATCTGGCAGGATCCTGATACACTGTGAAAACCCCATTCACACCTGGCAGGATCCCGATCCACTGAGAAACCCCATTCACATATGGCAGGATCCTGATCCACTGTGAAAACCCCATACACACCTGGCAGGATCCTGATGCACTGTGAAAACCACATACACACCTGGCAGGATCCTGAGGCACTGTGAAACCCCAAACACACCTGGCAGGATCCTGATACACTGTGAAAACCCCTTAAACACCTTGCAGGATCCTGATCCACTGTGAAACCCCATACACACCTTTCAGGATCCTGATACACTGTGAAAAACCCCAAAAACACCTGGCAGGATCCTGATGCACTGTGAAAACCCCAAACACACCTGGCAGGATCCTGATGCACTGTGAAACCCCCATACACACCTGGCAGGATCCTGATATATCGTGAATACCCCATTCACACCTGGCAAGATCATGATACACTGTGAAAACCCATACACACCTGGCAAGATCATGATACACTGTGAACACCCATACACATCTGGCAGGATGCTGATCCACTGTGAAAACCCCATATACACCTGGCAGGATCCTGATCCACTGTGAATACCCCCATACACACCTGGGAGGATCCTGATAAACGATGAAAGCTCCAAACACACCTGGCAGGATCCTGATAAACTGTGAAACCCCTTTACACAACTGGCGGGATCCTGATACACAGTGAAACCCCATTCACATCTGGCAGGATCCTGATACACTGTGAAAACCCCATTCACACCTGGCAGGATCCCGATCCACTGAGAAACCCCATTCACATATGGCAGGATCCTGATCCACTGTGAAAACCCCATACACACCTGGCAGGATCCTGATGCACTGTGAAACCCCAAACACACCTGGCAGGATCCTGATACACTGTGAAAACCCCTTAAACACCTTGCAGGATCCTGATCCACTGTGAAACCCCATACACACCTGGCAGGATCCTGATACACTGTGAAAAACCCCAAAAACACCTGGCAGGATCCTGATGCACTGTGAAAACCCAAACACACCTGGCAGGATCCTGATGCACTGTGAAACCCCCATACACACCTGGCAGGATCCTGATATATCGTGAATACCCCATTCACAGCTGGCAAGATCATGATACACTGTGAAAACCCATACACACCTGGCAAGATCATGATACACTGTGAACACCCATACACATCTGGCAGGATGCTGATCCACTGTGAAAACCCCATATACACCTGGCAGGATCCTGATCCACTGTGAAACCCCAAATACACTTGGCAGGATCCTGACACACTGTGAAACCCCCAAACACACCTGGCACGTTCCTGATACATAGTGAAACCCCCAAACACACCTGGCAAGATCCTGATACACTGTGAAAACCCCAAACACACCTGGCATGATCCTGATGCACTGTGAAAACCCATACACACGTGGCAGGATCCTGATCCACTGTGAAAACCCCATACACACCTGGCAGGATCCTGATCCACTGTGAAATCCCCGTACACACCTGGCAAGATCATGATACACTGTGAAAACCCCATACACGCCTGGCAGGATCCTGATCCACTGTAAAAACCACATACACACCTGGCAGGATCCTGATACACTGTGAAAACCCCATACACACCTGGCAAGATCCTGATCCACTGTGAAAACCCCATACACAGCAGGCAGCATCCTGATCCACTGTAAATACCCCGTACAAACCTGGCAGGTTCCTGATACACTGTGAAACCCCATTCACATCTGGCAGCATCCTGATGCGCTGTGAAAACCCCATACATACATGGCAGGATCCTGATACACAGTGAAACCCCATTCACATCTGGCAGGATCCTGATACACTGTGAAACCCCATGCACACCTGCCAGGTTCCTGATCCACTGTGAAACCCCCATACGCACCTGGCAGGATCCTGATCCACTGTGAAACCCCATACACACCTGGCAAGATCATGATACACTGTGAAAACCCAAACACACCTGGCAATATCATGATACACTGTGAACACCCATACACACGTGGCACGATCCTGATCCACTGTAATTACTCCATACACACCTGGCTGGATCCTGATCCACTTTGATACCCCAAACACACCTGGCAGGATCCTGATACACTGTGAAACACCCATACACACCTGGCACGTTCCTGATACATAGTGTAAAACCCAAACACACCTGGCAAGATCCTGATACACTGTGAAAACCCCAAACACACCTGGCAGGATCCTGATCCACTGTGAAAACCCCATACATACCTGGCAGGATCCTGATCCACTGTGAAACCACATACACACCTGGCAAGATCATGATACACTGTGAAAACCCCAGACCCACCTGGCAGGATCCTGATCCACTGTGAAATCCCCATACACATCTGGCTGGATCCTGAGCCTCTGTGAAAACCCCATAGAGACCAGGCAGGATCCTGATCCACTGGGAAAACCCCATACACACGTGGCAGGACACTGATGCACTGTGAAACCCCATACACACCTGGCAGGATCCTGATACACTGTGAAAACCCCATACACACCTGGCAGGATCCTGATCCACTGTGAAAACCCCAAACTCACCTGGCAGGATCCTGATACACTGTGAAATCCCAGACACATCTGGCAGGATCCTGATGCACTGTGAAAACCCCATAGACACCTGGCAGATCCTGATACACTGTGAAAACCCCAGACACATGTGGCAGGATCCTGATGCACTGCGAAAACCCCATACACACCTGGCAGATACGATACACAGTGAAAACCCCATACACACCTGGCAGGATCCTGATACACTGTGAAAACCACAGACACACCTGGCAGGATCCTGAAGCACTGTGAAAACCCCATACATACCTGGCAGGATCCTGATCCACTGTGAAAACCCCATTTACACCTGGCAGGATCCTGATACACTGTGAAAACCCCAGACACACCTGGCATGATCGTGATACACTGTGAAACCCCATACGCACCTGGCAGGATTCTGATGCACTGTGATAACCCCATACACACCTGGCAGGATCCTGACACACTGTTAAACTCCCATACACATCTGGCAGGATCCTGATTCACTGTGAAACCCCCGTACACACCTGGCAGGATCCTGATACACTGTGAAATACCCATACACACCTGGCACGTTCCTGATACATAGTGTAATCCCCAAACACTCCTGTCAAGATCCTGATACACTGTGAAAACCACAAACACACCTGGCAAGATCCTGATGCACTGTGAAAACCCAGACACACGTGGCATGATCGGGATACACTGTGAAACCCCATACGCACCTGGCAGGATCCTGATGCACTGTGAAAACCCCATACACACCTGGCAGGATCCTGACACACTGTGAAACTCCCATACACATCTGGCAGGATCCTGATTCACTGTGAAACCCCCGTACACACCTGGCAGGATCCTGATGCACTGTGAAAACCCCATACACCCCTGGCAGGATTCTGATAAACTACGAAACCCCCATACACACCTGGCAGGATCCTGATAAACTGTGAAAACCCCATACACACCTGGCAGGATCCTGATCCACAGTGAATACCCCCATACACACCTGGCAGGATCCTGATAAACGATGAAAGCTCCAAACACACTTGGCAGGATCCTGATAAACTGTGAAACCCCATACACACCTGGCGGGATCCTGATACACAGTGAAACCCCATTCACATCTGGCAGGATCCTGATACACTGTGAAAACCCCATTCACACCTGGCAGGATCCCGATCCACTGAGAAACCCCATTCACATATGGCAGGATCCTGATCCACTGTGAAAACCCCATACACACCTGGCAGGATCCTGATGCACTGTGAAAACCACATACACACCTGGCAGGATCCTGATGCACTGTGAAAACCCCTTAAACATCTTGCAGGATCCTGATCCACTGTGAAACCCCATACACACCTGGCAGGATCCTGATACACTGTGAAAAACCCCAAAAACACCTGGCAGAATCCTGATGCACTGTGAAAACCCCAAAGACACCTGGCAGGATCCTGATGCACTGTGAAACCCCCATACACACCTGGCAGGATCCTGATACATCGTGAAAACCCCATACACACCTGGCAAGATCATGATACACTGTGAAAACCCATACACACCTGGCAAGATCATGATACACAGTGAACACCCTTACACACGTGGCAGGATCGTGATCCACTGTGAAAACCGCATACACACCCGGCAGGATCCTGATCTACTGTGAAACCCCAAAAACACCTGGCAGGATCCTGATACACTGTGAAACCCCCATACACACCTGGCACGTTCCTGATACATAGTGAAAACCCCAAACACACCTGGCAAGATCCTGATGCACTATGAAAACCCATGCACACGTGGCAGTATCCTGATCCACTGTGAAAACCCCATACACACCTGGCAGGATCCTGATCCACTGTGAAACCCCATACACACCTGGCAAGATCAGGAAACACTGTGAAACCCCATACACACCTGGCAGGATCCTGATCCACTGTGAAATCCCCATACAAACCTGGCAGGATCCTGATGCACTGTGAAAACCCGATACACACCTGGCAGGATCCTGATCCACTGTGATAACCCCATACACACGTGGTAGGATCCTGATGCACTGTGAAACCCCATACACACCTGGCAGGATCGTGATACACTGTGAAAACCCCATACACACCTGGCAGGTTCCTGATCCACTGTGAAAACCCCATACACAACAGGCAGGATCCTGATCCACTGTGAATACTCCGTACAAACCTGGCAGGATCCTGATACACAGTGAAACCCCATTCACATCTGGCAGGATCCTGAGACACTGTGAAACCCCATACACACCTGGCAGGATCCTGATACACAGTGAAACCCCATTCACATCCGGCAGGATCCTGATCCACTGTGAAAACCCCATACATACCTGGCAGGATCCTGATACACAGTGAAACCCCATTCACATCTGGCAGGATCCTGAGACACTGTGAAACCCCATACACACCTGGCAAGATCATGATACACTGTGAAAACCCTTACACACCTGGCAAGATCATGATACACTGTGAACACCCATACACACGTGGCAGTATCCTGATCCACTGTAAAATCCCCATACACACCTGGCTGGATCCTGATCGACTGTGAAACCCAAAAGACACCTGGCAGGATCGTGATACAATGTGAAACACCCATACACACCTGGCACGTTCCTGATACATAGTGAAAACCCCAAACACACCTGGCAAGATCCTGATGCACTGTGAAAACCCCAAACACACCTGGCAGGATCCTGATGCACTGTGAAAACCCATACACACGTGGCAGGATCCTGATCCACTGTGAAAACCCCATACACAATTGGCAGGATCCTGATCCACTGTGAAATCCCATACACACCTGGAAAGATCATGAAACACTGTGAAAACCCCAAACACACCTGGCAGGATCATGATCCACTGTGAGATCCCCATACACATCTGGCAGGATCCTGATACACTGTGAAGACCCCATAAACTCCTGGCAGGAACTGATCCACTGTGAAAACCCCATACACACGTGGCAGTATCCTGATACACTGTGAAAACCCCATACACACCTGGCAGGATCCTGATCCACTGTGAAAACCCTAAACACACCTGGCAGGATCCTGATACACTGTGAAACCCCATACTCATCTGGCAGGATCCTGATCCACTGTGAAAGCCCCATACATACCTGGCAGGATCCTGATACACAGAGAAACCCCATTCACATCTGGCAGGTTCCTGATACACTGTGAAACCCCACTCACACCTGGCAGGATCCTGATACACTGTGAAAACCCCAAACTCACCTGGCAGGAGCCTGATCCACTGTGAAACCGCCATACACACCTGGCAGGATCCTGATACACTGTGAAACCCCAGACAAATCTGGCAGGATCCTGATGCACTGTGAAAACCCCATACACACCTGGCAGATCCTGATACACTGTGAAAACCCCAGACACATGTGGCAGGATCCTGATGCACTGTGAAAACCCCATACACACCTGGCAGATACGGATACACTGTGAAAACCCCATACACACCTGGCAGGATCCTGATACACTGTGAAAACCCCATACACACCTGGAAGGATCCTGATGCACTGTGAAACCCGAGACACATCTGGAAGGATCCTGATACACTTTGGAACCCCATACACACCTGGCAGGATCCTGATACACTGTGAAACCCCAGACAAATCTGGCAGGATCCGGATGCACTGTGAAAACCCCATACACACCTGGCAGGATCCTGATCCACTGTGAAATCCCATACACACCTGGAAAGATCATGAAACACTGTGAAAACCCCAAACACACCTGGCAGGATCATGATCCACTGTGAGATCCCCATACACATCTGGCAGGATCCTGATCCACTGTGAAAACCCTAAACACACCTGGCAGGATCCTGATACACTGTGAAACCCCATACTCATCTGGCAGGATCCTGATCCACTGTGAAAACCCCATACATACCTGGCAGGATCCTGATACACAGAGAAACCCCATTCACATCTGGCAGGTTCCTGATACACTGTGAAACCCCACTCACACCTGGCAGGATCCTGATACACTGTGAAAACCCCAAACTCACCTGGCAGGAGCCTGATCCACTGTGAAACCGCCATACACACCTGGCAGGATCCTGATACACTGTGAAACCCCAGACAAATCTGGCAGGATCCTGATGCACTGTGAAAACCCCATACACACCTGGCAGATCCTGATACACTGTGAAAACCCCAGACACATGTGGCAGGATCCTGATGCACTGTGAAAACCCCATACACACCTGGCAGATACGGATAAACTGTGAAAACCCCATACACACCTGGCAGGATCCTGATACACTGTGAAAACCCCATACACACCTGGCAGGATCCTGATGCACTGTGAAAACCCCATTCACATCTGGCAGTATCCTGATCCACTGTGACACCCCCACACACACTTGGAAGGATCCTGACAAACTGTGAAACCCCAGACACATCTGGCAGGTTCCCGATGCACTGTGAAAACCCATACAAACCTGGCAGGATCCTGATCCACTGTGAAACCCCCATACACACCTGGAAGGATCCTGATGCACTGTGAAACCCGAGACACATCTGGAAGGATCCTGATGCACTGTGAAACCCGAGACACATCTGGAAGGATCCTGATACACTTTGGAACCCCATGCACACCTGGCAGGATCCTGATCCACTGTGAAACCCCCATACAAACCTGGCAGATCCTGATACTCTTTGAAAACCCAATACACACCTGGAAGGATCCTGATACACTGTGAAACCCCACACATACCTGGTTGGCTCCTGATCCACTGTGAAACCCCATACACACCTGGAAGTATCCTGATACGCTGTGAAACCCCATACACACCTGGAAGGATCCTGATACACTGTGAAACCCCATACACAACTGGCAGGATCCTGATACACTGTGAAACCCCCATACACACCTGGCAGGATCCTGATACACTGTGAAAACCCCATGCACACCTGGCAGATCCTGATACACTGTGAAAACCCCAGACACATGTGGCAGGATCCTGTTCCACTGTGAAAACCCCATACACTCGTGGCAGGATCCTGATCCACTGTGAAAACCCCATAAACACGTGGCAGGATCCTGATCCACTGTGAAAACAACATACATAGCTGGCAGGATCCTGATCCACTGTGAAAACTCCATACACACCTGGCAGGATCCTGATCCACTGTGAAAACCCCGTACACACGTGGCAGGATACTGATGCACAGTGAAACCCCCATACACAACTGGCAGGATCCTGATACACTGTGAAAACACCGTACACACCTGGCAGGAAGCTGATACACTGTGAAACCCCATTCACATCTGGCAGGACACAGATACACTGTGAAACCCCATACACACCTGGCAGGATCCTGATACACTGTGAAACCCCATACACACCTGGCAGAATCCTGATACACTGTGAAATCCCCATACACACCTGGCAGGATCCTGATACACTGTGAAAACCCCAAACACACCTGGCAGGATTCTGATCCACTGTGAATCCCCACTCACACTTGGCAGTATTCCGATCCACTGTGAAACCCCCATACACACCTGGAAGGATTCTGATACACTGTGAAACCCCAGACACATCTGGCAGGATCCTGATGCACTGTGAAAACCCCATACACACCTGGCAGGATCCTGATACACTGTGCAAACCCCATACACAAGTGGCAGGATCCTGATCCACTGTGAAAACCCCATTTACACCTGGCAGGATCCTGATCCACTGTGAAACCCCCATGCACACCTGGAAGGATCATGATGCACTGTGAAACCCCAGACACATCTGGCAGGATCCTGATGCACTGTGAAACCCCCATACACACCTGGAAGGATACTGATACTCTGTGAAAACCCCATGCACTCTTGGCAGGATCCTGATCCACTGTGAAAACCCCATACACTCGTGGCAGGATCCTGATCCACTGTGAAAACCCCATACACACGTGGCAGGATCCTGATCCACTGTGAAAACAACATACATAGCTCGCAGGATCCTGATCCACTGTGAAAACTCCATACACACCTGGCAGGATCCAGATCCACTGTAAAAACCCCATCCACAGCTGGCAGGATCCTGATCCACTGTGAAAACCCCATACACACCTGGCAGGATCCTGATACACAGTGAAACCCCATTCACATCTGGCAGGATCCTGATACACTGTGAAAACCCCATTCACACCTGGCAGGATCCCGATCCACTGAGAAACCCCATTCACATATGGCAGGATCCTGATCCACTGTGAAAACCCCATACACACCTGGCAGGATCCTGATGCACTGTGAAAACCACATACACACCTGGGAGGATCCTGATGCACTGTGAAACCCCAAACACACCTGGCAGGATCCTGATGCACTGTGAAAACCCCTTAAACACCTTGCAGTATCCTGATCCACTGTGAAACCACATACACACCTGGCAGGATCCTGATACACTGTGAAAAACCCCAAAAACACCTGGCAGAATCCTGATGCACTGTGAAAACCCCAAACACACCTGGCAGGATCCTGATGCACTGTGAAACCCCCATACACACCTGGCAGGATCCTGATACATCGTGAAAACCATACACACCTGGCAAGATCATGACACACTGTGAAAACCCATACACACCTGGCAAGATCATGATACACAGTGAACACCCTTACACACGTGGCAGGATCGTGATCCACTGTGAAAACCCCATACACACCCGGCAGGATCCTGATCCACTGTGAAACCCCAAAAACACCTGGCAGGATACTGATACGTAGTGAAAACCCCAAACACACCTGGCAAGATCCTGATGCACTATGAAAACCCATGCACACGTGGCAGTATCCTGATCCACTGTGAAAACCCCATACACACCTGGCAGGATCCTGATCCACTGTGAAACCCCATACACACCTGGCAAGATCAGGATACACTGTGAAACCCCATACACACCTGGCAGGATCCTGATCCACTGTGAAATCCCCATACAAACCTGGCAGGATCCTGATACACTGTGAAAACCCGATACACACCTGGCAGGATCCTGATCCAGTGTGATAACCCCATACACACGTGGTAGGATCCTGATGCACTGTGAAACCCCATACACACCTGGCAGGATCGTGATACACTGTGAAAACCCCATACACACCTGGCAGGATCCTGATACACTGTGAACCCCATTCACATCCGGCAGGATCCTGATCCACTGTGAAAACCCTATACATACCTGGCAGGATCCTGATCCACAGTGAAACCCCATTCACATCTGGCAGGATCCTGAGACACTGTGAAACCCCATACACACCAGGCAAGATCATGATACACTGTGAAAACCCTTACACACCTGGCAAGATCATGATACACTGTGAACACCCATGCACACGTGGCAGTATCCTGATCCACTGTAAAATCCCCATACACATCTGGCTGGATCCTGATCCACTGTGAAACCCCAAAGACACCTGGCAGGATCCTGATACAATGTGAAACACCCATACACACCTGGCACATTCCTGATACATAGTGAAAACCCCAAACACACCTGGCAAGATCCTGATACACTGTGAAAACCCCAAACACACCTGGCAAGATCCTGATACACTGTGAAAACCCCAAACACACCTGGCAGGATCCTGATGCACTGTGAAAACCCATACACACGTGGCAGGATCCTGATCCACTGTGAAAACCCCATACACACCTGGCAGGATCCTGATCCACTGTGAAATCCCATACACACCTGGAAAGATCATGAAACACTGTGAAAAACCCAAACACACCTGGCAGGATCATGATCCACTGTGAGATCCCCATACACATCTGGCAGGATCCTGATACACTGTGAAAACCCCATACACTCCTGGCAGGATCCTGATCCACTGTGAAAACCCCTTACACACGTGGCAGGATCCTGATACACTTTGAAAACCCCATACACACCTGGCAGGATCCTGATCCACTGTGAAAACCCTAAACACACCTGGCAGGATCCTGATACACTGTGAAACCCCATACTCATCTGGCAGGATCCTGATCCACTGTGAAAACCCCATACATACCTGGCAGGATCCTGATACACAGAGAAACCCCATTCACATCTGGCAGGTTCCTGATACACTGTGAAACCCCACTCACACCTGGCAGGATCCTGATACACTGTGAAAACCCCAAACTCACCTGGCAGGAGCCTGATCCTCTGTGAAACCGCCATACACACCTGGCAGGATCCTGATACACTGTGAAACCCCAGACAAATCTGGCAGGATCCTGATGCACTGTGAAAACCCCATACACACCTGGCAGATCCTGATACACTGTGAAAACCCCAGACACATGTGGCAGGATCCTGATGCACTGTGAAAACCCCATACACACCTGGCAGATACGGATACACTGTGAAAACCCCATACACACCTGGCAGGATCCTGATACACTGTGAAAACCCCATACACACCTGGCAGGATCCTGATGCACTGTGAAAACCCCATTCACATCTGGCAGATCCTGATGCACTGTGAAACCCCATACACACGTGGCAGTATCCTGATCCACTGTGACACCCCCACACACACTTGGAAGGATCCTGACAAACTGTGAAACCCCAGACACATCTGGCAGGATCCCGATGCACTGTGAAAACCCATACAAACCTGGCAGGATCCTGATCCACTGTGAAACCCCCATACACACCTGGAAGGATCCTGATGCACTGTGAAACCCGAGACACATCTGGAAGGATCCTGATACACTTTGGAACCCCATACACACCTGGCACGTTCCTGATACATAGTGAAAACCCCAAACACACCTGGCAAGATCCTGATACACTGTGAAAACCCCAAATACACCTGGCAGGATCCTGATGCACTGTGAAAACCCATACACACGTGGCAGGATCCTGATCCACTGTGAAAAACCCATACACACCTGGCAGGATCCTGATCCACTGTGAAATCCCATACACACCTGGCAAGATCATGAAACACTGTGAAAACCCCAAACACACCTGGCAGGATCATGATCCACTGTGAAATCCCCATACACATCTGGCAGGATCCTGATCCACTGTGAAAACCCCATACACACGTGGCAGGATCCTGATACACTGTGAAAACCCCATACACACCTGGCAGAATCCTGATCCACTGTGAAAACCCATACTCATCTGGCAGGATCCTGATCCACTGTGAAAACCCCATACATACCTGGCAGGATCCTGATACACAGAGAAACCCCATTCAGATCTGGCAGGTTCCTGATACACTGTGAAACCCCACTCACACCTGGCAGGATCCTGATCCACTGTGAAAACCCCAAACTCACCTGGCAGGATCCTGATCCACTGTGAAACCGCCATACACACCTGGCAGGATGCTGATACACTGTGAAACCCCAGACAAATCTGGCAGGATCCTGATGCACTGCGAAAACCCCAGACACATGTGGCAGGATCCTGATGCACTGTGAAAACCCCATACACACCTGGCAGATACGGATACACTGTGAAAACCCCATACACACCTGGCAGGATACTGATACACTGTGAAAACCCCATACACACCTGGCAGGATCCTGATACACTGTGAAAACCACATTCACATCTGGCAGATCCTGATGCACTGTGAAACCCCATACACACGTGGCAGTATCCTGATCCACTGTGACACCCCACACACACTTGGAAGGATCCTGACAAACTGTGAAACCCCAGACACATCTGGCAGGATCCCGATGCACTGTGAAAACCCATACAAACCTGGCAGGATCCTGATCCACTGTGAAACCCCCATACACACCTGGAAGGATCCTGATGCACTGTGAAACCCGAGACACATCTGGAAGGATCCTGATACACTTTGGAACCCCATGCACACCTGGCAGGATCCTGATCCACTGTGAAACCCCCATACACACCTGGCATATCCTGATACTCTTTGAAAACCCAATACACACCTGGAAGGATCCTGATACACTGTGAAACCCCACACATACCTGGTTGGCTCCTGATCCACTGTGAAACCCCATACACACCTGGAAGTATCCTGATACGCTGTGAAACCCCATACACACCTGGAAGGATCCTGATACACTGTGAAACCCCATACACAACTGGCAGGATCCTGATACACTGTGAAACCCCCATACACACCTGGCAGGATCCTGATACACTGTGAAAACCCCATACACACCTGGCAGATCCTGATACACTGTGAAAACCCCAGACACATGTGGCAGGATCCTGATGCACTGTGAAAACCCCAGACACATCTGGCAGGATACTGATGCACTGTGAAAACCCCATACACACCTGGCAGATCCTGATACACTGTGAAAACCCGAAACACCCCTGGCAGGATCCTGACACAATGTGAAACCCAAGACATATCTGGCAGGATCCTGATATACTGTGAAAAACCCATACACACCTGGCAGGATCCTCATACACTGTGAAACCCCATTCACACCTGGCAGGATCCTGATGCACAGTGAAACCCCATACACACCAGGCAGGACCCTGATACACTGTGAAAACCCATACACTTCTGGCAGGATCCTCTTACACTGTGAAATCCCATTCACACCTGGCAGGATCCTGATGCACTGTGAAAACCCCATACACATCTGGAAGATCCTGATGCACTGTGAAAACCCCATACACACCTGGCAGGATCCTGATACACTGTGAAACCACATACACACCTGGCAGATCCTGATCCACTGTGAAAACCCCATACACACCTGGAAGGATCATGATACACTGTGAAACACCAGACACATCTGGCAGGATCCTGATGCACTGAGAAAATCCCATACACACCTGGCAGATCCTGATACACTGTGAAAACCCCAGACACATCTGGCAGGATCCTGATACACTGTGAAAACCCCGAAGACACCTGGCAGATCCTGATACACTGTGAAAACCCCAGACACATCTGGCAGGATACTAATGCACTGTGAAAACCCCAGACACATCTGGCAGCATCCTGATGCACTGTGAAAACCCCATACACAGCTGGCAGATCCTGATACACTGTGAAAACCCATACACATCTGGCAGGATCCTGATACACTGTGAAACCCAATACACACCTGGCAGGATCCTGATACACTGTGAAATCCCATACACACCTGGCAGGATCTCGCTCCACTGTGAAAACCCCGTACACACCTGGCAGGATCCTGATACACTGTGAAAACCCCATTCACATCTGGCAGGATGCTGATACACTGTGAAAACCCCAGACACATCTGGCAGGATACTGATACACTGTGAAAACCCCATTCACATCTGGCAGGATGCTGATACACTGTGAAAACCCCAGACACATCTGGCAGGATACTGATACACTGTGAAAACCACATTCACACCTGGAATGACCCTGATCCACTGTGAAAACCCCATACACACCTGGCAGATACTTATACATTCTGAAAACCCAATGCACACCTGGCAGGATCCTGAGCCACTGGGAAAACCCCATTCACAGCTGGCAGGATCCTGATACACTGTGAAACCCCATACACACCTGGCAGATCCTGTTCCACTGTGAAAACCCCATACACACCTGGCAGGATCCTGATCCAATCTGAAAAACCGTCCACATCTGGCAGGATGCTGATCCACTCTGAAACCCCATACACACCTGGCAAGATCATGAAACACTGTGAAAACCCCAAACACAAGTGGCAGGATCCTGATGCACTGTGAAACTCCCAAACACAACTGGCAACATCATGATACACTGTTAATACCCCAAACACACCTGGCAGGATCCTGATCCACTGTGAAAACCCCATACACATCTGGCAGGATCCTGATACACTGTGAAAACCCCAACACACCTGGCAATATGATGATACACTGTGAAACCCCGAACACACCCGGCAATATCCTGATACACTGTGAAAACCCCATAAACACCTGGCAAGATCATGATACACTGTGAAAACCCCATACACACCTGGCAAGGTCATGATACACTGTGAAAAACCCATACACACCTGGCAGTATCCTGATCCACTGTGAAAACCCCATACACACGTGGCAGGATCCTGATCCACTCTGAGAACCCCATGCACATCTGGCAGGATCCTGATACACTGTGAAAACCCCATACACACGTGGCAGGATCCTGATGTACTGTGAAACCCCCATACACACCTGGCAGGATCCTGATACACTGTCAAAACCCCATACACACCTGGCAGGATCCTGATCCACTGTGAAAACCCCATACACACGTGGCAGGATCCTGTTCCACTGTGAAAACCCCATACACTCGTGGCAGGATCCTGATCCACTGTGAAAACCCCATACACACGTGGCAGGATCCTGATCCACTGTGAAAACAACATACATAGCTGGCATGATCCTGATCCACTGTGGAAACTCCATACACACCTGGCAGGATCTAGTTCCACTGTGAAAACCCCATACACACCTGGCAGGATCCTGATCCACTGTGAAAACCCCATACACACGTGGCAGGATCCTGATGCACTGTGAAAACCCCAAACATAACTGGCATGATCCTGATCCACTGGGAAAACCCCGTACACACGTGGCAGGATACTGATGCACAGTGAAACCCCCATACACAACTGGCAGGATCCTGATCCACTGTGAAAACACCGTACACACCTGGCAGGAAGCTGATAAACTGTGAAACCCCATTCACATCTGGCAGGATCCTGATACACTGTGAAACCCCATACACACCTGGCAGGATCCTGATACACTGTGAAACCCCATACACACCTGGCAGAATCCTGATACACTGTGAAAACCCCATACACACCTGGCAGGATCCTGATACACTGTGAAAACCCCAAACACACCTGGCAGGATTCTGATCCACTGTGAATCCCCACTCACACTTGGCAGTATTCCGATCCACTGTGAAACCCCCATACACACCTGGAAGGATTCTGATACACTGTGAAACCCCAGACACATCTGGCAGGATCCTGATGCACTGTGAAAACCCCATACACACCTGGCAGGATCCTGATACACTATGCAAACCCCATACACAAGTGGCAGGATCCTGATCCACTGTGAAAACCCCATTTACACCTGGCAGGATCCTGATCCACTGTGAAACCCCCATGCACACCTGGAAGGATCATGATGCACTGTGAAACCCCAGACACATCTGGCAGGATCCTGATGCACTGTGAAACCCCCATACACACCTGGAAGGATACTGATACTCTGTGAAAACCCCATGCACACCTGGCAGGATCCTGATCCACTGTGAAAACCCCATACACACCTGGAAGGATACTGATACTCTGTGAAAACCCCATGCACACCTGGCAGGATCCTGATCCACTGTGAAAACCCCATACACTCGTGGCAGGATCCTGATCCACTGTGAAAACCCCATACACACGTGGCAGGATCCTGATCCACTGTGAAAACAACATACATAGCTCGCAGGATCCTGATCCACTGTGAAAACTCCATACACTCCTGGCAGGATCCAGATCCACTGTGAAAACCCCATACACAGCTGGCAGGATCCTGATCCACTGTGAAAACCCCATACACACGTGGCAGGATCCTGATGCACTGTGAAACCCCCATACACACCTGGCAGGGTCCTGATACACTGTGAAAACCCCAAACATAACTGGCATGATCCTGATCCACTGTGAAAACCCCGTACACACGTGGCAGGATACTGATGCACAGTGAAACACCCTTACACAACTGGCAGGATCCTGATCCTCAGTGAAAACACCGTACACACCTGGCAGGAAGCTGATACACTGTGAAACCCCATTCACATCTGGCAGGATCCTGATACACTGTGAAACCCCATACACACCTGGCAGGATCCTGATACACTGTGAAACCCCATACACACCTGGCAGAATCCTGATACACTGTGAAAACCCCATACACACCTGGCAGGATCCTGATACACTGTGAAAACCCCAAACACACCTGGCAGGATTCTGATCCACTGTGAATCCCCACTCACACTTGGCAGTATTCCGATCCACTGTGAAACCCCCATACACACCTGGAAGGATTCTGATACACTGTGAAACCCCAGACACATCTGGCAGGATCCTGATGCACTGTGAAAACTCCATACACACCTGGCAGGATCCTGATACACTGTGAAAACCCCATACACAAGTGGCAGGATCCTGATCCACTGTGAAAACCCCATTTACACCTGGCAGGATCCTGATCCACTGTGAAACCCCCAAACACACCTGGAAGGATCATGATGCACTGTGAAACCCCAGACACACCTGGCAGGATCCTGATGCACTCTGAAACCCCCATACACACCTGGAAGGATACTGATACACTGTGAGAACACCATTCACACCTGGCAGGATCCTGATCCACTGTGAAACCTCGTTCACATTTGGCAAGATCATGATACACTGTGAAAACCCCAAACACACCTGGCAAGTTCATGATACACTGTGAAAACCCCAAACATAACTGGCATGATCCTGATCCACTGTGAAAACCCCATACACACGTGGCAGGATACTGATGCAGAGTGAAACCCCCATACACAACGGGCAGGATCCTGATCCTCTGTGAAAAACCCGTACACACCTGGCAGGAAGCTGATACACTGTGAAACCCCATTCACATCTGGCAGGATCCTGATCCTCTGTGAAAACCCCGTACACACCTGGCAGGAAGCTGATACACTGTGAAACCCCATACACACCTAGCAGGATCCGGATACACTGTGAAACCCCATACACACCTGGCAGAATCCTGATACACTGTGAAAACCCCATGCACACCTGGCAGGATCCTGATACACTGTGAAGACCCCAAACACACCTGGCAGGATTCTGATCCACTGTGAATCCCCACTCACACTTGGCAGTATTCTGATCCACTGTGAAACCCCCATACACACCTGGCAGGATCCTGATACACTGTGAAAACCCCATACACAAGTGGCAGGATCCTGATCCACTGTGAAAACCCCATTTACACCTGGCAGGATCCTGATCCACTGTGAAACCCCCAATCACACCTGGAAGGATAATGATGCACTGTGAGAACACCATTCACAACTAGCATGATCCTGATCCACTGTGAAACCTCGTTCACATTTGGCAAGATCATGATACACTGTGAAAACCCCAAACACACCTGGCAAGATCATGATACACTGTGAAAACCCCAAATACACCTGGCAGGATCCTGATCCACTGTGAAAACCCCATACACATCTGGCAGGATCCTGATACACTGTGAAAACCCCAAACACACATGGCAAGTTCATGATACACTGTGAAAACCCCATACACACCTGGCAAGATCATGATACACTGTGAAACCCCATACACACCTGGCAAGATCATGATACACTGTGAAAAACCCATACACACCTGGCAGGATCCTGATGCACTCTGAAACCCCCATACACATCTGGCAGGATCCTGATACACTGTGAAAACCCCATACATACGTGGCAGGATCCTGATGTACTGTGAAACCCCCATACACACCTGGCAGGATCCTGATACACTGTGAAAACCCCAAGCACGAGTGGCAGGATACTGATCCACTGTGAAAACCTCATACACGCGTGGCAGGATCCGGATTCACTGTGAAAACCCCATACACACCTGGCAGGATCCTGATCCACTGTGAAAACTCCATACACACCTGGCAGGATCCTGATCCACTGTGAAAACCCCATATACACCTGGCAGGATCCTGATCCACTGTGAAAACCCCATACACACATGGCAGGAACCTGATTCACTCTGAAACCCCACTCACAACTGGCAGGATCAAGATACACTGTGAATCCCCACTCACACCTGGCAGGATAATGATCCACTGTGAAACCCCCATACACACCTGGAAGGATTCTGATACTCTGTGAAACCCCAGACACACCTGGCAGGATCCTGATACACTGTGAAACCCCCATACACACCTGGCAGGATCCTGATCCAATGTGAATCCCCCATACACACCTGGAAGGACCATGATACACTGTGAAAATCCCAGACACATTTGGCAGGATCCTGATACACTGTGAAAACCCCAGAAACATCTGGCAAGATCCTGATACACTGTGGAAACCCCAAACACACCTGGCAGGATCCTGAAACCCAGTGAATTGACATGCACACCTGGCAGGATCCTGCTACACTGTGAAACCCCCATACACACCTGGAAGGATCCTGATACACTGTGAAACCCCGTACACATTTGGCATGATCTTGATACACTGTGAAACCCCAGACACATCTGGCAGGATTTTGATGCACTTTGAAAACACCATACAAACCTGGCAGATCCTGATACACTGTGAAACCCCATACATACCTGGCAGGAAACTGATACACTGTGAAAACCCCATACACACCTGGCAGGATCCTGACACACTGTGAAAACCCCATACACACCTGGCAGGATCCTGATATTTTGTGAAACCCCAAACACACCTGGCAGGTCAGTGATACACTGTGAAAGCCCCATACACACCTGGCAGGATCCTGATACACTGTGAAAAACCCATACACACCTGGCAGGATCCTGATACACTGTGAAAACCCCATACACACCTGGCAGGATCCTGATACACTGTGAAAACCCGATACACACCTGGCAGGATCCTGATACACTATGAAAACCCCATCCACACCTGGAAGAATAGTGTTACACAGTGAACACCCCATTCACATCTGGCAGGATCCTGATACACTGTGAAAACACCATGCACACCTGGCAGGATCCTGATACACTGTGAAAACCCCATACACACCTGGCAGGAACCTGATACACTGTGAAAACCCCAAACACACCCGGCAGGATCCTGATACACTGTGAAAACACCATACACACTTGGCAGGATCCGGAAACACTGTGAAAAACCCATACACACCTGGCAGAATCCTGATCCAATGTGAAAACCCCATACACACCTGGCAGGATCCTGATATTTTGTGAAACCCCAAACACACCTGGCAGGTCAGTGATACACTGTGAAAGCCCCATACACACCTGGCAGGATCCTGATACACTGTGAAAAACCCATACACACCTGGCAGGATCCTGATACACTGTGAAAACCCCATACACACCTGGCAGGATCCTGATACACTGTGAAAACCCGTTACACACCTGGCAGGATCCTGATACACTATGAAAACCCCATCCACACCTGGCAGAATAGTGTTACACAGTGAACACCCCATTCACATCTGGCAGGATCCTGATACACTGTGAAAACACCATGCACACCTGGCAGGATCCTGATACACTGTGAAAACCCCATACACACCTGGCAGGAACCTGATACACTGTGAAAACCCCAAACACACCCGGCAGGATCCTGATACACTGTGAAAACACCATACACACTTGGCAGGATCCTGAAACACTGTGTAAAACCCATACACACCTGGCAGAATCCTGATCCAATGTGAAAACCCCATGCACACCTGGCAGGATCCTGATACACTGTGAAAACCCCATACACACCTGGAAGGATCCTGATACACTGTGAAAACCCCAAACACATCTGGCAGGATCCTGATACACTGTGAAAACCCCATATACAGCTGGCAATATGATGATACACTGTGAAACCCCATACACACAGGGCAATGTCCTGATACACTGTGAAAACCCCATAAACACCTGGCAAGATCATGATACACTGTGAAAACCCCATACACACCTGGCAAGGTCATGATACACTGTGAAAAACCCATACACACCTGGCAGGATCCTGATCCACTGTGAAAACCCCATGCACACGTGGCAGGATCCTGATGCACTCTGAAAACCCCATGCACATCTGGCAGGAGCCTGATACACTGTGAAAACCCCATACACACGTGGCAGGATCCTGATGTACTGTGAAAACCCCATACACACCTGGCAGGATCCTGATACACTGTGAAAACCCCATGCACACCTGGCAGGATCCTGATCCACTGTAAAAACCCCATACACACGTGGCAGGATCCTGAGCCACTGTGAAAACCCCATACACTCGTGGCAGTATCCTGATCCACTGTGAAAACCCCATACACACGTGGCAGGATACTGATACACTGTGAAAACAACATACATAGCTGGCAGGATCCTGATCCACTGTGAAAACTCCATACACACCTGGCAGGATCCAGATCCACTGTGAAAACCCATACACACCTGGCAGGATCCTGATCCACTGTGAAAACCCCATACACACGTGGCAGGATCCTGATGCACTGTGAAACCCCCATACACACCTGGCAGGATTCTGATACACTGTGAAAACCCCAAACATAACTGGCAGGATCCTGATCCACTGTGAAAACCCCATACACACGTGGCAGGATACTGATGCACAGTGAAACCCCCAAAACACAACTGGCAGGATCCTGATCCTCTGTGAAAACCCCATTCACACGTGGCAGGATCCTGATACACTGTGAAACCCCATGCACACCTGGCAGGATCCTGATACACTGTGAAACCCGATACACACCTGGCAGAATCCTGATACACTGTGAAAACCCCATACACACCTGGCAGGATCCTGATACACTGTGAAAACCCGAAACACACCTGGCAGGATTCTGATCCACTGTGAATCCCCACTCACACCTGGCAGGATCCTGATCCACTGTGAAACCCCCATACACACCTGGAAGGATCATGATGCACTGTGAAACCCCAGACACACCTGGCAGGATCCTGATGCACTGTGAAAACCCCATGCACACGTGGCAGGATCCTGATCCACTGTGAAAATCCCATACACACCTGGCAGGATCCTGATCCACTGTCAAAACCCCATACACACGTGGCAGGATCCTGATGCACTGTGAAACCCCCATACACACCTGGCAGGATCCTGCTACACTGTGAACACCCCATACACTACTGGCAGGATCCTGATGCACTGTGAAAACCCCATACACTCCTGGCAGGATCGTGATCCACTGTGAAAACCCCATACACTCATGGCAGGATACTGATCCACTCTGAAACCCCACTTACACCTGGCACGATCCTGATACACTGTGAATCCCCACTCACATCTGGCAGGATTCAGATGAACTGTGAAACCCCCATACACACCTGGAAGGATTCTGATACACTGTGAAACCGCCATACACACCTGGCAGGATCCTGATCCACTGTGAATCCCCCATACACACCTGGAAGGACCATGATACACTGTGAAAATCCCAGACACATCTGGCAGGATCCTGATACACTGTGAAAACCCCAGAAACATCTGGCAGGATCCGGATACACTGTGGAAACCCCAAACACACCTGGCAGTATCCTGATACCCAGTGAATCCCCATGCACACCTGGCAGGATCCTGCTACACTGTGGAACCCCCATACACACCTGGAAGGATCCTGATACACTGTGAAACCCCGTTCACATTTGGCATGATCTTGATACACTGTGAAACCCCAGACACATCTGGCAGGATTTTGATGCCCTTTGAAAACCCCATACACACCTGGCAGATCCTGAAACACTGTGAAACCCCATACACACCTGGCAGGAAACTGATACACTGTGAAAACCCCATACACACCTGGCAGGATCCTGACACACTGTGAAAACCCCATACACACCTGGCAGGATCCTGATATTTTGTGAAAACCCCATACACACCTGGCAGGACACTGATACACTGTGAAAGCCCCATACACACCTGGCAGGATCCTGATACACTGTCAAAACCCCATACACACCTGGCAGGGCACTGATACACTGTGAGAACCCCATACACACCTGGCAGGATGCTGATACACTGTGAAAACCCCATACACACATGACAGGACCCTGATACACTGTGAAAAAACCCATAAACACCTGGCAGGATCCTGATACACTGTGAAAACCCCATACACACCTGGCAGGATCCTGAAACACTGAGAAAACCCCAGACACACCTGGCAGGATCCTGCTACACTGTGAAAACCCCATCCACACCTGGCAGAATACTGTTGCACAGTGAAAACCCCATACACACCTGGCAGGATCCTGATACACTGTGAAAACACCAGACACACCTGGCAGTCTCCTGATACACTGTGAAAACCCCATGCACACCTGGATGGATCCTGAAACACTGTGAAAACCCCATACACACCTGGCAGAATACTGTTACACAGTGAAAACCCCATACACATCTGGCAGGATCCTGATACACTGTGAAAACACCATACACACCTGGCAGGATCCTGATACACTGTGAAAACCCCATACACACCTGGCAGGAACCTGATACACTGTGAAAACCCCATACACACCCGGCAGGATCCTGATACACTGTGAAAACACCATACACACCTGGCAGGATCCTGATACACTGTGAAAACACCATACACACCTGGCAGGATCCGGATAAACTGTGAAAACCACATACACATCTGGCAGGATCCTGATAAAGTGTGAAACCCCATACACACCTGGCAGGATCCTGATACACTGCGAAATCCCCAGACACACCTGTCAGGATCCTGATACACTGTGAAAACCCCATACACACCTGGCAGATCCTGATACACTGTGAAACTCCATACACACCTGGCAGGATCCAGATACACTGTGAAAACCCATACACACCTGGCAGGATCCTGATACACTGTGAAAACCCCATACACAGCTGGCAGGATCCTGATACACTGGGAAAACCCCATACACACCTGGCAGACCCTGATCCACTGTGAAAACCCCATACAACCTGGCAGGATCCTGATAAAGTGTGAAAACCCCATATACACATGGCAGGTTCCTGATCCACTGTGAAAACCCCAGACACAGCTGGCAGCATCCTGATAAACTGTAAAAACCCCATGCACGCCTGGCAGGATCCTGATCCACTGTGAAACCCCAAGCACACATGGCAGGATCCTGATCCACTGTGAAAACCCCATACATACCTGGAAAAATCCTGATACACTGTGAAAACCCCATACACACCTGGCTGGATCCTGATCCACTGTGAAACCCCATACACACCAACAGGTTCCTGATGCACTGTGAAACCACAAACACACCTGGCAGGATCCTGTTACATTGTGGAAACCCCATGCACATCTGGCAGGATACTGATACACTATGAAAACCCCATTCACACCTGGCAGGATCCTGATTCACTGTGAAACCTCATACACATTTGGCAGGATCCTGATACATTGTGAAATCCCCATACACACCGGGCAGGATCCTGATACACTGTGAAAACCCCGTACATACCTGCAGATCCTGATACACTGTGACAACCCCATACACACCTGGCAGGATCCTGATACACAGTGAAATCCCCATACACAACTGGCAGGATCCAGATTAACTGTGAAAACAACTGACACACCTGGCAAGATCCTGATAAACTGTGAAACCCCATCCACACCTTGCAGA
The DNA here is from genome assembly GCF_036365525.1 of Heterodontus francisci. Classification (NCBI taxonomy): domain Eukaryota; kingdom Metazoa; phylum Chordata; class Chondrichthyes; order Heterodontiformes; family Heterodontidae; genus Heterodontus; species Heterodontus francisci. The sequence continues at coordinate 10,366,233 of NW_027140250.1, read as the reverse complement.
ATACTGTTGAACAGTGAAAACCCCATACACACCAGGCAGGATCCTGATACACTGTGAAAACACCATACACACCTGGCAGGATCCGGATACACTGTGAAAACCCCATAAACACCTGGCAGGAACCTGATACACTGTGAAAACCCCATACACACCCGGCAGGATTCTGATACACTGTGAAAACACCATACACACCTGGCAGGATCCTGATACACTGTGAAAACTCCATAAACACCTGGCAAGATCCTGATACACTGTGAAACCCCATACTCACCTGGCAGGATCCTATTAAGTTGTGGAAACCCCATACACATCTGGCAGGATCCTGATACACTGTGAAAACCCCATACACACCTGGCATATCCTGATACACTGTGAAACCCCATACACACCTGGCAGGATCCTGATACACTGTGAAAACTCCATAAACACCTGGCAAGATCCTGATACACTGTGAAACCCCATACTCACCTGGCAGGATCCTATTAAGTTGTGGAAACCCCATACAGATCTGGCAGGATCCTGATACACTGTGAAAACCCCATACACACCTGGCATATCCTGATACACTGTGAAACCCCATACACACCTGGCAGGATCCTGATACATTGTGAAAACCCCATGCACACCTGGAAGGATCCTGAAACACTGTGAAAACCCCATACACACCTGGCAGAATACTGTTACACAGTGAAAACCCCATACACATCTGGCAGGATCCTGATACACTGTGAAAACACCATACACACCTGGCAGGATCCGGATACACTGTGAAAATCCCACACACACCTGGCAGGAACCTGATACACTGTGAAAACCCCATACACATCCGGCAGGATTCGGATACACTGTGAAAACACCATACACACCTGGCAGGATCCTGATACACTGTGAAAACTCCATAAACACCTGGCAAGATCCTGATACACTGTGAAACCCCATACTCACCTGGCAGGATCCTATTAAGTTGTGGAAACCCCATACACATCTGGCAGGATCCTGATACACTGTGAAAACCCCATACACACCTGGCATATCCTGATACACTGTGAAACCCCATACACACCTGGCAGGATCCTGATACATTGTGAAAACCCCAGACACACCTGGCAGGATCCGGATAAACTGTGAAAACCACATACACACCTGGCAGGATCCTGATAAAGTGTGAAACCCCATACACACCTGGCAGGATCCTGATACACTGCGAAAACCCCAGACAAACCTGGCAGGATCCTGATACACTGTGAAAACCCCATACACACCTGGCAGGATCCAGATACACTGTGAAAACCCATAGAAACCTGGCAGGATCCTGATACACTGTGAAAACCCCATCCACACCTGGCAGAATACTGTTGCACAGTGAAAACCCCATACACACCTGGCAGGATCCTGATACACTGTGAAAACACCAGACACACCTGGCAGTCTCCTGATACACTGTGAAAACCCCATGCACACCTGGATGGATCCTGAAACACTGTGAAAACCCCATACACACCTGGCAGAATACTGTTACACGTTGAAAACCCCATACACATCTGGCAGGATCCTGATACACTGTGAAAACACCATACACACCTGGCAGGATCCTGATACACTGTGAAAACCCCATACACACCTGGCAGGAACCTGATACACTGTGAAAACCCCATACACACCCGGCAGGATCCTGATACACTGTGAAAACACCATACACACCTGGCAGGATCCTGATACACTGTGAAAACACCATACACACCTGGCAGGATCCGGATAAACTGTGAAAACCACATACACATCTGGCAGGATCCTGATAAAGTGTGAAACCCCATACACACCTGGCAGGATCCTGATGCACTGCGAAATCCCCAGACACACCTGGCAGGATCCTGATACACTGTGAAAACCCCATACACACCTGGCAGATCCTGATACACTGTGAAACTCCATACACACCTGGCAGGATCCAGATACACTGTGAAAACCCATACACACCTGGCAGGATCCTGATACACTGTGAAAACCCCACACACAGCTGGCAGGATCCTGATACACTGGGAAAACCCCATACACACCTGGCAGACCCTGATCCACTGTGAAAACCCCATACAACCTGGCAGGATCCTGATAAAGTGTGAAAACCCCATATACACATGGCAGGTTCCTGATCCACTGTGAAAACCCCAGACACAGCTGGCAGCATCCTGATAAACTGTAAAAACCCCATGCACGCCTGGCAGGATCCTGATCCACTGTGAAACCCCAAGCACACATGGCAGGATCCTGATCCACTGTGAAAACCCCATACATACCTGGAAAAATCCTGATACACTGTGAAAACCCCATACACACCTGGCTGGATCCTGATCCACTGTGAAACCCCATACACACAAACAGGTTCCTGATGCACTGTGAAACCACAAACACACCTGGCAGGATCCTGTTACATTGTGGAAACCCCATGCTCATCTGGCAGGATACTGATACACTATGAAAACCCCATTCACACCTGGCAGGATCCTGATTCACTGTGAAACCTCATACACATTTGGCAGGATCCTGATACATTGTGAAATCCCCATACACACCGGGCAGGATCCTGATACACTGTGAAAACCCCGTACATACCTGCAGATCCTGATACACTGTGACAACCCCATACACACCTGGCAGGATCCTGATACACAGTGAAATCCCCATACACAACTGGCAGGATCCAGATTAACTGTGAAAACAACTGACACACCTTGCAAGATCCTGATAAACTGTGAAACCCCATCCACACCTGGCAGAATACTGTTGAACAGTGAAAACCCCATACACACCTGGCAGGATCCTGATACACTGTGAAAACACAATACACACCTGGCAGGATCCGGATACACTGTGAAAACCCCATACACACCTGGCAGGAACCTGATACACGGTGAAAACCCCATACACACCCGGCAGGATTCTGATACACTGTGAAAACACCATACACACCTGGCAGGATCCTGATACACTGTGAAAACTCCATAAACACCTGGCAAGATCCTGATACACTGTGAAACCCCATACTCACCTGGCAGGATCCTATTAAGTTGTGGAAACCCCATACACATCTGGCAGGATCCTGATACACTGTGAAAACCCCATACACACCTGGCATATCCTGATACACTGTGAAACCCCATACACACCTGGCAGGATCCTGATACACTGTGAAAACTCCATAAACACCTGGCAAGATCCTGATACACTGTGAAACCCCATACGCACCTGGCAGGATCCTATTACGTTGTGGAAACCCCATACACATCTGGCAGGATCCTGATACACTGTGAAAACCCCATACACACCTGGCATATCCTGATACACTGTGAAACCCCATACACACCTGGCAGGATCCTGATACATTGTGAAAACCCCATGCACACCTGGAAGGATCCTGAAACACTGTGAAAACCCCATACACACCTGGCAGAATACTGTTACACAGTGAAAACCCCATACACATCTGGCAGGATCCTGATACACTGTGAAAACACCATACACACCTGGCAGGATCCGGATACACTGTGAAAACCCCATACACACCTGGCAGGAACCTGATACACTGTGAAAACCCCATACACACCCGGCAGGATTCTGATACACTGTGAAAACACCATACACACCTGGCAAGATCCTGATACACTGTGAAAACTCCATAAACACCTGGCAAGATCCTGATACACTGTGAAACCCCATACTCACCTGGCAGGATCCTATTAAGTTGTGGAAACCCCATACACATCTGGCAGGATCCTGATACACTGTGAAAACCCCATACACACCTGGCATATCCTGATACACTGTGAAACCCCATACACACCTGGCAGGATCCTGATACATTGTGAAAACCCCAGACACACCTGGCAGGATCCGGATAAACTGTGAAAACCACATACACACCTGGCAGGATCCTGATAAAGTGTGAAACCCCATACACACCTGGCAGGATCCTGATACACTGCGAAAACCCCAGACAAACCTGGCAGGATCCTGATACACTGTGAAAACCCCATACACACCTGGCAGGATCCAGATACACTGTGAAAACCCATAGAAACCTGGCAGGATCCTGATACACTGTGAAAACGCCATACACACCTGGCAGGATCCTGATACACTGGGAAAACCCCATACACACCTGGCAGACCCTGTTCCACTGTGAAAACCCCATACAACCTGGCAGGATCCTGATCCACTGTGAAACACCATACACACCAACAGGTTCCTGATGCAATGTGAAACCACAAACACACCTGGCAGGATCCTGTTACATTGTGGAAACCCCATGCACATCTGGAAGGATCCTGATACACTATGAAAACCCCATTCACACCTGGCAGGATCCTGATTCACTGTGAAACCTCATACACACCTGGCAGGATCCTGATACATTGTGAAATCCCCATACACACCGGGCAGGATCCTGATACACTGTGAAAACCCCGTACATACCTGGCAGATCCTGATACACTGTGACAACCCCATACACACCTGGCAGGATCCTGATACACAGTGAAAACCCCATACACAACTGGCAGGATCCTGATTAACTGTGAAAACAACATACACACCTGGCAAGATCCTGATAAACTGTGAAACCCCATACACACTTGGCAGCATCCTGATACACTGTGAAAATCCCATACACACCTGGCAGATTCTGATACGCTGTGAAATCCCCATACACACCTGGCAGATCCTGATACACTGTGAAAAACCCATACACACCTCGCAGGATCCTGAGACACTATGAAAACCCATACACACCTGGCAGGATCCTGATACACTGTGAAACCCCATACACACCTGGCAGGATCCTGATCCACAGTGAAATCCCATTCACATCTGGCAGGATCCTGATACACTGTGAAACCCCATACACACCTGGCAGGATCCTGATCCACTGTGAAACCCCGTTCACATTTGGCAGGATCCTGATACACTGTGAAACACCATAAACACCTGGCAGGATCCTGATCCACTGTGAAACCCCCATACACACCTGGAAGGATCCTGATACTCTGTGAAAACACCATTCACACCTGGCAGGATCCGGATCCTCTGTGAATACCCCATGCAGACCAGGCAGCATCCTGATACACTGTGAAAACCCCATACACACCTGGCAGGATCCTGATCCAATGTGAAACCCCATACACACCTGGCAGGATCCTGATACACTGCGAAAATAAATACACACCTGGCAGGATCCTGATCCACTGTGAAACCCCATACACACCTGGCAGGATCCTGATACACTGTGAAACCCCATACGCACCTGGCAGGACCCTGATACACTGTGAAACCCCATACACACCTGGCAGGATCCTGATACACTGTGAAAACCCCATACACACCTGGCCGATCCTGATACACTCTGAAAACCCCATACACACCTGGCAGGACCCTGATACACTGTGAAAACCCCAAACACACCTGGCAAGATCCAGATCCACAGTGAAACCCCATTCACATCTGGCAGGATCCTGATACACTGTGAAACCGCATACACACCTGGCAGGATCCTGATCCACTGTGAAACCCCGTTCACATTTGGCAGGATCCTGATATACTGTGAAACGCCATAAACACCTGGCAGGGTCCTGATCCACTGTGAAACCCCCATACACAACTGGAAGGATCCTGATACACTGTGAAAACGCCATTCACACCTGGCAGGATCCTGATCCACTGTGAAACCCCGTTCACATTTGGCAGCATCCTGATACACTGTGAAACCCCATACACACCTGGCAGGATCTTGATACTCTGTGAAACCCCAGACACATCTGGCAGGATCCTGATGCACTGTGAAAACCCCATACACACCTGGCAGATCCTGATACACTGTGAATACCCCATACACACTTGGCAGGATCCTGATGCGCTGTGAAAACCCCATGTACACCAGGCAGGATCCTGATACACAGTGAAACCCCATACACTGCTGGCAGGATCCTGATGCACTGTGAAACCCCATACACACCTGGCAGGATCCTGATACACTGTGAAAAACCCATACACACCTGGCAGGATACTGATAAATTGTGAAAACCCCATACACACCTAGCAGGATCCTGATACACTGTGAAAACCCCATACACACCTGGCAGGATCCTGATACACTGTGAAAACCCATACAAAGCTGGCAGGATCCTGATCCACTGTGAAACCCCATACACACCTGGCAGGATCCTGATCCACTGTGAAACCCCCATACATAGCTGGCAGGATCCTGTTCCACTTTGAAACCCCATACTCACCTGGCAGGACACTGATATACTGTAAAACCCCTTAAACACCTGGCAGGATCCTGATACACTGTGTAAACCCCATACACACCGGGCAGGATCCTGATACAGTGTGAAAACCCCATACACACCTGGCAGGATCCTGATCCACTGTGAAAACCCAATACATACCTGGCAGGATCCTGATACACTGTGAAAACCCCATACACACCTGGCAGGATCCTGATCCACTCTGAAACCCCATACACACCTGGCAGGTTCCTGATGCACTGTGAAAACACAAACACACCTGGCAGGATCCTGTTACATTGTGGAAACCCCATGCACATCTTGCAGGATCTGATACACTGTGAAAACCCCATTCACACCTGTCAGGATCCTGATCCACTGTGAAACCTCATACACACCTGGCAGGATCCTGATACATTGTGAAATCCCCATACACACCTGGCAGGATCCTGCTACACTGTGGAACCCCCATACACACCTGGAAGGATCCTGATACGCTGTGAAACCCCGTTCACATTTGGCATGATCTTGATACACTGTGAAACCCCAGACACATCTGGCAGGATTTTGATGCCCTTTGAAAACCCCATACACACCTGGCAGATCCTGATACACTGTGAAACCCCATACACACCTGGCAGGAAAATGATACACTGTGAAAACCCCATACACACCTGGCAGGATCCTGACACACTGTGAAAACCCCATACACACATGGCAGGAACCTGATATTTTGTGAAAACCCCATACACACCTGGCAGGACACTGATACACTGTGAAAGCCCCATACACACCTGGCAGGATCCTGATACACTGTCAAAACCCCATACACACCTGGCAGGGCACTGATACACTGTGAGAACCCCATACACCCCTGGCAGGATCCTGATACACTGTGAAAACCCCATACACACATGACAGGACCCTGATACACTGTGAAAAACCCATAAACACCTGGCAGGATCCTGACACACTGTGAAAACCCCATATACACCTGGCAGGATCCTGAAACACTGAGAAAACCCCAGACACACCTGGCAGGATCCTGCTACACTGTGAAAACCCCATCCACACCTGTCAGAATACTGTTGCACAGTGAAAACCCCATACATACCTGGCAGGATCCTGATACACTGTGAAAACACCAAACACACCTGGCAGTCTACTGATATTTTCTGTGAAAACCCCATGCACACCTGGAAGGATCCTGAAACACTGTGAAAACCCCATACACACCTGGCCGGATCCTGATCCAATGTGAAACCCCCATACACAGCTGGCAGGATCCTTTTCCACTTTGAAACCCCATACACACCTGGCAGGACACTGATATACTGTAAAACCCCTTAAACACCTGGCAGGATCCTGATACACTGTGAAAACCCCATACACACCGGGCAGGATCCTGATACAGTGTGAAAACCCCATACACACCCGGCAGGATCCTGATCCACTGTGAAAACCCCATTCATACCTGGCAGGATCCTGATACACTGTGAAAACCCCATACACACCTGGCAGGATCCTGATCCACTGTGAAACCCCATACACACCTGGCAGGTTCCTGATGCACTGTGAATCCACAAACACACCAGGCAGGATCCTTTTATATTGTGGAAACCCCATGCACATCTTGCAGGATACTGATACACTGTGAAATCCCCATTCACACCTGGCAGGATCCTGATCCACTGTGAAACCTCATACACACCTGGCAGGATCCTGATACATTGTGAAATCCCCATACACACCTGGCAGGATCCTGCTACACTGTGGAACCCCCATACACACCTGGAAGGATCCTGATACACTGTGAAACCCCGTTCACATTTGGCATGATCTTGATACACTGTGAAACCCCAGACACATCTGGCAGGATTTTGATGCCCTTTGAAAACCCCATACACACCTGGCAGATCCTGATACACTGTGAAACCCCATACACACCTGGCAGGAAACTGATACACTGTGAAAACCCCATACACACCTGGCAGGATCCGGACACACTGTGAAAACCCCATACACACCTGGCAGGAACCTGATATTTTGTGAAAACCCCATACACACCTGGCAGGACACTGATACACTGTGAAAGCCCCATACACACCTGGCAGGATCCTGATACACTGTCAAAACCCCATACACACCTGGCAGGGCACTGATACACTGTGAGAACCCCATACACACTTGGCAGGATCCTGATACACTGTGAAAACCCCATACACACATGACAGGACCCTGATACACTGTGAAAAACCCATAAACACCTGGCAGGATCCTGATACACTGTGAAAACCCCATACACACCTGGCAGGATCCTGAAACACTGAGAAAACCCCTGACACACCTGGCAGGATCCTGCTACACTGTGAAAACCCCATCCACACCTGGCAGAATACTGTTGCACAGTGAAAACCCCATACACACCTGGCAGGATCCTGATACACTGTGAAAACACCAACACACAAACCCCATGCACACCTGGAAGTATCCTGAAACACTGTGAAAACCCCATACACACCTGGCAGAATACTGTTACACAGTGAAAACCCCATACACATCTGGCAGGATCCTGATACACTGTGAAAACACCATACACACCTGGCAGGATCATGATACACTGTGAACACCCCATACACACCTGGCAGGAACCTGATACACAGTGAAAACCCCATACACACCCGGCAGGATCCTGATACACTGTGAAAACACCATACACACCTGGCAGGATCCTGATACACTGTGAAAACACCATACACACCTGGCAGGATCCGGATAAACTGTGAAAACCACATACACATCTGGCAGGATCCTGATAAAGTGTGAAACCCCATACACACCTGGCAGGATCCTGATACACTGCGAAAACCCCAGACACACCAGGTAGGATCCTGATACACTGTGAAAACCCCATACACACCTGGCAGATCCTGATAAACTGTGAAACTCCATACACACCTGGCAGGATCCAGATACACTGTGAAAACCCATACACACCTGGCAGGATCCTGATACACTGTGAAACCCCCATACATAGCTGGCAGGATCCTGTTCCACTTTGAAACCCCATACTCACCTGGCAGGACACTGATATACTGTAAAACCCCTTAAACACCTGGCAGGATCCTGATACACTGTGTAAACCCCATACACACCGGGCAGGATCCTGATACAGTGTGAAAACCCCATACACACCTGGCAGGATCCTGATCCACTGTGAAAACCCAATACATACCTGGCAGGATCCTGATACACTGTGAAAACCCCATACACACCTGGCAGGATCCTGATCCACTCTGAAACCCCATACACACCTGGCAGGTTCCTGATGCACTGTGAAAACACAAACACACCTGGCAGGATCCTGTTACATTGTGGAAACCCCATGCACATCTTGCAGGATCTGATACACTGTGAAAACCCCATTCACACCTGTCAGGATCCTGATCCACTGTGAAACCTCATACACACCTGGCAGGATCCTGATACATTGTGAAATCCCCATACACACCTGGCAGGATCCTGCTACACTGTGGAACCCCCATACACACCTGGAAGGATCCTGATACGCTGTGAAACCCCGTTCACATTTGGCATGATCTTGATACACTGTGAAACCCCAGACACATCTGGCAGGATTTTGATGCCCTTTGAAAACCCCATACACACCTGGCAGATCCTGATACACTGTGAAACCCCATACACACCTGGCAGGAAAATGATACACTGTGAAAACCCCATACACACCTGGCAGGATCCTGACACACTGTGAAAACCCCATACACACATGGCAGGAACCTGATATTTTGTGAAAACCCCATACACACCTGGCAGGACACTGATACACTGTGAAAGCCCCATACACACCTGGCAGGATCCTGATACACTGTCAAAACCCCATACACACCTGGCAGGGCACTGATACACTGTGAGAACCCCATACACCCCTGGCAGGATCCTGATACACTGTGAAAACCCCATACACACATGACAGGACCCTGATACACTGTGAAAAACCCATAAACACCTGGCAGGATCCTGACACACTGTGAAAACCCCATATACACCTGGCAGGATCCTGAAACACTGAGAAAACCCCAGACACACCTGGCAGGATCCTGCTACACTGTGAAAACCCCATCCACACCTGTCAGAATACTGTTGCACAGTGAAAACCCCATACATACCTGGCAGGATCCTGATACACTGTGAAAACACCAAACACACCTGGCAGTCTACTGATATTTTCTGTGAAAACCCCATGCACACCTGGAAGGATCCTGAAACACTGTGAAAACCCCATACACACCTGGCCGGATCCTGATCCAATGTGAAACCCCCATACACAGCTGGCAGGATCCTTTTCCACTTTGAAACCCCATACACACCTGGCAGGACACTGATATACTGTAAAACCCCTTAAACACCTGGCAGGATCCTGATACACTGTGAAAACCCCATACACACCGGGCAGGATCCTGATACAGTGTGAAAACCCCATACACACCCGGCAGGATCCTGATCCACTGTGAAAACCCCATTCATACCTGGCAGGATCCTGATACACTGTGAAAACCCCATACACACCTGGCAGGATCCTGATCCACTGTGAAACCCCATACACACCTGGCAGGTTCCTGATGCACTGTGAATCCACAAACACACCAGGCAGGATCCTTTTATATTGTGGAAACCCCATGCACATCTTGCAGGATACTGATACACTGTGAAATCCCCATTCACACCTGGCAGGATCCTGATCCACTGTGAAACCTCATACACACCTGGCAGGATCCTGATACATTGTGAAATCCCCATACACACCTGGCAGGATCCTGCTACACTGTGGAACCCCCATACACACCTGGAAGGATCCTGATACACTGTGAAACCCCGTTCACATTTGGCATGATCTTGATACACTGTGAAACCCCAGACACATCTGGCAGGATTTTGATGCCCTTTGAAAACCCCATACACACCTGGCAGATCCTGATACACTGTGAAACCCCATACACACCTGGCAGGAAACTGATACACTGTGAAAACCCCATACACACCTGGCAGGATCCGGACACACTGTGAAAACCCCATACACACCTGGCAGGAACCTGATATTTTGTGAAAACCCCATACACACCTGGCAGGACACTGATACACTGTGAAAGCCCCATACACACCTGGCAGGATCCTGATACACTGTCAAAACCCCATACACACCTGGCAGGGCACTGATACACTGTGAGAACCCCATACACACTTGGCAGGATCCTGATACACTGTGAAAACCCCATACACACATGACAGGACCCTGATACACTGTGAAAAACCCATAAACACCTGGCAGGATCCTGATACACTGTGAAAACCCCATACACACCTGGCAGGATCCTGAAACACTGAGAAAACCCCTGACACACCTGGCAGGATCCTGCTACACTGTGAAAACCCCATCCACACCTGGCAGAATACTGTTGCACAGTGAAAACCCCATACACACCTGGCAGGATCCTGATACACTGTGAAAACACCAACACACAAACCCCATGCACACCTGGAAGTATCCTGAAACACTGTGAAAACCCCATACACACCTGGCAGAATACTGTTACACAGTGAAAACCCCATACACATCTGGCAGGATCCTGATACACTGTGAAAACACCATACACACCTGGCAGGATCATGATACACTGTGAACACCCCATACACACCTGGCAGGAACCTGATACACAGTGAAAACCCCATACACACCCGGCAGGATCCTGATACACTGTGAAAACACCATACACACCTGGCAGGATCCTGATACACTGTGAAAACACCATACACACCTGGCAGGATCCGGATAAACTGTGAAAACCACATACACATCTGGCAGGATCCTGATAAAGTGTGAAACCCCATACACACCTGGCAGGATCCTGATACACTGCGAAAACCCCAGACACACCAGGTAGGATCCTGATACACTGTGAAAACCCCATACACACCTGGCAGATCCTGATAAACTGTGAAACTCCATACACACCTGGCAGGATCCAGATACACTGTGAAAACCCATACACACCTGGCAGGATCCTGATACACTGTGAAAACACCATACACACCTGGCAGGATCCTGATACACTGGGAAAACCCCACACACACCTGGCAGACCCTGATCCACTGTGAAAACCCCATGCAACCTGGCAGGACCCTGATAAAGTGTGAAAACCAGATACACAACTGGCAGGATCTTGATAAACTGTGAAAACCCCATACACACCTGGCAGGATCCTGATAAACTGTTAAAACCCCATACACACATGGCAGGTTCCTGATCCACTGTGAAAACCCCAGACACAGCTGGCAGCATCCTGATAAACTGTGAAAACCCCATGCACGCCTGGCAGGATCCTGATCCACTGTGAAAACCCAAGCACACATGGCAGGACCCTGATCCACTGTGAAAACCCCATACATATCTGGAAAAATCCTGATACACCGTGAAACCCCATGCACACCTGGCAGGATCCTGATCCACTGTAAAACCCCATACACACCAACAGGTTCCTGATGCACTGTGAAACCACAAACACACCTGGCAGGATCCTGATACATTGTGGAAACCCCATGCACATCTGGCAGGATACTGATACACTATGAAAACCCCATTCACACCTGGTAGGATCCTGATTCACTGTGAAACCTCATACACACCTGGCAGGATCCTGATACATTGTGAAATCCCCATACACACCGGGCAGGATCCTGATACACTGTGAAAACCCTGTACATACCTGGCAGATCCTGATACACTGAGAAAACCCCATACACACCTGGCAGGATCCTGATACACAGTGAAAACCCCATACACAACTGGCAGGATCCTGATTAACTGTGATAACAACTGACACACCTGGCAAGATCCTGCTAAACTGTGAAACCCCATCCACACCTGGCAGAATACTGTTGAACAGTGAAAACCCCATACACACCTGGCAGGATCCTGATACACTGTGAAAACACCAAACAAACCTGGAAGGATCCTGAAACACTGTGAAAACCCCATACACACCTGGCAGAATACTGTTACACAGTGAAAACCCCATACACATCTGGCAGGATCCTGATACACTGTGAAAACACCATACACACCTGGCAGGATCCTGATACACTGTGAAAACCCCATACACATCTGGCAGGAACCTGATACACTGTGAAATCCCCATACACACCGGGCAGGATCCTGATACACTGTGAAAACCCTGTACATACCTGGAAGATCCTGATACACTGTGAAAACCCCATACACACCTGGCAGGATCCTGATACACAGTGAAAACCCCATACACAACTGGCAGGATCCTGATTAACTGTGAAAACAACTGACACACCTGGCAAGATCCTGCTAAACTGTGAAACCCCATCCACACCTGGCAGAATACTGTTGAACAGTGAAAAACCCATACACACCTGGCAGGATCCTGATACACTGTGAAAACACCAAACACACCTGGCAGTATCCTGATACACTGTGAAAACCCCATGCACACCTGGAAGGATCCTGAAACACTGTGAAAACCCCATACACACCTGGCAGAATACTGTTACACAGTGAAAACCCCATACACATCTGGCAGGATCCTGATACACTGTGAAAACACCATACACACCTGGCAGGATCCTGATACACTGTGAAAACCCCATACACATCTGGCAGGAACCTGATACACTGTGAAAACACCATACACACCTGGCAGGATCCTGATACACTGTGAAAACACCATACACACCTGGCAGGATCCTGATACACTGTGAAAACTCCATACACACCTGGCAAGATCCTGATACACTGTGAAACCCCATACACACCTGGCAGGATCCTATTAAGTTGTGGAAACCCCATACACATCTGGCAGGATCCTGATACACTGTGAAAACCCCATACACACCTGGCATATCCTGATACACTGTGAAACCCCATACACACCTGGCAGGATCCTGATACATTGTGAAAATCCCAGACACACCTGGCAGGATCCGGAAAAACTGTGAAAACCACATACACACCTGGCAGAATCCTGATAAAGTGTGAAACCCCATACACACCTGGCAGGATCCTGATACACTGCGAAAACCCCAGACACACCTGGCAGGATCCTGATACACTGTGAAAACCCCATACACACCTGGCAGATCCTGATACACTGTGAAACTCCATACACACCTGGCAGGATCCAGATACACTGTGAAAACCCATAGACACCTGGCAGGATCCTGATACACTGTGAAAACCCCATACACACCTGGCAGGATCCTGATACACTGTGAAAACACCATACACACCTGGCAGGATCCAGATACACTGTGAAAACCCATAGACACCTGGCAGGATCCTGATCCACTGCGAAAACCCCAGACACAGCTGGCAGGATCCTGATAAACTGTGAAAACCCCATACACGCCTGGTAGGATCCTGATCCACTGTGAAACCCCAAACACACATGGCAGGATCCTGATCCACTGTGAAAACCCCATACACACCTGGAAAAATCCTGATACACTGTGAAAACCCCATACACACCTGGCAGGATCCTGATCCACTGTGAAACACCATACACACCAACAGGTTCCTGATGCACTGTGAAACCACAAACACTCCTGGCAGGATCCTGTTACATTGTGGAAACCCCATGCACATCTGGCAGGATCCTGATACACTATGAAAACCCCATTCACACCTGGCAGGATCCTGATTCACTGTGAAACCTCATACACACCTGGCAGGATCCTGATACACTGTGAAAACCCCGTACATACCTGGCAGATCCTGATACACTGTGACAACCCCATACACACCTGGCAGGATCCTGATACACAGTGAAAACCCCATACACATCTGGCAGGATCCTGATTAACTGTGAAAACAACATACACACCTGGCAAGATCCTGATAAACTATGAAACACCATACACACTTGGCAGGATCCTGATACACTGTGAAAATCCCATACACACCTGGCAGATTCTGATACGCTGTGAAAACCCCATACACACCTGGCAGGATCCGGATACACTGTGAAAACCCTATGCACACCTGGCAGATCCTGATACACTATGAAACCCCCACACACACCTGGCAGGATCCTGAACCACTGTGAAAACCCCATACACACTTGGCAGGATCCTGATACACTGTGAAAACACATACAAAGCTGGCAGGATCCTGATCCACTGTGAAACCCCATACACACCTGGCAGGATCCTGATCCACTGTGAAACCCCCATATACAGCTGGCAGGATCCTGTTCCACTTTGAAACCCCATACACACCGGGCAGGATCCTGATACAGTGTGAAAATCCCACACACACCTGGCAGGATCCTGATCCACTGTGAAAACCCCATACATACCTGGCAGGATCCTGATACACTGTGAAAACCCCATACACACCTGGCAGGATCCTGATCCACTGTGAAACCCCATACACACCTGGCAGGTTCCTGATGCACTGTGAAACCACAAACACACCTGGCAGGATCCTGTTACATTGTGGAAACCACATGCACATCTTGCAGGATCCTGATACACTATGAAAACCCCATTCACACCTGGCAGGATCCTGATCCACTGTGAAACCTCATACACACCTGGCAGGATCCTGATACATTGTGAAATCCCCATACACACCGGGCAGGATCCTGATACACTGTGAAAACCCCGTACATACCTGGCAGATCCTGATACACTGTGAAAACCCCATACACACCTGGCAGGATCCTGATACACAGTGAAAACCCCATACACAACTGGCAGGATCCTGATCAACTGTGAAAACCACATACACACCTGGCAAGATCCTGATAAACTGTTAAACCCCATACACACTTGGCAGGATCCTGATACACTGCGAAAATCCCATACACTCCTGGCAGATTCTGACACGCTGTGAAAACCCCATACACACCTGGCAGGATCCTGATACACTGTGAAAACCCCATACACACCTGGCAGGATCCTGAAACACTGAGAAAACCGCAGACACACCTGGCAGGATCCTGCTACACTGTGAAAACCCCATCCACACCTGGCAGAATACTGTTGCACAGTGAAAACCCCATACACACCTGGCAGGATCCTGATACACTGTGAAAACACCAACACACAAACCCCATGCACACCTGGAAGTATCCTGAAACACTGTGAAAACCCGATACACACCTGGCAGAATACTGTTACACAGTGAAAACCCCATACACATCTGGCAGGATCCTGATACACTGTGAAAACACCATACACACCTGGCAGGATCCTGATACACTGTGAAAACCCCATACACACCTGGCAGGAACCTGATACACTGTGAAAACCCCATACACACCCGGCAGGATCCTGATACACTGTGAAAACACCATACACACCTGGCAGGATACTGATACACTGTGAAAACACCATACACACCTGGCAGGATCCGGATAAACTGTGAAAACCACATACACATCTGGCAGGATCCTGATAAAGTGTGAAACCCCATAAACACCTGGCAGGATCCTGATACACTGCGAAAACCCCAGACACACCAGGTAGGATCCTGATACACTGTGAAAACCCCATACACACCTGGCAGATTCTGATAAACTGTGAAACTCCATACACACCTGGCAGGATCCAGATACACTGTGAAAACCCATACACACCTGGCAGGATCCTGATACACTGTGAAAACCCCATACACACATGGCAGGATCCTGATACACTGGGAAAACCCCATACACACCTGGCAGACCCTGATCCACTGTGAAAACCCCATACAACCTGGCAGGACCCTGATAAAGTGTGAAAACCCCATACATACCTGGCAGGATCTTGATAAACTGTGAAAACCCCATATACACCTGGCAGGATCCTGATAAACTGTTAAAACCCCATACACACATGGCAGGTTCCTGATCCACTGTGAAAACCCCAGACACAGCTGGCAGCATCCTGATAAACTGTGAAAACCCCATGCACGCCTGGCAGGATCCTGATCCACTGTGAAACCCCAAGCACACATGGCAGGACCCTGATCCACTGTGAAAACCCCATACATACCTGGAAAAATCCTGATACACCGTGAAAACCCCATGCACACCTGGCAGGATCCTGATCCACTGTAAAACCCCATACACACCAACAGGTTCCTGATACACTGTGAAACCACAAACACACCTGGCAGGATCCTGATACATTGTGAAATCCCCATACACACCGGGCAGGATCCGGATACACTGTGAAAACCCCGTACATACCTGGCAGATCCTGATACACTGTGAAAACCCCATACACACCTGGCAGGATCCTGATACGCAGTGAAAACCCCATACACAACTGGCAGGATCCTGATTAACTGTGAAAACAACTGACACACCTGGCAAGATCCTGCTAAACTGTGAAACCCCATCCACACCTGGCAGAATACTGTTGAACAGTGAAAACCCCAGACACACCTGGCAGGATCCTGATACACTGTGAAAACACCAAACACACCTGGCAGTATCCTGATACACTGTGAAAACCCCATGCACACCTGGAAGGATCCTGAAACACTGTGAAAACCCCATACACACCTGGCAGAATACTGTTACACAGTGAAAACCCCATACACATCTGGCAGGATCCTGATACACTGTGAAAACACCATACACACCTGGCAGGATCCTGATACACTGTGAAAACCCCATACACATCTGGCAGGAACCTGATACACTGTGAAAACACCATACACAGCTGGCAGGATCCTGATACACTGTGAAAACACCATACACACCTGGCAGGATCCTGATACACTGTGAAAACTCCATACACACCTGGCAAGATCCTGATACACTGTGAAACCCCATACACACCTGGCAGGATCCTATTAAGTTGTGGAAACCCCATACACATCTGGCAGGATCCTGATACACTGTGAAAACCCCATACACACCTGGCATATCCTGATACACTGTGAAACCCCATACACACCTGGCAGGATCCTGATACATTGTGAAAACCCCAGACACACCTGGCAGGATCCGGATAAACTGTGAAAACCACATACACACCTGGCAGAATCCTGATAAAGTGTGAAACCCCATACACACCTGGCAGGATCCTGATACACTGCGAAAACCCCAGACACACCTGGCAGGATCCTGATACACTGTGAAAACCCCATACACACCTGGCAGATCCTGATACACTGTGAAACTCCATACACACCTGGCAGGATCCAGATACACTGTGAAAACCCATAGACACGTCGCAGGATCCTGATATACTGTGAAAACCCCATACACACCTGGCAGGATCCTGATACACTGGGAATACCCCATACACACCTGGCAGACCCTGATCCACTGTGAAAACCCCATACAACCTGGCAGGATCCTGATAAACTGTGAAAACCCCAGACACACCTGGCAGGATCTTGATAAACTGTTAAAACCCCATACACACATGGCAGGTTCCTGATCCACTGCGAAAACCCCAGACACAGCTTGCAGGATCCTGATAAACTGTGAAAACCCAATACACGCCTGGTAGGATCCTGATCCACTGTGAAACCCCAAACACACATGGCAGGATCCTGATCCACTGTGAAAACCCCATACACACCTGGAAAAATCCTGATACACTGTGAAAACCCCATACACACCTGGCAGGATC
Organism: Heterodontus francisci; assembly: GCF_036365525.1. Taxonomy (NCBI): domain Eukaryota; kingdom Metazoa; phylum Chordata; class Chondrichthyes; order Heterodontiformes; family Heterodontidae; genus Heterodontus; species Heterodontus francisci. The sequence continues at coordinate 10,347,280 of NW_027140250.1, read as the reverse complement.
CTGATCCACTGTGAAACACCATACACACCAACAGGTTCCTGATGCACTGTGAAACCACAAACACTCCTGGCAGGATCCTGTTACATTGTGGAAACCCCATGCACATCTGGCAGGATCCTGATACACTATGAAAACCCCATTCACACCTGGCAGGATCCTGATTCACTGTGAAACCTCATACACACCTGGCAGGATCCTGATACATTGTGAAATCCCCATACACACCGGGCAGGATCCTGATACACTGTGAAAACCCCGTACATACCTGGCAGATCCTGATACACTGTGACAACCCCATACACACCTGGCAGGATCCTGATACACAGTAAAAACCCCATACACATCTGGCAGGATCCTGATTTACTGTGAAAACAACATACACACCTGGCAGGATCCTGATAAACTGTGAAACCCCATACACACTTGGCAGGATCCTGATACACTGTGAAAATCCCATACACACCTGGCAGATTCTGATACGCTGTGAAAACCCATACACACCTGGCAGGATCCGGATACACTGTGAAAACCCTATGCACACCTGGCAGATCCTGATACACTGTGAAATCCCATACACACCTGGCAGGATCCTGATACACTATGGAAACCCATACACACCTGGCAGGATCCTGATGCGCTGTGAAAACCCCATGTACACCAGGCAGGATCCTGATACACAGTGAAACCCCATACACTGCCGGCAGGATCCTGATGCACTGTGAAACCCCATACACACCTGGCAGGATCCTGATACACTGTGAAAACCCCATACACACCTGGCAGGACACTGATAAATTGTGAAAACCCCATACACACCCGGCAGGATCCTGATACACTGTGAAAACCCCATACACACCTGGCAGGATCCTGATACACTATGAAACCCCCACACACACCTGGCAGGATCCTGAACCACTGTGAAAACCCCATACACACCTGGCAGGACACTGATATACTGTAAACCCCCTTAAACACCTGGCAGGATCCTGATACACTGTGAAAACCCCCTACACATCGGGAAGGATCCTGATACAGTGTGAAAACCCCATGCACACCTGGCAGGATCCTGATCCACTGTGAAACCCCATACACACCTGGCAGGTTCCTGATTCACTGTGAAAAAACAAACACACCTGGCAGGATCCTGTTACATTGTGGAAACCCCATGCACATCTTGCAGGATCCTGATACACTATGAAAACCCCATTCACACCTGGCAGGATCCTGATCCACTGTGAAACCTCATACACACCTGGCAGGATCCTGATACATTGTGAAATCCCCATACACACCGAGCAGGATCCTGATACACTGTGAAAACCCCGTACATACCTGGCAGATCCTGATACACTGTGAAAACCCCATACACATCTGGCAGGATCCTGATACACAGTGAAAACCCCATACACAACTGGCAGGATCCTGATCAACTGTGAAAACCACATACACACCTGGCAAGATCCTGATAAACTGTTAAACCCCATACACACTTGGCAGGATCCTGATACACTGCGAAAATCCCATACACTCCTGGCAGATTCTGACACGCTGTGAAAACCCCATACACACCTGGCAGGATCCTGATACACTGTGAAAACCCCATACACACCTGGCAGATCCTGATACACTGTGAAACCCCATACACACCTGGCAGGATCCTGATACACTATGAAAACCCATACACTCCTTGCAGGATCCTGATACACTGTAAAACCCCATACACACCTGGCAGGATCCTGATCCACAGTGAAACCCCATTCACATCTGGCAGGATCCTGATACACTGTGAAACGCCCTACACAGCTGGCAGGATCCTGATCCACTGTGAAACCCCGTTCACATTTGGCAGGATCCTGATACACTGTGAAACCCCATAAACACCTGGCAGGAACCTGATCCACTGTGAAACACCCATACACACCTGGAAAGATACTGATACACTGTGAAAACACCATTCACACCTGGCAGGATCCGGATCCACTGTGAATACCCCATACACACCTGGCAGGATACTGACACACTGTGAAAACCCTATACACACCTTGCAGGATCCTGATCCAATGTGAAAACCCCATACACACCTGGCAGGATCCTGATACACTGTGAAAACAAATACACACCTGGCAGGATCCTGATCCACTGTGAATCCCCATACACACCTGGCAGGATCCTGATCCACTGTGAAACCCCATACACACCTGGCAGGACCCTGATACACTGTGAAACCCCATATACACCTGGCAGGATCCTGATACACTGTGAAAACCCCATACACACAGGGCAGGATCCTGATACACTGTGAAAACCCCATGCACACCTGGCAGGATCCTGATCCACTGTGAATACCCCATACACACCTGGCAGATCCTGATACACTGTGAAAACCCCATACACACCTGGCAGGACCCTGATACACTGTGAAAACCCGAAACACACCTGGCAGGATCCAGATCCACAGTGAAACCCCATTCACATCTGGCAGGATCCTAATACACTGTGAAACCGCATACACACCTGGCAGGATCCTGATCCACTGTGAAACCCCGTTCACATTTGGCAGGATCCTGATACACTGTGAAACCCCATAAACACCTGGCAGGATCCTGATCCACTGTGAAACCGCCATACACAACTGGAAAGATCCTGATACACTGTGAAAACACCATTCACACCTGGCAGGATCCTGATCCACTGTGAAACCCCGTTCACATTTGGCAGCATCCTGATACACTGTGAAACCCCATACACACCTGGCAGGATCTTGATACACTGTGGAAACCCCATGCACACCTGGCATATCCTGATGCACTGTGAATACCCCATACACACCTGGCAGGATCCTGATGCACTGTGAAAACCCCATGTACACCAGGCAGGATCCGGATACACAGTGAAACCCCATACACACCTGGCAGGAACCTGATGCACTGTGAAACCCCATACACACCTGGCAGGATCCTGATACACTTTGAAAACCCCATACACACCTGGAAGGTTCCTGATACACTGTGAAAACCCCATACGCACCTGGCAGGATCCTGATACAATATGAAAACCCCCATACACACCTGGCAGGATCCTGATCCACTGTGAAAATCCCATACACACCTGGCAGGATCCTGATACACTGTGAAAACCCATACAAAGCTGGCAGGATCCTGATCCCCTGTGAAACCCCATACACACCTGGCAGGATCCTGAAACACTGTGAAACCCCCATACACACCTGGCAGGATCCTGATAAACTGTTAAAACCCCATACACACATGGCAGGTTCCTGATCCACTGTGAAAACCCCAGACACAGCTGGCAGGATCCTGATAAACTGTGAAAACCCCATACACGTCTGGCAGGATCCTGGTCCACTGTGAAACCCCAAACACACATGGCAGGATCCTGATCCACTGTGAAAACCCCATACAAACCTGGAAAAATCCTGATACACTGTGAAAACCCCATACACAGCTGGCAGGATCCTGATGCACTGTGAAACCCCATACACACCTGGCAGGATCCTGTTACATTGTGGAAACCCCATGCACATCTGGCAGGATCCTGATACACTCTGAAAACCCCATTCACACCTGGCAGGATCCTGATCCACTGTGAAACCTCATACACACCTGGCAGGATCCTGATACATTGTGAAATCCCCATACACACCGGGCAGGATCCTGATACACTGTGAAAACCCCGTACATACCTGGCAGATCCTGATACACTGTGAAAACCCCATACACACCTGGCAGGATCCTGATACACAGTGAAAACCCCATACACAACTGGCAGGATCCTGATTAACTGTGAAACCCCACACACACTTGGCAGGATCCTGATACACTGTGAAAACCCATACAAAGCTGGCAGGATCCTGATCCACTGTGAAACCCCATACACACCTGGCAGGATCCTGAAACACTGTGAAACCCCCATACACACCTGGCAGGATCCTGATAAACTGTTAAAACCCCATACACACATGGCAGGTTCCTGATCCACTGTGAAAACCCCAGACACAGCTGGCAGGATCCTGATAAACTGTGAAAACCCCATACACGCAAGGCAGGATCCTGGTCCACTGTGATACCCCAAACACACATGGCAGGATCCTGATCCACTGTGAAAACCCCATACAAACCTGGAAAAATCCTGATACACTGTGAAAACCCCATACACACCTGGAAGGATCCTGATACTCTGTGAAAACTCCATTCACACCTGGCAGGATCCGGATCCACTGTGAATACCCCATGCAGACCTGGCAGCATCCTGATACACTGTGAAAACAAATACACACCTGGCAGCATCCTGATCCATTGTGAAACCCCATACACACCTGGCAGGATCCTGATCCACTGTGAAACCCCCATGCACACCTGGCAGGATCCTGTTACACTGTGAAACCCCATATACACCTGGCAGGAACCTGATACACTGTGAAACCCCATACACACCTGGCAGGATCCTGATACACTGTGAAAACCCCATACACACCGGGCAGGATCCTGATACACTGTGAAAACCCCATACTCACCTGGCAGGATCCTGATCCACTGTGAAAACCGCATACACACCTGGCCGATCCTGATACACTCCGAAAACCCCATACACACCTGGCAGGACCCTGATACACTGTGAAAACCCCAAACACACCTGGCAGGATCCTGGTCCACTGTGAAACCCCAAACACACATGGCAGGATCCTGATCCACTGTGAAAACCCCATACAAACCTGGAAAAATCCTGATACACTGTGAAAACCCCATACACAGCTGGCAGGATCCTGATGCACTGTGAAACCCCATACACACCTGGCAGGATCCTGTTACATTGTGGAAACCCCATGCACATCTGGCAGGATCCTGATACACTATGAAAACCCCATTCACACCTGGCAGGATCCTGATCCACTGTGAAACCTCATACACACCTGGCAGGATCCTGATACATTGTGAAATCCCCATACACACCGGGCAGGATCCTGATACACTGTGAAAACCCCGTACATACCTGGCAGATCCAGATACACTGTGAAAACCCCATACACACCTGGCAGGATCCTGATACACAGTGAAAACCCCATACACAACTGGCAGGATCCTGATTAACTGTGAAACCCCATACACACTTGGCAGGATCCTGATACACTGTGAAAATCCCATACACACCTGGCAGATTCTGATACGCTGTGAAAACCCCATACACACCTGGCAGGATCCGGATACACTGTGAAAACCCTATGCACACCTGGCAGATCCTGATACACTGTGAAACCCCATACACACCTGGCAGGATCCTGATACACTATGAAAACCCATACACACCTGGCAGGATCCTGATACACTGTGAAACCCCATACACACCTGGCAGGATCCTGATCCACAGTGAAACCCCATTCACATCTGGCAGGATCCTGATACACTGTGAAACCCCATACACACCTGGCAGGATCCTGATCCACTGTGAAACCCCGTTCTCACTTGGCAGGATCCTGATACACTGTGAAACACCATAAACACCTGGCATAATCCTGATCCACTGTGAAACCCCCATACACACCTGGAAGGATCCTGATACTCTGTGAAAACACCATTCACACCTGGCAGGATCCGGATCCACTGTGAATACCCCATGCAGACCTGGCAGCATCCTGATACACTGTGAAAACCCCATACACACCTGGCAGGATCCTGATCCAATGTGAAAACCCCATACACACCTGGCAGGATCCTGATACACTGTGAAAACATATACACACCTGGCAGCATCATGATCCACTGTGAAACCCCATACACACCTGGCAGGATCCTGATCCACTGTGAAACCCCCATACACACCTGGCAGGATCCTGTTACACTGTGAAACCCCATACACACCTGGCAGGACCCTGATACACTGTGAAACCCCATACACACCTGGCAGGATCCTGATACACTGTGAAAACCCCATACACACCGGGCAGGATCCTGATACACTGTGAAAACCCCATACTCACCTGGCAGGATCCTGATCCACTGTGAAAACCCCAGACACACCTGGCCGATCCTGATACACTCCGAAAACCCCATACACACCTGGCAGGACCCTGATACACTGTGAAAACCCCAAACACACCTGGCAGGATCCAGATCCACAGTGAAACCCCATTCACATCTGGCAGGATCCTGATACACTGTGAAACCGCATACACACCTGGCAGGATCCTGATCCACAGTGAAACCCCGTTCACATTTGGCAGGATCCTGATATACTGTGAAACCCCATAAACACCTGGCAGGATCCTGATCCACTGTGAAACCCCCATCCACAACTGGAAGGATCCTGATACATTGTGAAAACGCCATTCACACCTGGCAGGATCCTGATCCACTGTGAAACCCCGTTCACATTTGGCAGCATCCTGATACACTGTGAAACCCCATACACACCTGGCAGGATCTTGATACTCTGTGAAACCCCAGACACATCTGGCAGGATCCTGATGCACTGTGAAAACCCCATACACCCCTGGCAGATCCTGATACACTGTGAATACCCCATACACACCTGCCAGGATCCTGATGCGCTGTGAAAACCCCATGTACACCAGGCAGGATCCTGATACACAGTGAAACCCCATACACTGCTGGCAGGATCCTGATGCACTGTGAAACCCCATACACACCTGGCAGGATCCTGATGCACTGTGAAAACCCCATACACACCTGGCAGGATACTGATCCACTGTGAAAACCGCATACACACCTGGCCGATCCTGATACACTCCGAAAACCCCATACACACCTGGCAGGACCCTGATACACTGTGAAAACCCCAAACACACCTGGCAGGATCCTGGTCCACTGTGAAACCCCAAACACACATGGCAGGATCCTGATCCACTGTGAAAACCCCATACAAACCTGGAAAAATCCTGATACACTGTGAAAACCCCATACGCAGCTGGCAGGATCCTGATGCACTGTGAAACCCCATACACACCTGGCAGGATCCTGTTACATTGTGGAAACCCCATGCACATCTGGCAGGATCCTGATACACTATGAAAACCCCATTCACACCTGGCAGGATCCTGATCCACTGTGAAACCTCATACACACCTGGCAGGATCCTGATACATTGTGAAATCCCCATACACACCGGGCAGGATCCTGATACACTGTGAAAACCCCGTACATACCTGGCAGATCCAGATACACTGTGAAAACCCCATACACACCTGGCAGGATCCTGATACACAGTGAAAACCCCATACACAACTGGCAGGATCCTGATTAACTGTGAAACCCCATACACACTTGGCAGGATCCTGATACACTGTGAAAATCCCATACACACCTGGCAGATTCTGATACGCTGTGAAAACCCCATACACACCTGGCAGGATCCGGATACACTGTGAAAACCCTATGCACACCTGGCAGATCCTGATACACTGTGAAACCCCATACACACCTGGCAGGATCCTGATACACTATGAAAACCCATACACACCTGGCAGGATCCTGATACACTGTGAAACCCCATACACACCTGGCAGGATCCTGATCCACAGTGAAACCCCATTCACATCTGGCAGGATCCTGATACACTGTGAAACCCCATACACACCTGGCAGGATCCTGATCCACTGTGAAACCCCGTTCTCACTTGGCAGGATCCTGATACACTGTGAAACACCATAAACACCTGGCATAATCCTGATCCACTGTGAAACCCCCATACACACCTGGAAGGATCCTGATACTCTGTGAAAACACCATTCACACCTGGCAGGATCCGGATCCACTGTGAATACCCCATGCAGACCTGGCAGCATCCTGATACACTGTGAAAACCCCATACACACCTGGCAGGATCCTGATCCAATGTGAAAACCCCATACACACCTGGCAGGATCCTGATACACTGTGAAAACATATACACACCTGGCAGCATCCTGATACACTGTGAAACCCCATACACACCTGGCAGGATCCTGATCCACTGTGAAACCCCCATACACACCTGGCAGGATCCTGTTACACTGTGAAACCCAATACACACCTGGCAGGACCCTGATACACTGTGAAACCCCATACACACCTGGCAGGATCCTGATACACTGTGAAAACCCCATACACACCAGGCAGGATCCTTATACACTGTGAAAACCCCGTACATACCTGGCAGATCCAGGTACACTGTGAAAACCCCATACACACCTGGCAGGATCCTGATACACAGTGAAAACCCCATACACAACTGGCAGGATCCTGATTAACTGTGAAACCCCATACACACTTGGCAGGATCCTGATACACTGTGAAAATCCCATACACACCTGGCAGATTCTGATACGCTGTGAAAACCCCATACACACCTGGCAGGATCCGGATACACTGTGAAAAGCCTATGCACACCTGGCAGATCCTGATACACTGTGAAACCCCATACACACCTGGCAGGATCCTGATACACTATGAAAACCCATACACACCTGGCAGGATCCTGATACACTGTGAAACCCCATACACACCTGGCAGGATCCTGATCCACAGTGAAACCCCATTCACATCTGGCAGGATCCTGATACACTGTGAAACCCCATACACACCTGGCAGGATCCTGATCCACTGTGAAACCCCGTTCTCACTTGGCAGGATCCTGATACACTGTGAAACACCATAAACACCTGGCATAATCCTGATCCACTGTGAAACCCCCATACACACCTGGAAGGATCCTGATACTCTGTGAAAACACCATTCACACCTGGCAGGATCCGGATCCACTGTGAATACCCCATGCAGACCTGGCAGCATCCTGATACACTGTGAAAACCCCATACACACCTGGCAGGATCCTGATCCAATGTGAAAACCCCATACACACCTGGCAGGATCCTGATACACTGTGAAAACATATACACACCTGGCAGCATCCTGATCCACTGTGAAACCCCATACACACCTGGCAGGATCCTGATCCACTGTGAAACCCCCATACACACCTGGCAGGATCCTGTTACACTGTGAAACCCCATACACACCTGGCAGGACCCTGATACACTGTGAAACCCCATACACACCTGGCAGGATCCTGATACACTGTGAAAACCCCATACACACCGGGCAGGATCCTGATACACTGTGAAAACCCCAGACACACCTGGCCGATCCTGATACACTCCGAAAACCCCATACACACCTGGCAGGACCCTGATACACTGTGAAATCCCCAAACACAACTGGCAGGATCCAGATCCACAGTGAAACCCCATTCACATCTGGCAGGATCCTGATACACTGTGAAACCGCATACACACCTGGCAGGATCCTGATCCACAGTGAAACCCCGTTCACATTTGGCAGGATCCTGATATACTGTGAAACCCCATAAACACCTGGCAGGATCCTGATCCACTGTGAAACCCCCATCCACAACTGGAAGGATCCTGATACATTGTGAAAACGCCATTCACACCTGGCAGGATCCTGATCCACTGTGAAACCCCGTTCACATTTGGCAGCATCCTGATACACTGTGAAACCCCATACACACCTGGCAGGATCTTGATACTCTGTGAAACCCCAGACACATCTGGGAGGATCCTGATGCACTGTGAAAACCCCATACACCCCTGGCAGATCCTGATACACTGTGAATACCCCATACACACCTGCCAGGATCCTGATGCGCTGTGAAAACCCCATGTACACCAGGCAGGATCCTGATACACAGTGAAACCCCATACACTGCTGGCAGGATCCTGATGCACTGTGAAACCCCATACACACCTGGCAGGATCCTGATACACTGTGAAAACCCCATACACACCTGGCAGGATACTGATCCACTGTGAAAACCGCATACACACCTGGCCGATCCTGATACACTCCGAAAACCCCATACACACCTGGCAGGACCCTGATACACTGTGAAAACCCCAAACACACCTGGCAGGATCCTGGTCCACTGTGAAACCCCAAACACACATGGCAGGATCCTGATCCACTGTGAAAACCCCATACAAACCTGGAAAAATCCTGATACACTGTGAAAACCCCATACACAGCTGGCAGGATCCTGATGCACTGTGAAACCCCATACACACCTGGCAGGATCCTGTTACATTGTGGAAACCCCATGCACATCTGGCAGGATCCTGATACACTATGAAAACCCCATTCACACCTGGCAGGATCCTGATCCACTGTGAAACCTCATACACACCTGGCAGGATCCTGATACATTGTGAAATCCCCATACACACCGGGCAGGATCCTGATACACTGTGAAAACCCCGTACATACCTGGCAGATCCAGATACACTGTGAAAACCCCATACACACCTGGCAGGATCCTGATACACAGTGAAAACCCCATACACAACTGGCAGGATCCTGATTAACTGTGAAACCCCATACACACTTGGCAGGATCCTGATACACTGTGAAAATCCCATACACACCTGGCAGATTCTGATACGCTGTGAAAACCCCATACACACCTGGCAGGATCCGGATACACTGTGAAAACCCTATGCACACCTGGCAGATCCTGATACACTGTGAAACCCCATACACACCTGGCAGGATCCTGATACACTATGAAAACCCATACACACCTGGCAGGATCCTGATACACTGTGAAACCCCATACACACCTGGCAGGATCCTGATCCACAGTGAAACCCCATTCACATCTGGCAGGATCCTGAGACACTGTGAAACCCCATACACACCTGGCAGGATCCTGATCCACTGTGAAACCCCGTTCTCACTTGGCAGGATCCTGATACACTGTGAAACACCATAAACACCTGGCATAATCCTGATCCACTGTGAAACCCCCATACACACCTGGAAGGATCCTGATACTCTGTGAAAACACCATTCACACCTGGCAGGATCCGGATCCACTGTGAATACCCCATGCACACCTGGCAGCATCCTGATACACTGTGAAAATCCCATACACACCTGGCAGGATCCTGATCCAATGTGAAAACCCCATACACACCTGGCAGGATCCTGATACACTGTGAAAACATATACACACCTGGCAGCATCCTGATCCACTGTGAAACCCCATACACACCTGGCAGGATCCTGATCCACTGTGAAACCCCCACACACACCTGGCAGGATCCTGTTACACTGTGAAACCCCATACACACCTGGCAGGACCCTGATACACTGTGAAACCCCATACACACCTGGCAGGATCCTGATACACTGTGAAAACCCCATACACACCGGGCAGGATCCTGATACACTGTGAAAACCCCATACTCACCTGGCAGGATCCTGATCCACTGTGAAAACCCCAGACACACCTGGCCGATCCTGATACACTCCGAAAACCCCATACACACCTGGCAGGACCCTGACACACTGTGAAAACCCCAAACACACCTGGCAGGATCCAGATCCACAGTGAAACCCCATTCACATCTGGCAGGATCCTGATACAATGTGAAACCGCATACACACCTGGCAGGATCCTGATCCACAGTGAAACCCCGTTCACATTTGGCAGGATCCTGATATACTGTGAAACCCCATAAACACCTGGCAGGATCCTGATCCACTGTGAAACCCCCATCCACAACTGGAAGGATCCTGATACATTGTGAAAACGCCATTCACACCTGGCAGGATCCTGATCCACTGTGAAACCCCGTTCACATTTGGCAGCATCCTGATACACTGTGAAACCCCATACACACCTGGCAGGATCTTGATACTCTGTGAAACCCCAGACACATCTGGCAGGATCCTGATGCATTGTGAAAACCCCATACACCCCTGGCAGATCCTGATACACTGTGAATACCCCATACACACCTGCCAGGATCCTGATGCGCTGTGAAAACCCCATGTACACCAGGCAGGATCCTGATACACAGTGAAACCCCATACACTGCTGGCAGGATCCTGATGCACTGTGAAACCCCATACACACCTGGCAGGATCCTGATACACTGTGAAAACCCCATACACACCTGGCAGGATACTGATAAATTGTGAAAAACCCATACACACCTGGCAGGATTCTGATACACTGTGAAAACCCCATACACACCTGACAGGATCCTGATACACTATGAAACCCCCACACACACCTGGCAGGATCCTGATCCACTGTGAAAACCCCATACACACCTGGCAGGATCCTGATACACTGTGAAAACCCATACAAAGCTGGCAGGATCCTGATCCACTGTGAAACCCCATACACACCTTGCAGGATGCGGAACCACTGTGAATACCCCATGCAGACCTGGCAGCATCCTGATACACTGTGAAACGCCATACACACCTGGCAGGATCCTGATCCACTGTGAAACCCCGTTCACAATTGGCAGGATCCTGATACACTGTGAAACCCCATAAACACCTGGCAGGATCCTGATCCACTGTGAAACACCCATACACACCTGGAAAGATACTGATACACTGTGAAAACACCATTCACACCTGGCAGGATCCGGATCCACTGTGAATACGCCATACACACCTGGCAGGATACTGACACACTGTGAAAACCCCATACACACCTTGCAGGATCCTGATCCAATGTGAAAACCCCATACACACCTGGCAGGATCCTGATACACTGTGAAAACAAATACACACCTGGCAGGATCCTGATCCACTGTGAAACCCCATAGACACCTGGCAGGATCCTGATCAACTGTGAAACCCCCATACACACCTGGCAGGATCCTGTTACACTGTGAAGCCCCATACACACCTGGCAGGACCCTGATACACTGTGAAACCCCATACACACCTGGCAGGATCCTGATACACTGTGAAAACCCCATACACACTGGGCAGGATCCTGATACACTGTGAAAACCCCATGCACACCTGGCAGGATCCTGATCCACTGTGAAAACCCCATACACACCTGGCAGATCCTGATACACTGCGAAAACCCCATACACACCTGGCAGGACCCTGATACACTGTGAAAACCCGAAACACACCTGGCAGGATCCAGATCCACAGTGAAACCCCATTCACATCTGGCAGGATCCTAATACACTGTGAAACCGCATACACACCTGGCAGGATCCTGATCCACTGTGAAACCCCGTTCACATTTGGCAGGATCCTGATACACTGTGAAACCCCATAAACACCTGGCAGGATCCTGATCCACTGTGAAACCGCCATACACAACTGGAAAGATCCTGATACACTGTGAAAACACCATTCACACCTGGCAGGATCCTGATCCACTGTGAAACCCCGTTCAAATTTGGCAGCATCCTGATACACTGTGAAACCCCATACACACCTGGCAGGATCTTGATACACTGTGAAAGCCCCATGCACACCTGGCAGGATCCTGATGCACTGTGAAACCCCATACACACCTGGCAGGATCCTGTTACATTGTGGAAACCCCATGCACATCTGGCAGGATCCTGATACACTATGAAAACCCCATTCACACCTGGCAGGATCCTGATCCACTGTGAAACCTCATACACACCTGGCAGGATCCTGATACATTGTGAAATCCCCATACACACCGGGCAGGATCCTGATACACTGTGAAAACCCCGTACATACCTGGCAGATCCAGATACACTGTGAAAACCCCATACACACCTGGCAGGATCCTGATACACAGTGAAAACCCCATACACAACTGGCAGGATCCTGATTAACTGTGAAACCCCATACACACTTGGCAGGATCCTGATACACTGTGAAAATCCCATACACACCTGGCAGATTCTGATACGCTGTGAAAACCCCATACACACCTGGCAGGATCCGGATACACTGTGAAAACCCTATGCACACCTGGCAGATCCTGATACACTGTGAAACCCCATACACACCTGGCAGGATCCTGATACACTATGAAAACCCATACACACCTGGCAGGATCCTGATACACTGTGAAACCCCATACACACCTGGCAGGATCCTGATCCACAGTGAAACCCCATTCACATCTGGCAGGATCCTGATACACTGTGAAACCCCATACACACCTGGCAGGATCCTGATCCACTGTGAAACCCCGTTCTCACTTGGCAGGATCCTGATACACTGTGAAACACCATAAACACCTGGCATAATCCTGATCCACTGTGAAACCCCCATACACACCTGGAAGGATCCTGATACTCTGTGAAAACACCATTCACACCTGGCAGGATCCGGATCCACTGTGAATACCCCATGCAGACCTGGCAGCATCCTGATACACTGTGAAAACCCCATACACACCTGGCAGGATCCTGATCCAATGTGAAAACCCCATACACACCTGGCAGGATCCTGATACACTGTGAAAACATATACACACCTGGCAGCATCCTGATCCACTGTGAAACCCCATACACACCTGGCAGGATCCTGATCCACTGTGAAACCCCCATACACACCTGGCAGGATCCTGTTACACTGTGAAACCCCATACACACCTGGCAGGACCCTGATACACTGTGAAACCCCATACACACCTGGCAGGATCCTGATACACTGTGAAAACCCCATACACACCGGGCAGGATCCTGATACACTGTGAAAACCCCATACTCACCTGGCAGGATCCTGATCCACTGTGAAAACCCCAGACACACCTGGCCGATCCTGATACACTCCGAAAACCCCATACACACCTGGCAGGACCCTGATACACTGTGAAAACCCCAAACACACCTGGCAGGATCCAGATCCACAGTGAAACCCCATTCACATCTGGCAGGATCCTGATACACTGTGAAACCGCATACACACCTGGCAGGATCCTGATCCACAGTGAAACCCCGTTCACATTTGGCAGCATCCTGATACACTGTGAAACCCCATACACACCTGGCAGGATCTTGATACTCTGTGAAACCCCAGACACATCTGGCAGGATCCTGATGCACTGTGAAAACCCCATACACCCCTGGCAGATCCTGATACACTGTGAATACCCCATACACACCTGCCAGGATCCTGATGCGCTGTGAAAACCCCATGTACACCAGGCAGGATCCTGATACACAGTGAAACCCCATACACTGCTGGCAGGATCCTGATGCACTGTGAAACCCCATACACACCTGGCAGGATCCTGATACACTGTGAAAACCCCATACACACCTGGTAGGATACTGATCCACTGTGAAAACCGCATACACACCTGGCCGATCCTGATACACTCCGAAAACCCCATACACACCTGGCAGGACCCTGATACACTGTGAAAACCCCAAACACACCTGGCAGGATCCTGGTCCACTGTGAAACCCCAAACACACATGGCAGGATCCTGATCCACTGTGAAAACCCCATACAAACCTGGAAAAATCCTGATACACCGTGAAAACCCCATACACAGCTGGCAGGATCCTGATGCACTGTGAAACCCCATACACACCTGGCAGGATCCTGTTACATTGTGGAAACCCCATGCACATCTGGCAGGATCCTGATACACTATGAAAACCCCATTCACACCTGGCAGGATCCTGATCCACTGTGAAACCTCATACACACCTGGCAGGATCCTGATACATTGTGAAATCCCCATACACACCGGGCAGGATCCTGATACACTGTGAAAACCCCGTACATACCTGGCAGATCCAGATACACTGTGAAAACCCCATACACACCTGGCAGGATCCTGATACACAGTGAAAACCCCATACACAACTGGCAGGATCCTGATTAACTGTGAAACCCCATACACACTTGGCAGGATCCTGATACACTGTGAAAATCCCATACACACCTGGCAGATTCTGATACGCTGTGAAAACCCCATACACACCTGGCAGGATCCGGATACACTGTGAAAACCCCGTACAGACCTGGAAAAATCCTGATACACTGTGAAAACCCCATACACACCTGGCAGGATCCTGATACACTATGAAAACCCATACACACCTGGCAGGATCCTGATACACTGTGAAACCCCATACACACCAGGCAGGATCCTGATCCACAGTGAAACCCCATTCACATCTGGCAGGATCCTGATACACTGTGAAACCCCATACACACCTGGCAGGATCCTGATCCACTGTGAAACCCCGTTCTCACTTGGCAGGATCCTGATACACTGTGAAACACCATAAACACCTGGCATAATCCTGATCCACTGTGAAACCCCCATACACACCTGGAAGGATCCTGATACTCTGTGAAAACACCATTCACACCTGGCAGGATCCGGATCCACTGTGAATACCCCATGCAGACCTGGCAGCATCCTGATACACTGTGAAAACCCCATACACACCTGGCAGGATCCTGATCCAATGTGAAAACCCCATACACACCTGGCAGGATCCTGATACACTGTGAAAACATATACACACCTGGCAGCATCATGATCCACTGTGAAACCCCATACACACCTGGCAGGATCCTGATCCACTGTGAAACCCCCAACACACCTGGCAGGATCCTGTTACACTGTGAAACCCCATACACACCTGGCAGGACCCTGATACACTGTGAAACCCCATACACACCTGGCAGGATCCTGATACACTGTGAAAACCCCATACACACTGGGCAGGATCCTGATACACTGTGAAAACCCCATACTCACCTGGCAGGATCCTGATCCACTGTGAAAACCCCAGACACACCTGGCCGATCCTGATACACTCCGAAAACCCCATACACACCTGGCAGGATCCTGATACACTGTGAAAACCCCATACTCACCTGGCAGGATCCTGATCCACTGTGAAAACCCCAGACACACCTGGCCGATCCTGATACACTCCGAAAACCCCATACACACCTGGCAGGACCCTGATACACTGTGAAAACCCCAAACACACCTGGCAGGATCCAGATCCACAGTGAAACCCCATTCACATCTGGCAGGATCCTGATACACTGTGAAACCGCATACACACCTGGCAGGATCCTGATCCACAGTGAAACCCCGTTCACATTTGGCAGGATCCTGATATACTGTGAAACCCCATAAACACCTGGCAGGATCCTGATCCACTGTGAAACCCCCATCCACAACTGGAAGGATCCTGATACATTGTGAAAACGCCATTCACACCTGGCAGGATCCTGATCCACTGTGAAACCCCGTTCACATTTGGCAGCATCCTGATACACTGTGAAACCCCATACACACCTGGCAGGATCTTGATACTCTGTGAAACCCCAGACACATCTGGCAGGATCCTGATGCACTGTGAAAACCCCGTACACCCCTGGCAGATCCTGATACACTGTGAATACCCCATACACACCTGCCAGGATCCTGATGCGCTGTGAAAACCCCATGTACACCAGGCAGGATCCTGATACACAGTGAAACCCCATACACTGCTGGCAGGATCCTGATGACTGTGAAACCCCATACACACCTGGCAGGATCCTGATACACTGTGAAAACCCCATACACACCTGGCAGGATACTGATAAATTGTGAAAATCCCATACACACCTGGCAGGATCCTGATACACTGTGAAAACCCATACACACCTGACAGGATCCTGATACACTATGAAACCCCCACACACACCTGGCAGGATCATGATCCACTGTGAAAACCCCATACACACCTGGCAGGATCCTGATACACTGTGAAAACCCATACAAAGCTGGCAGGATCCTGATCCACTGTGAAACCCCATACACACCTTGCAGGATGCGGAACCACTGTGAATACCCCATGCAGACATGGCAGCATCCTGATACACTGTGAAACCCCATACACACCTGGCAGGATCCTGATCCACTGTGAAACCCCGTTCACAATTGGCAGGATCCTGATACACTGTGAAACCCCATAAACACCTGGCAGGATCCTGATCCACTGTGAAACACCCATACACACCTGGAAAGATACTGATACACTGTGAAAACACCATTCACACCTGGCAGGATCCGGATCCACTGTGAATACGCCATACACACCTGGCAGGATACTGACACACTGTGAAAACCCCATACACACCTTGCAGGATCCTGATCCAATGTGAAAACCCCATACACACCTGGCAGGATCCTGATACACTGTGAAAACAAATACACACCTGGCAGGATCCTGATCCACTGTGAAACCCCATAGACACCTGGCAGGATCCTGATCAACTGTGAAACCCCCATACACACCTGGCAGGATACTGTTACACTGTGAAGACCCATACACACCTGGCAGGACCCTGATACACTGTGAAACCCCATACACACCTGGCAGGATTTTGATACACTGTGAAAACCCCATACACACTGGGCAGGATCCTGATACACTGTGAAAACCCCATGCACACCTGGCAGGATCCTGATCCACTGTGAAAACCCCATACACACCTGGCAGATCCTGATACACTGCGAAAACCCCATACACACCTGGCAGGACCCTGATACACTGTGAAATCCCGAAACAAACCTGGCAGGATCCAGATCCACAGTGAAACCCCATTCACATCTGGCAGGATCCTAATACACTGTGAAACCGCATACACACCTGGCAGGATCCTGATCCACTGTGAAACCCCGTTCACATTTGGCAGGATCCTGATACACTGTGAAACCCCATAAACACCTGGCAGGATCCTGATCCACTGTGAAACCGCCATACACAACTGGAAAGATCCTGATACACTGTGAAAACACCATTCACACCTGGCAGGATCCTGATCCACTGTGAAACCCCGTTCACATTTGGCAGCATCCTGATACACTGTGAAACCCCAGACACACCTGGCAGGATCTTGATACACTGTGAAAGCCCCATGCACACCTGGCAGGATCCTGATGCACTGTGAAAACCCCATGTACACCAGGCAGGATCCTGATACACAGTGAAACCCCATACACACCTGGCAGGAACCTGATGCACTGTGAAACCCCATACACACCTGGCAGGATCCTGATAAATTGTGAAAACCCCATACACACCTGGAAGGTTCCTGATACACTGTGAAAACCCCATACGCACCTGGCAGGATCCTGATACAATATGAAACCCCCATACACACCTGGCAGGATCCTGATCCACTGTGAAAATCCCATACACACCTGGCAGGATCCTGATACACTGTGAAAACCCATACAAAGCTGGCAGGATCCTGATCCACTGTGAAACCCCATACACACCTGGCAGGATCCTGAAACACTGTGAAACCCCCATACACACCTGGCAGGATCCTGATAAACTGTTAAAACCCCATACACACATGGCAGGTTCCTGATCCACTGTGAAAACCCCAGACACAGCTGGCAGGATCCTGATAAACTGTGAAAACCCCATACACGCCTGGCAGGATCCTGATCCACTGTGAAACCCCAAACACACATGGCAGGATCCTGATCCACTGTGAAAACCCCATACACACCTGGAAAAATCCTGATACACTGTGAAAACCCCATACACACCTGGCAGGATCCTGATGCACTGTGAAACCCCATACACACCTGGCAGGATCCTGTTACATTGTGGAAAACCCATGCACATCTGGCAGGATCCTGATACACTATGAAAACCCCATTCACACCTGGCAGGATCCTGATCCACTGTGAAACCTCATACACACCTGGCAGGATCCTGATACATTGTGAAATCCCCATACACACCGGGCAGGATCCTTATACACTGTGAAAACACCGTACAGACCTGGCAGATCCTGATACGCTGTGAAAACCCCATACACACCTGGCAGGATCCTGATTCACAGTGAAAACCCCATACACAACTGGCAGGATCCTGATTTGCTGTGAAACCCCATACACACTTGGCAGGATCCTGATACACTGTGAAAATCCCATACACACCTGGCAGATTCTGATACGCCGTGAAAACCCCATACACACCTGGCAGGATCCGGATACACTGTGAAAACCCTATGCACACCTGGCAAATCCTGATACACTGTGAAACCCCATACACACCTGGCAGGATCCTGATGCACTATGAAAACCCATACACACCTGGCAGGATCCTGATACACTGTGAAACCCCATACACACCTGGCAGGATCCTGATCCACAGTGAAACCCCATTCACATCTGGCAGGATCCTGATACACTGTGAAACCCCATACACACCTGGCAGGATCCTGATCCACTGTGAAACCCCGTTCACATTTGGCAGGATCGTGATACACTGTGAAATACCATAAACACCTGGCATAATCCTGATCCACTGTGAAACCCCCATACACACCTGGAAGGATCCTGATACTCTGTGAAAACACCATTCACACCTGGCAGAATCCGGATCCACTGTGAATACCCCATGCAGACCTGTCAGCATCCTGATACACTGTGAAAACAAATACACACCTGGCAGCATCCTGATCCACTGTGAAACCCCACACACACCTGGCAGGATCCTGATCCACTGTGAAACCCCCATACACACCTGGCAGGATCCTGTTACACTGTGAAACCCCATACACACCTGGCAGGACCCTGATACACTGTGAAACCCCATACACACCTGGCAGGATCCTGATACACTGTGAAAACCCCATACACACCGGGCAGTATCCTGATACACTGTGAAGACCCCATACTAACCTGGCAGGATCCTGATCCACTGTGAAAACCCCATACACACCTGGCCGATCCTGATACACTCCGAAAACCCCATACACACCTGACAGGACACTGATACACTGTGAAAACCCCAAACACACCTGGCAGGATCCAGATCCACAGTGAAACCCCATTCACATCTGGCAGGATCCTGATGCACTGTGAAACCGCATACACACCTGGCAGGATCCTGATCCACTGTGAAACCCCGTTCACATTTGGCAGGATCCTGATATACTGTGAAACCCCATAAACACCTGGCAGGATCCTGATCCACTGTGAAACCCCCAATCCACAACTGGAAGGATCCTGATACACTGTGAAAACGCCATTCACACCTGGCAGGATCCTGATCCACTGTGAAACCCCGTTCACATTTGGCAGCATCCTGATACACTGTGAAACCCCATACACACCTGGCAGGATCTTGATACTCTGTGAAACCCCAGACACATCTGGCAGGATCCTGATGCACTGTGAAAACCCCATACACCCCTGGCAGATCCTGATACACTGTGAAAACCCCATGTACACCAGGCAGGATCCTGATACACAGTGAAACCCCATACACTGCTGGCAGGATCCTGATGCACTGTGAAACCCCATACACACCTGGCAGGATCCTGATACACTGTGAAAACCCCATACACACCTGGCAGGATACTGATAAATTGTGATAACCCCATACACACCTGGCAGGATCCTGATAAATTGTGAAAACCCCATACACACCTGGAAGGTTCCTGATACACTGTGAAAACCCCATACGCACCTGGCAGGATCCTGATACAATATGAAAACCCCCATACACACCTGGCAGGATCCTGATCCACTGTGAAAATCCCATACACACCTGGCAGGATCCTGATACAATATGAAAACCCCCATACAAAGCTGGCAGGATCCTGATCCACTGTGAAACCCCATACACACCTGGCAGGATCCTGATAAACTGTTAAAACCCCATACACACATGGCAGGTTCCTGATCCACTGTGAAAACCCCAGACACAGCTGGCAGGATCCTGATAAACTGTGAAAACCCCATACACGCCTGGCAGGATCCTGGTCCACTGTGAAACCCCAAACACACATGGCAGGATCCTGATCCACTGTGAAAACCCCATACAAACCTGGAAAAATCCTGATACACTGTGAAAACCCCATACACAGCTGGCAGGATCCTGATGCACTGTGAAACCCCATACACACCTGGCAGGATCCTGTTACATTGTGGAAACACCATGCACATCTGGCAGGATCCTGATACACTATGAAAACCCCATTCACACCTGGCAGGATCCTGATCCACTGTGAAACCTCATACACACCTGGCAGGATCCTGATACATTGTGAAATCCCCATACACACCGGGCAGGATCCTGATACACTGTGAAAACCCCGTACATACCTGGCAGATCCTGATACACTGTGAAAACCCCATACACACCTGGCAGGATCCTGATACACAGTGAAAACCCCATACACAACTGGCAGGATCCTGATTAACTGTGAAACCCCATACACACTTGGCAGGATCCTGATACACTGTGAAAACCCATACAAAGCTGGCAGGATCCTGATCCACTGTGAAACCCCATACACACCTGGCAGGATCCTGAAACACTGTGAAACCCCCATACACACCTGGCAGGATCCTGATAAACTGTTAAAACCCCATACACACATGGCAGGTTCCTGATCCACTGTGAAAACCCCAGACACAGCTGGCAGGATCCTGATAAACTGTGAAAACCCCATACACGCCTGGCAGGATCCTGGTCCACTGTGAAACCCCAAACACACATGGCAGGATCCTGATCCACAGTGAAAACCCCATACAAACCTGGAAAAATCCTGATACACTGTGAAAACCCCATACACACCTGGAAGGATCCTGATACTCTGTGAAAACACCATTCACACCTGGCAGGATCCGGATCCACTGTGAATACCCCATACACACCTGGCAGGATCCTGATCCACTGTGAAACCCCCATACACACCTGGCAGGATCCTGTTACACTGTGAAACCCCATACACACCTGGCAGGAACCTGATACACTGTGAAACCCCATACGCACCTGGCAGGATCCTGATACACTGTGAAAACCCCATACACACCGGGCAGGATCCTGATACACTGTGAAAACCCCATACTCACCTGGCAGGATCCTGATCCACTGTGAAAACCGCATACACACCTGGCCGATCCTGATACACTCCGAAAACCCCATACACACCTGGCAGGACTCTGATACACTGTGAAAACCCCAAACACACCTGGCAGGATCCTGGTCCACTGTGAAACCCCAAACACACATGGCAGGATCCTGATCCACTGTGAAAACCCCATACAAACCTGGAAAAATCCTGATACACTGTGAAAACCCCATACACAGCTGGCAGGATCCTGATGCACTGTGAAACCCCATACACACCTGGCAGGATCCTGTTACATTGTGGAAACCCCATGCACATCTGGCAGGATCCTGATACACTATGAAAACCCCATTCACACCTGGCAGGATCCTGATCCACTGTGAAACCTCATACACACCTGGCAGGATCCTGATACATTGTGAAATCCCCATACACACCGGGCAGGATCCTGATACACTGTGAAAACCCCGTACATACCTGGCAGATCCTGATACACTGTAAAAACCCCATACACACCTGGCAGGATCCTGATACACAGTGAAAACCCCATACACAACTGGCAGGATCCTGATTAACTGTGAAACCCCATACACACTTGGCAGGATCCTGATACACTGTGAAAATCCCATACACACCTGGCAGATTCTGATACGCTGTGAAAACCCCATACACACCTGGCAGGATCCTGATCCAATGTGAAAACCCCATACACACCTGGCAGGATCCTGATCCACTGTGAAAACCGCATACACACCTGGCAGCATCCTGATCCACTGTGAAACCCCATACACACCTGGCAGGATCCTGATCCACTGTGAAAACCGCATACAAACCTGGCCGATCCTGATACACTCCGAAAACCCCATACACACCTGGCAGGACCCTGATACACTGTGAAAACCCCAAACACACCTGGCAGGATCCTGGTCCACTGTGAAACCCCAAACACACATGGCAGGATCCTGATCCACTGTGAAAACCCCATACAAACCTGGAAAAATCCTGATACACTGTGAAAACCCCATACACAGCTGGCAGGATCCTGATGCACTGTGAAACCCCATACACACCTGGCAGGATACTGTTACATTGTGGAAACCCCATGCACATCTGGCAGGATCCTGATACACTATGAAAACCCCATTCACACCTGGCAGGATCCTGATCCACTGTGAAACCTCATACACACCTGGCAGGATCCTGATACATTGTGAAATCCCCATACACACCGGGCAGGATCCTGATACACTGTGAAAACCCCGTACATACCTGGCAGATCCTGATACACTGTGAAAACCCCATACACACCTGGCAGGATCCTGATACACAGCGAAAACCCCATACACAACTGGCAGGATCCTGATTAACTGTGAAACCCCATACACACTTGGCAGGATCCTGATACACTGTGAAAATCCCATACACACCTGGCAGATTCTGATACGCTGTGAAAACCCCATACACACCTGGCAGGATCCGGATACACTGTGAAAACCCTATGCACACCTGGCAGATCCTGATACACTGTGAAACCCCATACAAACCTGGCAGGATCCTGATACACTATGAAAACCCATACACACCTGGCAGGATCCTGATACACTGTGAAACCCCATACACACCTGGCAGGATCCTGATCCACAGTGAAACCCCATTCACATCTGGCAGGATCCTGATACACTGTGAAACCCCATACACACCTGGCAGGATCCTGATCCACTGTGAAACCCCGTTCTCACTTGGCAGGATCCTGATACACTGTGAAACATCATAAACACCTGGCATAATCCTGATCCACTGTGAAACCCCCATACACACCTGGAAGGATCCTGATACTCTGTGAAAACACCATTCACACCTGGCAGGATCCGGATCCACTGTGAATACCCCATGCAGACCTGGCAGCATCCTGATACACTGTGAAAACCCCATACACACCTGGCAGGATCCTGATCCAATGTGAAAACCCCATACACACCTGGCAGGATCCTGATACACTGTGAAAACATATACACACCTGGCAGCATCCTGATCCACTGTGAAACCCCATACACACCTGGCAGGATCCTGATCCACTGTGAAACCCCCATACACACCTGGCAGGATCCTGTTACAGTGTGAAACGCCATACACACCTGGCAGGACCCTGATACACTGTGAAACCCCATACACACCTGGCAGGATCCTGATACACTGTGAAAACCCCATACACACCGGGCAGGATCCTGATACACTGTGAAAACCCCATACTTACCTGGCAGGATCCTGATCCACTGTGAAAACCCCATACACACCTGGCCGATCCTGATACACTCCGAAAACCCCATACACACCTGGCAGGACCCTGATACACTGTGAAAACCCCAAACACACCTGGCAGGATCCAGATCCACAGTGAAACCCCATTCACATCTGGCAGGATCCTGATACACTGTGAAACCGCATACACACCTGGCAGGATCCTGATCCACAGTGAAACCCCGTTCACATTTGGCAGGATCCTGATATACTGTGAAACCCCATAAACACCTGGCAGGATCCTGATCCACTGTGAAACCCCCATCCACAACTGGAAGGATCCTGATACAATGTGAAAACGCCATTCACACCTGGCAGGATCCTGATCCACTTTGAAACCCCGTTCACATTTGGCAGCATCCTGATAAACTGTGAAACCCCATACACACCTGGCAGGATCTTGATACTCTGTGAAACCCCAGACACATCTGGCAGGATCCTGATGCACTGTGAAAACCCCATACACCCCTGGCAGATCCTGATACACTGTGAATACCCCATACACACCTGCCAGGATCCTGATGCGCTGTGAAAACCCCATGTACACCAGGCAGGATCCTGATACACAGTGAAACCCCATACACTGCTGGCAGGATCCTGATGCACTGTGAAACCCCATACACACCTGGCAGGATCCTGATACACTGTGAAAACCCCATACACACCTGGCAGGATACTGATAAATTGTGAAAAACCCATACACACCTGGCAGGATCCTGATACACTGTGAAAACCCCATACACACCTGACAGGATCCTGATACACTATGAAAACCCCACACACACCTGGCAGGATCCTGATCCACTGTGAAAACCCCATACACACCTGGCAGGATCCTGATACACTGTGAAAACCCATACAAAGCTGGCAGGATCCTGATCCACTGTGAAACCCCATACACACCTTGCAGGATGCGGAACCACTGTGAATTCCCCATGCAGACCTGGCAGCATCCTGATACACTGTGAAACGCCA
Source organism: Heterodontus francisci (assembly GCF_036365525.1). NCBI lineage: Eukaryota > Metazoa > Chordata > Chondrichthyes > Heterodontiformes > Heterodontidae > Heterodontus > Heterodontus francisci. The sequence goes on along the minus strand of NW_027140250.1, from coordinate 10,321,310 downwards.
TACACACCTGGCAGGATCCTGATCCACTGTGAAACCCCCATACACACCTGGAAGGATCCTGATACTCTGTGAAAACACCATTCACACCTGGCAGGATCCGGATCCACTGTGAATACCCCATGCAGACCTGGCAGCATCCTGATACACTGTGAAAACCCCATACACACCTGGCAGGATCCTGATCCAATGTGAAAACCCCATACACACCTGGCAGGATCCTGATACACTGTGAAAACATATACACACCTGGCAGCATCCTGATCCACTGTGAAACCCCATACACACCTGGCAGGATCCTGATCCACTGTGAAACCCCCATACACACCTGGCAGGATCCTGTTACACTGTGAAACCCCATACACACCTGGCAGGACCCTGATACACTGTGAAACCCCATACACACCTGGCAGGATCCTGATACACTGTGAAAACCCCATACACACCGGGCAGGATCCTGATACACTGTGAAAACCCCATACACACCTAGCAGCATCCTGATCCACTGTGAAACCCCATACACACCTGGCAGGATCCTGATCCACTGTGAAACCCCGTTCACATTTGGCAGGATCCTGATACACTGTGAAACCCCATAAACACCTGGCAGGATCCTGATCCACTGTGAAACACCCATACACACCTGGAAAGATACTGATACACTGTGAAAACACCATTCACACCTGGCAGGATCCGGATCCACTGTGAATACGCCATACACACCTGGCAGGATACTGACACACTGTGAAAACCCCATACACACCTTGCAGGATCCTGATCCAATGTGAAAACCCCGTACACACCTGGCAGGATCCTGATACACTGTGAAAACAAATACACACCTGGCAGGATCCTGATCCACTGTGAAACCCCATAGACACCTGGCAGGATCCTGATCCACTGTGAAACCCCCATACACACCTGGCAGGATCCTGTTACACTGTGAAACCCCATACACACCTGGCAGGACCCTGATACACTGTGAAACCCCATACACACCTGGCAGGATCCTGATACACTGTGAAAACCCCATACACACTGGGCAGGATCCTGATACACTGTGAAAACCCCATGCACACCTGGCAGGATCCTGATCCACTGTGAAAACCCCATACACACCTGGCAGATCCTGATACACTGCGAAAACCCCATACACACCTGGCAGGACCCTGATACACTGTGAAAACCCGAAACACACCTGGCAGGATCCAGATCCACAGTGAAACCCCATTCACATCTGGCAGGATCCTAATACACTGTGAAACCGCATACACACCTGGCAGGATCCTGATCCACTGTGAAACCCCGTTCACATTTGGCAGGATCCTGACACACTGTGAAACCCCATGAACACCTGGCAGGATCCTGATCCACTGTGAAACCGCCATACACAACTGGAAAGATCCTGATACACTGTGAAAACACCATTCACACCTGGCAGGATCCTGATCCACTGTGAAACCCCGTTCACATTTGGCAGCATCCTGATACACTGTGAAACCCCATACACACCTGGCAGGATCTTGATACACTGTGAAAGCCCCATGCACACCTGGCATATCCTGATGCACTGTGAATACCCCATACACACCTGGCAGGAACCTGATCCACTGTGAAAACCCCATGTACACCAGGCAGGATCCTGAAACACAGTGACACCCCATACACACCTGGCAGGAACCTGATGCACTGTGAAACCCCATACACACCTGGCAGGATCCTGATACACTTTGAAAACCCCATACACACCTGGCAGGAACCTGATAAATTGTGAAAACCCCATACACACCTGGAAGGTTCCTGATACACTGTGAAAATCCCAATAGCAACTGGCAGGATCCTGATACAATATGAAACCCCCATACACACCTGGCAGGATCCTGATCCACTGTGAAAATCCCATACACACCTGGCAGGATCCTGATACACTGTGAAAACCCATACAATGCTGGCAGGATCCTGATCCACTGTGAAACCCCATACACACCTGGCAGGATCCTGAAACACTGTGAAACCCCCATACACACCTGGCAGGATCCTGATAAACTGTTAAAACCCCATACACACATGGCAGGTTCCTGATCCACTGTGAAAACCCCAGACACAGCTGGCAGGATCCTGATAAACTGTGAAAACCCCATACACGCCTGGCAGGATCCTGATCCACTGTGAAACCCCAAACACACATGGCAGGATCCTGATCCACTGTGAAAACCCCATACACACCTGGAAAAATCCTGATACACTGTGAAAACCCCATACACACCTGGCAGGATCCTGATGCACTGTGAAACCCCATACACACCTGGCAGGATCCTGTTACATTGTGGAAACCCCATGCACATCTGGCAGGATCCTGATACACTATGAAAACCCCATTCACACCTGGCAGGATCCTGATCCACTGTGAAACCTCATACACACCTGGCAGGATCCTGATACATTGTGAAATCCCCATACACACCGGGCAGGATCCTTATACACTGTGAAAACCCCGTACATACCTGGCAGATCCTGATACACTGTGAAAACCCCATACACACCTGGCAGGATCCTGATACACAGTGAAAACCCCATACACAACTGGCAGGATCCTGATTAACTGTGAAACCCCATACACACTTGGCAGGATCCTGATACACTGTGAAAATCCCATACACACCTGGCAGATTCTGATACGCTGTGAAAACCCCATACACACCTGGCAGGATCCGGATACACTGTGAAAACCCTATGCACACCTGGCAGATCCTGATACACTGTGAAACCCCATACACACCTGGCAGGATCCTGATGCACTATGAAAACCCATACACACCTGGCAGGATCCTGATACACTGTGAAACCCCATACACACCTGGCAGGATCCTGATCCACAGTGAAACCCCATTCACATCTGGCAGGATCCTGATACACTGTGAAACCCCATACACACCTGGAAGGATCCTGATCCACTGTAAAACCCCGTTCACATTTGGCAGGATCGTGATACACTGTGAAACACCATAAACACCTGGCATAATCCTGATCCACTGTGAAACCCCCATACACACCTGGAAGGATCCTGATACTCTGTGAAAACACCATTCACACCTGGCAGAATCCGGATCCACTGTGAATACCCCATGCAGACCTGGCAGCATCCTGATACACTGTGAAAACAAATACACACCTGGCAGCATCCTGATCCACTGTGAAACCCCACACACACCTGGCAAGATCCTGATCCACTGTGAAACCCCCATACACACCTGGCAGGATCCTGTTACACTGTGAAACCCCATACACACCTGGCAGGACCCTGATACACTGTGAAACCCCATACACACCTGGCAGGATCCTGATACACTGTGAAAACCCCATACACACCGGGCAGTATCCTGATACACTGTGAAGACCCCATACTAACCTGGCAGGATCCTGATCCACTGTGAAAACCCCATACACACCTGGCCGATCCTGATACACTCCGTAAACCCCATACACACCTGGCAGGACCCTGATACACTGTGAAAACCCCAAACACACCTGGCAGGATCCAGATCCACAGTGAAACCCCATTCACATCTGGCAGGATCCTGATACACTGTGAAACCGCATACACACCTGGCAGGATCCTGATCCACTGTGAAACCCCGTTCACATTTGGCAGGATCCTGATATACTGTGAAACCCCATAAACACCTGGCAGGATCCTGATCCACTGTGAAACCCCCATACACAACTGGAAGGATCCTGATACACTGTGAAAACGCCATTCACACCTGGCAGGATCCTGATCCACTGTGAAACCCCGTTCACATTTGGCAGCATCCTGATACACTGTGAAACCCCATACACACCTGGCAGGATCTTGATACTCTGTGAAACCCCAGACACATCTGGCAGGATCCTGATGCACTGTGAAAACCCCATACACACCTGGCAGATCCTGATACACTGTGAATACCCCATACACACCTGCCAGGATCCTGATGCGCTGTGAAAACCCCATGTACACCAGGCAGGATCCTGATACACAGTGAAACCCCATACACTGCTGGCAGGATCCTGATGCACTGTGAAACCCCATACACACCTGGCAGGATCCTGATACACTGTGAAAACCCCATACACACATGGCAGGATACTGATAAATTGTGATAAACCCATACACACCTGGCAGGATCCTGATACACTGTGAAAACCCCATACACACCTGGCAGGATCCTGATGCACTGTGAAACCCCATACACACCTGGCAGGATCCTGTTACATTGTGGAAACCCCATGCACATCTGGCAGGATCCTGATACACTATGAAAACCCCATTCACACCTGGCAGGATCCTGATCCACTGTGAAACCTCATACACACCTGGCAGGATCCTGATACATTGTGAAATCCCCATACACACCGGGCAGGATCCTTATACACTGTGAAAACCCCGTACATACCTGGCAGATCCTGATACACTGTGAAAACCCCATACACACCTGGCAGGATCCTGATACACAGTGAAAACCCCATACACAACTGGCAGGATCCTGATTAACTGTGAAACCCCATACACACTTGGCAGGATCCTGATACACTGTGAAAATCCCATACACACCTGGCAGATTCTGATACGCTGTGAAAACCCCATACACACCTGGCAGGATCCGGATACACTGTGAAAACCCTATGCACACCTGGCAGATCCTGATACACTGTGAAACCCCATACACACCTGGCAGGATCCTGATACACTATGAAACCCCATACACACATGGCAGGATCCTGATACACTGTGAAACCCCATACACACCTGGCAGGATCCTGATCTACAGTGAAACCCCATTCACATCAGGCAGGATCCTGATACACTGTGAAACCCCATACACACCTGGCAGGATCCTGATCCACTGTGAAACCCCGTTCACATTTGGCAGGATCGTGATACACTGTGAAACACCATAAACACCTGACATAATCCTGATCCACTGTGAAACCCCCATACACACCTGGAAGGATCCTGATACTATGTGAAAACACCATTCACACCTGGCAGAATCCGGATCCACTGTGAATACCCCATGCAGACCTGGCAGCATCCTGATACACTGTGAAAACAAATACACACCTGGCAGCATCCTGATCCACTGTGAAACCCCCTACACACCTGGCAGGATCCTGATCCACTGTGAAACCCCCATACACACCTGGCAGGATCCTGTTACACTGTGAAACCACATACACACCTGGCAGGACCCTGATACACTGTGAAACCCCATACACACCTGGCAGGATCCTGAAACACTGTGAAAACCCCATACACACCGGGCAGGATCCTGATACACTGTGAAGACCCCATACTCACCTGGCAGGATCCTGATCCACTGTGAAAACCCCATACACACCTGGCCGATCCTGATACACTCAGAAAACCCCATACACACCTGGCAGGACCCAGATACACTGTGAAAACCCCAAACACACCTGGCAGGATCCAGATCCACAGTGAAACCCCGTTCACATTTGGCAGGATCCTGATGTACTGTGAAACCCCATAAACACCTGGCAGGATCCTGATCCACTGTGAAACCCCCATACACAACTGGAAGGATCCTGATACACTGTGAAAACGCCATTCACACCCGGCAGGATCCTGATCCACTGTGAAACCCCGTTCACATTTGGCAGCTTCCTGATACACTGTGAAACCCCATACACACCTGGCAGGTTCTTGATACTCTGTGAAACCCCAGACACATCTGGCAGGATCCTGATGCACTGTGAAAACCCCATACACCCCTGGCAGATCCTGATACACTGTGAATACCCCATACACACCTGGCAGGATCCTGATGCGCTGTGAAAACCCCATGTACACCAGGCAGGATCCTGATACACAGTGAAACCCCATGCACTGCTGGCAGGATCCTGATGCACTGTGAAACCCCATACACACCTGGCAGGATCCTGATACACTGTGAAAACCCCATACACACCTGGCAGGATACCGATAACTTGTGATAACCCCATACACACCTGGCAGGATCCTGATACACTGTGAAAACCCATACAAAGCTGACAGGATCCTGATCCACTGTGAAACCCCATACACAGCTGGCAGGATCCTGACACACTGTGAAAACCCCATACACACCGGGCAGGATCCTGATACACTGTGAAAACCCCATACTCACCTGGCAGGATCCTGATCCACTGTGAAAACCCCATACACACCTGGCCGATCCTGATACACTCTGACAACCCCATACACACCTGGCAGGACCCAGATACACTGTGAAAACACCAAATACACCTGGCACGATCCAGATCCACAGTGAAACCCCATTCACATCTGGCAGGATCCTGATACACTGTGAAACCGCATACACACCTGGCAGGATCCTGATCCACTGTGAAACCCCGTTCACATTTGGCAGGATCCTGATATACTGTGAAACCCCATAAACAGCTGGCAGGATCCTGATCCACTGTGAACCCCCCATACACAACTGGAAGGATCCTGATACACTGTGAAAACGCCATTCACACCTGGCAGGATCCTGATCCACTGTGAAACCCCGTTCACATTTGGCAGCATCCTGATACACTGTGAAACCCCATACACACCTGGCAGGATCTTGATACTCTGTGAAACCCCAGACACATCTGGTAGGATCCTGATGCACTGTGAAAACCCCATACACACCGGGCAGGATCCTGATACACTGTGAAAACCCCATACTCACCTGGCAGGATCCTGATCCACTGTGAAAACCCCATACACACCTGGCCGATCCTGATACACTCTGACAACCCCATACACACCTGGCAGGACCCTGATACACTGTGAAAACACCAAATACACCTGGCACGATCCAGATCCACAGTGAAACCCCATTCACATCTGGCAGGATCCTGATACACTGTGAAACCGCATACACACCTGGCAGGATCCTGATCCACTGTGAAACCCCGTTCACATTTGGCAGGATCCTGATATACTGTGAAACCCCATAAACAGCTGGCAGGATCCTGATCCACTGTGAATCCCCCATACACAACTGGAAGGATCCTGATACACTGTGAAAACGCCATTCACACCTGGCAGGATCCTGATCCACTGTGAAACCCCGTTCACATTTGGCAGCATCCTGATACACTGTGAAACCCCATACACACCTGGCAGGATCTTGATACTCTGTGAAACCCCAGACACATCTGGTAGGATCCTGATGCACTGTGAAAACCCCATACACACCTGGCAGAACCTGATACACTGTGATTACCCCATACACACCTGGCAGGATCCTGATGCGCTGTGAAAACCCCATGTACACCAGGCAGGATCCTGATACACAGTGAAACCCCACACACTGCTGGCAGGATCCTGACAAACTGTGAAACCCCATACACAGCTGGCAGGATCCTGATACATTGTGAAAAACCCATACACACCTGGCAGGATACTGATAAATTGTGAAAACACCATACACACCTGGCAGGATCCTGATACACTGTGAAAACCCCATACACACCTGGCAGGATCCTGATACACTATGAAACCCCCACACACACCTGGCAGGATCCTGATCCACTGTGAAAACCCCATACACACCTGGCAGGATCCTGATACACTGTGAAAACCCATACAAAGCTGGCGGGATCCTGATCCACTGTGAAACCCCATACACACCTGGCAGGATCCTGATTCACTGTGAAACCCCATAAACACCTGGCAGGATCCTGATCCACTGTGAAACCCCCATACACACCTGTCAGGATCCTGATCCACTGTGAAAACCCCATACACACCTGGCAGGATCCTGATACACTGTGAAAACCCATACAAAGCTGGCAGGATCCTGATCCACTGTGAAACTCCATACACACCTGGCAGGATCCTGATGCACTGTGAAAACCCCATACACCCCTGGCAGATCCTGATACACTGTGAATACCCCATACAGACCTGGCAGGATCCTGATGCGCTGTGAAAACCCCATGTACACCAGGCAGGATCCTGATACACAGTGAAACCCCATGCACTGCTGGCAGGATCCTGATGCACTGTGAAACCCCATACACACCTGGCAGGATCCTGATACACTGTGAAAACCCCATACACACCTGGCAGGATACCGATAACTTGTGATAACCCCATACACACCTGGCAGGATCCTGATACACTGTGAAAACCCATACAAAGCTGACAGGATCCTGATCCACTGTGAAACCCCATACACAGCTGGCAGGATCCTGACACACTGTGAAAACCCCATACACACCGGGCAGGATCCGGATACACTGTGAAAACCCCATACTCACCTGGCAGGATCCTGATCCACTGTGAAAACCCCATACACACCTGGCCGATCCTGATACACTCTGACAACCCCATACACACCTGGCAGGACCCAGATACACTGTGAAAACACCAAATACACCTGGCACGATCCAGATCCACAGTGAAACCCCATTCACATCTGGCAGGATCCTGATACACTGTGAAACCGCATACACACCTGGCAGGATCCTGATCCACTGTGAAACCCCGTTCACATTTGGCAGGATCCTGATATACTGTGAAACCCCATAAACAGCTGGCAGGATCCTGATCCACTGTGAATCCCCCATACACAACTGGAAGGATCCTGATACACTGTGAAAACGCCATTCACACCTGGCAGGATCCTGATCCACTGTGAAACCCCGTTCACATTTGGCAGCATCCTGATACACTGTGAAACCCCATACACACCTGGCAGGATCTTGATACTCTGTGAAACCCCAGACACATCTGGTAGGATCCTGATGCACTGTGAAAACCCCATACACACCGGGCAGGATCCTGATACACTGTGAAAACCCCATACTCACCTGGCAGGATCCTGATCCACTGTGAAAACCCCATACACACCTGGCCGATCCTGATACACTCTGACAACCCCATACACACCTGGCAGGACCCTGATACACTGTGAAAACACCAAATACACCTGGCACGATCCAGATCCACAGTGAAACCCCATTCACATCTGGCAGGATCCTGATACACTGTGAAACCGCATACACACCTGGCAGGATCCTGATCCACTGTGAAACCCCGTTCACATTTGGCAGGATCCTGATATACTGTGAAACCCCATAAACAGCTGGCAGGATCCTGATCCACTGTGAATCCCCCATACACAACTGGAAGGATCCTGATACACTGTGAAAACGCCATTCACACCTGGCAGGATCCTGATCCACTGTGAAACCCCGTTCACATTTGGCAGCATCCTGATACACTGTGAAACCCCATACACACCTGGCAGGATCTTGATACTCTGTGAAACCCCAGACACATCTGGTAGGATCCTGATGCACTGTGAAAACCCCATACACACCTGGCAGAACCTGATACACTGTGATTACCCCATACACACCTGGCAGGATCCTGATGCGCTGTGAAAACCCCATGTACACCAGGCAGGATCCTGATACACAGTGAAACCCCACACACTGCTGGCAGGATCCTGACAAACTGTGAAACCCCATACACAGCTGGCAGGATCCTGATACATTGTGAAAAACCCATACACACCTGGCAGGATACTGATAAATTGTGAAAACACCATACACACCTGGCAGGATCCTGATACACTGTGAAAACCCCATACACACCTGGCAGGATCCTGATACACTATGAAACCCCCACACACACCTGGCAGAATCCTGATCCACTGTGAAAACCCCATACACACCTGGCAGGATCCTGATACACTGTGAAAACCCATACAAAGCTGGCGGGATCCTGATCCACTGTGAAACCCCATACACACCTGGCAGGATCCTGATTCACTGTGAAACCCCATAAACACCTGGCAGGATCCTGATCCACTGTGAAACCCCCATACACACCTGTCAGGATCCTGATCCACTGTGAAAACCCCATACACACCTGGCAGGATCCTGATACACTGTGAAAACCCATACAAAGCTGGCAGGATCCTGATCCACTGTGAAACTCCATACACACCTGGCAGGATCCTGATCCACTGTGAAACCCCATACACAGCTGGCAGGATCCTGTTCCACTGTGAAACCCCATACACACCTGGCAGGACACTGATATACTGTAAAACCCCTTAAACACCTGGCAGGATCCTGATACACTGTGAAAACCCCATACACAGCGGGCAGGATCCTGATACAGTGTGAAAATCCCATACACACCTGGCAGGATCCTGATCCACTGTGAAAACCCCATACATACCTGGCAGGATCCTGATACACTGTGAAAACCCCATACACACCTGGCAGGATCCTGATCCACTGTGAAACCCCATACACACCTGGCAGGTTCCTGATGCACTGTGAAAGCACAAACACACCTGGCAGGATCCTGTTACATTGTGGAAACCCCATGCACATCTGGCAGGATCCTTTTACACTGTGAAAACCCCATTCACACCTGGCAGGATCCTGATCCACTGTGAAACCTCATACACACCTGGCAGGATCCTGAAACATTGTGAAATCCCCACACACACCGGGCAGGATCCTGGTACACTGTGAAAACCCCGTACATACCTGGCAGATCCAGATACACTGCGAAAACCCCATACACACCTGGCAGGATCCTGATACACAGTGAAAACCCCATACACAACTGGCAGGATCCTGATCAACTGTGAAAACCAAATACACACCTGGCAAGATCCTGATAAACTGTGAAACCCCATTCACACTTGGCAGGATCCTGATACACTGCGAAAATCCCATACACTCCTGGCAGATTCTGATACGCTGTGAAAACCCCATACACACCTGGCAGGATCCTGATACACTGTGAAAACCCCATACACACCTGGCAGATCCTGATACACTGTGAAACCCCATACACACCTGGCAGGATCCTGATACACTATGAAAACCCATATACTCCTTGCAGGATCCTGACACACTGTGAAACCCCATACACACCTGGCAGGATCCTGATCCACAGTGAAACCCCATTCACATCTGGCAGGATCCTGATACACTGTGAAACGCCATACACACCTGGCAGGATCCTGATCCACTGTGAAACCCCGTTCACATTGGGCAGGATCCTGATACACTGTGAAACGCCATGAACAACTGGCAGGATCCTGATCCACTGTGAAACACCCATACACAACTGGAAAGATCCTGATGCACTGTGAAAACACCATTCACACCTGGCAGGATCCGGATCCACTGTGAATACCCCATACACACCTGGCAGGATCCTGACACACTGTGAATACCCCATACACACCTTGCAGGATCCTGATCCAATGTGAAAACCCCATACACACCTGGCAGGATCCTGATACACTGTGAAAACAAATACACACCTGGCAGGATCCTGATCCACTGTGAAAACCCAAACACACCTGGCAGGATCCTGATCCACTATGAAACCCCCATACACACCTGGCAGGATCCTTTTACACTGTGAAACCCCATACACAATTGGCAGGACCCTGATCCACTGTGAAACCCCATTCACACCTGGCAGGATCCTGATACACTGTGAAAACCCCATACACACCGGGCAGGATCCTGATACACTGTGAAAATCCCATGCACACCTGGCAGGATCCTGATCCACTGTGAAAACCCCATACACACCTGGCAGATCCTGATACACTGTGAAAACCCCAGACACACCTGGCAGGACCCTGATACACTGTGAAAACCCGAAACACACCTGGCAGGATCCAGATCCACAGTGAAACCCCATTCACATCTGGCAGGATCCTAATACACTGTGAAACCGCATACACACCTGGCAGGATCCTGATCCACTGTGAAACCCCGTTCACATTTGGCAGGATCCTGATACACTGTGAAACCCCATAAACACCTGGCAGGATCCTGAACCACTGTGAAACCGCCATACACAACTGGAAAGATCCTGATACACTGTGAAAACACCATTCACACCTGGCAGGATCCTGATCCACTGTGAAACCCCGTTCACATTTGGCAGCATCCTGATACACTGTGAAACCCCATACACACCTGGCAGGATCTTGATACACTGTGAAAACACCATGCACACCTGGCATATCCTGATGCACTGTGAATACCCCATACACACCTGGCAGGATCCTGATGCACTGTGAAAACCCCATGTACACCAGGCAGGATCCTGATACACAGTGAAACCCCATACACACCTGGCAGGAACCTGATGCACTGTGAAACCCCATACATACCTGGCAGGATCCTGATAAAATTTGAAAACCCCATACACACCTGGCAGGATCCTGATAAATTGTGAAAACCCCATACACACCTGGAAGGATCCTGATACACTGTGAAAACCCCATACGCACCTGGCACGATCCTGATACCATAAGAAACCCCCATACACACCTGGCAGTTTTCTGATACACTGTGAAAACCCAAACATAGCCGGCAGGATCCTGATCCACTGTGAAACCCCATACACACCTGGCAGGATCCTGATACACTGTGAAACCCCCATACACACCTGTCAGGATCCTGTTACACTGTGAAACCCCATACACACCTGGCAGGACACCGATAAACTGAATAACCCCATAAACACCTGGCAGGATCCTGATACACTGTGAAAACCCCATACACACCTGGCAGGATCCTGATCCACTGTGAAAACCTCATACACACGTGGCAGGATACTGGTGCACTATGAACACCCCCATACACACCTGGCAGCATCCTGATACACTGAGAAAACCCAAAGACACCTGGCAGGTAACTGTTACACTGTGAAACCCCATGCACACCTGGCAGGATCCTGATACACTGTGAAAACCCCATACACACCTGGCAGGATCCTGATGCACTGTGAAAACCCCATACACAACTGGCAGGATTCTGACACACTGTGAATACCCCAGACACACCTGGCAGGATCCTGATACAATGTGAAAACCCCATACACACCTGGCAGGATCCTGATACACTGTGAAACCCCCATACACACCTGGAAAGACCCTGATACACTGTGAAAACACCATTCACACCTGGCAGGATCCGGATCCACTGTGAATACCCCATGCACACCTGGCAGGATCCTGATCCACTGTGAAAACCCCATACACACCTGGCAGGATCCTGATCCAATGTGAAAACCCCATACACACCTGGCAGGATCCTGATACACTGTGAAAACAAATACACACCTGGCGGGATCCTGATCCACTGTGAAACCCCATACACACCTGGCAGGATCCTGATCCACTGTGAAACCCCCATGCACACCTGGCAGGATCCTGTTACACTGTGAAACCCCATACACACCTGGGAGGAACCTGATGCACTGTGAAACCCCATACACCCCTGGCAGGATCCTGATACACTGTGAAAACCCCATACACACCGGGCAGGATCTTGATACACTGTGAAAACCCCATACACACCTGGCAGGACCCTGACACACTGTGAAAACCCCAAACACACCTGGCAGGATCCAGATCCACAGTGAAACCCCATTCACATCTGGCAGGATCCTGATACACTGTGAAACCGCATATACACCTGACAGGATTCTAATCCACTGTGAAACCCCGTTCACATTTGGCTGTATCCTGATACACTGTGAAACCCCATAAACACCTGGCAGGATCCTGATCCACTGTGAAACCCCCACACAACTGGAAAGATCCTGATACACTGTGAAAACGCCATTCACACTTGGCAGGATCCTGATCCACTGTGAAACCCCGTTCACATTTGGCAGCATCCTGATACACTGTGAAACCCCATACACACCTGGCAGGATCTTGATACTCTGTGAAACCCCAGACACATCTGGCAGGATCCTGATGCACTGTGAAAACCCCATACACACCTTGCAGATCCTGATACACTGTGAATACCCCATACACACCTGGCAGGTTCCTGAAGCACTGTGAAAACCCCATGTACACCAGGCAGGATCCTGATACACAGTGAAACCCCATACACTCCTGGCAGGATCCTGATACACTGTGAAACCCCATACACACCTGGCAGCGTCCTGATACACTATGAAACCCCCATACACACCTGGCAGGATCCTGATCCACTGTGAAAACCCCATACACACCTGGCAGGATCCTGATACACTGTGAAAACCAATACAAAGCTGGCAGGATCCTGATCCGCTGTGAAACCTCCATACACACCTGTCAGGATCCTGATCCACTGTGAAACCCCCATACACACCTGGCAGGATCCTGTTACACTGTGAAACCCCACACACACCTGGCATGACACTGATACACTGCAAAAGCCCATGAACACCTGGCAGGATCCTGATACACTATGAAAACCCCATACACACCGGGCAGGATGCTGATACACTGTGAAAACCCCATACACACCTGGCAGGATCCTGATCCACTGTGAAAACCCCATACACACCTGGCAGGATCCTAATACACTGTGAAAACCCCATACACACCTGGCAGGATCCCGATCCACTGTGAAACCCCATACACACCTGGCAGGTTCCTGATGCACTGTGAAAGCACAAACACACCTGGCTGGATCCTGTTACATTGTGGAAACCCCATGCACATCTGGCAGGATCCTGATACACTGTGAAAACCCCATTCACACCTGGCAGGATCCTGATCCACTGTGAAACCTCATACACACCTGTCAGGATCCTGATACATTGTGAAATACCCATACAAAGCTGGCATGATCTTGATCCACTGTGAAACCTCCATACACACCTGGCAGGATCCTGATCCACTGTGAAACCCCCATACACACCTGGCAGGATCCTGTTACACTGTGAAACCCCATACACACCTGGCAGGACAATGATATACTGTAAAATCCCATGAACACCTGGCAGGATCCTGATACACTGTGAAAACCCCATACACACCGGGCAGGATCCTGATACACTGTGAAAACCCCATACACACCTGGCAGGATCCTGATCCACTGTGAAAACCCCATACATACCAGGCAGGATCCCGATCCACTGTGAAACCCCATACACACCTGGCAGGTTCCTGATGCACTGTGAAAGCACAAACACACCTGGCAGGATCCTGTTACATTGTGGAAACCCCATGCACATCTGGCAGGATCCTGATACACTGTGAAACCGCATATACACCTGACAGGATTCTAATCCACTGTGAAACCCCGTTCACATTTGGCTGTATCCTGATACACTGTGAAACCCCATAAACACCTGGCAGGATCCTGATCCACTGTGAAACCCCCACACAACTGGAAAGATCCTGATACACTGTGAAAACGCCATTCACACTTGGCAGGATCCTGATCCACTGTGAAACCCCGTTCACATTTGGCAGCATCCTGATACACTGTGAAACCCCATACACACCTGGCAGGATCTTGATACTCTGTGAAACCCCAGACACATCTGGCAGGATCCTGATGCACTGTGAAAACCCCATACACACCTTGCAGATCCTGATACACTGTGAATACCCCATACACACCTGGCAGGTTCCTGAAGCACTGTGAAAACCCCATGTACACCAGGCAGGATCCTGATACACAGTGAAACCCCATACACTCCTGGCAGGATCCTGATACACTGTGAAACCCCATACACACCTGGCAGCGTCCTGATACACTATGAAACCCCCATACACACCTGGCAGGATCCTGATCCACTGTGAAAACCCCATACACACCTGGCAGGATCCTGATACACTGTGAAAACCAATACAAAGCTGGCAGGATCCTGATCCGCTGTGAAACCTCCATACACACCTGTCAGGATCCTGATCCACTGTGAAACCCCCATACACACCTGGCAGGATCCTGTTACACTGTGAAACCCCACACACACCTGGCATGACACTGATACACTGCAAAAGCCCATGAACACCTGGCAGGATCCTGATACACTATGAAAACCCCATACACACCGGGCAGGATGCTGATACACTGTGAAAACCCCATACACACCTGGCAGGATCCTGATCCACTGTGAAAACCCCATACACACCTGGCAGGATCCTAATACACTGTGAAAACCCCATACACACCTGGCAGGATCCCGATCCACTGTGAAACCCCATACACACCTGGCAGGTTCCTGATGCACTGTGAAAGCACAAACACACCTGGCTGGATCCTGTTACATTGTGGAAACCCCATGCACATCTGGCAGGATCCTGATACACTGTGAAAACCCCATTCACACCTGGCAGGATCCTGATCCACTGTGAAACCTCATACACACCTGGCAGGATCCTGATACATTGTGAAATACCCATACAAAGCTGGCATGATCTTGATCCACTGTGAAACCTCCATACACACCTGGCAGGATCCTGATCCACTGTGAAACCCCCATACACACCTGGCAGGATCCTGTTACACTGTGAAACCCCATACACACCTGGCAGGACAATGATATACTGTAAAATCCCATGAACACCTGGCAGGATCCTGATACACTGTGAAAACCCCATACACACCGGGCAGGATCCTGATACACTGTGAAAACCCCATACACACCTGGCAGGATCCTGATCCACTGTGAAAACCCCATACATACCAGGCAGGATCCCGATCCACTGTGAAACCCCATACACACCTGGCAGGTTCCTGATGCACTGTGAAAGCACAAACACACCTGGCAGGATCCTGTTACATTGTGGAAACCCCATGCACATCTGGCAGGATCCTGATACACTGTGAAAACCCCATTCACACCTGGCAGGACCCTGATCCACTGTGAAACCTCATACACACCTGGAAGGATCCTGATCCACTGTGAAATCCCCATACACACCTGGCAGGATCCTAATACACTGTGAAAACCCCATACACACCTGGCAGGATCCCGATCCACTGTGAAACCCCATACACACCTGGCAGGTTGCTGATGCACTGTGAAAGCACAAACACACCTGGCTGGATCCTGATACATTGTGGAAACCCCATGCACATCTGGCAGGATCCTGATACACTGTGAAAACCCCATTCACACCTGGCAGGATCCTGATCCACTGTGAAACCTCATACACACCTGGCAGGATCCTGATACATTGTGAAATCCCCATACAAAGCTGGCATGATCTTGATCCACTGTGAAACGTCCATACACACCTGGCAGGATCCTGATCCACTGTGAAACCCCCATACACACCTGGCAGGATCCTGTTACACTGTGAAACCCCATACACACCTGGCAGGACAATGATATACTGTAAAATCCCATACACACCTGGCAGGATCCTGATACACTGTGAAAACCCCATACACACCCGGCAGGATGCTGATACACTGTGAAAACCCCATACACACCTGGCAGGATCCTGATCCACTGTGAAAACCCCATACACACCTGGCAGGATCCTGATACTCTGTGAAAACCCCATACACACCTGGCAGGATCCTGATACACTGTGAAAACCCCATTCACACCTGGCAGGATCCTGAGCCACTGTGAAACCTCATACACACCTGGCAGGATCCTGATACATTGTGAAATCCCCATACACACCGGACAGGATCCTGATACACTGCGAAAACTCTGTATATACTTGGCAGATCCTGATACACTGTGAAAACCCCATAAACAACTGGCAGGATCCTGATCCACTGTGAAACACCCAAACACAACTGGAAAGATCCTGATGCACTGTGAAAACACCATTCACACCTGGCAGGATCCGGATCCACTGTGAATACCCCATACACACCTGGCAGGATCCTGACACACTGTGAATAGCCCATACACACCTTGCAGGATCCTGATCCAATCTGAAAACCCCATACACACCTGGCAGGATCCTGATACACTGTGAAAACAAATACACACCTGGCCGGATCCTGATCCACTGTGAAACCCCATACACACCTGGCAGGATCCTGATCCACTGTGAAACCCCCATACACACCTGGCAGGATCCTGTTTCACTGTGAAACCCCATACACACCTGGCAGGACCCTGATACACTGTGAAACCCCATACACACCTGGCAGGATCCTGTTACACTGTGAAACCACATACACACCTGGCAGGACCCTGATACACTGTGAAACCCCATACACACCTGGCAGGATCCTGATACACTGTGAAAACCCCATACACACCGGGCAGGATCCTGATACACTGTGAAAACCCCATGCACACCTGGCAGGATCCTGATCCACTGTGAAAACCCCATACACACCTGGCAGATCCTGATACACTGTGAAAACCCCAGACACACCTGGCAGGACCCTGATACACTGTGAAAACCCGAAACACACCTGGCAGGATCCAGATCCACAGTGAAACCCCATTCACATCTGGCAGGATCCTTATACACTGTGAAACCGCATACACACCTGGCAGGATCCTAATACACTGTGAAACCGCATACACACCTGGCAGGATCCTGATCCACTGAGAAACCCCGTTCACATTTGGCAGGATCCTGTAACACTGTGAAACCCCATAAACACCTGGCAGGATCCTGATCCACTGTGAAACCGCCATACACAACTGGAAAGATCCTGATACACTGTGAAAACACCATTCACACCTGGCAGGATCCTGATCCACTGTGAAACCCCGTTCACATTTGGCAGCATCCTGATACACTGTGAAACCCCATACACACCTGGCAGGATCTTGATACACTGTGAAAACCCCATGCACACCTGGCATATCCTGATGCACTGTGAATACCCCATACACACCTGGCAGGATCCTGATGCACTGTGAAAACCCCATGTACACCAGGCAGGATCCTGATACACAGTGAAACCCCATACACACCTGGCAGGAACCTGATGCACTGTGAAACCCCATACACACCTGGCAGGAGCCTGATACACTTTGAAAACCCCATACACACCTGGCAGGATCCTGATAAATTGTGAAAGCCCCATACACACCTGGAAGGATCCTGATACACTGTGAAAACCCCATACGCACCTGGCACGATCCTGATACAATATGATACCCCCATACACACCTGGCAGGATCCTGATCCACTGTGAAAACCCCATACACACCTGGCAGGATCCTGATACACTGTGAAAACACATACAAAGCTGGCAGGATCCTGATCCACTGTGAAACCCCATACACACCTGGCAGGATCCTGATACACTGTGAAACCCCCATACACACCTGGCAGGATCCCGTTACACTGTGAAACCCCATACACACCTGGCAGGACACCGATATACTGTATAACCCCATAAACACCTGGCAGGATCCTGATACACTGTGAAAACCCAATACACACCGGGCAGGATCCCGATACACTGTGAAAACCCCATACACACCTGGCAGGATCCTGATCCACTGTGAAAACCCCATACACACCTGGCAGATCCTGATACACTGTGAAAACCCCAAAGTCACCTGCCAGGAACCTGATACACTGTGAAAACCCCAAACACATCTGGCAGGATCCTGATCCACTGTGAAAACCCCATACACACGTGGCAGGATACTGGTGCACTGTGAACACCCCCATACACACCTGGCAGGATCCTGATACACTGAGAAAACCCAAACGCATCTGGCAGGTAACTGTTACACTGTGGAACCCCATACACACCTGGCAGGATCCTGATACACTGTGAAAACCCCATACACACCTGGCAGGATCCTGATGCACTGTGAAAACACCATACACAACTGGCAGGATTCTGACACACTGTGAATACCCCATACACACCGGCCAGGATCCTGATACAATGTGAAAACCCCATACACACCTGGCAGGATCCTGATACACTGTGAAACCCCCATACACACCTGGAAAGACCCTGATACACTGTGAAAATACCATTCACACCTGGCAGGATCCGGATCCACTGTGAATACCCCATGCACACCTGGCAGGATCCTGATACACTGTGAAAACCCCATACACACCTGGCAGGATCCTGATCCAATGTGAAAACCCCATACACACCTGGCAGGATCCTGATACACTGTGAAAACACCATTCACATCTGGCAGGATCCGGATCCACTGTGAATACCCCATGCACACCTGGCAGGATCCTGATACACTGTGAAAACCCCATACACACCTGGCAGGATCCTGATCCAATGTGAAAACCCCATACACACCTGGCAGGATCCTGATCCACTGTGAAACCCCATACACACCTGGCAGGATCCTGATCAACTGTGAAACCCCCATACACACCTGGCAGGATCCTGTTACACTGTGAAACCCCATACACCCCTGGCAGGATCCTGATACACTGTGAAAACCCCATACACACCTGGCAGGATCATGATCCACTGTGAAAACCCCATACACTCCTGGCAGATCCTGATCCACTCTGTAAACCCCATACACACCTGGCAGGACCCTGATCCACTGTGAAAACCCCAAACACACCTGGCAGGATCCTGATACACTGTGAAACTGCATATACACCTGGCAGGATTCTGATCCACTGTGAAACCCCGTTCACATTTGGCTGTATCCTGATACACTGTGAAACCCCATAAACACCTGGCAGGATCCTGATCCACTGTGAAACCCCCATACACAACTGGAAAGATCCTGATACACTGTGAAAACGCCATTCACACTTGGCAGGTTCCTGATCCACTGTGAAACCCCGTTCACATTTGGCAGCATCCTGATACACTGTGAAACCCCATACACACCTGGAAGGATCTTGATACTCTGTGAAACCCCAGACACATCTGGCCGGATCCTGATGCACTGGGAAAACCCCATACACACCTGGCAGATCCTGATACAGTGTGAATACCCCATACACACCTGGCAGGATCCTGAAGCACTGTGAAAACCCCATGTACACCAGGCAGGATCCTGATACACAGTGAAACCCCATACACTCCTGGCAGGATCCTGATGCACTGTGAATCCCCAAACACACCTGGCAGGATCCTGATACACTGTGAAAACCCCATACACACCTGGCAGGATCCTGATAAATTGTGAAAACCCCATACACACCTGGCAGGATCCTGATACACTGTGAAAACCCCATACACACCAGGCAGCGTCCTGATACACTATGAAACCCCCATACAAACCTGGCAGGATCCTGATCCACTGTGAAAACCCCATACACACCTGGCAGTATCCGGATACACTGTGAAAACCCATACAAAGCTGGCAGGATCCTGATCTACTGTGAAACCTCCATACACACCTGGCAGGATCCTGATCCACTGTGAAACCCCCATACACACCTGGCAGGATCCTGTTACACTGTGAAACCCCACACACACCTGGCAGGACACTGATATACTGTAAAATCCAATGAACACCTGGCAGGATCCTGATACACTGTGAAAACCCCATACACATCGGGCAGGATCCTGATACACTGTGAAAACCCCATACACACCTGGCAGGATCCTGATCCACTGTGAAAACCCCATACACACCTGGCAGGATCCTGATACACTGTGAAAACCCCATATACACCTGGCAGGATCCCGATCCACTGTGAAACCCCATACACACCTGGCAGGTTCCTGATGCACTGTGAAAGCACAAACACACCTGGCAGGATCCTGTTACATTGTGGAAACCCCATGCACATCTGGCAGGATCCTGATACACTGTGAAATCCCCATACAAACCTGGCAGGATCCTGATCCACTGTGAAAACCCCATACACACCTGGCAGTATCCTGATACACTGTGAAAACCCATACAAAGCTGGCAGGATCCTGATCCACTGTGAAACCTCCATACACACCTGGCAGGATCCTGATCCACTGTGAAACCCCCATACACACCTGGCAGGATCCTGTTACACTGTGAAACCCCACACACACCTGGCAGGACACTGATATACTGTAAAATCCCATGAACACCTGGCAGGATCCTGATACACTGTGAAAACCCCATACACACCGGGCAGGATCCTGATACACTGTGAAAACCCCATACACACCTGGCAGGATCCTGATCCACTGTGAAAACCCCATACACACCTGGCAGGATCCCAATCCACTGTGAAACCCCATACACACCTGGCAGGTTCCTGATGCACTGTGAAAGCACAAACACACCTGGCAGGATCCTGTTACATTGTGGAAACCCCATGCACATCTGACAGGATCCTGATACACTGTGAAAACCCCATTCACACCTGGCAGGGTCCTGATCCACTGTGAAACCTCATACACACCTGGCAGGATCCTGATACATTGTGAAATCCCCATACAAAGCTGGCAGGATCCTGATCCACTGTGAAACCCCATACACACCTGGCAGGACACTGATATACTGTAAAATCCCATGAACACCTGGCAGGATCCTGATACACTGTGAAAACCCCATACACACCGGGCAGGATCCTGATACACTGTGAAAACCCCATACACACCTGGCAGGATCCTGATCCACTGTGAAAACCCCATACACACCTGGCAGGATCCTGATACACTGTGAAAACCCCATACACACCTGGCAGTATCCCGATCCACTGTGAAACCCCCATACACACCTGGCAGGTTCCTGATGCACTGTGAAAGCACAAACACACCTGGCAGGATCCTGTTACATTGTGGAAACCCCATGCACATCTGGCAGGATCCTGAAAGACTGTGAAAACCCCATTCACACCTGGCAGGATCCTGATCCACTGTGAAACCTCATACACACCTGGCAGTATCCTGATACATTGTGAAATCCCCATACACACCGGACAGGATCCTGATACACTGTGAAAACCCCGTATATACCTGGCAGATCCTGATACACTGTGAAACCCCATACACACCTGGCAGGATCCTGATACACAGTGAAAACCCCATACACAACTGGCAAGATCCTGATAAACCGTGAAACCCCATACACACTTGGCAGGATCCTGATACACTGTAAAACCCTATACACACCTGGCAGGATCCTGATACACTATGAAAACTCATACACATTTGGCAGGATCCTGATACACTGTGAAACCCCATACACACCTGGCAGAATCCTGATCCACAGTGAAACCCCATTCACATCTGGCAGGATCCTGATACACTGTGAAACCCCATACACACCTGGCAGGATCCTGATCCACTGTGAAACCCCGTTCACATTTGGCAGGATCCTGATACACTGTGAAACCCCATACACACCTGGCAGGTTCCTGATGCACTGTGAAAGCACAAACACACCTGGCTGGATCCTGTTACATTGTGGAAACCCCATGCACATCTGGCAGGATCCTGATACACTGTGAAAACCCCATTCACACCTGGCAGGATCCTGATCCACTGTGAAACCTCATACACACCTGGCAGGATCCTGATACATTGTGAAATACCCATACAAAGCTGGCATGATCTTGATCCACTGTGAAACCTCCATACACACCTGGCAGGATCCTGATCCACTGTGAAACCCCCATACACACCTGGCAGGATCCTGTTACACTGTGAAACCCCATACACACCTGGCAGGACAATGATATACTGTAAAATCCCATGAACACCTGGCAGGATCCTGATACACTGTGAAAACCCCATACACACCGGGCAGGATCCTGATACACTGTGAAAACCCCATACACACCTGGCAGGATCCTGATCCACTGTGAAAACCCCATACATACCAGGCAGGATCCCGATCCACTGTGAAACCCCATACACACCTGGCAGGTTCCTGATGCACTGTGAAAGCACAAACACACCTGGCAGGATCCTGTTACATTGTGGAAACCCCATGCACATCTGGCAGGATCCTGATACACTGTGAAAACCCCATTCACACCTGGCAGGACCCTGATCCACTGTGAAACCTCATACACACCTGGAAGGATCCTGATCCACTGTGAAATCCCCATACACACCTGGCAGGATCCTAATACACTGTGAAAACCCCATACACACCTGGCAGGATCCCGATCCACTGTGAAACCCCATACACACCTGGCAGGTTGCTGATGCACTGTGAAAGCACAAACACACCTGGCTGGATCCTGATACATTGTGGAAACCCCATGCACATCTGGCAGGATCCTGATACACTGTGAAAACCCCATTCACACCTGGCAGGATCCTGATCCACTGTGAAACCTCATACACACCTGGCAGGATCCTGATACATTGTGAAATCCCCATACAAAGCTGGCATGATCTTGATCCACTGTGAAACGTCCATACACACCTGGCAGGATCCTGATCCACTGTGAAACCCCCATACACACCTGGCAGGATCCTGTTACACTGTGAAACCCCATACACACCTGGCAGGACAATGATATACTGTAAAATCCCATACACACCTGGCAGGATCCTGATACACTGTGAAAACCCCATACACACCCGGCAGGATGCTGATACACTGTGAAAACCCCATACACACCTGGCAGGATCCTGATCCACTGTGAAAACCCCATACACACCTGGCAGGATCCTGATACTCTGTGAAAACCCCATACACACCTGGCAGGATCCTGATACACTGTGAAAACCCCATTCACACCTGGCAGGATCCTGAGCCACTGTGAAACCTCATACACACCTGGCAGGATCCTGATACATTGTGAAATCCCCATACACACCGGACAGGATCCTGATACACTGCGAAAACTCTGTATATACTTGGCAGATCCTGATACACTGTGAAAACCCCATAAACAACTGGCAGGATCCTGATCCACTGTGAAACACCCAAACACAACTGGAAAGATCCTGATGCACTGTGAAAACACCATTCACACCTGGCAGGATCCGGATCCACTGTGAATACCCCATACACACCTGGCAGGATCCTGACACACTGTGAATAGCCCATACACACCTTGCAGGATCCTGATCCAATCTGAAAACCCCATACACACCTGGCAGGATCCTGATACACTGTGAAAACAAATACACACCTGGCCGGATCCTGATCCACTGTGAAACCCCATACACACCTGGCAGGATCCTGATCCACTGTGAAACCCCCATACACACCTGGCAGGATCCTGTTTCACTGTGAAACCCCATACACACCTGGCAGGACCCTGATACACTGTGAAACCCCATACACACCTGGCAGGATCCTGTTACACTGTGAAACCACATACACACCTGGCAGGACCCTGATACACTGTGAAACCCCATACACACCTGGCAGGATCCTGATACACTGTGAAAACCCCATACACACCGGGCAGGATCCTGATACACTGTGAAAACCCCATGCACACCTGGCAGGATCCTGATCCACTGTGAAAACCCCATACACACCTGGCAGATCCTGATACACTGTGAAAACCCCAGACACACCTGGCAGGACCCTGATACACTGTGAAAACCCGAAACACACCTGGCAGGATCCAGATCCACAGTGAAACCCCATTCACATCTGGCAGGATCCTTATACACTGTGAAACCGCATACACACCTGGCAGGATCCTAATACACTGTGAAACCGCATACACACCTGGCAGGATCCTGATCCACTGAGAAACCCCGTTCACATTTGGCAGGATCCTGTAACACTGTGAAACCCCATAAACACCTGGCAGGATCCTGATCCACTGTGAAACCGCCATACACAACTGGAAAGATCCTGATACACTGTGAAAACACCATTCACACCTGGCAGGATCCTGATCCACTGTGAAACCCCGTTCACATTTGGCAGCATCCTGATACACTGTGAAACCCCATACACACCTGGCAGGATCTTGATACACTGTGAAAACCCCATGCACACCTGGCATATCCTGATGCACTGTGAATACCCCATACACACCTGGCAGGATCCTGATGCACTGTGAAAACCCCATGTACACCAGGCAGGATCCTGATACACAGTGAAACCCCATACACACCTGGCAGGAACCTGATGCACTGTGAAACCCCATACACACCTGGCAGGAGCCTGATACACTTTGAAAACCCCATACACACCTGGCAGGATCCTGATAAATTGTGAAAGCCCCATACACACCTGGAAGGATCCTGATACACTGTGAAAACCCCATACGCACCTGGCACGATCCTGATACAATATGATACCCCCATACACACCTGGCAGGATCCTGATCCACTGTGAAAACCCCATACACACCTGGCAGGATCCTGATACACTGTGAAAACACATACAAAGCTGGCAGGATCCTGATCCACTGTGAAACCCCATACACACCTGGCAGGATCCTGATACACTGTGAAACCCCCATACACACCTGGCAGGATCCCGTTACACTGTGAAACCCCATACACACCTGGCAGGACACCGATATACTGTATAACCCCATAAACACCTGGCAGGATCCTGATACACTGTGAAAACCCAATACACACCGGGCAGGATCCCGATACACTGTGAAAACCCCATACACACCTGGCAGGATCCTGATCCACTGTGAAAACCCCATACACACCTGGCAGATCCTGATACACTGTGAAAACCCCAAAGTCACCTGCCAGGAACCTGATACACTGTGAAAACCCCAAACACATCTGGCAGGATCCTGATCCACTGTGAAAACCCCATACACACGTGGCAGGATACTGGTGCACTGTGAACACCCCCATACACACCTGGCAGGATCCTGATACACTGAGAAAACCCAAACGCATCTGGCAGGTAACTGTTACACTGTGGAACCCCATACACACCTGGCAGGATCCTGATACACTGTGAAAACCCCATACACACCTGGCAGGATCCTGATGCACTGTGAAAACACCATACACAACTGGCAGGATTCTGACACACTGTGAATACCCCATACACACCGGCCAGGATCCTGATACAATGTGAAAACCCCATACACACCTGGCAGGATCCTGATACACTGTGAAACCCCCATACACACCTGGAAAGACCCTGATACACTGTGAAAATACCATTCACACCTGGCAGGATCCGGATCCACTGTGAATACCCCATGCACACCTGGCAGGATCCTGATACACTGTGAAAACCCCATACACACCTGGCAGGATCCTGATCCAATGTGAAAACCCCATACACACCTGGCAGGATCCTGATACACTGTGAAAACACCATTCACATCTGGCAGGATCCGGATCCACTGTGAATACCCCATGCACACCTGGCAGGATCCTGATACACTGTGAAAACCCCATACACACCTGGCAGGATCCTGATCCAATGTGAAAACCCCATACACACCTGGCAGGATCCTGATCCACTGTGAAACCCCATACACACCTGGCAGGATCCTGATCAACTGTGAAACCCCCATACACACCTGGCAGGATCCTGTTACACTGTGAAACCCCATACACCCCTGGCAGGATCCTGATACACTGTGAAAACCCCATACACACCTGGCAGGATCATGATCCACTGTGAAAACCCCATACACTCCTGGCAGATCCTGATCCACTCTGTAAACCCCATACACACCTGGCAGGACCCTGATCCACTGTGAAAACCCCAAACACACCTGGCAGGATCCTGATACACTGTGAAACTGCATATACACCTGGCAGGATTCTGATCCACTGTGAAACCCCGTTCACATTTGGCTGTATCCTGATACACTGTGAAACCCCATAAACACCTGGCAGGATCCTGATCCACTGTGAAACCCCCATACACAACTGGAAAGATCCTGATACACTGTGAAAACGCCATTCACACTTGGCAGGTTCCTGATCCACTGTGAAACCCCGTTCACATTTGGCAGCATCCTGATACACTGTGAAACCCCATACACACCTGGAAGGATCTTGATACTCTGTGAAACCCCAGACACATCTGGCCGGATCCTGATGCACTGGGAAAACCCCATACACACCTGGCAGATCCTGATACAGTGTGAATACCCCATACACACCTGGCAGGATCCTGAAGCACTGTGAAAACCCCATGTACACCAGGCAGGATCCTGATACACAGTGAAACCCCATACACTCCTGGCAGGATCCTGATGCACTGTGAATCCCCAAACACACCTGGCAGGATCCTGATACACTGTGAAAACCCCATACACACCTGGCAGGATCCTGATAAATTGTGAAAACCCCATACACACCTGGCAGGATCCTGATACACTGTGAAAACCCCATACACACCAGGCAGCGTCCTGATACACTATGAAACCCCCATACAAACCTGGCAGGATCCTGATCCACTGTGAAAACCCCATACACACCTGGCAGTATCCGGATACACTGTGAAAACCCATACAAAGCTGGCAGGATCCTGATCTACTGTGAAACCTCCATACACACCTGGCAGGATCCTGATCCACTGTGAAACCCCCATACACACCTGGCAGGATCCTGTTACACTGTGAAACCCCACACACACCTGGCAGGACACTGATATACTGTAAAATCCAATGAACACCTGGCAGGATCCTGATACACTGTGAAAACCCCATACACATCGGGCAGGATCCTGATACACTGTGAAAACCCCATACACACCTGGCAGGATCCTGATCCACTGTGAAAACCCCATACACACCTGGCAGGATCCTGATACACTGTGAAAACCCCATATACACCTGGCAGGATCCCGATCCACTGTGAAACCCCATACACACCTGGCAGGTTCCTGATGCACTGTGAAAGCACAAACACACCTGGCAGGATCCTGTTACATTGTGGAAAC
Source organism: Heterodontus francisci (assembly GCF_036365525.1). Lineage (NCBI taxonomy): Eukaryota > Metazoa > Chordata > Chondrichthyes > Heterodontiformes > Heterodontidae > Heterodontus > Heterodontus francisci. The sequence continues at coordinate 10,292,812 of NW_027140250.1, read as the reverse complement.
CCCATGCACATCTGGCAGGATCCTGATACACTGTGAAATCCCCATACAAACCTGGCAGGATCCTGATCCACTGTGAAAACCCCATACACACCTGGCAGTATCCTGATACACTGTGAAAACCCATACAAAGCTGGCAGGATCCTGATCCACTGTGAAACCTCCATACACACCTGGCAGGATCCTGATCCACTGTGAAACCCCCATACACACCTGGCAGGATCCTGTTACACTGTGAAACCCCACACACACCTGGCAGGACACTGATATACTGTAAAATCCCATGAACACCTGGCAGGATCCTGATACACTGTGAAAACCCCATACACACCGGGCAGGATCCTGATACACTGTGAAAACCCCATACACACCTGGCAGGATCCTGATCCACTGTGAAAACCCCATACACACCTGGCAGGATCCCAATCCACTGTGAAACCCCATACACACCTGGCAGGTTCCTGATGCACTGTGAAAGCACAAACACACCTGGCAGGATCCTGTTACATTGTGGAAACCCCATGCACATCTGACAGGATCCTGATACACTGTGAAAACCCCATTCACACCTGGCAGGGTCCTGATCCACTGTGAAACCTCATACACACCTGGCAGGATCCTGATACATTGTGAAATCCCCATACAAAGCTGGCAGGATCCTGATCCACTGTGAAACCCCATACACACCTGGCAGGACACTGATATACTGTAAAATCCCATGAACACCTGGCAGGATCCTGATACACTGTGAAAACCCCATACACACCGGGCAGGATCCTGATACACTGTGAAAACCCCATACACACCTGGCAGGATCCTGATCCACTGTGAAAACCCCATACACACCTGGCAGGATCCTGATACACTGTGAAAACCCCATACACACCTGGCAGTATCCCGATCCACTGTGAAACCCCCATACACACCTGGCAGGTTCCTGATGCACTGTGAAAGCACAAACACACCTGGCAGGATCCTGTTACATTGTGGAAACCCCATGCACATCTGGCAGGATCCTGAAAGACTGTGAAAACCCCATTCACACCTGGCAGGATCCTGATCCACTGTGAAACCTCATACACACCTGGCAGTATCCTGATACATTGTGAAATCCCCATACACACCGGACAGGATCCTGATACACTGTGAAAACCCCGTATATACCTGGCAGATCCTGATACACTGTGAAACCCCATACACACCTGGCAGGATCCTGATACACAGTGAAAACCCCATACACAACTGGCAAGATCCTGATAAACCGTGAAACCCCATACACACTTGGCAGGATCCTGATACACTGTAAAACCCTATACACACCTGGCAGGATCCTGATACACTATGAAAACTCATACACATTTGGCAGGATCCTGATACACTGTGAAACCCCATACACACCTGGCAGAATCCTGATCCACAGTGAAACCCCATTCACATCTGGCAGGATCCTGATACACTGTGAAACCCCATACACACCTGGCAGGATCCTGATCCACTGTGAAACCCCGTTCACATTTGGCAGGATCCTGATACACTGTGAAAACCCCATATACACCTGGCAGGATCCCGATCCACTGTGAAACCCCATACACACCTGGCAGGTTCCTGATGCACTGTGAAAGCACAAACACACCTGGCAGGATCCTGTTACATTGTGGAAACCCCATGCACATCTGGCAGGATCCTGATACACTGTGAAATCCCCATACAAACCTGGCAGGATCCTGATCCACTGTGAAAACCCCATACACACCTGGCAGTATCCTGATACACTGTGAAAACCCATACAAAGCTGGCAGGATCCTGATCCACTGTGAAACCTCCATACACACCTGGCAGGATCCTGATCCACTGTGAAACCCCCATACACACCTGGCAGGATCCTGTTACACTGTGAAACCCCACACACACCTGGCAGGACACTGATATACTGTAAAATCCCATGAACACCTGGCAGGATCCTGATACACTGTGAAAACCCCATACACACCGGGCAGGATGCTGATACACTGTGAAAACCCCATACACACCTGGCAGGATCCTGATCCACTGTGAAAACCCCATACACACCTGGCAGGATCCCAATCCACTGTGAAACCCCATACACACCTGGCAGGTTCCTGATGCACTGTGAAAGCACAAACACACCTGGCAGGATCCTGTTACATTGTGGAAACCCCATGCACATCTGACGGGATCCTGATACACTGTGAAAACCCCATTCACACCTGGCAGGGTCCTGATCCACTGTGAAACCTCATACACACCTGGCAGGATCCTGATACATTGTGAAATCCCCATACAAAGCTGGCAGGATCCTGATCCACTGTGAAACCCCATACACACCTGGCAGGACACTGATATACTGTAAAATCCCATGAACACCTGGCAGGATCCTGATACACTGTGAAAACCCCATACACACCGGGCAGGATCCTGATACACTGTGAAAACCCCATACACACCTGGCAGGATCCTGATCCACTGTGAAAACCCCATACACACCTGGCAGGATCCTGATACACTGTGAAAACCCCATACACACCTGGCAGTATCCCGATCCACTGTGAAACCCCCATACACACCTGGCAGGTTCCTGATGCACTGTGAAAGCACAAACACACCTGGCAGGATCCTGTTACATTGTGGAAACCCCATGCACATCTGGCAGGATCCTGAAAGACTGTGAAAACCCCATTCACACCTGGCAGGATCCTGATCCACTGTGAAACCTCATACACACCTGGCAGGATCCTGATACATTGTGAAATCCCCATACACACCGGACAGGATCCTGATACACTGTGAAAACCCCGTATACACCTGGCAGATCCTGATACACTGTGAAAACCCCATACACACCTGGCAGGATCCTGATACACAGTGAAAACCCCATACACAACTGGCAAGATCCTGATAAACTGTGAAACCCCATACACACTTGGCAGGATCCTGATACACTGTAAAACCCTATACACACCTGGCAGGATCCTGATACACTATGAAAACTCATACACATTTGGCAGGATCCTGATACACTGTGAAACCCCATACACACCTGGCAGAATCCTGATCCACAGTGAAACCCCATTCACATCTGGCAGGATCCTGATACACTGTGAAACCCCATACACACCTGGCAGGATCCTGATCCACTGTGAAACCCCGTTCACATTTGGCAGGATCCTGATACACTGTGAAACCCCATAAACACCTGGCAGGATCCTGATCCACTGTGAAACCCCCATACACACCTGGAAAGATCCTGATACACTGTGAAAACACCATTCACACCTGGCAGGATCCGGATCCACTGTGAATACCCCATACACACCTGGCAGGATCCTGACACACTGTGAAAACCCCATACACACCTGGCAGGATCCTGATCCAATGTGAAAACCCCATACACACCTGGCAGTATCCTGATACACTGTGAAAACAAATACACACCTGGCAGGATCCTGATCCACTGTGAAACCCCATACACACCTGGCAGGATCCTGATCCACTGTGAAACCCCCATACACACCTGGCAGGATCCTGATACACTGTGAAACTGCATATACACCTGGCAGGATTCTGATCCACTGTGAAACCCCGTTCACATTTGGCTGTATCCTGATACACTGTGAAACCCCATAAACACCTGGCAGGATCCTGATCCACTGTGAAACCCCCATACACAACTGGAAAGATCCTGATACACTGTGAAAACGCCATTCACACTTGGCAGGTTCCTGATCCACTGTGAAACCCCGTTCACATTTGGCAGCATCCTGATACACTGTGAAACCCCATACACAACTGGAAGGATCTTGATACTCTGTGAAACCCCAGACACATCTGGCCGGATCCTGATGCACTGTGAAAACCCCATACACACCTGGCAGATCCTGATACAGTGTGAATACCCCATAAACACCTGGCAGGATCCTGAAGCACTGTGAAAACCCCATGTACACCAGGCAGGATCCTGATACACAGTGAAACCCCATACACTCCTGGCAGGATCCTGATGCACTGTGAATCCCCAAACACACCTGGCAGGATCCTGATACACTGTGAAAACCCCATACACACCTGGCAGGATCCTGATAAATTGTGAAAACCCCATACACACCTGGCAGGATCCTGATACACTGTGAAAACTCCATACACACCAGGCAGCGTCCTGATACACTATGAAACCCCCATACAAACCTGGCAGGATCCTGATCCACTGTGAAAACCCCATACACACCTGGCAGTATCCTGATACACTGTGAAAACCCATACAAAGCTGGCAGGATCCTGATCCACTGTGAAACCTCCATACACACCTGGCAGGATCCTGATCCACTGTGAAACCCCCATACACACCTGGCAGGATCCTGTTACACTGTGAAACCCCACACACACCTGGCAGGACACTGATATACTGTAAAATCCAATGAACACCTGGCAGGATCCTGATACACTGTGAAAACCCCATACACACCGGGCAGGATCCTGATACACTGTGAAAACCCCATACACACCTGGCAGGATCCTGATCCACTGTGAAAACCCCATACACACCTGGCAGGATCCTGATACACTGTGAAAACCCCATATACACCTGGCAGGATCCTGATACACTGTGAAAACCCCATATACACCTGGCAGGATCCCGATCCACTGTGAAACCCCATACACACCTGGCAGGTTCCTGATGCACTGTGAAAGCACAAACACACCTGGCAGGATCCTGTTACATTGTGGAAACCCCATGCACATCTGGCAGGATCCTGATACACTGTGAAATCCCCATACAAACCTGGCAGGATCCTGATCCACTGTGAAAACCCCATACACACCTGGCAGTATCCTGATACACTGTGAAAACCCATACAAAGCTGGCAGGATCCTGATCCACTGTGAAACCTCCATACACACCTGGCAGGATCCTGATCCACTGTGAAACCCCCATACACACCTGGCAGGATCCTGTTACACTGTGAAACCCCACACACACCTGGCAGGACACTGATATACTGTAAAATCCCATGAACACCTGGCAGGATCCTGATACACTGTGAAAACCCCATACACACCGGGCAGGATCCTGATACACTGTGAAAACCCCATACACACCTGGCAGGATCCTGATCCACTGTGAAAACCCCATACACACCTGGCAGGATCCCAATCCACTGTGAAACCCCATGCACACCTGGCAGGTTCCTGATGCACTGTGAAAGCACAAACACACCTGGCAGGATCCTGTTACATTGTGGAAACCCCATGCACTTCTGACAGGATCCTGATACACTGTGAAAACCCCATTCACACCTGGCAGGGTCCTGATCCACTGTGAAACCTCATACACACCTGGCAGGATCCTGATACATTGTGAAATCCCCATACAAAGCTGGCAGGATCCTGATCCACTGTGAAACCCCATACACACCTGGCAGGACACTGATATACTGTAAAATCCCATGAACACCTGGCAGGATCCTGATACACTGTGAAAACCCCATACACACCGGGCAGGATCCTGATACACTGTGAAAACCCAATACACACCTGGCAGGATCCTGATCCACTGTGAAAACCCCATACACACCTGGCAGGATCCTGATACACTGTGAAAACCCCATACACACCTGGCAGTATCCCGATCCACTGTGAAACCCCCATACACACCTGGCAGGTTCCTGATGCACTGTGAAAGCACAAACACACCTGGCAGGATCCTGTTACATTGTGGAAACCCCATGCACATCTGGCAGGATCCTGATCCACTGTGAAACCTCATACACACCTGGCAGGATCCTGATACATTGTGAAATCCCCATACACACCGGACAGGATCCTGATACACTGTGAAAACCCCGTATATACCTGGCAGATCCTGATACACTGTGAAAACCCCATACACACCTGGCAGGATCCTGATACACAGTGAAAACCCCATACACAACTGGCAAGATCCTGATAAACTGTGAAACCCCATACACACTTGGCAGGATCCTGATACACTGTAAAACCCTATACACACCTGGCAGGATCCTGATACACTATGAAAACTCATACACATTTGGCAGGATCCTGATACACTGTGAAACCCCATACACACCTGGCAGAATCCTGATCCGCAGTGAAACCCCATTCACATCTGGCAGGATCCTGATACACTGTGAAACCCCATACACACCTGGCAGGATCCTGATCCACTGTGAAACCCCGTTCACATTTGGCAGGATCCTGATACACTGTGAAACCCCATAAACACCTGGCAGGATCCTGATCCACTGTGAAACCCCCATACACACCTGGAAAGATCCTGATACACTGTGAAAACACCATTCACACCTGGCAGGATCCGGATCCACTGTGAATACCCCATACACACCTGGCAGGATCCTGACACACTGTGAAAACCACATACACACCTGGCAGGATCCTGATCCAATGTGAAAACCCCATACACACCTGGCAGTATCCTGATACACTGTGAAAACAAATAAACACCTGGCAGGATCCTGATCCACTGTGAAACCCCATACACACCTGGCAGGATCCTGATCCACTGTGAAACCCCCATACACACCTGGCAGGATACTGATACACTGTGAAAACCCCATACACAGCTGGCAGGATCCTGATACACTGTGAAAACCCCATACACACCGGGCAGGATCCTGATACACTGTGAAAACCCCAAACACACCTGGCAGGATCCTGATCCACTGTGAAAACCCCATACACTCCTGGCAGATCCTGATACACTGTGAAAACCCCAAACAAACCTGGCAGGATCCAGATCCACAGTGAAACCCCATTCACATCTGGCAGGATCCTGATACCCTGTGAAACCGCATACACACCTGGCAGGATCCTGATCCATTGTGAAACCCCGTTCACATTTGTCAGGATCCTGATACACTGTGAAAACCCCATACACAACTGGCAGGATTGTGACACACTGTGAATACCCCATACACACCTGGCAGGATCCAGATCCACAGTGAAACCCCATTCACATCTGGCAGGATCCTGATACACTGTGAAACCGCATATACACCTGGCAGGATTCTGATCCACGGTGAAACCCCGTTCACATTTGGCTGTATCCTGATACACTGTGAAACCCCATAAACACCTGGCAGGATCCTGTTCCACTGTGAAACCCCCATACACAACTGGACAAATCCTGATACACTGTGAAAACGCCATTCACACTTGGCAGGATCCTGATCCACTGTGAAACCCCGTTCACATTTGGCAGCATCCTGATACACTGTGAAACCCCATACACACCTGGCAGGATCTTGATACTCTGTGAAACCCCAGACACATCTGGCAGGATCCTGATGCACTGTGAAAACCCCATACACACCTGGCAGATCCTGATACACTGTGAATACCCCATACACACCTGGCAGGATCCTGAAGCACTGTGAAAACCCCATGTACACCAGGCAGGATCCTGATACACAGTGAAACCCCATACACTCCTGGCAGGATCCTGATGCACTGTGAAACCCCAAACACACCTGGCAGGATCCTGATACACTGTGAAAACCCCATACAGACCTGGCAGGATCCTGATAAATTGTGAAAACCCCATACACACCTGGCAGGATCCTGATACACTGTGAAAAACCCATACACACCTGGCAGCGTCCTGATACACTATGAAACCCCCATACACACCTGTCAGGATCCTGATCCACTGTGAAAACCCCATACACACCTGGCAGGAGCCTGATACACTGTGAAAACCCATACAAAGCTGGCAGGATCCTAATCCACTGTGAAACCTCCATACACACCTGGCAGGATCCTGATCCACTGTGAAACCCCCATACACACCTGGCAGGATCCTGTTACACTGTGAAACCCCACACACACCTGGCAGGACACTGATATACTGTAAAATCCCATGAACATCTGGCAGGATCCTGATACACTGTGAAAAACCCATACACACCTTGCATGATCCTGATACACTGTGAAAACCCCATACACACCTGGCAGGATCCTGATACAATGTGAAAACAAATACACACCTGGCAGGATCCTGATACACTGTGAAAACAAATACACACCTGGCAGGATCCTGATACACTGTGAAAACCCCATACACACCTGGCAGGATCCCGATCCACTGTGAAACCCCATCCACACCTGGCAGGTACCTGATGCACTGTGAAAGCACAAACACACCTGGCAGGATCCTGTTACATTGTGGAAACCCCATGCACATCTGGCAGGATCCTGATACACTGTGAAAACCCCATTCACACCTGGCAGGATCCTGATCCACTGTGAAACCTCATACACACCTGGCAGGATCCTGATACATTGTGAAATCCCCATACACACCGGACAGGATCCTGATACACTGTGAAAACCCGGTATATACCTGGCAGATCCTGATACACTGTGAAAACCCCATACACACCTGGCAGGATCCTGATACACAGTGAAAATCCCATGCACAACTGGCAGGATCCTGATCAACTGTGAAAACCACATACACACCTGGCAAGATCCTGATAAACTGTGAAACCCCATACACAATTGGCAGGATCCTGATACACTGTGAAAATCCCATACACTCCTGGCAGATTCTGATACGCTGTGAAAACCCCATACACACCTGGCAGGATACTGATACACTGTGAAAACCCCATACACACCTGGCAGATCCTGATGCACTCTGAACCCCTATACACACCTGGCAGGATCCTGATACACTATGAAAACCCATACACACCTGGAAGGATCTTGATACACTGTGAAACCCCATACACACCTGGCAGAATCCTGATCCACATTGAAACCCCATTCACATCTGGCAGGATCCTGATCCACTGTGAAACCCCATAAACACCTGGCAGGATCCTGATCCACTGTGAAACCCCCATACACACCTGGAAAGATCCTGATACACTGTGAAAACACCATTCACACCTGGCAGGATCCGGATCCACTGTGAATACCCCATACACACCTGGCAGGATCCTGACACACTGTGAAAACCCCATACACACCTGGCAGGATCCTGATCCAATGTGAAAACCCCATACACACCTGGCAGTATCCTGATCCACTGTGAAAACAAATACACACCTGGCAGGATCCTGATCTACTGTGAAACCCCATACACACCTGGCAGGATCCTGATCCACTGTGAAACCCCCATACACACCTGGCAGGATCCTGTTACACTGTGAAACCCCATACACACCTGGCAGGACCCTGATACACTGTGAAACCCCATACACACCTGGCAGGATCCTGATACACTGTGAAAACCCCATACACACCGGGCAGGATCCTGATACACTGTGAAAACCCCATACACACTTGGCAGGATCCTAATCCAATGTGAAATCCCCATACACACCTGGCAGGATCCTGTTACACTGTGAAACCCCATACACACCTGGCAGGACCCTGATACACTGTGAAACCCCATACACACCTGGCAGGATCCTGATACACTGTGAAAACCCCATACACACCGGGCAGGATCCTGATACACTGTGAAAACCCCATACACACCTGGCAGATCCTGATACACTGTGAAAACCCCAAACAAACCTGGCAGGATCCAGATCCACAGTGAAACCCCATTCACATCTGGCAGGATCCTGATACACTGTGAAACCGCATACACACCTGGCAGGATCCTGATCCACTGTGAAACCCCGTTCACATTTGTCAGGATCCTGATACACTGTGAAACCCCACAAACACCTGGCAGGATCCTGATCCACTGTGAAACCCCCATACACAATTGGAAAGATCCTGATACACTGTGAAAACACCATTCACACGTGGCAGGATCCTGATCCACTGTGAAACCCCGTTCACATTTGGCAGCATCCTGATACAATGTGAAACCCCGTACACATCTGGCAGGATCTTGATACACTGTGAAACACAAGACACATCTGGCAGGATCCTGATGCACTGTGAAACCCCATGCACACCTGGCAGGATCCTGATACACTGTGAAAACCCAATACACGACTGGCAGGATCCTGATAAATTGTGAAAACCCCATACACCCCTGGCAGGTTCCTGATACACTGTGAAAACCCCATACGCACCTGGCAGGATCCTGATACACTATGAAACCCCCAGACACATCTGGCAGGATCCTGATCCTCTGTGAAAACCCCATACACAACTGGCAGGATCCTGATACACTGTGAAAACCCCAAAGACACCTGGCAGGAACCTGATACACTGTGAAAACCCCATACAAACCTGGCAGGATTCTGATACACTGTGAAAACCCCATACACACCTGGCAGGATCCTGATACACTGTGAAAACCCCATACACACCTGGCAGGATCCTGATCCACTGTGAAATCGCCATACACACCTGGCAGGATCCTGATATACTGTGAAAACCCCATACACTCCTGGCAGGATCCTGATACACTGTGAAAACCCCATACACACCTGGCAGAATCCGGATACACTGTGAAAAACCCATACACACCTGGCAGGACACTGATACACTGTGAAAACCCCTTACATACCTGGCAGGATCCTGATTCGCTGTGAAAAACCCGTACACACTTGGCAGGACCCTGATACACTGTGAAAACCCCTTACACACCTGGCAGGATCCTGATGCTCTGTGTAAACCCCATACACACCTGGCATGATCCTGATCCATTGTGAAACCCCATACACACCTGGCAGGATCCCGCTCCACTGTGAAAACCCCGGACACTCCTGGCAGGATCCTGATACACTGTGAAAACCCCATTCACATCTGGCAGGATCCTGACACACTGTGAAACCCCATACACACCCGGCAGGATCCTGATCCACTGTGAAACCCCATAAACACCTGGCATGATCCTGATCCACTGTGAAACCCCCATACACACCTGGAAAGATCCTGATACACTGTGAAAACACCATTCACACCTGGCAGGATCCTGATCCACTGTGAAACCCCGTTAACATTTGGCAGCATCCTGATACACTGTGAAACCCCAAACACACCTGGCAGCATCTTGATACACTGTGAAACCCCAGACACATCTTGCAGGATCCTGATGCACTGTGAAAACCCCATACACACCTGGCAGGATCCTGATACACTGTGAATAATACATACACACCTGGCAGGAACCTGATGCACTGTGAAAACCCCATGTACACCAGGCAGTATCCTGATACACTGTGAAAACCCCATACACAACTGGCAGGATCCTGACACACTGTGAAATTCCCATACACACCTGGCAGGATCCTGATACACTGTGAAAACCCCATACACACCTGGCAGGATCCTGATTCACTGTGAAAACCCCATACACACCTGGCAGGATCCTGATCCACTGTGAAAACCCCACCCACTCCTTGCATGATTCTGATACACTGTGAAAACCCCATACACACCTGGCAGGATCCTGATCCACTGCGAAACCCCATAAATACCTGGCAGGATCCTGATCCACTGTGAACCCCCCATACACACCGGGAAAGATCCTGATACTCTGTGAAAACACCATTCACACCTGGCAGGATCATGATACACTGTGAAAACCCCATACACACCTGGCAGAATCCTGATACACTGTGAAACCCCATACACACCTGGCAGCATCCTGATACAATGTGAAAACCCCATTCACATCTGGCAGGATCCTGACACACTGTGAAACCCCATACACACCTGGCAGGATCCTGATCAACTTTGAAACCCCCAGACACACCTGGAAGATCCTGATACACTGTGAAAACACCATTCACACCTGGCAGGATCCTGATCCACTGTGAAACCCCGTTAACATTTTTCAGCATCCTGATACACTGTGAAACCCCATACACACCTGGCAGGATCTTGATACACTGTGAAACCCCAAACACACCTGGCAGGATCTTGATACACTGTGAAACCCCAGACACATCTTGCAGGATCCTGATGCACTGTGAAAACCCCATACACACCTGGCAGGATCCTGATACACTGTGAATAATACATACACACCTGGCAGGAACCTGATGCACTGTGAAAACCCCATGTACACCAGGCAGTATCCTGATCCACTGTGAAAACTCCATACACAACTGGCAGGATCCGGACACACTGTGAAATTCCCATGTACACCAGGCAGTATCCTGATACACTGTGAAAACCCCATAAACACCTGGCAGGATCCTGATACACTGTGAATAATACATACACACCTGGCAGGAACCTGATGCACTGTGAAAACCCCATGTACACCAGGCAGTATCCTGATCCACTGTGAAAACTCCATACACAACTGGCAGGATCCGGACACACTGTGAAATTCCCATACACACCTGGCAGGATCCTGATACACTGTGAAAACCCCATACACACCTGGCAGGATCCTGATTCACTGTGAAAACCCCATACACACCTGGCAGGATCCTGATCCACTGTGAAAACCCCACCCACTCCTTGCATGATTCTGATACACTGTGAAAACCCCATACACACCTGGCAGGATCCTGATCCACTGCGAAACCCCATAAATACCTGGCAGGATCCTGATCCACTGTGAACCCCCCATACACACCGGGAAAGATCCTGATACTCTGTGAAAACACCATTCACACCTGGCAGGATCATGATACACTGTGAAAACCCCATGCACACCTGGCAGAATCCTGATACACTGTGAAACCCCATACACACCTGGCAGCATCCTGATACAATGTGAAAACCCCATTCACATCTGGCAGGATCCTGACACACTGTGAAACCCCATACACACCTGGCAGGATCCTGATCAACTTTGAAACCCCCAGACACACCTGGAAGATCCTGATACACTGTGAAAACACCATTCACACCTGGCAGGATCCTGATCCACTGTGAAACCCCGTTAACATTTTTCAGCATCCTGATACACTGTGAAACCCCATACACACCTGGCAGGATCTTGATACACTGTGAAACCCCAAACACACCTGGCAGGATCTTGATACACTGTGAAACCCCAGACACATCTTGCAGGATCCTGATGCACTGTGAAAACCCCATACACACCTGGCAGGATCCTGATACACTGTGAATAATACATACACACCTGGCAGGAACCTGATGCACTGTGAAAACCCCATGTACACCAGGCAGTATCCTGATACACTGTGAAAACTCCATACACAACTGGCAGGATCCGGACACACTGTGAAATTCCCATGTACACCAGGCAGTATCCTGATACACTGTGAAAACCCCATACACACCTGGCAGGATCCTGATACACTGTGAATAATACATACACACCTGGCAGGAACCTGATGCACTGTGAAAACCCCATGTACACCAGGCAGTATCCTGATCCACTGTGAAAACTCCATACACAACTGGCAGGATCCGGACACACTGTGAAATTCCCATAAACACCTGGCAGGATCCTGATACACTGTGAAAACCCCATACACACCTGGCAGGATCCTGATACACTGTGAAAAACCCATACACACCTGGCAGGATCCTGATCCACTGTGAATACCCCACCCACACCTGGCATGATCCTGATACACTGTGAAAAACCCATACACACCTGGCAGGATCCTGATCCACTGCGAAACCCCATAAATACCTGGCAGGATCCTGATCCACTGTGAACCCCCCATGCACACCGGGAAAGATCCTGATACTCTGTGAAAACACCATTCACACCTGGCATGATCATGATACACTGTGAAAACCCCATGCACACCTGGCAGAATCCTGATACACTGTGAAACCCCATACACACCTGGCAGAATCATGATACACTGTGATAACCCATGCACACCTGGCAGGATTCTGATGCACTGTGAAATCCCATACACATCTGGCAGCATCCTGACACACCGTGAAACCCCATACACACGTGGCTGGACCCTGATAAACTGTGAAAACCCCATACACACCTGGCAGGATCCTGATCCACTTTGAAATCCCCATACACACCTGGCAGGATCCTGATACACAGTGAAAACCCCATACTCACCTGGCAGGATCCTGATACACTGTGAAAACCCCATACACACCTTGCAGGACACTGATTCACTGTGAAAACCCCGTACACACTTGGCAGGACCCTGATACACTGTGAAAACCCCTTACACACCTGGCAGGATCCTGATGCTCTGTGTAAACAGCATACACACCTGGCAGGATCCTGATCCAGTGTGAAACCCCATACACATCTGGCAGGATCCCGCTCCACTGTGAAAAACCCGTACACACCTGGCAGCATCCTGATACAATGTGAAAACCCCATTCACATCTTGCAGGATCCTGACACACTGTGAAACCCCATACACACCTGGCAGGATCCTGATCCACTGTGAAACCCCTTTCACATTTGGCAGGATCCTGATCCACTGTGAACCCCCATAAACACCTGGCAGGAACCTGATCAACTGTGAAACCCCCATACACACGTGGAAAGATCCTGATACACTGTGAAAACACCATTCACACCTGGCAGGATCCTGATCCACTGTGAAACCCCGTTAACATTTTTCAGCATCCTGATACACTGTGAAACCCCATACACACCTGGCAGGATCTTGATACACTGTGAAACCCCAGACACATCTTGCAGGATCCTGATGCACTGTGAAAACCCCATACACACCTGGCAGGATCCTGATACACTGTGAATAATACATACACACCTGGCAGGATCCTGATGCACTGTGAAAACCCCATGTACACCAGGCAGGATCCTGATACAGTTCGAAAACCCCATACACACCTGGCAGGATCCTGATGCACTGTGAAAACCCATGTACACCAGGCAGGATCCTGATACACAGTGAAACCCCATACACACCTGGCAGGATCCTGATGAACTGTGTAACCCTACACACACGGCAGGATCCTGATGCACTGTGAAAACCCCATAAACACCTGGCAGGATCCTGATCCACTGTGAAAACCCCATACACACCTGGCAGGATCCTGATAAACTGTGAAAACCCCATGCACACCTGGCAGGACCCTGATACACTGTGAAAACCCCAAACACACCTGGCAGGATCCAGATCCACAGTGAAACCCCATTCACATCTGGCTGGATCCTGATACACTGTGAAACACCATACACACCTGGCAGGATCCTGATCCACTGTGAAACCCCGTTCACATTTGGCAGGATCCTGAGAAACTGTGAAACCCCATAAACACGTGGCAGGATCCTGATCCACTGTGAAACCCCCATACATACCTGGAAAGATCCAGATACACTGTGAAAACACCATTCACACCTCGCAGGATCCTGATCCACTGTGAAACCCCGTTCACATTTGGCAGCATCCTGATACACTGTGAAACCCCATACACACCTGGCAGGATCTTGATGCACTATGAAACCCCAGACACATCTGGCAGGATCCTGATGCACTGTGAAAACCCCATACACACCTGGCAGATTCTGATACACTGTGAAAACCCCATACACTCCTGGCAGGATACTGATACACTGTGAAAACCCCATACACATCTGGCAGGATCCTGATACACTGTGAAAACCCCATGCACACCTGGCAGGATACTGATCCACTGTGAAACCCCATAAACACCTGGCAGGATCCTGATCCACTGTGAAAGCCAAAAACACACCTGGAAAGATCCTGATACACTGTGAAAACACCATTCACACCTGGCAGGATCCTGATCCACTGTGAAACCCCGTTCACATTTGGCAGGATCTTAATGCACTGTGAAACCCCAGACACATCTGGCAGGATCCTGATGCACTGTGAAATCCCCACACACACGGCAGATCCTGATACACTGTGAATACCCCGTACACACCTGGCAGGATCCTGATGCACTGCGAAAACCCCATGTACACCAGGCAGGATCCTGACACACAGTGAACCCCCATACACACCTGGCAGATCCTGATGCACTATGAAACCCCATACACACCTGGCAGGATCCTGATACACTGTGAAAACGCCATACACACCTGGCAGATCCTGATACACTGTGATAACCCCATACACACCTGGCAGGATCCTGATACACTGTGAAACCCCATACACACCTGGCAGAATCATGATACACTGTGATAACCCATGCACACCGGGCAGGATCCTGATGCACTGTGAAATCCCATACACATCGGGCAGCATCCTGATACACAGTGAAAACCCCATACTCAGCTGGCAGGATCCTGATACACTGTGATAACCCATGCACACCGGGCAGGATCCTGATGCACTGTGAAATCCCATACACATCTGGCAGCATCCTGACACACTGTGAAACCCTATACACACGTCGATGGACCCTGATAAACCGTGAATACCCCATACACACCTGGCAGGATCCTGATCCATTTTGAAATCCCCAAACACACCTGGCAGGATCCTGATACACAGTGAAAACCCCATACTCAGCTGGCAGGATCCTGATACACTGTGAAAACCCCATACACACCTGGCAGGACACTGATTCACTGTGAAAACCCCGGACACACTTGGCAGGACCCTGATACACTGTGAAAACCCCTTACACACCTGGCAGTATCCTGATGCTCTGTGTAAACACCATACACACCTGGCAGGATCCTGATCCAGTGTGAAACCAAATACACACCTGGCAGGATCCCGCTCCACTGTGAAAACCCGTACACACCTGGCAGCATCCTGATACAATGTGAAAACCCCATTCACACCTGTCAGGATCCTGACACACTGTGAAACCCCATACACACCTGGCAGGATCCTGATCCACTGTGAAACCCCGTTCACATTTGGCAGGATCCTGATCCACTGTGAACCCCCATAAACACCTGGCAGGATCCTGATCAACTGTGAAACCCCCATACACACCTGGAAAGATCCTGATACACTGTGAAAACACCATTCACACCTGGCAGGATCCTGATCCACTGTGAAACCCCGTTAACATTTTTCAGCATCCTGATACACTGTGAAACCCCATACACACCTGGCAGGAACTTGATACACTGTGAAACCCCAGACACATCTTGCAGGATCCTGATGCACTGTGAAAACCCCAAACACCCCTGGCAGGATCCTGATATACTGTGAAAACCCCATACACTCCTGGCAGGATCCTGATACACTGTGAAAACCCCATACACACCTGGCAGAATCCGGATACACTGTGAAAAACCCATACACACCTGGCAGGACACTGATACAATGTGAAAACCCCTTACATACCTGGCAGGATCCTGATTCGCTGTGAAAAACCCGTACACACTTGGCAGGACCCTGATACACTGTGAAAACCCCTTACACACCTGGCAGGATCCTGATGCTCTGTGTAAACCCCATACACACCTGGCATGATCCTGATCCATTGTGAAACCCCATACACACCTGGCAGGATCCCGCTCCACTGTGAATACCCCGGACACACCTGGCAGGATCCTGATACACTGTGAAAACCCCATTCACATCTGGCAGGATCCTGACACACTGTGAAACCCCATACACACCCGGCAGGATCCTGATCCACTGTGAAACCCCATAAACACCTGGCAGGATCCTGATCCACTGTGAAACCCCCATACACACCTGGAAAGATCCTGATACACTGTGAAAACACCATTCACACCTGGCAGGATCCTGATCCACTGTGAAACCCCGTTAACATTTGGCAGCATCCTGATACACTGTGAAACCCCAAACACACCTGGCAGCATCTTGATACACTGTGAAACCCCAGACACATCTTGCAGGATCCTGATGCACTGTGAAAAACCCATACACACCTGGCAGGATCCTGATACACTGTGAATAATACATACACACCTGGCAGGAACCTGATGCACTGTGAAAACCCCATGTACACCAGGCAGTATCCTGATACACTGTGAAAACCCCATACACAACTGGCAGGATCCTGACACACTGTGAAATTCCCATACACATCTGGCAGGATCCTGATACACTGTGAAAACCCCATACACACCTGGCAGGATCCTGATTCACTGTGAAAACCCCATACACACCTGGCAGGATCCTGATCCACTGTGAAAACCCCACCCACTCCTTGCATGATTCTGATACACTGTGAAAACCCCATACCCACCTGGCAGGATCCTGATCCACTGCGAAACCCCATAAATACCTGGCAGGATCCTGATCCACTGTGAACCCCCCATTCACACCGGGAAAGATCCTGATACTCTGTGAAAACACCATTCACACCTGGCAGGATCATGATACACTGTGAAAACCCCATACACACCTGGCAGAATCCTGATACACTGTGAAACCCCATACACACCTGGCAGCATCCTGATACAATGTGAAAACCCCATTCACATCTGGCAGGATCCTGACACACTGTGAAACCCCATACACACCTGGCAGGATCCTTATCAACTTTGAAACCCCCAGACACACCTGGAAGATCCTGATACACTGTGAAAACACCATTCACACCTGGCAGGATCCTGATCCACTGTGAAACCCCGTTAACATTTTTCAGCATCCTGATACACTGTGAAACCCCATACACACCTGGCAGGATCTTGATACACTGTGAAACCCCAAACGCACCTGGCAGGATCTTGATACACTGTGAAACCCCAGACACATCTTGCAGGATCCTGATGCACTGTGAAAACCCCATACACACCTGGCAGGATCCTGATACACTGTGAATAATACATACACACCTGGCAGGAACCTGATGCACTGTGAAAACCCCATGTACACCAGGCAGTATCCTGATACACTGTGAAAACCCCATACACACCTGGCAGGATCCTGATCCACTGTGAAAACTCCATACACAACTGGCAGGATCCGGACACACTGTGAAATTCCCATAAACACCTGGCAGGATCCTGATACACTGTGAAAACCCCATACACACCTGGCAGGATCCTGATACACTGTGAAAAACCCATACACACCTGGCAGGATCCTGATCCACTGTGAAAACCCCACCCACACCTGGCATGATCCTGATACACTGTGAAAACCCCATACACACCTGGCAGGATCCTGATCCACAGCGAAACCCCATAAATACCTGGCAGGATCCTGATCCACTGTGAACCCCCCATGCAAACCGGGAAAGATCCTGATACACTGTGAAAACCCCATGCACACCTGGCAGAATCCTGATATACTGTGAAACCCCATACACACCTGGCAGAATCATGATACACTGTGATAACCCATGCACACCTGGCAGGATTCTGATGCACTGTGAAATCCCATACACATCTGGCAGCATCCTGACACACCGTGAAACCCCATACACACGTGGCTGGACCCTGATAAACTGTGAAAACCCCATACACACCTGGCAGGATCCTGATCCACTTTGAAATCCCCATACACACCTGGCAGGATCCTGATACACAGTGAAAACCCCATACTCACCTGGCAGGATCCTGATACACTGTGAAAACCCCATACACACCTTGCAGGACACTGATTCACTGTGAAAACCCCGTACACACTTGGCAGGACCCTGATACACTGTGATAACCCCGTACACACTTGGCAGGATCCTGATGCTCTGTGTAAACAGCATACACACCTGGCAGGATCCTGATCCAGTGTGAAACCCCATACACATCTGGCAGGATCCCGCTCCACTGTGAAAAACCCGTAAACACCTGGCAGCATCCTGATACAATGTGAAAACCCCATTCACATCTTGCAGGATCCTGACACACTGTGAAACCCCATACACACCTGGCAGGATCCTGATCCACTGTGAAACCCCTTTCACATTTGGCAGGATCCTGATCCACTGTGAACCCCCATAAACACCTGGCAGGATCCTGATCAACTGTGAAACCCCCATACACACGTGGAAAGATCCTGATACACTGTGAAAACACCATTCACACCTGGCAGGATCCTGATCCACTGTGAAACCCCGTTAACATTTTTCAGCATCCTGATACACTGTGAAACCCCATACACACCTGGCAGGATCTTGATACACTGTGAAACCCCAGACACATCTTGCAGGATCCTGATGCACTGTGAAAACCCCATACACACCTGGCAGGATCCTGATACACTGTGAATAATACATACACACCTGGCAGGATCCTGATGCACTGTGAAAACCCCATGTACACCAGGCAGGATCCTGATACAGTTCGAAAACCCCATACACACCTGGCAGGATCCTGATGCACTGTGAAAACCCATGTACACCAGGCAGGATCCTGATACACAGTGAAACCCCATACACACCTGGCAGGATCCTGATGAACTGTGTAACCCTACACACACGGCAGGATCCTGATGCACTGTGAAAACCCCATAAACACCTGGCAGGATCCTGATCCACTGTGAAAACCCCATACACACCTGGCAGGATCCTGATAAACTGTGAAAACCCCATGCACACCTGGCAGGACCCTGATACACTGTGAAACACCATACACACCTGGCAGGATCCTGATCCACTGTGAAACCCCGTTCACATTTGGCAGGATCCTGAGAAACTGTGAAACCCCATAAACACGTGGCAGGATCCTGATCCACTGTGAAACCCCCATACATACCTGGAAAGATCCAGATACACTGTGAAAACACCATTCACACCTCGCAGGATCCTGATCCACTGTGAAACCCCGTTCACATTTGGCAGCATCCTGATACACTGTGAAACCCCATACACACCTGGCAGGATCTTGATGCACTATGAAACCCCAGACACATCTGGCAGGATCCTGATGCACTGTGAAAACCCCATACACACCTGGCAGATCCTGATACACTGTGAAATTCCCATGCACACCTGGCAGGATCCTGATACACTGTGAAAACGCCATGCACACCTGGCAGGATCCTGATTCACTGTGAAAACCCCATACACACCTGGCAGGATCCTGATCCACTGTGAAAACCCCACCCACTCCTTGCATGATTCTGATACACTGTGAAAACCCCATACACACCTGGCAGGATCCTGATCCACTGCGAAACCCCATAAATACCTGGCAGGATCCTGATCCACTGTGAACCCCCCATACACACCGGGAAAGATCCTGATACTCTGTGAAAACACCATTCACACCTGGCAGGATCATGATACACTGTGAAAACCCCATACACACCTGGCAGAATCCTGATACACTGTGAAACCCCATACACACCTGGCAGCATCCTGATACAATGTGAAAACCCCATTCACATCTGGCAGGATCCTGACACACTGTGAAACCCCATACACACCTGGCAGGATCCTGATCAACTTTGAAACCCCCAGACACACCTGGAAGATCCTGATACACTGTGAAAACACCATTCACACCTGGCAGGATCCTGATCCACTGTGAAACCCCGTTAACATTTTTCAGCATCCTGATAAACTGTGAAACCCCATACACACCTGGCAGGATCTTGATACACTGTGAAACCCCAAACACACCTGGCAGGATCTTGATACACTGTGAAACCCCAGACACATCTTGCAGGATCCTGATGCACTGTGAAAACCCCATACACACCTGGCAGGATCCTGATACACTGTGAATAATACATACACACCTGGCAGGAACCTGATGCACTGTGAAAACCCCATGTACACCAGGCAGTATCCTGATACACTGTGAAAACCCCATACACACCTGGCAGGATCCTGATCCACTGTGAAAACTCCATACACAACTGGCAGGATCCGGACACACTGTGAAATTCCCATAAACACCTGGCAGGATCCTGATACACTGTGAAAACCCCATACACACCTGGCAGGATCCTGATACACTGTGAAAAACCCATACACACCTGGCAGGATCCTGATCCACTGTGAAAACCCCACCCACACCTGGCATGATCCTGATACACTGTGAAATTCCCATACACACCTGGCAGGATCCTGATCCACTGCGAAACCCCATAAATACCTGGCAGGATCCTGATCCACTGTGAACCCCCCATGCACACCGGGAAAGATCCTGATACTCTGTGAAAACACCATTCACACCTGGCATGATCATGATACACTGTGAAAACCCCATGCACACCTGGCAGAATCCTGATACACTGTGAAACCCCATACACACCTGGCAGAATCATGATACACTGTGATAACCCATGCACACCTGGCTGGATTCTGATGCACTGTGAAATCCCATACACATCTGGCAGCATCCTGACACACCGTGAAACCCCATACACACGTGGCTGGACCCTGATAAACTGTGAAAACCCCATACACACCTGGCAGGATCCTGATCCACTTTGAAATCCCCATACACACCTGGCAGGATCCTGATACACAGTGAAAACCCCATACTCACCTGGCAGGATCCTGATACACTGTGAAAACCCCATACACACCTTGCAGGACACTGATTCACTGTGAAAACCCCGTACACACTTGGCAGGACCCTGATACACTGTGAAAACCCCTTACACACCTGGCAGGATCCTGATGCTATGTGAAAACAGCATACACACCTGGCAGGATCCTGATCCAGTGTGAAACCCCATACACATCTGGCAGGATCCCGCTCCACTGTGAAAAACCCGTACACACCTGGCAGCATCCTGATACAATGTGAAAACCCCATTCACATCTTGCAGGATCCTGACACACTGTGAAACCCCATACACACCTGGCAGGATCCTGATCCACTGTGAAACCCCTTTCACATTTGGCAGGATCCTGATCCACTGTGAACCCCCATAAACACCTGGCAGGATCCTGATCAACTGTGAAACCCCCATACACACGTGGAAAGATCCTGATACACTGTGAAAACACCATTCACACCTGGCAGGATCCTGATCCACTGTGAAACCCCGTTAACATTTTTCAGCATCCTGATACACTGTGAAACCCCATACACACCTGGCAGGATCTTGATACACTGTGAAACCCCAGACACATCTTGCAGGATCCTGATGCACTGTGAAAACCCCATACACACCTGGCAGGATCCTGATACACTGTGAATAATACATACACACCTGGCAGGATCCTGATGCACTGTGAAAACCCCATGTACACCAGGCAGGATCCTGATACAGTTCGAAAACCCCATACACACCTGGCAGGATCCTGATGCACTGTGAAAACCCATGTACACCAGGCAGGATCCTGATACACAGTGAAACCCCATACACACCTGGCAGGATCCTGATGAACTCTGTAACCCTACACACACGGCAGGATCCTGATGCACTGTGAAAACCCCATAAACACCTGGCAGGATCCTGATCCACTGTGAAAACCCCATACACACCTGGCAGGATCCTGATAAACTGTGAAAACCCCATGCACACCTGGCAGGACCCTGATACACTGTGAAAACCCCAAACACACCAGGCAGGATCCAGATCCACAGTGAAACCCCATTCACATCTGGCTGGATCCTGATACACTGTGAAACACCATACACACCTGGCAGGATCCTGATCCACTGTGAAACCCCGTTCACATTTGGCAGGATCCTGAGAAACTGTGAAACCCCATAAACACGTGGCAGGATCCTGATCCACTGTGAAACCCCCATACATACCTGGAAAGATCCAGATACACTGTGAAAACACTTTTGTCACCTCGCAGGATCCTGATCCACTGTGAAACCCCGTTCACATTTGGCAGCATCCTGATACACTGTGAAACCCCATACACACCTGGCAGGATCTTGATGCACTATGAAACCCCAGACACATCTGGCAGGATCCTGATGCACTGTGAAAACCCCATACACACCTGGCAGATTCTGATACACTGTGAAAACCCCATACACTCCTGGCAGGATCCTGATACACTGTGAAAACCCCATACACACCTGGCAGGATCCTGATACACTGTGAAAACCCCATGCACACCTGGCAGGATACTGATCCACTGTGAAACCCCATAAACACCTGGCAGGATCCTGATCCACTGTGAAAGCCAAAAACACACCTGGAAAGATCCTGATACACTGTGAAAACACCATTCACACCTGGCAGGATCCTGATCCACTGTGAAACCCCGTTCACATTTGGCAGGATCTTAATGCACTGTGAAACCCCAGACACATCTGGCAGGATCCTGATGCACTGTGTAAACCCCACACACACGGCAGATCCTGATACACTGTGAATACCCCATACACACCTGGCAGGATCCTGACACACAGTGAACCCCCATACACACCTGGCAGATCCTGATGCACTGTGAAACCCCATACACACCTGGCATGATCCTGATACACTGTGAAAACGCCATACACACCTGGCAGATCCTGATACACTGTGAAAACCCCATACACACCTGGCAGGATCCTGATACACTGTGAAACCCCATACACACCTGGCAGAATCATGATACACTGTGATAACCCATGCACACCGGGCAGGATCCTGATGCACTGTGAAATCCCATACACATCTGGCAGCATCCTGACACACTGTGAAACCCTATACACACGTCGATGGACCCTGATAAACCGTGAATACCCCATACACACCTGGCAGGATCCTGATCCACTTTGAAATCCCCAAACACACCTGGCAGGATCCTGATACACATTGAAAACCCCATACTCACCTGGCAGGATCCTGATACACTGTGAAAACCCCATACACACCTGGCAGGACACTGATTCACTGTGAAAACCCCGGACACACTTGGGAGGACCCTGATACACTGTGAAAACCCCTTACACAGCTGGCAGTATCCTGATGCTCTGTGTAAACACCATACACACCTGGCAGGATCCTGATCCAGTGTGAAACCAAATACACACCTGGCAGGATCCCGCTCCACTGTGAAAACCCGTACACACCTGGCAGCATCCTGATACAATGTGAAAACCCCATTCACACCTGTCAGGATCCTGACACACTGTGAAACCCGAGACACACCTGGCAGGATCCTGATCCACTGTGAAACCCCGTTCACATTTGGCAGGATCCTGATCCACTGTGAACCCCCATAAACACCTGGCAGGATCCTGATCAACTGTGAAACCCCCATACACACCTGGAAAGATCCTGATACCCTGTGAAAACACCATTCACACCTGGCAGGATCCTGATCCACTGTGAAACCCCGTTAACATTTTTCAGCATCCTGATACACTGTGAAACCCCATACACACCTGGCAGGAACTTGATACACTGTGAAACCCCAGACACATCTTGCAGGATCCTGATGCACTGTGAAAACCCCATACACACCTGGCAGGATCCTGATACACTGTGAATAATACATACACACCTGGCAGGATCCTGATGCACTGTGAAAACCCCATGTACACCAGGCAGGATCCTGATACAGTTCGAAAACCCCATACACACCTGGCAGGATCCTGATGCACTGTGAAAACCCCATGTACACCAGGCAGGATCCTGATAAACAGTGAAACCCCATACACACCTGGCAGGATCCTGATGAACTGTGTAACCCTACACACACGGCAGGATCCTGATGCACTGTGAAAACCCCATACACACCTGGCAGGATGCTGATCCACTGTGAAAACCCCATACACACCTGGCAGGATGCTGATCCACTGTGAAACCCCGTTCACATTTGGCAGGATCCTGAGAAACTGTGAAAAACCCATAAACACGTGGCAGGATCCTGATCCACTGTGAAACCCCCATACACACCTGGAAAGATTCACATACTCTGTGAAAACACCATTCACACCTCGCAGGATCCTGATCCACTGTGAAACCCCGTTCACATTTGGCAGCATCCTGATACACTGTGAAACCCCATACACTCCTGGCAGGATCGTGATGCACTGTGAAACCCCAGACACATCTGGCAGGATCCTGATGCACTGTGAAAACCTCATACACACCTGGCAGATTCTGATACACTGTGAAAACCCCATACACTCCTGGCAGGATCCTGACACACTGTGAAATCCCCATACACACCTGGCAGGATGCTGATACACTGTGAAAACCCCATACACACCTGGCAGGATACTGATCCACTGTGAAACCCCATAAACACCTGGCAGGATCCTGATCCACTGCGAAAGCCAAAAACACACCTGGAAAGATCCTGATACACTGTGAAAACACCATTCACACCTGGCAGGATCCTGATCCACTGTGATACCCCGTTCACATTTGGCAGCATCCTGATACACTGTGAAACCCCATACACACCTGGCAGGATCTTGATGCACTGTGAAACCCCAGACACATCTGGCAGGATCCTGATGCACTGTGAAAACCCCATACACACCTGGCAGATCCTGATACACTGTGAATACCCCATACACACCTGGCAGGATCCTGATGCACTGCGAAAACCCCATGTACACCAGGCAGGATCCTGATACACAGTGAAACCCCATACACACCTGGCCGATCCTGATGCACTGTGGAACCCCATACACACCTGGCAGATCCTGATGCACTGTGGAACCCCATACACACCTGGCAGGATCCTGACACACTGTGAAAACGCCATACACACCTGGCAGGATCCTGGTACACTGTGAAAACCCCATACACACCTGGCAGGATCCTGATCCACTGTGAAAACCCCATACACACCTGGCAGGAACCTGATACACTATGAAACACCCATACACACCCGGCAGGATCCTGATCAACTGTGAAACCCCCATACACACCTGGAAAGATCCTGATACCCTGTGAAAACACCATTCACACCTGGCAGGATCCTGATCCACTGTGAAACCCCGTTAACATTTTTCAGCATCCTGATACACTGTGAAACCCCATACACACCTGGCAGGAACTTGATACACTGTGAAACCCCAGACACATCTTGCAGGATCCTGATGCACTGTGAAAACCCCATACACACCTGGCAGGATCCTGATACACTGTGAATAATACATACACACCTGGCAGGATCCTGATGCACTGTGAAAACCCCATGTACACCAGGCAGGATCCTGATACAGTTCGAAAACCCCATACACACCTGGCAGGATCCTGATGCACTGTGAAAACCCCATGTACACCAGGCAGGATCCTGATAAACAGTGAAACCCCATACACACCTGGCAGGATCCTGATGAACTGTGTAACCCTACACACACGGCAGGATCCTGATGCACTGTGAAAACCCCATACACACCTGGCAGGATGCTGATCCACTGTGAAAACCCCATACACACCTGGCAGGATGCTGATCCACTGTGAAACCCCGTTCACATTTGGCAGGATCCTGAGAAACTGTGAAAAACCCATAAACACGTGGCAGGATCCTGATCCACTGTGAAACCCCCATACACACCTGGAAAGATTCACATACTCTGTGAAAACACCATTCACACCTCGCAGGATCCTGATCCACTGTGAAACCCCGTTCACATTTGGCAGCATCCTGATACACTGTGAAACCCCATACACTCCTGGCAGGATCGTGATGCACTGTGAAACCCCAGACACATCTGGCAGGATCCTGATGCACTGTGAAAACCTCATACACACCTGGCAGATTCTGATACACTGTGAAAACCCCATACACTCCTGGCAGGATCCTGACACACTGTGAAATCCCCATACACACCTGGCAGGATGCTGATACACTGTGAAAACCCCATACACACCTGGCAGGATACTGATCCACTGTGAAACCCCATAAACACCTGGCAGGATCCTGATCCACTGCGAAAGCCAAAAACACACCTGGAAAGATCCTGATACACTGTGAAAACACCATTCACACCTGGCAGGATCCTGATCCACTGTGATACCCCGTTCACATTTGGCAGCATCCTGATACACTGTGAAACCCCATACACACCTGGCAGGATCTTGATGCACTGTGAAACCCCAGACACATCTGGCAGGATCCTGATGCACTGTGAAAACCCCATACACACCTGGCAGATCCTGATACACTGTGAATACCCCATACACACCTGGCAGGATCCTGATGCACTGCGAAAACCCCATGTACACCAGGCAGGATCCTGATACACAGTGAAACCCCATACACACCTGGCCGATCCTGATGCACTGTGGAACCCCATACACACCTGGCAGATCCTGATGCACTGTGGAACCCCATACACACCTGGCAGGATCCTGACACACTGTGAAAACGCCATACACACCTGGCAGGATCCTGGTACACTGTGAAAACCCCATACACACCTGGCAGGATCCTGATCCACTGTGAAAACCCCATACACACCTGGCAGGAACCTGATACACTATGAAACACCCATACACACCCGGCAGGATCCTGATCCACTGTGAAAACCCCATACACACCTGGCAGGATCCTGATGCACTGTGAAAACCCCATACACACCTGGCAGATCCGGACACACTGTGAATAATACATACACACCTGGCAGGATCCTGATGCACTGTGAAAACGCCATGTACACCAGGCAGGATCCTGATACACTGTGAAACCCCCATACACACCTGGCAGGATCCTGATGCACTGTGAAAACCCCATGTACACCAGGCAGGATCCTGATACACAGTGACACCCCATACACACCTGGCAGGATCCTGATGCACTGTGTAACCCCATACACACCTGGCAGGAACCTGATACACTGAGAAAACCCCATACACACCTGGCAGGATCCTGATCCACTGTGAAAACCCCATACACACCTGGCAGGATCCTGATCCACTGTGAAAACCCCATGCAGACCTGGCAGGATCCTGATACACTATGAAACCCCCATACACACCAGGCAGGATCCTGATCCACAGTGAGACCCCATTCACATCTGGCAGGATCCTGATACACTGTGAAACCCCATACACACCTGGCAGGATCCTGATACACTGTGAAACCCCCATACACACCTGGAAAGATGCTGATACACTTTGAAAACACCATTCACACCTGGCAGGATCCTGATCCACTGTGAAATCCCGTTCACATTTGGCAGGATCCTGATGCACTGTGAAAAACCATAAACACCTGGCAGGATCCTGATACACTGTGAAAACCCCATACACACCTGGCAGGATACTGATCCACTGTGAAACCCCATAAACACCTGGCAGGATCCTGATCCACTGTGAAAGCCAAAAACACACCTGGAAAGATCCTGATACACTGTGAAAACACCATTCACACCTGGCAGGATCCTGATCCACTGTGATACCCCGTTCACATTTGGCAGCATCCTGATACACTGTGAAACCCCATACACACCTGGCAGGATCTTGATGCACTGTGAAACCCCAGACACATCTGGCAGGATCCTGATGCACTGTGAAAACCCCATACACAGCTGGCAGATCCTGATACACTGAATACCCCATACACACCTGGCAGGATCCTGATGCACTGCGTAAACCCCATGTACACCAGGCAGGATCCTGATACACAGTGAAACCCCATACACACCTGGCCGATCCTGATGCACTGTGGAACCCCATACACACCTGGCAGGATCCGGACACACTGTGAAAACGCCATACACACCTGGCAGGATCCTGGTACACTGTGAAAACCCCATACACACCTGGCAGGATCCTGATCCACTGTGAATACCCCATACACACCTGGCAGGAACCTGATACACTATGAAACACCCATACACACCTGGCAGGATCCTGATCCACTGTGAAAACCCCATACACACCTGGCAGGATCCTGATGCACTGTGAAAACCCCATACACACCTGGCAGATCCGGACACACTGTGAATAATACATACACACCTGGCAGGATCCTGATGCACTGTGAAAACGCCATGTACACCAGGCAGGATCCTGATACACCGTGAAACCCCCATACACACCTGGCAGGATCCTGATGCACTGTGAAAACCCCATGTACACCAGGCAGGATCCTGACACAGTGACACCCCATACACACCTGGCAGGATCCTGATGCACTGTGTAACCCCATACACACCTGGCAGGAACCTGATACACTGAGAAAACCCCATACACACCTGGCAGGATCCTGATCCACTGTGAAAACCCCATACACACCTGGCAGGATCCTGATCCACTGTGAAAACCCCATGCAGACCTGGCAGGATCCTGATACACTATGAAACCCCCATACACACCAGGCAGGATCCTGATCCACAGTGAGACCCCATTCACATCTGGCAGGATCCTGATACACTGTGAAACCCCATACACACCTGGCAGGATCCTGATACACTGTGAAACCCCCATACACACCTGGAAAGATGCTGATACACTTTGAAAACACCATTCACACCTGGCAGGATCCTGATCCACTGTGAAATCCCGTTCACATTTGGCAGGATCCTGATGCACTGTGAAAAACCATAAACACCTGGCAGGATCCTGATCCACTGTGAAACCCCGATACACACCTGGAACGATCCTGATACACTGTGAAAACGCCATTCACACCTGGCAGGATCCTGATCCACTGTGAAACCCCGTTCACATTTGGCAGCATCCTGATACACTGTGAAACCCAATACACACCTGGCAGGATCCTGATACACTGTGAATCATTCATACACACCTGGCAGGATCCTGATGCACTGTGAAAACCCCATGTACACCAGGCAGTATCCTGAAACACTGTGAAAACCCCATACACACCTGGCAGGATCCTGATCCACTGTGAAAACCCCATACACAACTGGCAGGATCCTGACACACTGTGAAATCCCCATACACACCTGGCAGGATCCTGGTACACTGTGAAAACCCCATACACACCTGGCAGATCCTGATACACTGTGAATACCCCATACACACCTGGCAGGATCCTGATGCACTGCGAAAACCCCATGTACACCAGGCAGGATCCTGATACACAGTGAAACCCCATACACACCTGGCAGGATCCGGACACACTGTGAAAACGCCATACACACCTGGCAGGATCCTGGTACACTGTGAAAACCCCATACACACCTGGCAGGATCCTGATCCACTGTGAAAACCCCATACACACCTGGCAGGAACCTGATACACTATGAAACACCCATACACACCTGGCAGGATCCTGATCCACTGTGAAAACCCCATACACACCTGGCAGGATCCTGATGCACTGTGAAAACCCCATACACACCTGGCAGGATCCTGATGCACTGTGAAAACGCCATGTACACCAGGCAGGATCCTGATACACCGTGAAACCCCCATACACACCTGGCAGGATCCTGATGCACTGTGAAAACCCCATGTACACCAGGCATTATCCTGATACACAGTGACACCCCATACACACCTGGCAGGATCCTGATGCACTGTGTAACCCCATGCACACCTGGCCGGAACCTGATACACTGAGAAAACCCCATACACACCTGGCAGGATCCTGGTACACTGTGAAAACCCCATACACACCTGGCAGATCCTGATACACTGTGAATACCCCATACACACCTGGCAGGATCCTGATGCACTGCGAAAACCCCATGTACACCAGGCAGGATCCTGATACACAGTGAAACCCCATACACACCTGGCAGGATCCGGACACACTGTGAAAACGCCATACACACCTGGCAGGATCCTGGTACACTGTGAAAACCCCATACACACCTGGCAGGATCCTGATCCACTGTGAAAACCCCATACACACCTGGCAGGAACCTGATACACTATGAAACACCCATACACACCTGGCAGGATCCTGATCCACTGTGAAAACCCCATACACACCTGGCAGGATCCTGATGCACTGTGAAAACCCCATACACACCTGGCAGGATCCTGATGCACTGTGAAAACGCCATGTACACCAGGCAGGATCCTGATACACCGTGAAACCCCCATACACACCTGGCAGGATCCTGATGCACTGTGAAAACCCCATGTACACCAGGCAGGATCCTGATACACAGTGACACCCCATACACACCTGGCAGGATCCTGATGCACTGTGTAACCCCATGCACACCTGGCCGGAACCTGATACACTGAGAAAACCCCATACACACCTGGCAGGATCCTGATCCACTGTGAAAACCCCATGCAGACCTGGCAGGATCCTGATACACTATGAAACCCCCATACACACCAGGCAGGATCCTGATCCACAGTGAGACCCCATTCACATCTGGCAGGATCCTGATACACTGTGAAACCCCATACACACCTGGCAGGATCCTGATACACTGTGAAACCCCCATACACACCTGGAAAGATGCTGATACACTTTGAAAACACCATTCACACCTGGCAGGATCCTGATCCACTGTGAAATCCCGTTCACATTTGGCAGGATCCTGATGCACTGTGAAAAACCATAAACACCTGGCAGGATCCTGATCCACTGTGAAAACCCCATGCAGACCTGGCAGGATCCTGATACACTATGAAACCCCCATACACACCAGGCAGGATCCTGATCCACAGTGAGACCCCATTCACATCTGGCAGGATCCTGATACACTGTGAAACCCCATACACACCTGGCAGGATCCTGATACACTGTGAAACCCCCATACACACCTGGAAAGATGCTGATACACTTTGAAAACACCATTCACACCTGGCAGGATCCTGATCCACTGTGAAATCCCGTTCACATTTGGCAGGATCCTGATGCACTGTGAAAAACCATAAACACCTGGCAGGATCCTGATCCACTGTGAAACCCCGATACACACCTGGAACGATCCTGATACACTGTGAAAACGCCATTCACACCTGGCAGGATCCTGATCCACTGTGAAACCCCGTTCACATTTGGCAGCATCCTGATACACTGTGAAACCCAATACACACCTGGCAGGATCCTGATACACTGTGAATCATTCATACACACCTGGCAGGATCCTGATGCACTGTGAAAACCCCATGTACACCAGGCAGTATCCTGAAACACTGTGAAAACCCCATACACACCTGGCAGGATCCTGATCCACTGTGAAAACCCCATACACAACTGGCAGGATCCTGACACACTGTGAAATCCCCATACACACCTGGCAGGATCCTGATACACTGCGAAAACACCATACACACCTAGGCAGGATCCTGATACACTGTGAAAACCCCATACACACCTGGCAGGATCCTGATACACTGTGGAACCCCATACACACCTGGCAGGATCCTGACACACTGTGAAAACGCCATACACACCTGGCAGGATCCTGGTACACTGTGAAAACCCCATACACACCTGGCAGATCCTGATACACTGTGAATACCCCATACACACCTGGCAGGATCCTGATGCACTGCGAAAACCCCATGTACACCAGGCAGGATCCTGATACACAGTGAAACCCCATACACGCCTGGCCGATCCTGATGCAGTGTGGAACCCCATACACACATGGCAGGATCCGGACACACTGTGAAAACGCCATACACACCTGGCAGGATCCTGGTACACTGTGAAAACCCCATACACACCTGGCAGGATCCTGATCCACTGTGAAAACCCCATACACACCTGGCAGGAACCTGATACACTATGAAACACCCATACACACCTGGCAGGATCCTGATCCACTGTGAAAACCCCATACACACCTGGCAGGATCCTGATGCACTGTGAAAACCCCATACACACCTGGCAGGATCCTGATGCACTGTGAAAACGCCATGTACACCAGGCAGGATCCTGATACACCGTGAAACCCCCATACACACCTGGCAGGATCCTGATGCACTGTGAAAACCCCATGTACACCAGGCAGGA
The DNA here is from genome assembly GCF_036365525.1 of Heterodontus francisci. Classification (NCBI taxonomy): domain Eukaryota; kingdom Metazoa; phylum Chordata; class Chondrichthyes; order Heterodontiformes; family Heterodontidae; genus Heterodontus; species Heterodontus francisci. Next base: position 10,259,290 of record NW_027140250.1, on the reverse strand, counting down.
TCCTGATACACAGTGACACCCCATACACACCTGGCAGGATCCTGATGCACTGTGTAACCCCATGCACACCTGGCAGGAACCTGATACACTGAGAAAACCCCATACACACCTGGCAGGATCCTGATCCACTGTGAAAACCCCATACACACCTGGCAGGATCCTGATCCACTGTGAAAACCCCATGCAGACCTGGCAGGATCCTGATACACTATGAAACCCCCATACACACCAGGCAGGATCCTGATCCACAGTGAGACCCCATTCACATCTGGCAGGATCCTGATACACTGTGAAACCCCATACACACCTGGCAGGATCCTGATACACTGTGAAACCCCCATACACACCTGGAAAGATGCTGATACACTTTGAAAACACCATTCACACCTGGCAGGATCCTGATCCACTGTGAAATCCCGTTCACATTTGGCAGGATCCTGATGCACTGTGAAAAACCATAAACACCTGGCAGGATCCTGATCCACTGTGAAACCCCGATACACACCTGGAACGATCCTGATACACTGTGAAAACGCCATTCACACCTGGCAGGATCCTGATCCACTGTGAAACCCCGTTCACATTTGGCAGCATCCTGATACACTGTGAAACCCAATACACACCTGGCAGGATCCTGATACACTGTGAATCATTCATACACACCTGGCAGGATCCTGATGCACTGTGAAAACCCCATGTACACCAGGCAGTATCCTGAAACACTGTGAAAACCCCATACACACCTGGCAGGATCCTGATCCACTGTGAAAACCCCATACACAACTGGCAGGATCCTGACACACTGTGAAATCCCCATACACACCTGGCAGGATCCTGATACACTGCGAAAACACCATACACACCTAGGCAGGATCCTGATACACTGTGAAAACCCCATACACACCTGGCAGGATCCTGATACACTGTGGAACCCCATACACACCTGGCAGGAACCTGAGACACTGTGAAAACGCCATACACACCTGGCAGGATCCTGGTACACTGTGAAAACCCCAGACACACCTGGCAGGATCCTGATCCACTGTGAAAACCCCATACACACCTGGCAGGAACCTGATACGCTATGAAACACCCATACACACCCGGCAGGATCCTGATCCACTGTGAAAACCCCATACACACCTGGCAGGATCCTGATGCACTGTGAAAACCCCATACACACCTGGCAGATCCGGACACACTGTGAATAATACATACACACCTGGCAGGATCCTGATGCACTGTGAAAACGCCATGTACACCAGGCAGGATCCTGATACACTGTGAAACCCCCATACACACCTGGCAGGATCCTGATGCGCTGTGAAAACCCCATGTACACCAGGCAGGATCCTGATACACAGTGACACCCCATACACACCTGGCAGGATCCTGATGCACTGTGTAACCCCATACACACCTGGCAGGAACCTGATACACTGAGAAAACCCCATACACACCTGGCAGGATCCTGATCCACTGTGAAAACCCCATACACACCTGGCAGGATCCTGATCCACTGTGAAAACCCCATGCAGACCTGGCAGGATCCTGATACACTATGAAACCCCCATACACACCAGGCAGGATCCTGATACACAGTGAGACCCCATTCACATCTGGCAGGATCCTGATACACTGTGAAACCCCATACACACCTGGCAGGATCCTGATACACTGTGAAACCCCCATACACACCTGGAAAGATGCTGATACACTTTGAAAACACCATTCACACCTGGCAGGATCCTGATCCACTGTGAAATCCCGTTCACATTTGGCAGGATCCTGATGCACTGTGAAAAACCATAAACACCTGGCAGGATGCTGATACACTGTGAAAACCCCATACACACCTGGCAGGATACTGATCCACTGTGAAACCCCATAAACACCTGGCAGGATCCTGATCCACTGTGAAAGCCAAAAACACACCTGGAAATATCCTGATACACTGTGAAAACACCATTCACACCTGGCAGGATCCTGATCCACTGTGATACCCGTTCACATTTGGCAGCATCCTGATACACTGTGAAACCCCATACACACCTGGCAGGATCTTGATGCACTGTGAAACCCCAGACACATCTGGCAGGATCCTGATGCACTGTGAAAACCCCATACACACCTGGCAGATCCTGATACACTGTGAATACCCCATACACACCTGGCAGGATCCTGATGCACTGCGAAAACCCCATGTACACCAGGCAGGATCCTGATACACAGTGAAACCCCATACACACCTGGCCGATCCTGATGCACTGTGGAACCCCATACACACCTGGCAGGATCCGGACACACTGTGAAAACGCCATACACACCTGGCAGGATCCTGGTACACTGTGAAAACCCCATACACACCTGGCAGGATCCTGATCCACTGTGAAAACCCCATACACACCTGGCAGGAACCTGATACACTATGAAACACCCATACACACCTGGCAGGATCCTGATCCACTGAGAAAACCCCATACACACCTGGCAGGATCCTGATCCACTGTGAAAACCCCATACACACCTGGCAGGATCCTGATCCACTGTGAAAACCCCATGCAGACCTGGCAGGATCCTGATACACTATGAAACCCCCATACACACCAGGCAGGATCCTGATACACAGTGAGACCCCATTCACATCTGGCAGGATCCTGATACACTGTGAAACCCCATACACACCTGGCAGGATCCTGATACACTGTGAAACCCCCATACACACCTGGAAAGATGCTGATACACTTTGAAAACACCATTCACACCTGGCAGGATCCTGATCCACTGTGAAATCCCGTTCACATTTGGCAGGATCCTGATGCACTGTGAAAAACCATAAACACCTGGCAGGATGCTGATACACTGTGAAAACCCCATACACACCTGGCAGGATACTGATCCACTGTGAAACCCCATAAACACCTGGCAGGATCCTGATCCACTGTGAAAGCCAAAAACACACCTGGAAATATCCTGATACACTGTGAAAACACCATTCACACCTGGCAGGATCCTGATCCACTGTGATACCCGTTCACATTTGGCAGCATCCTGATACACTGTGAAACCCCATACACACCTGGCAGGATCTTGATGCACTGTGAAACCCCAGACACATCTGGCAGGATCCTGATGCACTGTGAAAACCCCATACACACCTGGCAGATCCTGATACACTGTGAATACCCCATACACACCTGGCAGGATCCTGATGCACTGCGAAAACCCCATGTACACCAGGCAGGATCCTGATACACAGTGAAACCCCATACACACCTGGCCGATCCTGATGCACTGTGGAACCCCATACACACCTGGCAGGATCCGGACACACTGTGAAAACGCCATACACACCTGGCAGGATCCTGGTACACTGTGAAAACCCCATACACACCTGGCAGGATCCTGATCCACTGTGAAAACCCCATACACACCTGGCAGGAACCTGATACACTATGAAACACCCATACACACCTGGCAGGATCCTGATCCACTGTGAAAACCCCATACACACCTGGCAGGATCCTGATGCACTGTGAAAACCCCATACACACCTGGCAGATCCGGACACACTGTGAATAATACATACACACCTGGCAGGATCCTGATGCACTGTGAAAACGCCATGTACACCAGGCAGGATCCTGATACACTGTGAAACCCCCATACACACCTGGCAGGATCCTGATGCACTGTGAAAACCCCATGTACACCAGGCAGGATCCTGATACACAGTGACACCCCATACACACCTGGCAGGATCCTGATGCACAGTGTAACCCCATACACACCTGGCAGGAACCTGATACACTGAGAAAACCCCATACACACCTGGCAGGATCCTGATCCACTGTGAAAACCCCATACACACCTGGCAGGATCCTGATCCACTGTGAAAACCCCATGCAGACCTGGCAGGATCCTGATACACTATGAAAACCCCATACACACCAGGCAGGATCCTGATCCACAGTGAGACCCCATTCACATCTGGCAGGATCCTGATACACTGTGAAACCCCATACACACCTGGCAGGATCCTGATACACTGTGAAACCCCCATACACACCTGGAAAGATGCTGATACACTTTGAAAACACCATTCACACCTGGCAGGATCCTGATCCACTGTGAAATCCCGTTCACATTTGGCAGGATCCTGATGCACTGTGAAAAACCATAAACACCTGGCAGGATCCTGATCCACTGTGAAACCCTGATACACACCTGGAACGATCCTGATACACTGTGAAAACGCCATTCACACCTGGCAGGATCCTGATCCACTGTGAAACCCCGTTCACATTTGGCAGCATCCTGATACACTGTGAAACCCAATACACACCTGGCAGGATCCTGATACACTGTGAATCATTCATACACACCTGGCAGGATCCTGATGCACTGTGAAAACCCCATGTACACCAGGCAGTATCCTGAAACACTGTGAAAACCCCATACACACCTGGCAGGATCCTGATCCACTGTGAAAACCCCATACACAACTGGCAGGATCCTGACACACTGTGAAATCCCCATACACACCTGGCAGGATCCTGATACACTGCGAAAACACCATACACACCTAGGCAGGATCCTGATACACTGTGAAAACCCCATACACACCTGGCAGGATCCTGATCCACTGTGAAAACCCCATACACACCTGGCAGGATCCTGATACACTGTGAAAACCCCACCCACTCCTGGCATGATCCTGATACACTGTGAAAACCCCATACACACCTGGCAGGATCCCGATCCACTGTGAAACCCCAAAAACACCTGGCAGGATACTGATCCACTGTGAAACCCCCATACACACCTGGAAAGATCCTGATACTCTGTGAAAACACCATTCACACCTGGCAGGATCATGATTCACTGTGAAAACCCCATACACACCTGGCAGAATCCTGATACACTGTGAAACCCTATACACACCTGGCAGGATCCTGACACACTGTGAAACCCCATACACACGTGGCTGGACCCTGATAAACTGTGAAATCCCCATACACACCTGGCAGGATCCTGATACACAGTGAAAACCCCATACTCACCTGGCAGGATCCTGATACACTGTGAAAACCCCATACACACCTGGCAGGACACTGATTCACTGTGAAAACCCCGTACACACTTGGCAGGACCCTGATACACTGTGAAAACCCCTTACACACCTGGCAGGATCCTGATGCTCTGTGTAAACCCCATACAAACCTGGCAGCATCCTGATACAATGTGAAAACCCCATTCACATCTGGCAGGATCCTGATCCACTGTGAACCCCCATAAACACCTGGCAGGATCCTGATCAACTGAGAAACCCCCATACACATCTGGAAAGATCCTGATACACTGTGAAAACACCATTCACACCTGGCAGGATCCTGATCCACTGTGAAACCCCGTTAACATTTTTCAGCATCCTGATACAGTGTAACCCCATACACACCTGGCAGGAACTTGATACACTGTGAAAACCCCATACACACCTGGCAGGATCCTGATACACTGTGAATAATACATACACACCTGGCAGGATGCTGATGCACTGTGAAAACCCCATGTACACCAGGCAGGATCCAGATACAGTTCGAAAACCCCATGCACACCTGGCAGGATCCTGATGCACTGTGAAAACCCCATGAACACCAGGCAGGATCCTGATACACAGTGAAAGCCCATACACACCTGGCAGGATCCTGATGAACTGTGGAACCCTACACACGGCAGGATCCTGATGCACTGTGAAAACCCCATACACACCTGGCAGGATCCTGATCCACTGTGAAAACCCCATACACACCTGGCAGGATCCTGATAAACTGCGAAAACCCCATGCACACCTGGCAGGACCCTGATACACTGTGAAAACCCCAAACACACCTGGCAGTATCCAGATCCACAGTGGAACCCCATTCACATCTGGCTGGATCCTGATACACTGTGAAACACCATACACACCTGGCAGGATCCTGATCCACTGTGAAACCCCGTTCACATTTGGCAGCATCCTGATACACTGTGAAACCCCATACACACCTGGCAGGATCTTGATGCACTGTGAAACCCCAGACACATCTGGCAGGATCCTGATGCACTGTGAAAACCCCATACACACCTGGCAGATTCTGATACACTGTGAAAACCCCATACACTCCTGGCAGGATCCTGATCCACTGTGAAACCCCATAAACACCTGGCAGGATCCTGATCCACTGTGAAAGCCAAAAACACACCTGGAAAGATCCTGATACACTGTGAAAACACCATTCACACCTGGCAGGATCCTGATCCACTGTGAAACCCCGTTCACATTTGGCAGCATCCTGATACACTGTGAAACCCCATACGCACCTGGCAGGATCTTGATGCACTGTGAAACCCCAGACACATCTGGCAGGATCCTGATGCACTGTGAAAACCCCATACACACCTGGCAGATCCTGATACACTGTGAATACCCCATACACACCTGGCAGGATCCTGATGCACTGCGAAAGCCCCATGTACACCAGGCAGGATCCTGATACACAGTGAACCCCTATATACACCTGGCAGATCCTGATGCACTGTGAAACCCCATACGCACCTGGCAGGATCCTGACACACTGTGAAAACGCCATACACACCTGGCAGGATCCTGGTACACTATGAAACACCCATACACAGCTGGCAGGATCCTGATCCACTGAGAAAACCCCATACACACCTGGCAGGATCCTGATCCACTGTGAAAACCCCATACACACCTGGCAGGATCCTGATCCACTGTGAAAACCCCATGCAGACCTGGCAGGATCCTGATACACTATGAAACCCCCAAACACACCAGGCAGGATCCTGATCCACAGTGAAACCCCATTCACATCTGGCAGGATCCTGATACACTGTGAAAAAACATACACACCTGGCAGGATCCTGATCCACTGTGAAATCCCGTTCACATTTGGCAGGATCCTGATGCACTGTGATAAACCATAAACACCTGGCAGGATCCTGATCCACTGTGACACCCGATACACAGCTGGAACGATCCTGATACACTGTGAAAACGCCATTCACACCTGGCAGGATCCTGATCCACTGTGGAACCCCGTTCACATTTGGCTGCATCCTGATACACTGTGAAACCCCATACACACCTGGCAGGATCCTGATACACTGTGAATAATACATACACACCTGGCAGGATCCTGATCCACTGTGAAAACCCCATGCACAACTGGCAGGATCCTGACACACTGTGAAATCCCCATACACACCTGGCAGGATCCTGATCCACTGTGAAACCCCATAAACACCTGGCAGGATACTGATCCACTGTGAAACCCCCATACACACCTGGAAAGATCCTGATACTCTGTGAAAACACCATTCACACCTGGCAGGATCCTGATTTACTGTGAAAACCCCATACACACCTGGCAGAATCCTGATACACTGTGAAACCCCATACACACCTGGCAGTATCATGATACACTGTGATAACCCATGCACACCTGGCAGGATCCTGATACACTGTGAAATCCCATACACATCTGGCAGGAACCTGACACACTGTGAAACCCCATACACACGGGGCTGGACCCTGATAAACTGTGAAAACCCCATACACACCTGGCAGGATCCTGATCCACTTTGAAATCCCCATACACACCTGGCAGGATCCTGATACACAGTGAAAACCCCATACTCACCTGGCAGGATCCTGATACACTGTGAAACCCATACACACCTGGCAGGACACTGATTCACTGTCGAAACCCCGTACACACTTGGCAGGACCCTGATACACTGTGAAAACCCCTTACACACCTGGCAGGATCCTGATGCTCTGTGTAAACCCCATACACACCTGGCAGGATCCTGATCCAGTGTGAAACCCCATACACACCTGGCAGGATCCCGCTCCACTGTGAAAACCCCGTACACACCTGGCAGCATCCTGATACAATGTGAAAACCCCATTCACATCTGGCAGGATCCTGATCCACTGTGAAACCCCATAAACACCGGGCAGGATCCTGATCAACTGTGAAACCCCCATGCACACCTGGAAAGATCCTGATACACTGTGAAAACACCATTCACACCTGGCAGGATCCTGATCCACTGTGAAACCCCGTTAACATTTGGCAGCATCCTGATACACTGTGAAACCCCATAAACACCTGGCAGGATCTTGATGCACTGTGAAACCCCAGACACATCTTGCAGGATCCTGATACACTGTGAAAAACCCATACACACCTGGCAGGACACTGATTCACTGTGAAAACCCCGTACACACTTGGCAGGACCCTGATACACTGTGAAAACCCCTTACACACCTGGCAGTATCCTGATGCTCTGTGTAAACACCATACACACCTGGCAGGATCCTGATCCAGTGTGAAACCCCATACACACCTGGCAGGATCCCGCTCCACTGTGAAAACCCCGTACACACCTGGCAGCATCCTGATACAATGTGAAAACCCCATTCACACCTGGCAGGATTCTGATCCACTGTGAAACCCCGTTCACATTTGGCAGGATCCTGATCCACTGTGAACCCCCATAAACACCTGGCAGGATCCTGATCAACTGTGAAACCCCCATACACACCTGGAAAGATCCTGATACACTGTGAAAACACCATTCACACCTGGCAGGATCCAGATCCACTGTGAAACCCAGTTAACATTTTTCAGCATCCTGATACACTGTGAAAACCCATACACACCTGGCAGGAACTTGATACACTGTGAAACCCCAGACACATCTTGCAGGATCCTGATGCACTGTGAAAACCCCAAACACACCTGGCAGGATCCTGATACACTGTGAATAATACATACAACCCTGGCAGGATCCTGATGCACTGTGATAAACCATAAACACCTGGCAGGATCCTGATCCACTGTGACACCCCGATACACAGCTGGAACGATCCTGATACACTGTGAAAACGCCATTCACACCTGGCAGGATCCTGATCCACTGTTGAACCCCGTTAACATTTGGCAGCATCCTGATACACTGTGAAACCCCATACACACCTGGCAGGATCCTGATACACTGTGAATAATACATACACACCTGGCAGGATCCTGATCCACTGTGAAATCCCCATACACACCTGGCAGGATCCTGATACACTTTGAAAACCCCATACACACCTGGCAGGATCCTGATCCACTGTGAAACCCCATAAACACCTGGCAGGATCCTGATCCACTGTGAAACCCCCATACACACCTGGAAAGATCCTGATACTCTGTGAAAACACCATTCACACCTGGCAGGATCCTGATTTACTGTGAAAACCCCATACACACCTGGCAGAATCCTGATACACTGTGAAACCCCATACACACCTGGCAGTATCATGATACACTGTGATAACCCATGCACACCTGGCAGGATCCTGATACACTGTGAAATCCCATACACATCTGGCAGGAACCTGACACACTGTGAAACCCCATACACACGGGGCTGGACCCTGATAAACTGTGAAAACCCCATACACACCTGGCAGGATCCTGATCCACTTTGAAATCCCCATACACACCTGGCAGGATCCTGATACACAGTGAAAACCCCATACTCACCTGGCAGGATCCTGATACACTGTGAAAACCCCATACACACCTGGCAGGACACTGATTCACTGTCGAAACCCCGTACACACTTGGCAGGACCCTGATACACTGTGAAAACCCCTTACACACCTGGCAGGATCCTGATGCTCTGTGTAAACCCCATGCACACCTGGCAGGATCCTGATCCAGTGTGAAACCCCATACACACCTGGCAGGATCCCGCTCCACTGTGAAAACCCCGTACACACCTGGCAGCATCCTGATACAATGTGAAAACCCCATTCACATCTGGCAGGATCCTGATCCACTGTGAAACCCCATAAACACCGGGCAGGATCCTGATCAACTGTGAAACCCCCATGCACACCTGGAAAGATCCTGATACACTGTGAAAACACCATTCACACCTGGCAGGATCCTGATCCACTGTGAAACCCCGTTAACATTTGGCAGCATCCTGATACACTGTGAAACCCCATAAACACCTGGCAGGATCTTGATGCACTGTGAAACCCCAGACACATCTTGCAGGATCCTGATACACTGTGAAAAACCCATACACACCTGGCAGGACACTGATTCACTGTGAAAACCCCGTACACACTTGGCAGGACCCTGATACACTGTGAAAACCCCTTACACACCTGGCAGTATCCTGATGCTCTGTGTAAACACCATACACACCTGGCAGGATCCTGATCCAGTGTGAAACCCCATGCACACCTGGCAGGATCCCGCTCCACTGTGAAAACCCCGTACCCACCTGGCAGCATCCTGATACAATGTGAAAACCCCATTCACACCTGGCAGGATCCTGATCCACTGTGAAACCCCGTTCACATTTGGCAGGATCCTGATCCACTGTGAACCCCCATAAACACCTGGCAGGATCCTGATCAACTGTGAAACCCCCATACACACCTGGAAAGATCCTGATACACTGTGAAAACACCATTCACACCTGGCAGGATCCAGATCCACTGTGAAACCCAGTTAACATTTTTCAGCATCCTGATACACTGTGAAAACCCATACACACCTGGCAGGAACTTGATACACTGTGAAACCCCAGACACATCTTGCAGGATCCTGATGCACTGTGAAAACCCCATGTACACCAGGCAGGATCCTGATACAGTTCGAAAACCCCATGCACACCTGGCAAGATCCTGATACTCTGTGAAAACACCATTCACACCTGGCAGGATCCTGCTTCACTGTGAAAACTCCATACACACCTGGCAGAATCCTGATACACTGTGAAACCCCATACACACCTGGCAGTATCATGATACACTGTGATAATCCATGCACACCTGGCAGGATCCTGATACACTGTGAAATCCCATACACATCTGGCAGGATCCTGACACACTGTGAAACCCCATACACACGTGGCTGGACCCTGATAAACTGTGAAAACCCCATACACACCTGGCAGGATCCTGATCCACTTTGAAATCCCCATACACACCTGGCAGGATCCTGATACACAGTGAAAACCCCAGACTCACCTGGCAGGATCCTGATACACTGTGAAAACCCCATACACACCTGGCAGCACACTGATTCACTGTGAAAACACCATACACACATGGCAGGACCCTGATACACTGTGAAAACCCCTTACACACCTGGCAGGATCCTGATGCTCTGTGTAAACCCCATACACACCTGGCAGGATCCTGATCCACTGTGAAAACCCCATTCACACCTGGCAGGACCCTGATACACTGTGAAAACCCCAAACACACCTGGCAGGTTCCAGATCCACTGTGAACCCCCATTCACATCTGGCTGGATCCTGAGAAACTGTGAAAAACCCATAAACACGTGGCAGGATCCTGATCCACTGTGAAACCCCAGACACATCTGGCAGGATCCTGATGCACTGTGAAAACCCCATACACACCTGGAAAGATTCAGGTACACTGTGAAAACACCATTCGCACCTCGCAGGTTCCTGATCCACTGTGAAACCCCGTTCACATTTGGCAGCATCCTGATACACTGTGAAACCCCATACACACCTGGCAGGATCTTGATGCACTGTGAAACCCCAGACACATCTGGCAGGATCCTGATGCACTGTGAAAACCCCATACACACCTGGCAGATTCTGATACACTGTGAAAACCCCATACACTCCTGGCAGGATCCTGATACACTGTGAAATCCCCATACACACCTGGCAGGATCCTGATACACTGTGAAAACCCCATACACACCTGGCAGGATACTGATCCACTGTGATACCCCATAAACACCTGGCAGGATCCTGATCCACTGTGAAAGCCAAAAACACACCTGGAAAGATCCTGATACACTGTGAAAACACCATTCACACCTGGCAGGATCCTGATCCACTGTGAAACCCAGTTCACATTTGGCAGCATCCTGATAAACTGTGAAACCCCATACACACCTGGCAGGATCTTGATGCACTGTGAAACCCCAGACACATCTGGCAGGATCCTGATGCACTGTGAAAACCCCATACACACCTGGCAGATCCTGATACACTGTGAATACCCCATACACACCTGGCAGGATCCTGATGCACTGCGAAAACCCCATGTACACCAGGCATGATCCTGATACACAGTGAACCCCCATACACACCTGGCAGATCCTGATGCACTGTGAATCCCCATACACACCTGGCAGAGTCCTGACTCACTGTGAAAACGCCATACACACCTGGCAGGATCCTGGTATACTGTGGAAACCCCATACACACCTGGCAGGATCCTGATCCACTGTGAAAACCCCATACACACCTGGCAGGAACCTGATACACTATGAAACACCCATACACACCTGGCAGGATCCTGATCCACTGTGAAAACCCCATACACACCTGGCAGGATCCTGATGCACTGTGAAAACCCCATACACACCTGGCAGATCCGGACACACTGTGAATAATAGATACACACCTGGCAGGATCCTGATGCATTGTGAAAACCGCATGTACACCAGGCAGGATCCTGATACACTGTGAAACCCCCATACACACCTGGCAGGATCCTGATGCACTGTGAAAACCCCATGTACACCAGGCAGGATCCTGATACACAGTGACACCCCATACACACCTGGCAGGTTCCTGATCCACTGTGTAACCCCATACACACCTGGCAGGAACCTGATACACTGAGAAAACCCCATACACACCTGGCAGGATCCTGATCCACTGTGAAAACCCCATACACACCTGGCAGGATCCTGATCCACTGTGAAAACCCCATGCAGACCTGGCAGGATCCTGATACACTATGAAACCCCCATACACACCAGGCAGGATCCTGATCCACAGTGAAACCCCATTCACATCTGGCAGGATCCTGATACACTGTGAAACCCCATACACACCTGGCAGGATCCTGATACACTGTGAAACCCCCATACACACCTGGAAAGATGCTGATACACTTTGAAAACACCATTCACACCTGGCAGGATCCTGATCCACTGTGAAATCCCGTTCACATTTGGCAGGATCCTGATGCACTGTGAAAAACCATCAACACCTGGCAGGATCCTGATCCACTGTGAAACCCCGATACACACCTGGAACGATCCTGATACACTGTGAAAACGCCATTCACACCTGGCATGATCCTGATCCACTGTGAAACCCCGTTCACATTTGGCAGCATCCTGATACACTGTGAAACCCCATACACACCTGGCAGGATCCTGATACACTGTGAATAATACATACACACCTGGCAGGATCCTGATGCACTGTGAAAACCCCATGTACACCAGGCAGTATCCTGATACATTGTGAAAACCCCATACACACCTGGCAGGATCCTGATCCACTGTGAAAACCCCATACACAACTGGCAGGATCCTGACACTCTGTGAAATCCCCATACACACCTGGCAGGATCCTGATACACTGCGAAAACCCCATACACACCTGGCAGGATCCTGATACAATGTGAAAACCCCATACACACCTGGCAGGATCCTGATCCACTGTGAAAACCCCATACACACCTGGCAGGGTCCTGATACACTGTGAAAACCCCACCCACTCCTGGCATGATCCTGATACACTGTGAAAACCCCATACACACCTGGCAGGATCCTGATCCACTGTGAAACCCCATTAACACCTGGCAGGATACTGATCCACTGTGAAACCCCCATACACACCTGGAAAGATCCTGATACTCTGTGAAAACACCATTCACACCTGGCATGATCCTGATTCACTGTGAAAACCCCATACACACCTGGCAGAATCTTGATACACTGTGAAACCCCATACACACCTGGCAGTATCATGATACACTCTGATAACCCATGCACACCTGGCAGGATCCTGATACACTGTGAAATCCCATACACATCTGGCAGGATCCTGACACACTGTGAAACCCCATACACACGTGGCTGGACCCTGATAAACTGTGAAATCCCCATACACACCTGGCAGGATCCTGATACACAGTGAAAACCCCATACTCACCTGGCAGGATCCTGATACACTGTGAAAACCCCATACACACCTGGCAGGACACTGATTCACTGTGAAAACCCCGCACACACTTGGCAGGACCCTGATACACTGTGAAAACCCCTTACACACCTGGCAGGATCCTGATGCTCTGTGTAAACCCCATACACACCTGGCAGGATCCTGATCCAGTGTGAAACCCCATACACACCTGCCAGGATCCCGCTCCACTGTGAAAACCCCGTACACACCTGGCAGCATCCTGATACAATGTGAAAACCCCATTCACATCTGGCAGGATCCTGATCCACTGTGAAACCCCAGAAACACCTGGCAGGATCCTGATCAACCGTGAAAACCCCATACACACCTGGAAAGATCCTGATACACTGTGAAAACACCATTCACATCTGGCAGGATCCCGCTCCACTGTGAAAACCCCGTACACACCTGGCAGCATCCTGATCCAATGTGAAAACCCCGTTAACATTTGGCAGCATCCTGATACACTGTGAAACCACATAAACACCTGGCAGGATCTTGATACACTGTGAAACCCCAGACACATCTTGCAGGATCCTGATGCACTGTGAAAACTCCATACACACCTGGCAGGATCCTGATACACTGTGAATAATACATACACACCTGGCAGGATCCTGATGCACTGTGAAAACCCCATGTACACCAGGCAGGATCCTGATACTGTTCGAAAACCCCATACACACCTGGCAGGATCCTGATGCACTGTGAAAACCCCATGTACACCAGGCAGGATCCTGATACACAGTGAAACCCCATACACACCTGGCAGGATCCTGATGAACTGTGTAACCCTATACTCACCTGGCAGGATCCTGATGCACTGTGAAACCCCCATACACACCTGGCAGGATCCTGATCCACTGTGAAAACCCCATACACACCTGGCAGGATCCTGATAAACTGTGAAAACCCCAAACACACCTGGCAGGATCCTGATAAACTGTGAAAACCCCAAACACACCTGGCAGGATCCAGATCCACAGCGAAACCCCATTCACATCTGGCAGGATCCTGATACACAGTGAAACGCCATAGACACCTGGCAGGATCCTGATCCACTGTGAAACCTCGTTCACATTTGACAGGATCCTGAGAAACTGTGAAACCCCATAAACACGTGGCAGGATCCTGATCCACTGTGAAACCCCCATACAAACCTGGAAAGATCCTGATTCACTGTGAAAACATCATTCACACCTCGCAGGATACTGATCCACTGTGAAACCCCGTTCACATTTGGCAGCATCCTGATACACTGTGAAACCCCATACACACCTGGCAGGAACCTGATCCACTGTGAAAACCCCATTCACACCTGGCAGGACCCTGATACACTGTGAAAACCCCAAACACACCTGGCAGGTTCCAGATCCACTGTGAACCCCCATTCACATCTGGCTGGATCCTGATACACTGTGAAACACCATACACACCTGGCAGGATCCTGATCCACTGTGAAACCCCGTTCACATTTGGCAGGATCCTGAGAAACTGTGAAAAACCCATAAACACGTGGCAGGATCCTGATCCACTGTGAAACCCCAGACACATCTGGCAGGATCCTGATGCACTGTGAAAACCCCATACACACCTGGAAAGATTCAGGTACACTGTGAAAACACCATTCGCACCTCGCAGGTTCCTGATCCACTGTGAAACCCCGTTCACATTTGGCAGCATCCTGATACACTGTGAAACCCCATACACACCTGGCAGGATCTTGATGCACTGTGAAACCCCAGACACATCTGGCAGGATCCTGATGCACTGTGAAAACCCCATACACACCTGGCAGATTCTGATACACTGTGAAAACCCCATACACTCCTGGCAGGATCCTGATACACTGTGAAATCCCCATACACACCTGGCAGGATCCTGATACACTGTGAAAACCCCATACACACCTGGCAGGATACTGATCCACTGTGATACCAAATAAACACCTGGCAGGATCCTGATCCACTGTGAAAGCCAAAAACACACCTGGAAAGATCCTGATACACTGTGAAAACACCATTCACACCTGGCAGGATCCTGATCCACTGTGAAACCCCGTTCACATTTGGCAGCATCCTGATAAACTGTGAAACCCCATACACACCTGGCAGGATCTTGATGCACTGTGAAACCCCAGACACATCTGGCAGGATCCTGATGCACTGTGAAAACCCCATACACACCTGGCAGATCCTGATACACTGTGAATACCCCATACACACCTGGCAGGATCCTGATGCACTGCGAAAACCCCATGTACACCAGGCATGATCCTGATACACAGTGAACCCCCATACACACCTGGCAGATCCTGATGCACTGTGAATCCCCATACACACCTGGCAGAGTCCTGACTCACTGTGAAAACGCCATACACACCTGGCAGGATCCTGGTATACTGTGGAAACCCCGTACACACCTGGCAGGATCCTGATCCACTGTGAAAACCCCATACACACCTGGCAGGAACCTGATACACTATGAAACACCCATACACACCTGGCAGGATCCTGATCCACTGTGAAAACCCCATACACACCTGGCAGGATCCTGATGCACTGTGAAAACCCCATACACACCTGGCAGATCCGGACACACTGTGTATAATAGATACACACCTGGCAGGATCCTGATGCATTGTGAAAACCGCATGTACACCAGGCAGGATCCTGATACACTGTGAAACCCCCATACACACCTGGCAGGATCCTGATGCACTGTGAAAACCCCATGTACACCAGGCAGGATCCTGATACACAGTGACACCCCATACACACCTGGCAGGTTCCTGATCCACTGTGTAACCCCATACACACCTGGCAGGAACCTGATACACTGAGAAAACCCCATACACACCTGGCAGGATCCTGATCCACTGTGAAAACCCCATACACACCTGGCAGGATCCTGATCCACTGTGAAAACCCCATGCAGACCTGGCAGGATCCTGATACACTATGAAACCCCCATACACACCAGGCAGGATCCTGATCCACAGTGAAACCCCATTCACATCTGGCAGGATCCTGATACACTGTGAAACCCCATACACACCTGGCAGGATCCTGATACACTGTGAAACCCCCATACACACCTGGAAAGATGCTGATACACTTTGAAAACACCATTCACACCTGGCAGGATCCTGATCCACTGTGAAATCCCGTTCACATTTGGCAGGATCCTGATGCACTGTGAAAAACCATCAACACCTGGCAGGATCCTGATCCACTGTGAAACCCCGATACACACCTGGAACGATCCTGATACACTGTGAAAACGCCATTCACACCTGGCATGATCCTGATCCACTGTGAAACCCCGTTCACATTTGGCAGCATCCTGATACACTGTGAAACCCCATACACACCTGGCAGGATCCTGATACACTGTGAATAATACATACACACCTGGCAGGATCCTGATGCACTGTGAAAACCCCATGTACACCAGGCAGTATCCTGATACATTGTGAAAACCCCATACACACCTGGCAGGATCCTGATCCACTGTGAAAACCCCATACACAACTGGCAGGATCCTGACACTCTGTGAAA
Source organism: Heterodontus francisci (assembly GCF_036365525.1). Taxonomy (NCBI): domain Eukaryota; kingdom Metazoa; phylum Chordata; class Chondrichthyes; order Heterodontiformes; family Heterodontidae; genus Heterodontus; species Heterodontus francisci. The sequence goes on along the minus strand of NW_027140250.1, from coordinate 10,241,618 downwards.
TCCCCATACACACCTGGCAGGATCCTGATACACTGCGAAAACCCCATACACACCTGGCAGGATCCTGATACAATGTGAAAACCCCATACACACCTGGCAGGATCCTGATCCACTGTGAAAACCCCATACACACCTGGCAGGGTCCTGATACACTGTGAAAACCCCACCCACTCCTGGCATGATCCTGATACACTGTGAAAACCCCATACACACCTGGCAGGATCCTGATCCACTGTGAAACCCCATTAACACCTGGCAGGATACTGATCCACTGTGAAACCCCCATACACACCTGGAAAGATCCTGATACTCTGTGAAAACACCATTCACACCTGGCATGATCCTGATTCACTGTGAAAACCCCATACACACCTGGCAGAATCCTGATACACTGTGAAACCCCATACACACCTGGCAGTATCATGATACACTGTGATAACCCATGCACACCTGGCAGGATCCTGATACACTGTGAAATCCCATACACATCTGGCAGGATCCTGACACACTGTGAAACCCCATACACACGTGGCTGGACCCTGATAAACTGTGAAATCCCCATACACACCTGGCAGGATCCTGATACACAGTGAAAAGCCCATACTCACCTGGCAGGATCCTGATACACTGTGAAAACCCCATACACACCTGGCAGGACACTGATTCACTGTGAAAACCCCGCACACACTTGGCAGGACCCTGATACACTGTGAAAACCCCTTACTCACCTGGCAGGATCCTGATGCTCTGTGTAAACCCCATACACACCTGGCAGGATCCTGATCCAGTGTGAAACCCCATACACACCTGCCAGGATCCCGCTCCACTGTGAAAACCCCGTACACACCTGGCAGCATCCTGATACAATGTGAAAACCCCATTCACATCTGGCAGGATCCTGATCCACTGTGAAACCCCAGAAACACCTGGCAGGATCCTGATCAACCGTGAAAACCCCATACACACCTGCAAAGATCCTGATACACTGTGAAAACACCATTCACACCTGGCAGGATCCCGCTCCACTGTGAAAACCCCGTACACACCTGGCAGCATCCTGATCCAATGTGAAAACCCCGTTAACATTTGGCAGCATCCTGATACACCGTGAAACCACATAAACACCTGGCAGGATCTTGATACACTGTGAAACCCCAGACACATCTTGCAGGATCCTGATGCACTGTGAAAACTCCATACACACCTGGCAGGATCCTGATACACTGTGAATAATACATACACACCTGGCAGGATCCTGATGCACTGTGAAAACCCCATGTACACCAGGCAGGATCCTGATACTGTTCGAAAACCCCATACACACCTGGCAGGATCCTGATGCACTGTGAAAACCCCATGTACACCAGGCAGGATCCTGATACACAGTGAAACCCCATACACACCTGGCAGGATCCTGATGAACTGTGTAACCCTATACTCACCTGGCAGGATCCTGATGCACTGTGAAACCCCCATACACACCTGGCAGGATCCTGATCCACTGTGAAAACCCCATACACACCTGGCAGGATCCTGATAAACTGTGAAAACCCCAAACACACCTGGCAGGATCCTGATAAACTGTGAAAACCCCAAACACACCTGGCAGGATCCAGATCCACAGTGAAACCCCATTCACATCTGGCAGGATCCTGATACACAGTGAAACGCCATAGACACCTGGCAGGATCCTGATCCACTGTGAAACCTCGTTCACAATTGACAGGATCCTGAGAAACTGTGAAACCCCATAAACACGTGGCAGGATCCTGATCCACTGTGAAACCCCCATACAAACCTGGAAAGATCCTGATACACTGTGAAAACAGCATTCACACCTCGCAGGATCCTGATCCACTGTGAAACCCCGTTCACATTTGGCAGCATCCTGATACACTGGGAAACCCCATACACACCTGGCAGGATCTTGATGCACTGTGAAACCCCAGACACATCTGGCAGGATCCTGATACACTGTGAAAACCCCATACACTCCTGGCAGGATCCTGATACACTGTGAAAACCACATACACACCTGGTAGGATCCTGATACACTGTGAAAACCCCATACACACCTGGCAGGGTACTGATCCACTGTGAAACCCCATAAACACCAGGCAGGATCCTGATCCACTGTGAAAGCCAAAAACACACCTGGAAAGATCCTGATACACTGTGAAGACACCATTCACACCTGGCAGGATCCTGATACACTGTGAAACCCCGTTCACATTTGGCAGCATCCTGATACACTGTGAAACCCCAGACACATCTGGCAGGATCCTGATGCACTGTGAAAACCCCATACACACCTGGCAGATCCTGATACACTGTGAATACCCCATACACACCTGGCAGGATCCTGATGCACTGTGAAAACCCCATGTACACCAGGCAGGATCCTGATACACAGTGAACCCCCATACACACCTGGCAGACCCTGATGCACTGTGAAACCCCATACACACCTGGCAGGATGCTGATACACTGTGAAAACGCCATACACACCTGGCAGGATCCTGATACACTGTGAAAACCCCATACACACCTGGCAGGATCCTGATCCACTGTTAAAACACCATACACACCTGGCAGGAACCTGATACACTATGAAACACCCATACACACCTGGCAGGATCCTGATACACTGTCAAAACCCCAGACACACCTGGCAGGATCCTGATGCACTGTGAAAACCCCATACACACCTGGCAGATCCGGATACACTGTGACACACCATACACACCTGGCCGGATCCTGATGCACTGTGAAAACCCCATGTACACTAGGCAGGATCCTGACACACAGTGAAAACCCCATACACACCTGGCAGTATCCTGATGCACTGTGAAAACCCCATGTACACCAGGCAGGATCCTGATACACAGTGACACACCATACACACCTGGCAGGATCCTGATGCACTGTGTAACCCCATACACACGTGGCAGGAACCTGATACACTGTGAAAACCCCTTCCACACCTTGCAGGATCCTGATCCACTGTGATAACCCCATACACACCTGGCAGGATGCTGATCCACTGTGAAAACCCCATGCAGACCTGGCAGGATCCTGATACACTATGAAACCCCCATACACACCAGGCAGGATCCTGATCCACAGAGAAACCCCATTCACATCTGGCAGGATCCTGATACACTGTGAAAACCCCATACACACCTGGAAAGATCCTGATACACTTTGAAAATACCATTCACACCTGGCAGGATCCTGATCCACTGTGAAATGCCGTTCACATTTGGCAGGATCCTGATACACTGTGAAAACGCCATTCACACCAGCAAGGATCCTGATCCACTGTGAAACCCCGTTCACATTTGGCAGCATCCTGATACAATGTGAAACCCCATACACACTTGGCAGGATCTTGATACACTGTGAAACCACAGAGACATCTGGCAGGATCCTGATGCACTGTGAATACCCCATACACAGCGGGCAGGATCCTGATGCACTGTGAAAACCGCATGTACACCAGGCAGGATCCTGATACACAGTGAAACCCCATACACACCTGGCAGGATCCTGATGCACTGTGAAACCCCATACACATCTGGCAGGATCCTGATTCACTGTGAAAACCCCATATACACCTGGCAGGATCCTGCTACACTGTGAAAACCCCATACACACCTGGCAGGATCCTGATCCACTGTGAAAACCCCATACACACCTGGCAGGATCGTGATGCACTAAGAAACCCCCATACACACCTGGCAGGATCCTGATCCCCTGTGAAAACCCATACATACCTGGCAGGATCCTGATCCACTGTGAAACCCCATACACACCTGGCAGGATCCTGATGCACTGTGAAACCCCATACACACCTGGCAGGATCCTGATCCACTGTGAAACCCCATACACTCCTGGAAAGATCCTGATACACTGTGAAAACACCATACACACCTGGCAGGATCTTGATCTACTGTGAAAACCCCATACACACCTGGCAGGATGCTGATACTCTGTGAAAACCCAATGCACACCTGGCAGGACCCTGATACACTGTGAAAACCCCAAACACACCTGGCAGGATCCTGATCCACTGTGAAAGCCCCATACACACGTGGCAGGACCTTGGTGCACTGTGAAAACCCCATGTACACCAGGCAGGATCCTGACACACAGTGAAAACCCCATACACACCTGGCAGGATCCTGATGCACTGTGAAAACCCCATGTACACCAGGCAGGATCCTGATACACAGTGACACCCCATTCACACCTGGCAGGATCCTGATGCACTGTGTAACCCCATACACACTTGGCAGGAACCTGATACACTGTGAAAACCCCTTCCACACCTGGCAGGATCCTGATCCACTGTGAAAACCCCATACACACCTGACAGGATGCTGATCCACTGTGAAAACCCCATGCAGACCTGGCAGGATCCTGATACACTATGAAACCCCCATACACACCAGGCAGGATCCTGATCCACAGTGAAACCCCATTCACATCTGGCAGGAACCTGATACACTGTGAAAACCCCATGTACACCAGGCAGGATCCTGATACACAGTGAACCCCCATCCACACCTGGCAGACCCTGATGCACTGTGAAACCCCATACACACCTGGCAGGATGCTGATACACTGTGAAAACGCCATACACACCTGGCAGGATCCTGATACACTGTGAAAACCCCATACACACCTGGCAGGATCCTGATCCACTGTTAAAACCCCATACACACCTGGCAGGAACCTGATACACTATGAAACACCCATACACACCTGGCAGGATCCTGATACACTGTCAAAACCCCAGACACACCTGGCAGGATCCTGATGCACTGTGAAAACCCCATGTACCCCAGGCAGGATCCTGATACACAGTGACACACCATACACACCTGGCAGGATCCTGATGCACTGTGTAACCCCATACACACGTGGCAGGAACCTGATACACTGTGAAAACCCCTTCCACACCTGGCAGGATCCTGATCCACTGTGATAACCCCATACACACCTGGCAGGATGCTGATCCACTGTGAAAACCCCATGCAGACCTGGCAGGATCCTGATACACTATGAAACCCCCATACACACCAGGCAGGATCCTGATCCACAGAGAAACCCCATTCACATCTGGCAGGATCCTGATCCACTGTGAAAACCCCATACACACCTGGCAGGATGCTGATCCACTGTGAAAACCCCATGCAGACCTGGCAGGATCCTGATACACTATGAAACCCCCATACACACCAGGCAGGATCCTGATCCACAGTGAAACCCCATTCATATCTGGCAGGAACCTGATACACTGTGAAAACCCCATACACACCTGGCAGGATCCTGATCCACTGTGAACCCCCCATACACACCTGGAAAGATCCTGATACACTTTGAAAATACCATTCACACCAGGCAGGATCCTGATCCACTGTGAAACCCCGTTCACATTTGGCAGGATCCTGATACACTTTGAAAATACCATTCACACCTGGCAGGATCCTGATCCACTGTGAAATGCCGTTCACATTTGGCAGGATCCTGATACACTGTGAAAACGCCATTCACACCAGCAAGGATCCTGATCCACTGTGAAACCCCGTTCACATTTGGCAGCATCCTGATACAATGTGAAACCCCATACACACTTGGCAGGATCTTGATACACTGTGAAACCACAGAGACATCTGGCAGGATCCTGATGCACTGTGAATACCCCATACACAGCGGGCAGGATCCTGATGCACTGTGAAAACCGCATGTACACCAGGCAGGATCCTGATACACAGTGAAACCCCATACACACCTGGCAGGATCCTGATGCACTGTGAAACCCCATACACATCTGGCAGGATCCTGATTCACTGTGAAAACCCCATATACACCTGGCAGGATCCTGCTACACTGTGAAAACCCCATACACACCAGGCAGGATCCTGATCCACTGTGAAAACCCCATACACACCTGGCAGGATCGTGATGCACTAAGAAACCCCCATACACACCTGGCAGGATCCTGATCCCCTGTGAAAACCCATACATACCTGGCAGGATCCTGATCCACTGTGAAACCCCATACACACCTGGCAGGATCCTGATGCACTGTGAAACCCCATACACACCTGGCAGGATCCTGATCCACTGTGAAACCCCATACACTCCTGGAAAGATCCTGATACACTGTGAAAACACCATACACACCTGGCAGGATCCTGATCTACTGTGAAAACCCCATACACAACTGGCAGATTCTGATACTCTGTGAAAACCCAATGCACACCTGGCAGGACCCTGATACACTGTGAAAACCCCAAACACACCTGGCAGGATCCTGATCCACTGTGAAAGCCCCATACACACGTGGCCGGACCTTGGTGCACTGTGAAAACCCCATGTACACCAGGCAGGATCCTGACACACAGTGAAAACCCCATACACACCTGGCAGGATCCTGATGCACTGTGAAAACCCCATGTACACCAGGCAGGATCCTGATACACAGTGACACCCCATACACACCTGGCAGGATCCTGATGCACTGTGTAACCCCATACACACTTGGCAGGAACCTGATACACTGTGAAAACCCCTTCCACACCTGGCAGGATCCTGATCCACTGTGAAAACCCCATACACACCTGGCAGGATGCTGATCCACTGTGAAAACCCCATGCAGACCTGGCAGGATCCTGATACACTATGAAACCCCCATACACACCAGGCAGGATCCTGATCCACAGTGAAACCCCATTCATATCTGGCAGGAACCTGATACACTGTGAAAACCCCATACACACCTGGCAGGATCCTGATCCACTGTGAACCCCCCATACACACCTGGAAAGATCCTGATACACTTTGAAAATACCATTCACAACTGGCAGGATCCTGATCCACTGTGAAACACCGTTCACATTTGGCAGGATCCTGATACACTGTGAAAACGCCATTCACACCAGCAAGGATCCTGATCCACTGTGAAACCCCGTTCACATTTGGCAGCATCCTGATACAATGTGAAACCCCATACACACTTGGCAGGATCTTGATACACTGTGAAACCACAGAGACATCTGGCAGGATCCTGATGCACTGTGAATACCCCATACACAGCTGGCAGGATCCTGATGCACTGTGAAAACCCCATGTACACCAGGCAGGATCCTGATACACAGTGAAACCCCATACACACCTGGCAGGATCCTGATGCACTGTGAAACCCCATACACATCTGGCAGGATCCTGATTCACTGTGAAAACCCCATATACACCTGGCAGGATCCTGCTACACTGTGAAAACCCCATACACACCTGGCAGGATCCTGATCCACTGTGAAAACCCCATACACACCTGGCAGGATCGTGATGCACTAAGAAACCCCCATACACACCTGGCAGGATCCTGATCCACTGTGAAAACCCCATACATACCTGGCAGGATCCTGATCCACTGTGAAACCCCATACACACCTGGCAGGATCCTGATGCACTGTGAAACCCCATACACACCTGGCAGGATCCTGATCCACTGTGAAACCCCCGTACACACCTGGCAGGACTCTGATACACTGTGAAACCCAATACACTCCTGGCAGGATCCTGATACACTGTGAAAACACCATACACACCGGGCAGGATCCTGATACACTGTGAAAACACCATACACACCTGGCAGGATCCTGATCTACTGTGAAAACCCCATACACACCTGGCAGATTCTGATACTCTGTGAAAACCCAATGCACATTTGGCAGGACCCTGATACACTGTGAAAACCCCAAACACACCTGGCAGGATCCTGATCCACTGTGTAACCCCATACACACCTGGCAGGAACCTGATGCACTGTGAAAAACCCATACACACCTGGCAGGATGCTGATCCACTGTGAAAACACCATACACACCTGGCAGGATCCTGATCTACTGTGAAAACCCCATACACACCTGGCAGATTCTGATACTCTGTGAAAACCAAATGCACACCTGACAGGACCCTGATACACTGTGAAAACCCCAAACACATCTGGCAGGATCCTGATCCACTGTGAAAGCCCCATACACACCTGGCAGGATCCCGATCCGCTGTGAAACCCCATACACACCTGGCAGCATCCTGTTACATTGCTGAAACCCCACACACATCTGGAAGGATCCTGATACACTGTGAAAACCCCATACACACCTGGCAGGATGCTGATACACTGTGAAAACATCATACACACCTGGCCGATCCTGATACACTGTGAAAACCCCAAACACACCTGGCAGGATACTGATACACAATGAAAATTCCATACACACCTGGCAGGATCCTGATAAACTGTGAAAACCCCATCCACACCTGGCAGGATCCTGATCCACTGTGAAAACCCCATACACACCTGGCAGGATACTGATACACTGTGAAAACCGCATACATTCCTGGCAGGATCCTGATACACTGTGAAAACCCCATACACACCTGGCAGGATCCTGATCCACTGTGAAACCCCATTAGCACCTGGCAGGATCCTGATCCACTGTGAAAACCCAGACACATCTGGCAGGATCCTGTTGCACTGTGAAAACCCCATACACACCTGGCAGGATCCTGATACACTGTGAAAACCCCATACACTCCTGGCAGGATCCTGATACACTGTGAAAACCCCATACACACCTGGCAGGATCCTGATACACTGTGAAACCTCATACACACCTGGCAGGATCCTGATACTCTTTGAAAACCCCATACACACCTGGCAGGATCGTGATCCACTGTGAAAACCCCATACACACCTGGCAGGTTCCTGATACACTGTGAAATCCCCATACACTCCTGGCAGGATCCTGATACACTGTGAAAACCCCATACACACTTGGCAGGATCCTGATTAACTATGAAAACCCCATACACACCTTGCAGGATCCTGATACACTGTGAAAACCCCATACACTCCTGGCAGGATCCTGATACACTGTGAAAACCCCATACACACCTTGCAGGATCCTGATACACTGTGAAATCCCCATACACACCTGGCAGGATCCTGATCCACTGTGAAACACCATACACATCTGGCAGGATCCTGACACACTGTGAAAACCCCATACACACCTGGCAGTATCATGATACGCTGTGAAAACCCCATACACACCTGGCAGGATCCTGATACACTGTGAAAACCCCATACACACCTGGCAGGATCCTGTTACATTGTGCAAACCCCATACACATCTGGCAGGATCCTGATGCACTGTGAAAACCCCATTCTCACCTGGCAGGATCCCGATCCGCTGTGAAACCCCATACACACCTGGCAGGATCCTGTTACATTGTTGAAACCCCACACACATCTGGAAGGATCCTGATACACTGTGAAAACCCCATACACACCTGGCAGGATCCTGATACACTGTGAAAACATCATACACACCTGGCCGATCCTGATACACTGTGAAAACCCCAAACACACCTGGCAGGATCCTGATACACAATGAAAATTCCATACACACCTGGCAGGATCCTGATAAACTGTGAAAACCACATACACACCTGGCAGGTTCCTGAGAAACTGAGAAACCCCATACACACCTGGAAGGATCCTGATACACTGTGAAAACCGAATACACACCTGGCAGATCCTGATACACTGTGAAAACCCCATACACACCTGGCAGATCCTGATACGCTCTGAATCCGTATACACACCTGGCAGGTTCCTGATACAATGTGAAACCCCATACGCATCTGGCAGGATCCTGACACACTGTGAAAACCCCGTACGCACTTGGCAGGACACTGATACACTGTGAAAACCCCTTACACACCTGGCAGGATCCTGATCCACAGTGAAACCGCATTCACATCTGGCCGGATCCTGATACACTGTGAAACCGCATACACACCTGGCAGGATCCTGATGCACTTTGAAAACCCCATGTACACCAGGCAGGATCCTGATACACAGTGAAACCCCATACACACCGGGCAGGATCCTGTTGCACTGTGAAACCCCATACACATCTGGCAGGATCCTGATTCACTGTGAAAACCCCATATACACCTGGCAGGATCCTGCTACACTGTGAAAACCCCATACACACCTGGCAGGATCCTGATCCACTGTGAAAACCCCATACACACCTGGCAGGATCGTGATGCACTAAGAAACCCCCATACACACCTGGCAGGATCCTGATCCACTGTGAAAACCCCATACATACCTGGCAGGATCCTGATCCGCTGTGAAACCCCATACACACCTGGCAGGATCCTGATTTACTGTGAAACCCCCGTACACACCTGGCAGGACTCTGATACACTGTGAAACCCCATACACTCCTGGCAGGATCCTGATACACTGTGAAAACCCCATACACACCGGGCAGGATCCTGATCCACTGTGAAACCCCATACACACCTGGCATTATCCTGATCCACTGTGAAACCCCATACACACCTGGCAGGATCCTGATTTACTGTGAAACCCCCGTACACACCTGGCAGGACTCTGATTCACTGTGAAACCCCATACACTCCTGGCAGGATCCTGATACACTGTGAAAACCCCATACACACCGGGCAGGATCCTGATACATTGTGAAAACACCATACACACCTGGCAGGATTCTGATCTACTGTGAAAACCCCATACACACCTGGCAGATTCTGATACTCTGTGAAAACCCCATACACACCTGGCAGGACCCTGATACACTGTGAAAACCCCAAACACACCTGGCAGGATCCTGATCCACTGTGAAATCCCCATACACACGTGGCAGGACCCTGGTGCACTGTGAAATCCCAAATAAACACCTGGCAGGATCCTGATACACTGTGAAAACCCCAGAAACACCTGGCAGGTAACTGATACACTGTGAAACCCCATACACATCTGGCAGGATCCTGATACAATGTGAAATCCCCAAACACACCTGGCAGGATTCTGATGCACTGTGAAAACCCCATACACTCCTGGCAGGTCCTGATACACTGTGAAAACACCATACACACCTGGCAGGATTCTGATGCACTGTGAAAACCCCATACACTCCTGGCAGGTCCTGATACACTGTGAAAACACCATACACACCTGGCAGGAACCTGATACACTGTGAAAACCCCATCCACACCTGGCAGGATCCTGATCGACTGTGAAAACCCCATACACACCTGGCAGGATACTGATACACTGTGAAAACCGCATACATTCCTGGCAGGATCCTGATACACTGTGAAAACCCCATACACACCTGGCAGGATCCTGATCCTCTGTGAAACCCCATAAGCACCTGGCAGGATCCTGATCCACTGTGAAACCCCAGACACATCTGGCAGGATCCTGATGCACTGTGAAAACCCCATACACACCTGGCAGGATCCTGATACACTGTGAAAACCCCATACACTCCTGGCAGGATCCTGATACACTGTGAAAATCCCATACACACCTGGCAGGATCCTGATACACTGTGAAACCTCATACACACCTGGCAGTATCCTGATACACTTTGAAAACCCCATATACACCTGGCAGGATCGTGATCCACTGTGAAAACCCCATACACACCTGGCAGGATCCTGATACACTGTGAAATCCCCATACACTCCTGGCAGGATCCTGATACACTGTGAAAACCCCATACACACCTTGCAGGATCCTGTTACACTGTGAAATCCCCATACACACCTGGCAGGATCCTGATCCACTGTGAAACACCATACACATCTGGCAGGATCCTGACACACTGTGAAAACCCCTTACACACCTGGCAGTATCATGATACGCTGTGAAAACCCCATACACACCTGGCAGGATCCTGATACACTGTGAAAACCCCAAACACACCTGGCAGGATCCTTATCCACTGTGAAACCCCATACACACCTAGCAGGATCCTGATGCACCGTGAAACCCCATACACACCTGGCAGGATCCTGTTACATTGTGCAAACCCCATACACATCTGGCAGGATCCTGATGCACTGTGAAAACCCCATTCACACCTGGCAGGATCCCGATCCGCTGTGAAACCCCATACACACCTGGCAGGATCCTGTTACATTGTTGAAACCCCACACACATCTGGAAGGATCCTGATACACTGTGAAAACCCCATACACACCTGGCAGGATCCTGATACACTGTGAAAACATCATACACACCTGGCAGATCCTGATACACTGTGAAAACCCCAAACACACCTGGCAGGATCCTGATACACAATGAAAATCCCATACGCACCTGGCACGATCCTGATAAACTGTGAAAACCACATACACACCTGGCAGGTTCCTGAGAAACTGAGAAACCCCATACACACCTGGCAGGATCCTGATACACTGTGAAAACCCCATACACACCTGGCAGATCCTGATACACTGTGAAAACCCCATACACACCTGGCAGATCCTGATACGCTGTGAATCCCCATACACACCGGGCAGGTTCCTGATACAATGTGAAACCCCATCCACACCTGGCAGGATCCTGATCCACTGTGAAAACCCCATACACACCTGGCAGGATACTGATACACTGTGAAAACCGCATACATTCCTGGCAGGATCCTGATACACTGTGAAAACCCCATACACACCTGGCAGGGTCCTGATCCACTGTGAAACCCCATAAGCACCTGGCAGGATCCTGATCCACTGTGAAAACCCAGACACATCTGGCAGGATCCTGTTGCACTGTGAAAACCCCATACACACCTGGCAGGATCCTGATACACTGTGAAAACCCCATACACTCCTGGCAGGATCCTGATACACTGTGAAAACCCCATACACACCTGGCAGGATCCTGATACACTGTGAAACCTCATACACACCTGGCAGGATCCTGATACTCTTTGAAAACCCCATACACACCTGGCAGGATCGTGATCCACTGTGAAAACCCCATACACACCTGGCAGGTTCCTGATACACTGTGAAATCCCCATACACTCCTGGCAGGATCCTGATACACTGTGAAAACCCCATACACACTTGGCAGGATCCTGATTAACTATGAAAACCCCATACACACCTTGCAGGATCCTGATACACTGTGAAAACCCCATACACTCCTGGCAGGATCCTGATACACTGTGAAAACCCCATACACACCTTGCAGGATCCTGATACACTGTGAAATCCCCATACACACCTGGCAGGATCCTGATCCACTGTGAAACACCATACACATCTGGCAGGATCCTGACACACTGTGAAAACCCCATACACACCTGGCAGTATCATGATACGCTGTGAAAACCCCATACACACCTGGCAGGATCCTGATACACTGTGAAAACCCCAAACACACCTGGCAGGATCCTTATCCACTGTGAAACCCCATACACACCTAGCAGGATCCTGATGCACCGTGAAACCCCATACACACCTGGCAGGATCCTGTTACATTGTGCAAACCCCATACACATCTGGCAGGATCCTGATGCACTGTGAAAACCCCATTCACACCTGGCAGGATCCCGATCCGCTGTGAAACCCCATACACACCTGGCAGGATCCTGTTACATTGTTGAAACCCCACACACATCTGGAAGGATCCTGATGCACTGTGAAAACCCCATACACACCTGGCAGGATCCTGATACACTGTGAAAACATCATACACACCTGGCAGATCCTGATACACTGTGAAAACCCCAAACACACCTGGCAGGATCCTGATACACAATGAAAATCCCATACGCACCTGGCACGATCCTGATAAACTGTGAAAACCACATACACACCTGGCAGGTTCCTGAGAAACTGAGAAACCCCATACACACCTGGCAGGATCCTGATACACTGTGAAAACCCCATACACACCTGGCAGATCCTGATACACTGTGAAAACCCCATACACACCTGGCAGATCCTGATACGCTGTGAATCCCCATACACACCGGGCAGGTTCCTGATACAATGTGAAACCCCATCCACACCTGGCAGGATCCTGATCCACTGTGAAAACCCCATACACACCTGGCAGGATACTGATACACTGTGAAAACCGCATACATTCCTGGCAGGATCCTGATACACTGTGAAAACCCCATACACACCTGGCAGGGTCCTGATCCACTGTGAAACCCCATAAGCACCTGGCAGGATCCTGATCCACTGTGAAAACCCAGACACATCTGGCAGGATCCTGTTGCACTGTGAAAACCCCATACACACCTGGCAGGATCCTGATACACTGTGAAAACCCCATACACTCCTGGCAGGATCCTGATACACTGTGAAAACCCCATACACACCTGGCAGGATCCTGATACACTGTGAAACCTCATACACACCTGGCAGGATCCTGATACTCTTTGAAAACCCCATACACACCTGGCAGGATCGTGATCCACTGTGAAAACCCCATACACACCTGGCAGGTTCCTGATACACTGTGAAATCCCCATACACTCCTGGCAGGATCCTGATACACTGTGAAAACCCCATACACACTTGGCAGGATCCTGATTAACTATGAAAACCCCATACACACCTTGCAGGATCCTGATACACTGTGAAAACCCCATACACTCCTGGCAGGATCCTGATACACTGTGAAAACCCCATACACACCTTGCAGGATCCTGATACACTGTGAAATCCCCATACACACCTGGCAGGATCCTGATCCACTGTGAAACACCATACACATCTGGCAGGATCCTGACACACTGTGAAAACCCCATACACACCTGGCAGTATCATGATACGCTGTGAAAACCCCATACACACCTGGCAGGATCCTGATACACTGTGAAAACCCCATACACACCTTGCAGGATCCTGTTACATTGTGCAAACCCCATACACATCTGGCAGGATCCTGATGCACTGTGAAAACCCCATTCACACCTGGCAGGATCCCGATCCGCTTTGAATCCCCATACACACCTGGCAGGATCCTGTTACATTGTTGAAACCCCACACACATCTGGAAGGATCCTGATACACTGTGAAAACCCCATACACACCTGGCAGGATCCTGATACACTGTGAAAACATCATACACACCTGGCCGATCCTGATACACTGTGAAAACCCCAAACACACCTGGCAGGATCCTGATACACAATAAAAATTCCATACATACCTGGCAGGATCCTGATAAACTGTGAAAACCACATACACACCTGGCAGGTTCCTGAGAAACTGAGAAACCCCATACACACCTGGCAGGATCCTGATACACTGTGAAAACCGAATACACACCTGGCAGATCCTGATACACTGTGAAAACCCCATACACACCTGGCAGATCCTGATACGCTCTGAATCCGTATACACACCTGGCAGGTTCCTGATACAATGTGAAACCCCATACGCATCTGGCAGGATCCTGACACACTGTAAAAACCCCGTACGCACTTGGCAGGACACTGATACACTGTGAAAACCCCTTACACACCTGGCAGGATCCTGATCCACAGTGAAACCGCATTCACATCTGGCCGGATCCTGATACACTGTGAATCCGCATACACACCTGGCAGGATCCTGATGCACTTTGAAAACCCCATGTACACCAGGCAGGATCCTGATACACAGTGAAACCCCATACACACCGGGCAGGATCCTGATGCACTGTGAAACCCCATACACATCTGGCAGGATACTGATTCACTGTGAAAACCCCATATACACCTGGCAGGATCCTGCTACACTGTGAAAACCCCATACACACCTGGCAGGATCCTGATCCACTGTGAAAACCCCATACACACCTGGCAGGATCGTGATGCACTAAGAAACCCCCATACACACCTGGCAGGATCCTGATCCACTGTGAAAACCCCATACATACCTGGCAGGATCCTGATCCACTGTGAAACCCCATACACATCTGGCAGGATCCTGATTCACTGTGAAAACCCCATATACACCTGGCAGGATCCTGCTACACTGTGAAAACCCCATACACACCTGGCAGGATCCTGATCCACTGTGAAAACCCCATACACACCTGGCAGGATCGTGATGCACTAAGAAACCCCCATACACACCTGGCAGGATCCTGATCCACTGTGAAAACCCCATACATACCTGGCAGGATCCTGATCCACTGTGAAACCCCATACACACCTGGCAGGATCCTGATTTACTGTGAAACCCCCGTACACACCTGGCAGGACTCTGATACACTGTGAAACCCCATACACTCATGGCAGGATCCTGATACACTGTGAAAACCCCATACACACCGGGCAGGATCCTGATCCACTGTGAAACCCCATACACACCTGGCAGGATCCTGATCCACTGTGAAACCCCATACACACCTGGCAGGATCCTGATTTACTGTGAAACCCCCGTACACACCTGGCAGGACTCTGATACACTGTGAAACCCCATACACTCCTGGCAGGATCCTGATACACTGTGAAAACCCCATACACACCGGGCAGGATCCTGATAAACTGTGAAAACACCATACACACCTGGCAGGATCCTGATCTACTGTGAAAACCCCATACACACCTGGCAGATTCTGATACTCTGTGAAAACCCCATACACACCTGGCAGGACCCTGATACACTGTGAAAAACCCAAACACACCTGGCAGGATCCTGATCCACTGTGAAATCCCCATACACACGTGGCAGGACCCTGGTGCACTGTGAAATCCCAAATAAACACCTGGCAGGATCCTGATACACTGTGAAAACCCCAGAAACACCTGGCAGGTAACTGATACACTGTGAAACCCCATACACATCTGGCAGGATCCTGATACAATGTGAAATCCCCAAACACACCTGGCAGGATGCTGATCAACTGTGAAAACCCCATACACACCTGGCAGGATTCTGATGCACTGTGAAAACCCCATACACTCCTGGCAGGTCCTGAAACACTGTGAAAATACCATACACACCTGGCAGGAACCTGATACACTGTGAAAACCCCATCCACACCTGGCAGGATACTGATCGACTGTGAAAACCCCATACACACCTGGCAGGATACTGATACACTGTGAAAACCGCATACATTCCTGGCAGGATCCTGATACACTGTGAAAACCCCATACACACCTGGCAGGATCCTGATCCACTGTGAAACCCCATAAGCACCTGGCAGGATCCTGATCCACTGTGAAACCCCAGACACATCTGGCAGGATCCTGATGCACTGTGAAAACCCCATACACACCTGGCAGGATCCTGATACACTGTGAAAACCCCATACACTCCTGGCAGGATCCTGATACACTGTGAAAACCCCATACACACCTGGCAGGATCCTGATACACTGTGAAACCTCATACACACCTGGCAGGGTCCTGATACACTTTGAAAACCCCATATACACCTGGCAGGATCGTGATCCACTGTGAAAACCCCATACACACCTGGCAGGATCCTGATACACTGTGAAATCCCCATACACTCCTGGCAGGATCCTGATACACTGTGAAAACCCCATACACACCTTGCAGGATCCTGTTACACTGTGAAATCCCCATACACACCTGGCAGGATCCTGATCCACTGTGAAACACCATACACATCTGGCAGGATCCTGACACACTGTGAAAACCCCATACACACCTGGCAGTATCATGATACGCTGTGAAAACCCCATACACACCTGGCAGGATCCTGATACACTGTGAAAACCCCAAACACACCTGGCAGGATCCTTACCCACTGTGAAACCCCATACACACCTAGCAGGATCCTGATGCACCGTGAAACCCCATACACACCTGGCAGGATCCTGTTACATTGTGCAAACCCCATACACATCTGGCAGGATCCTGATGCACTGTGAAAACCCCATTCACACCTGGCAGGATCCCGATCCGCTGTGAAACCCCATACACACCTGGCAGGATCCTGTTACATTGTTGAAACCCCACACACATCTGGAAGGATCCTGATACACTGTGAAAACCCCATACACACCTGGCAGGATCCTGATACACTGTGAAAACATCATACACACCTGGCAGATCCTGATACACTGTGAAAACCCCAAACACACCTGGCAGGATCCTGATACACAATGAAAATCCCATACGCACCTGGCACGATCCTGATAAACTGTGAAAACCACATACACACCTGGCAGGTTCCTGAGAAACTGAGAAACCCCATACACACCTGGCAGGATCCTGATACACTGTGAAAACCCCATACACACCTGGCAGATCCTGATACACTGTGAAAACCCCATACACACCTGGCAGATCCTGATACGCTGTGAATCCCCATACACACCGGGCAGGTTCCTGATACAATGTGAAACCCCATACGCATCTGGCAGGATCCTGACACACTGTGAAAACCCCGTACGCACTTGGCAGGACACTGATACACTGTGAAACCCCATTCACATCTGGCCGGATCCTGATACACAGTGAAACAGCATACACACCTGGCAGGATCCTGATCCACTGTGAAAACCCGGTCACATTTGGCAGGATCCTGATACACTGTGAAACCCCATAAACACCTGGAAAGATCCTGATCCACTGTGAAAGCCCCATGCACACCTGGAAAGATCCTGAGACACTGTGAAAACACCATTCACACCTGGCAGGATCCTGATCCACTGTGAAACCCCGTTCACATTTCGCAGCATCCTGATACACTGTGAAACCCCATACACACCTGGCAGGATCTTGATACTCTGTGAAACCCCAGACACATCTGGCAGGATCCTGATGCACTGTGAAAACCCCATGTACACCAGGCAGGATCCTGATCCACTGTGAAAACCCCATACTCACCTGGCAGATCCTGATGCACTGTGAATCCCCATACACACCTGGCAAGACCCTGATACACTGTGAAAACCCCGTACACACCTGGCAGGATCCTGATACACTGTGAAAACCCCATACACACCTGGCAGGACCATGATGCAATGTGAAATCCCCATGTACACCTGGCAGGATCCTGATACTCATGGAAACCCCATGCACACCTGGCAGGATCCTGATACACTGTGAAACCGCATACACACCTGGCAGGATCCTGATACACTGTGAAAACCCCATACACACCTTGCTGGATCCTGATACACTGTGAAAACCCTCATACACACCTGGCAGGATCCTGATCCACTGTGAAAATCCCAAACACACCTGGCAGGAGCCTGATACACTGTGAAACCCCATACACACCTGGCAGGATCCTGTTACACTGTGGAAACCCCATACACACCTGGCAGGATCCTGATACACTGTGAAAACCCCATACACACCTGGCAGGATCCTGATACACTGCAAAAACCCCAAACACACCTGGCAGATCCTGATCCACTGTGAAAACCCCATACACACCTGGCAGGCTCCTGATAAATTGTGACAACCCCATACACACCTGGCATGATCCTGTTACATTGTGGAAACCCCATACACACCTGGCAGGATCCTGATACACTGTGAAAACCCCATACACACCTGGCAGGATCCTGATACACTGCAAAAAACACAAACACACCTGGCAGATCCTGATCCACTGTGAAAACCCCATACACACCTGGCAGGCTCCTGATAAATTGTGACAACCCCATACACACCTGGCAGGATCCTGATAAACTGTGAAAACCCCATACACACCTGGCAGGATCCTGATCCACTGTGAAACCCCATACACACCTGGCAGGATCCTGATCCACTGTGAAAACCCCATACACACCTGGCAGGATCCTGATACACTGTGAAAACCCCAAACACACCTGGCAGTATCCTTATCCACTGTGAAACCCCACACACACCTGGCAGGATCCTGTTGCATTGTGCAAACCCCATACACATCTGGCAGAATCCTGATGCACTGTGAAAACCCCATTCACACCTGGCAGGATCCCGATCCGCTGTGAAACCCCATACAAACCTGGCAGGATCCTGTTACATTGTTGAAACCCCACACACATCTGGAAGGATCCTGATACACTGTGAAAACCCCATACACACCTGGCAGGATCCTGATACACTGTGAAAACACCATACACACCGGTCAGATCCTGATACACTGTGAAAACCCCAAACACACCTGGCAGGATCCTGATACACAATGAAAATCCCATACACACCTGGCACGATCCTGATAAACTGTGAAAACCACATACACACCTGGCAGGTTCCTGAGAAACTGAGAAACCCCATACACACCTGGCAGGATCCTGATACACTGTGAAAACCCCATACACACCTGGCAGATCCTGATACACTGTGAAAACCCCATACACACCTGGCAGATCCTGACACGCTGTGAATACCCATACACACCTGGCAGGTTCCTGATACAATGTGAAACCCCATACGCATCTGGCAGGATCCTGACACACTGTGAAAACCCCGTACGCACTTGGCAGGACAGTGATACACTGTGAAAACCCCTTACAAACCTGGCAGGATCCTGATCCACAGTGAAACCCCATTCACATCTGGCCGGATCCTGATACACTGTGAAACCGCATACACACCTTGCAGGATCCTGATCCACTGTGAAAACCCGGTCACATTTGGCAGGATCCTGATACACTGTGAAACCCCATAAACACCTGGCAGGATCCTGATCCACTGTGAAAGCCCCATACACATCTGGCAGGATCCTGATGCACTGTGAAAACCCCATTCACACCTGGCAGGATACCGATCCGCTGTGAAACCCCATACAAACCTGGCAGGATCCTGTTACATTGTTGAAACCCCACACACATCTGGAAGGATCCTGATACACTGTGAAAACCCCATACACACCTGGCAGGATCCTGATACACTGTGAAAACACCATACACACCTGTCAGATCCTGATACACTGTGAAAACCCCAAACACACCTGGCAGGATCCTGATACACAATGAAAATCCCATACACACCTGGCAGGATCCTGATAAACTGTAAAAACCACATACACACCTGGCAGGATCCTGATACACTGTGAAAACACCATACACACCTGTCAGATCCTGATACACTGTGAAAACCCCATACACACCGGGCAGGTTCCTGATACAATGTGAAACCCCATACGCATCTGGCAGGATCCTGACACACTGTGAAAACCCCGTACGCACTTGGCAGGACACTGATACACTGTGAAAACCCCTTACACACCTGGCAGGATCCTGATCCACAGTGAAACCCCATTCACATCTGGCCGGATCCTGATACACAGTGAAACAGCATACACACCTGGCAGGATCCTGATCCACTGTGAAAACCCGGTCACATTTGGCAGGATCCTGATACACTGTGAAACCCCATAAACACCTGGCAGGATCCTGATCCACTGTGAAAGCCCCATGCACACCTGGAAAGATCCTGAGACACTGTGAAAACACCATTCACACCTGGCAGGATCCTGATCCACTGTGAAACCCCGTTCACATTTCGCAGCATCCTGATACACTGTGAAACCCCATACACACCTGGCAGGATCTTGATACTCTGTGAAACCCCAGACACATCTGGCAGGATCCTGATGCACTGTGAAAACCCCATGTACACCAGGCAGGATCCTGATCCACTGTGAAAACCCCATACTCACCTGGCAGATCCTGATGCACTGTGAATCCCCATACACACCTGGCAAGACCCTGATACACTGTGAAAACCCCGTACACACCTGGCAGGATCCTGATACACTGTGAAAACCCCATACACACCTGGCAGGACCATGATGCAATGTGAAATCCCCATGTACACCTGGCAGGATCCTGATACTCATGGAAACCCCATGCACACCTGGCAGGATCCTGATACACTGTGAAACCGCATACACACCTGGCAGGATCCTGATACACTGTGAAAACCCCATACACACCTTGCTGGATCCTGATACACTGTGAAAACCCTCATACACACCTGGCAGGATCCTGATCCACTGTGAAAATCCCAAACACACCTGGCAGGAGCCTGATACACTGTGAAACCCCATACACACCTGGCAGGATCCTGTTACACTGTGGAAACCCCATACACACCTGGCAGGATCCTGATACACTGTGAAAACCCCATACACACCTGGCAGGATCCTGATACACTGCAAAAACCCCAAACACACCTGGCAGATCCTGATCCACTGTGAAAACCCCATACACACCTGGCAGGCTCCTGATAAATTGTGACAACCCCATACACACCTGGCATGATCCTGTTACATTGTGGAAACCCCATACACACCTGGCAGGATCCTGATACACTGTGAAAACCCCATACACACCTGGCAGGATCCTGATACACTGCAAAAAACACAAACACACCTGGCAGATCCTGATCCACTGTGAAAACCCCATACACACCTGGCAGGCTCCTGATAAATTGTGACAACCCCATACACACCTGGCAGGATCCTGATAAACTGTGAAAACCCCATACACACCTGGCAGGATCCTGATCCACTGTGAAACCCCATACACACCTGGCAGGATCCTGATCCACTGTGAAAACCGCATACACACCTGGCAGGATCCTGATACACTGTGAAAACCCCAAACACACCTGGCAGTATCCTTATCCACTGTGAAACCCCACACACACCTGGCAGGATCCTGTTGCATTGTGCAAACCCCATACACATCTGGCAGAATCCTGATGCACTGTGAAAACCCCATTCACACCTGGCAGGATCCCGATCCGCTGTGAAACCCCATACAAACCTGGCAGGATCCTGTTACATTGTTGAAACCCCACACACATCTGGAAGGATCCTGATACACTGTGAAAACCCCATACACACCTGGCAGGATCCTGATACACTGTGAAAACACCATACACACCGGTCAGATCCTGATACACTGTGAAAACCCCAAACACACCTGGCAGGATCCTGATACACAATGAAAATCCCATACACACCTGGCACGATCCTGATAAACTGTGAAAACCACATACACACCTGGCAGGTTCCTGAGAAACTGAGAAACCCCATACACACCTGGCAGGATCCTGATACACTGTGAAAACCCCATACACACCTGGCAGATCCTGATACACTGTGAAAATCCCAT
Source organism: Heterodontus francisci (assembly GCF_036365525.1). Lineage (NCBI taxonomy): Eukaryota > Metazoa > Chordata > Chondrichthyes > Heterodontiformes > Heterodontidae > Heterodontus > Heterodontus francisci. The sequence goes on along the minus strand of NW_027140250.1, from coordinate 10,218,664 downwards.
ACACACCTGGCAGATCCTGACACGCTGTGAATACCCATACACACCTGGCAGGTTCCTGATACAATGTGAAACCCCATACGCATCTGGCAGGATCCTGACACACTGTGAAAACCCCGTACGCACTTGGCAGGACAGTGATACACTGTGAAAACCCCTTACAAACCTGGCAGGATCCTGATCCACAGTGAAACCCCATTCACATCTGGCCGGATCCTGATACACTGTGAAACCGCATACACACCTTGCAGGATCCTGATCCACTGTGAAAACCCGGTCACATTTGGCAGGATCCTGATACACTGTGAAACCCCATAAACACCTGGCAGGATCCTGATCCACTGTGAAAGCCCCATACACATCTGGCAGGATCCTGATGCACTGTGAAAACCCCATTCACACCTGGCAGGATACCGATCCGCTGTGAAACCCCATACAAACCTGGCAGGATCCTGTTACATTGTTGAAACCCCACACACATCTGGAAGGATCCTGATACACTGTGAAAACCCCATACACACCTGGCAGGATCCTGATACACTGTGAAAACACCATACACACCTGTCAGATCCTGATACACTGTGAAAACCCCAAACACACCTGGCAGGATCCTGATACACAATGAAAATCCCATACACACCTGGCAGGATCCTGATAAACTGTAAAAACCACATACACACCTGGCAGGTTCCTGAGAAACTGAGAAACCCCATACACACCTGGCAGGATCCTGATACACTGTGAAAACCCCATACACACCTTGCAGATCCTGATACACTGTGAAAACCCCATACACACCTGGCAGATCCTGATACGCTGTGAATCCCCACACACACCTGGCAGGTTCCTGATACAATGTGAAACCCCATACGCATCTGGCAGGATGCTGACACACTGTGAAAACCCCGTACGCACTTGGCAGGACACTGATACACTGTGAAAACCCCTTACAAACCCTGCAGGATCCTGATCCACAGTGAAACCCCATTCACATCTGGCCGGATCCTGATACACTGTGAAACCACATACACACCTGGCAGGATCCTGATCCACTGTGAAAACCCGGTCACATTTGGCAGGATCCTGATACACTGTGAAACCCCATAAACACCTGGCAGGATCCTGATCCACTGTGAAAGCCCCATACACACCTGGAAAGATCCTGATACACTCTGAAAACACCATTCACACCTGGCAGGATCCTGATCCACTGTGAAACCCCGTTCACATTTCGCAGCATCCTGATACACTGTGAAACCCCATACACACCTGGCAGGAACTTGATACTCTGTGAAACCCCAGACACATCTGGCAGGATCCTGATGCACTGTGAAAACCCCATGTACACCAGGCAAGATCCTGATACACTGTGAAAACCCCATACTCACCTGGCAGATCCAGATGCACTGTGAATCCCCATACAAACCTGGCAGGATCCTGATACACTGTGAAAACCCAAACACACCTGTTAGGATCCTGATACACTGTGAAACCCCATACGCATCTGGCAGGATCCTGACACACTGTGAAAACCCCGTACACACTTGGCAGGACCCTGATACACTGAGAAAACCCCATTCACATCTGGCCGGATCCTGAGACACTGTGAAACCCCATACACACCTGGCAGGATCCTGATTCACTGTGAAAACACGTTCACATTTGGCAGGATCCTGATACACTGTGAAACCCCATAAACACCTGGCAGGATCCTGATCCACTGTGAAACCCCCATACACACCTGGAAAGATCCTGATACACTGTGAAAACACCATTCACACCTGGCAGGATCCTCATACACTGTGAAACCCCGTTCACATTTCGCAGCATCCTGATACGCTGTGAAACCCCATTCACACCTGGCAGGATCTTGATACACTGTGAAACCCCAGACACATCTGGCAGGATCCTGATGCACTGTGAAAACCCCATACACACCTGGCCGATCCTGATACACTGTGAATACCCCACACACCTGCCAGGATCCTGATGCACTGTGAAAACCCCATACACACCTGGCAGGTTCCTGATACACTATGAAAACCCATACACACCTGGCAGGAACCTGATCCACTGTGAAACCCCATGCACACTTGGCAGGATCCTGATACACTGTGAAACCCCATACGCATCTGGCAGGATCCTGACACACTGTGAAAACCCCGTACACACTTGGCAGGACCCTGATACACTGTGAAAACCCCATTCACATCTGGCCGGGCCCTGAGACACTGTGAAACCCCATACACACCTGGCAGGATCCTGATCCACTGTGAAAACCCGTTCACATTTGGCAGGATCCTGATACACTGTGAAAACCCAAACACACCTGGCAGGATCCTGATACACTGTGAAACCCCATACGCATCTGGCAGGATCCTGACACACTGTGAAAACCCCGTACACACTTGGCAGGACCCTGATACACTGAGAAAACCCCATTCACATCTGGCCGGATCCTGAGACACTGTGAAACCCCATACACACCTGACAGGATCCTGATTCACTGTGAAAACACGTTCACATTTGGCAGGATCCTGACACACTGTGAAAACCCCGTACGCACTTGGCAGGACACTGATACACTGTGAAAACCCCTTATAAACCTGGCAGGATCCTGATCCACAGTGAAACCCCATTCACATCTGGCCGGATCCTGATACACTGTGAAACCGCATACACACCTGGCAGGATCCTGATCCACTGTGAAAACCCGGTCACATTTGGCAGCATCCTGATACACTGTGAAACCCCATAAACACCTGGCAGGATCCTGATCCACTGTGAAAGCCCCATACACACCTGGAAAGATCCTGATACACTGTGAAAACACGATTCACACCTGGACAGATCCTGATCCACTGTGAAACCCCGTTCACATTTCGCAGCATCCTGATACACTGTGAAACCCCATACACACCTGGCAGGAACTTGATACTCTGTGAAACCCCAGACACATCTGGCAGGATCCTGATGCACTGTGAAAACCCCATGTACACCAGGCAAGATCCTGATACACTGTGAAAACCCCATACTCACCTGGCAGATCCAGATGCACTGTGAATCCCCATACAAACCTGGCAGGATCCTGATACACTGTGAAAACCCAAACACACCTGGCAGGATCCTGATACACTGTGAAACCCCATACGCTTCTGGCAGGATCCTGACACACTCTGAAAACCCCGTACACACTTGGCAGGATCCTGATACACTGAGAAAACCCCATTCACATCTGGCCGGATCCTGAGACACTGTGAAACCCCATACACACCTGGCAGGATCCTGATTCACTGTGAAAACACGTTCACATTTGGCAGGATCCTGATACACTGTGAAACCCCATAAACACCTGGCAGGATCCTGATACACTGTGAAAACACCATTCACACCTGGCAGGATCCTGATACACTGTGAAACCCCGTTCACATTTCGCAGCATCCTGATGCACTGTGAAAACCCCATACACACCTGGCCGATCCTGATACACTGTGAATACCCCACACACCTGGCAGGATCCTGTTGCACTGTGAAAACCCCACACACACCTGGCAGGTTCCTGATACACTATGAAAACCCATACACACCTGGCAGGAACCTGATCCACTGTGAAACCCCATGCACACTTGGCAGGATCCTGATACACTGTGAAACCCCATACGCATCTGGCAGGATCCTGACACACTGTGAAAACCCCGTACACACTTGGCAGGACCCTGATACACTGTGAAAACCCCATTAACATCTGGCCGGGCCCTGAGACACTGTGAAACCCCATACACACCTGGCAGGATCCTGATCCACTGTGAAAACCCGTTCACATTTGGCAGGATCCTGATACACTGTGAAAACCCAAACACACCTGGCAGGATCCTGATACACTGTGAAACCCCATACGCATCTGGCAGGATCCTGACACACTGTGAAAACCCCGTACACACTTGGCAGGACCCTGATACACTGAGAAAACCCCATTCACATCTGGCCGGAACCTGAGACACTGTGAAACCCCATACACACCTGACAGGATATTGATTCACTGTGAAAACACGTTCACATTTGGCAGGATCCTGAGACACTGTGAAACCCCATAAACACCTGGCAGGATCCTGATCCACTGTGAAACCGCCATACACACCTGGAAAGATCCTGATACACTGTGAAAACACCATTCACACCTGGCAGGATCCTGATACACTGTGAAACCCCGTTCACATTTCGCAGCATCCTGATACACTGTGAAACCCCATTCACACCTGGCAGGATCTTGATACACTGTGAAACCCCATACACACCTGGCCGATCCTGATACACTGTGAATACCCCACACACCTGGCAGGATCCTGATGCACTGTGAAAACCCCATACACACCTGGCAGGTTCCTGATACACTATGAAAACCCATACACACTTGGCAGGATGCTGATACACTGTGAAACCCCATACGCATCTGGCAGGATCCTGACACACTGTGAAAATCCCGTACACACTTGGCAGGACCCTGATACACTGTGAAAACCCCATTCACATCTGGCCGGGCCCTGAGACACTGTGAAACCCCATACACACCTGGCATGATCCTGATCAACTGTGAAAACCCGTTCACATTTGGCAGGATCCTGATACACTGTGAAAGCCCGTTCACATTTCGCAGCATCCTGATACACTGTGAAACCCCATACACACCTGGCAGGATCTTGATGCACTGTGAAAACCCCATACACACCTGGCCGATCCTGATACACTGTGAATACCCCACACACCTGGCAGGATCCTGATGCTCTGTGAAAACCCCATGTACACCAGGCAGGATCCTGATACACAGTGAAACCCCATACACACCTGGCAGGTTCCTGATGCACTGTGAAACCCCATACACACCTGGCAGGATCCTGATACACTGTGAGTCCCCATACACACCTGGCAGGATCCTGATACACTGTGAAAACCCATACACACCTGGCAGGATACTGATACACTGTGAAACCCCATACGCATCTGGCAGGATCCTGACACACTGTGAAAACCTCGTACACACTTGGCAGGACCCTGATACACTGAGAAAACCCCATTCACATCTGGCAGGATCCTGAGACACTGTGAAGCCCCATACACACCTGGCAGGATCCTGATACACTGTGAAACCCCGTTCACATTTCGCAGCATCCTGATACACTGTGAAACCCCAAACACACCTGGCAGGATCTTGATACACTGTGAAATTCCAGACACATCTGGCAGGATCCTGATGCACTGTGAAAACCCCATACACACCTGGCCGATCCTGATACACTGTGAATACCCCACACACCTGGCAGGATCCTGATGCACTGTGAAAACCCCATGTACACCAGGCAGGATCCTGATACGCTGCGAAACCCCATACACACCTGGCAGGATCCTGATGCACTGTGAAACCCCATACACACCTGGCACGATCCTGATACACTGTGAAAACCCCATACACACCAGGCAGGATCCTGATACGCTGTGAAAACCCCACACACACCTGGCAGGATCCTGATCCACTGTGAAAACCCCATACACACCTGGAAGGATCCTGATACACTATGAAACCCCCATACACACCTGGCAGGATCCTGATCCACTGTGAAAACCCCATACACACCTGGCAGGATCCTGATACACTGTGAAAACCCATACACACCTGGCAGGAACCTGATCCACTGTGAAACCCCATGCACACTTGGCAGGATCCTGATCCACTGTGAATCCCCATACACACCTGGCAGGATCCTGTTACACTGTGAAACCCCATACAAACCTGGCAGGAACCTGATACACTGTGAAACCCCATACACACCTGGCAGGATCTTGATACACTGTGAAACCCCAGACACATCTGGCAGGATCCTGATGCACTGTGAAAACCCCATACACACCTGGCCGATCCTGATACACTGTGAATACCCCACACACCTGGCAGGATCCTGATGCACTGTGAAAACCCCATGTACACCAGGCAGGATCCTGATCCACTGTGAAACCCCATACATACCTGGCAGGATCCAGTTACATTGTAGAAACCCCACACACATCTGGAAGGATCCAGATACACTGTGAAAACCCCATACACACCTGGCAGATCCTGATACACTGTGAAAACCCCATACACACCTGGCAGATCCTGATACACTGTGAAAACCCCATACACACCTGGCAGGATCCTGACACTTTGTGAAAACCCCATACACAGCTGGCAGGATCCTGATGCACCGTGAAACCCCATACACAACTGGCAGGATCCTGTTACATTGTGCAAACCCCATACACATCTGGCAGGATCCTGATGCACTGTGAAAACCCCATTCACACCTGGCAGGATACTGATCCGCTGTGAAACCCCATACACACCTGGCAGGATCCTGTTACATTGTTGAAACCCCACACACATCTGGAAGGTTTCTGATACACTGTGAAAACCCCTTACAAACCTGGCAGGATCCTGATACATTGTGAGAACCCCATACACACCTGGCAGATCCTGATACACTGTGAAAACCCCATACACACCTGGCAGGATCCTGATACGCTGTGAATCCCCATACACACCTGGCAGGATCCTGATACACTGTGAAAACCCATACACACCTGGCAGGATCCTGATACAATGTGAAACCCCATACGCATCTGGCAGGATCCTGACACACTGTGAAAACCCCGTACACACTTGGCAGGACATTGATACACTGTGAAAACCCCTTACACACCTGGCAGGATCCTGATCCACAGTGAAACCCCATTCACATCTGGCCGGATCCTGATACACTGTGAAACCGCATGCACAGCTGGCAGGATCCTGATCCACTGTGAAAACCCGGTCACATTTGGCAGGATCCTGATACACTGTGAATCCCCATAAACACCTGGCAGGATCCTGATCCACTGTGAAAGCCCCATACATACCTGCAAAGATCCTGATACACTGTGAAAACACCATTCACACCTGGCAGGATCCTGATCCACTGTGAAACCCCGTTCACATTTCGCAGCATCCTGATACACTGTGAAACCCCATACACACCTGGCAGGATCTTGATACTCTGTGAAACCCCAGACACATTTGGCAGGATCCTGATGCACTGTGAAAACCCCATACACACCTGGCAGATCCCGATACACTGTGAATACCCCATACACACCTGGCAGGATCCTGATGCACTGTGAAAACCCCATGTACACCAGGCCGGATCCTGATACACTGTGAAAACCCCATACACACCTGGCAGATCCTGATACACTGTGAGTCCCCATACACACCTGGCAGGATCCTGATGCACTGTGAAAACCCATACACACCTGGCAGGATACTGATACACTGTGAAACCCCATACGCATCTGGCAGGATCCTGACACACTGTGAAAACCCCGTACACACTTGGCAGGACCCTGATACACTGAGAAAACCCCATTCACATCTGGCCGGATCCTGAGACACTGTGAAGCCCCATACACACCTGGCAGGATCCTGATACACTGTGAAACCCCGTTCACATTTCACAGCATCCTGATACACTGTGAAACCCCATACACACCTGGCAGGATCTTGATACACTGTGAAATCCCAGACACATCTGGCAGGATCCTGATGCACTGTGAAAACCCCATACACACCTGGCCGATCCTGATACACTGTGAATACCCCACACACCTGGCAGGATCCTGATGCACTGTGAAAACCCCATGTACACCAGGCAGGATCCTGATACGCTGCGAAACCCCATACACACCTGGCAGGATCCTGATGCACTGTGAAACCCCATACACACCTGGCACGATCCTGATACACTGTGAAAACCCCATACACACCTGGCAGGATCCTGATACGCTGTGAAAACCCCACACACACCTGGCAGGATCCTGATCCACTGTGAAAACCCCATACACACCTGGAAGGATCCTGATACACTATGAAACACCCATACACACCTGGCAGGATCCTGCTCCACTGTGAAAACCCCATACACACCTGGCAGGTTCCTGATACACTATGAAAACCCATACACACCTGGCAGGAACCTGATCCACTGTGAAACCCCATGCACACTTGGCAGGATCCTGATACACTGTGAAACCCCATACGGATCTGGCAGGATCCTGACACACTGTGAAAACCCCGTACACACTTGGCAAGACCCTGATACACTGTGAAAACCCCATTCACATCTGACCGGATCCTGAGACACTGTGAAACCCCATACACACCTGGCAGGATCCTGATCGACTGTGAAAACCCGTTCACATTTGGCAGGATCCTGATACACTGTGAAAGCCCATGAACACCTGGCAGGATCCAGAACCACTGTGAAACCCCCATACACACCTGGAAAGATCCTGATACACTGTGAAAACACCATTCACACCTGGCAGGATCCTGATACACTGTGAAACCCCGTTCACATTTCGCAGCATCCTGATACACTGTGAAACCCCATACACACCTGGCAGGATCTTGATACACTGTGAAACCCCAGACACATCTGGCAGGATCCTGATGCACTGTGAAAACCCCATACACACCTGGCAGGATCCTGATCCACTGTGAAAACCCCATACACACCTGGCAGGATCCTGATACACTATGAAACACCCAAACACACCTGGCAGGATCCTGATCCACTGAGAAAACCCCATACACACCTGGCAGGATCCTGATACACTGTGAAAACCCATACACACCTGGCAGTAACCTGATTCACTGTGAAACCCCATGCACACTTGGCAGGATCCTGATCCATTGTGAATCCCCATACACACCTGGCAGGATCCTGTTACACTGTGAAACCCCATACACACCTGGCAGGAACCTGATACACGGTAAAAACCCATACACACCTGCCAGGATCCTGATACACTGCGAAAACCCCAAACACACCGGGCAGGATCCTGATACACTGTGAAAACCCCATACACACCTGGCAGGATCCTGACACTTTGTGAAAACCCCATACACACCTGGCAGGATCCTGATGCACCGTGAAACCCCATACACAACTGGCAGGATCCTGTTACATTGTGCAAACCCCATACACATCTGGCAGCATCCTGATGCACTGTGAAAACCCCATTCACACCTGGCAGGATACTGATCCGCTGTGAAACCCCATACACACCTGGCAGGATCCTGTTACATTGTTGAAACCCCACACACATCTGGAAGGTTTCTGATACACTGTGAAAACCCCATACAAACCTGGCAGGATCCTGATACATTGTGAAAACCCCATAGACACCTGGCAGGATCCTGATACACTGTGAAAACACCATACACACCTGGCAGATCCTGATACACTGTGAAAACCCCATACACACCTGGCAGGATCCTGATACGCTGTGAATCCCCATACACACCTGGCAGGATCCTGATACACTGTGAAAACCCATACACACCTGGCAGGATCCTGATACAATGTGAAACCCCATACGCATCTGGCAGGATCCTGACACACTGTGAAAACCCCGTACACACTTGGCAGGACATTGATACACTGTGAAAACCCCTTACACACCTGGCAGGATCCTGATCCACAGTGAAACCCCATTCACATCTGGCCGGATCCTGATACACTGTGAAACCGCATGCACAGCTGGCAGGATCCTGATCCACTGTGAAAACCCGGTCACATTTGGCAGGATCCTGATACACTGTGAATCCCCATAAACACCTGGCAGGATCCTGATCCACTGTGAAAGCCCCATACATACCTGCAAAGATCCTGATACACTGTGAAAACACCATTCACACCTGGCAGGATCCTGATCCACTGTGAAACCCCGTTCACATTTCGCAGCATCCTGATGCACTGTGAAACCCCATACACACCTGGCAGGATCTTGATACACTGTGAAATCCCAGACACATCTGGCAGGATCCTGATGCACTGTGAAAACCCCATACACACCTGGCCGATCCTGATACACTGTGAATACCCCACACACCTGGCAGGATCCTGATGCACTGTGAAAACCCCATGTACACCAGGCAGGATCCTGATACGCTGCGAAACCCCATACACACCTGGCAGGATCCTGATGCACTGTGAAACCCCATACACACCTGGCACGATCCTGATACACTGTGAAAACCCCATACACACCTGGCAGGATCCTGATACGCTGTGAAAACCCCACACACACCTGGCAGGATCCTGATCCACTGTGAAAACCCCATACACACCTGGAAGGATCCTGATACACTATGAAACACCCATACACACCTGGCAGGATCCTGCTCCACTGTGAAAACCCCATACACACCTGGCAGGTTCCTGATACACTATGAAAACCCATACACATCTGGCAGGAACCTGATCCACTGTGAAACCCCATGCACACTTGGCAGGATCCTGATACACTGTGAAACCCCATACGGATCTGGCAGGATCCTGACACACTGTGAAAACCCCGTACACACTTGGCAAGACCCTGATACACTGTGAAAACCCCATTCACATCTGACCGGATCCTGAGACACTGTGAAACCCCATACACACCTGGCAGGATCCTGATCGACTGTGAAAACCCGTTCACATTTGGCAGGATCCTGATACACTGTGAAAGCCCATGAACACCTGGCAGGATCCAGAACCACTGTGAAACCCCCATACACACCTGGAAAGATCCTGATACACTGTGAAAACACCATTCATACCTGGCAGGATCCTGATACACTGTGAAACCCCGTTCACATTTCGCAGCATCCTGATACACTGTGAAACCCCATACACACCTGGCAGGATCTTGATACACTGTGAAACCCCAGACACATCTGGCAGGATCCTGATGCACTGTGAAAACCCCATACACACCTGGCAGGATCCTGATCCACTGTGAAAACCCCATACACACCTGGCAGGATCCTGATACACTATGAAACACCCAAACACACCTGGCAGGATCCTGATCCACTGAGAAAACCCCAGACACACCTGGCAGGATCCTGATACACTGTGAAAACCCATACACACCTGGCAGTAACCTGATTCACTGTGAAACCCCATGCACACTTGGCAGGATCCTGATCCATTGTGAATCCCCATACACACCTGGCAGGATCCTGTTACACTGTGAAACCCCATACACACCTGGCAGGAACCTGATAAATGGTAAAAACCCATACACACCTGCCAGGATCCTGATACACTGCGAAAACCCCAAACACACCGGGCAGGATCCTGATACACTGTGAAAACCCCATACACACCTGGCAGGATCCTGACACTTTGTGAAAACCCCATACACACCTGGCAGGATCCTGATGCACCGTGAAACCCCATACACAACTGGCAGGATCCTGTTACATTGTGCAAACCCCATACACATCTGGCAGGATCCTGATGCACTGTGAAAACCCCATTCACACCTGGCAGGATACTGATCCGCTGTGAAACCCCATACACACCTGGCAGGATCCTGTTACATTGTTGAAACCCCACACACATCTGGAAGGTTTCTGATACACTGTGAAAACCCCATACAAACCTGGCAGGATCCTGATACATTGTGAAAACCCCATAGACACCTGGCAGGATCCTGATACACTGTGAAAACACCATACACACCTGGCAGATCCTGATACACTGTGAAAACCCCATACACACCTGGCAGGATCCTGATACGCTGTGAATCCCCATACACACCTGGCAGGATCCTGATACACTGTGAAAACCCATACACACCTGGCAGGATCCTGATGCAATGTGAAACCCCATACGCATCTGGCAGGATCCTGACACACTGTGAAAACCCCGTACACACTTGGCAGGACATTGATACACTGTGAAAACCCCTTACACACCTGGCAGGATCCTGATCCACAGTGAAACCCCATTCACATCTGGCCGGATCCTGATACACTGTGAAACCGCATGCACAGCTGGCAGGATCCTGATCCACTGTGAAAACCCGGTCACATTTGGCAGGATCCTGATACACTGTGAATCCCCATAAACACCTGGCAGGATCCTGATCCACTGTGAAAGCCCCATACATACCTGCAAAGATCCTGATACACTGTGAAAACACCATTCACACCTGGCAGGATCCTGATCCACTGTGAAACCCCGTTCACATTTCGCAGCATCCTGATACACTGTGAAACCCCATACACACCTGGCAGGATCTTGATACTCTGTGAAACCCCAGACACATTTGGCAGGATCCTGATGCACTGTGAAAACCCCATACACACCTGGCAGATCCCGTTACACTGTGAATACCCCATACACACCTGGCAGGATCCTGATGCACTGTGAAAACCCCATGTACACCAGGCCGGATCCTGATACACTGTGAAAACCCCATACACACCTGGCAGATCCTGATACACTGTGAGTCCCCATACACACCTGGCAGGATCCTGATACACTGTGAAAACCCATACACACCTGGCAGGATACTGATACACTGTGAAACCCCATACGCATCTGGCAGGATCCTGACACACTGTGAAAACCCCGTACACACTTGGCAGGACCCTGATACACTGAGAAAACCCCATTCACATCTGGCCGGATCCTGAGACACTGTGAAGCCCCATACACACCTGGCAGGATCCTGATACACTGTGAAACCCCGTTCACATTTCGCAGCATCCTGATACACTGTGAAACCCCATACACACCTGGCAGGATCTTGATACACTGTGAAATCCCAGACACATCTGGCAGGATCCTGATGCACTGTGAAAACCCCATACACACCTGGCCGATCCTGATACACTGTGAATACCCCACACACCTGGCAGGATCCTGATGCACTGTGAAAACCCCATGTACACCAGGCAGGATCCTGATACGCTGCGAAACCCCATACACACCTGGCAGGATCCTGATGCACTGTGAAACCCCATACACACCTGGCACGATCCTGATACACTGTGAAAACCCCATACACACCTGGCAGGATCCTGATACGCTGTGAAAACCCCACACACACCTGGCAGGATCCTGATCCACTGTGAAAACCCCATACACACCTGGAAGGATCCTGATACACTATGAAACACCCATACACACCTGGCAGGATCCTGCTCCACTGTGAAAACCCCATACACACCTGGCAGGTTCCTGATACACTATGAAAACCCATACACACCTGGCAGGAACCTGATCCACTGTGAAACCCCATGCACACTTGGCAGGATCCTGATACACTGTGAAACCCCATACGGATCTGGCAGGATCCTGACACACTGTGAAAACCCCGTACACACTTGGCAAGACCCTGATACACTGTGAAAACCCCATTCACATCTGACCGGATCCTGAGACACTGTGAAACCCCATACACACCTGGCAGGATCCTGATCGACTGTGAAAACCCGTTCACATTTGGCAGGATCCTGATACACTGTGAAAGCCAGTGAACACCTGGCAGGATCCAGAACCACTGTGAAACCCCCATACACACCTGGAAAGATCCTGATACACTGTGAAAACACCATTCACACCTGGCAGGATCCTGATACACTGTGAAACCCCGTTCACATTTCGCAGCATCCTGATACACTGTGAAACCCCATACACACCTGGCAGGATCTTGATACACTGTGAAACCCCAGACACATCTGGCAGGATCCTGATGCACTGTGAAAACCCCATACACACCTGGCAGGATCCTGATCCACTGTGAAAACCCCATACACACCTGGCAGGATCCTGATACACTATGAAACACCCAAACACACCTGGCAGGATCCTGATCCACTGAGAAAACCCCATACACACCTGGCAGGATCCTGATACACTGTGAAAACCCATACACACCTGGCAGTAACCTGATTCACTGTGAAACCCCATGCACACTTGGCAGGATCCTGATCCATTGTGAATCCCCATACACACCTGGCAGGATCCTGTTACACTGTGAAACCCCATACACACCTGGCAGGAACCTGATACACGGTAAAAACCCATACACACCTGCCAGGATCCTGATACACTGCGAAAACCCCAAACACACCGGGCAGGATCCTGATACACTGTGAAAACCCCATACACACCTGGCAGGTTCCTGATATACTGTGAAAACCCCATACAAAGCTGGCAGATCCTGATACACTGTGAAATCCCCATTCACACCTGGCAGGATCCTGATCCACTGTGAAACCCCATACACACCTGGCAGGATCCTGTTACATTGTTGAAACCCCACACACATCTGGAAGGATCTTGATACACTGTGAAAACCCCATACACACCTGGCAGATCCTGATACACTGTGAAAACCCCATACACACCTGGCAGATCCTGATACACTGTGAAAACCCCATACACACCTGGCAGGATCCTGACACTATGTGAAAACCCCATACACACCTGGCAGGATCCTGATACACTGTGAAAACCCCATACACACCTGGCAGATCCTGATACACTGTGAAAACCCCATACACACCTGGCAGGATCCTGAGACACAATGAAAACCCCATACACACTTGGCAGGATCATGATAAACTGTGAAAACCACATACACACCTGGCAGGATCCTGAGAAACTGTGAGACCCCATACACACCTGGCAGGATCCTGATACACTGTGAAAACCCCATACACACCTGGCAGATCCTGATACACTGTGAAAACCCCAGACACACCTGGCAGATCCTGATACACTGTGTATCCCCATACACACCTGGCAGGATCCTGATACACTGTGAAAACCCATACACACCTGGCAGGATCCTGATACACTGTGAAACCCCATACGCATCTGGCAGGATCCTGACACACCGTGAAATACCCGTACACACTTGGCAGGAACCTGATACACTGTGAAAACCCCTTACACAACTGGCAGGATCCTGATTCACTGTGAAAACCCGATTCACATCTGGCAGGATCCTGATACACTGTGAAACCCCTTACAAACCTGGCAGGATCCTGATCCACAGTGAAACCCCATTCATATCTGGCCGGAACCTGATACACTGTGAAACCCCATACACACCTGGCAGGGTCCTGATCCACTGTGAAAACCCGTTCACATTTGGCAGGATCCTGATACACTGTGAAACCCCATAAACACCTGGCATTATCCTGATCCACTGTGAAACCCCCATACACACCTGGAAAGATCCTGATACACTGTGAAAACACCATTCACACCTGGCAGGATCCTGATCCACAGTGAAACCCCGTTCATATTTCGCAGCATCCTGATGCACTGTGAAACCCCATACACACCTGGCAGGATCTTGATGCACTGTGAAACCCCAGACACATCTGGCAGGATCCTGATGCACTGTGAAAACCCCATACACACCTGGCAGATCCCGATAAGCTGTGAATACCCCATACACACCTGGCAGGATCCTGATGCACTGTGAAAACCCCATGTACACCAGGCAGGATCCTGATACACTGTGAAAACCCCATGCACACCTGGCAGGTCCTGAAACACTGTGAATCCCCATACACGCCTGGCAGGATCCTGATACACTGTGAAAACCCATACACACCTGAGAGGTTCCTGATACACTGTGAAACCCCATACGCATCTGGCAGGATCCTGACACACTGTGAAAACCCCGGACACACTTGGCAGGACCCTGATTCACTGTGAAAACCCGATTCACATCTGGCCGGATCCTGATACACTGTGAAACCCCATACACACCTGGCAGGATCCTGATCCACTGTGAAAACCCGTTCACATTTGGCAGGATCCTGATCCACTGTGAAACCCCATAAACACCTGGCGGGATCCTGAACCAATGTGAAACCCCCATACACACCTGGAAAGATCCTGATACACTGTGAAAACACCATTCACACCTGGCAGGATCCTGATCCACTGTGAAACCCCGTTCACATTTCGCAGCATCCTGATACACTGTGAAACCCCAGACACACCTGGCAGGATCTTGATACACAGTGAAACCCCAGACACATCTGGCAAGATCCTGATGCACTGTGAAAACCCCATACACACCTGTCAGGATCCTGATGCACTGTGAAACCCCATACACACCTGGCAGGATCCTGATACACTGTCAGAACCCCATACACACCTGGCAGGATTCTGATCCACAGTGAAAACCCCATACACACCTGGCAGGATCCTGATACACTGTGAAAACCCCATACACACCTGGCAGATCCTGATACACTGTGAAAACCCCATACACACCTGGCAGGATCCTGAGACACAATGAAAACCCCATACACACTTGGCAGGATCATGATAAACTGTGAAAACCACATACACACCTGGCAGGATCCTGAGAAACTGTGAGACCCCATACACACCTGGCAGGATCCTGATACACTGTGAAAACCCCATACACACCTGGCAGATCCTGATACACTGTGAAAACCCCAGACACACCTGGCAGATCCTGATACACTGTGTATCCCCATACACACCTGGCAGGATCCTGATACACTGTGAAAACCCAAACACACCTGGCAGGATCCTGATACACTGTGAAACCCCATACGCATCTGGCAGGATCCTGACACACTGTGAACAACCCGTACACACTTGGCAGGAACCTGATACACTGTGAAAACCCCTTACACAACTGGCAGGATCCTGATTCACTGTGAAAACCCGATTCACATCTGGCAGGATCCTGATACACTGTGAAACCCCATACAAACCTGGCAGGATCCTGATCCACAGTGAAACCCCATTCATATCTGGCCGGAACCTGATACACTGTGAAACCCCATACACACCTGGCAGGATCCTGATCCACTGTGAAAACCCGTTCACATTTGGCAGGATCCTGATACACTGTGAAACCCCATAAACACCTGGCATTATCCTGATCCACTGTGAAACCCCCATATACACCTGGAAAGATCCTGATACACTGTGAAAACACCATTCACACCTGGCAGGATCCTGATCCACAGTGAAACCCCGTTCATATTTCGCAGCATCCTGATGCACTGTGAAACCCCATACACACCTGGCAGGATCTTGATACACTGTGAAACCCCAGACACATCTAGCAGGATCCTGATGCACTGTGAAAACCCCATACACACCTGGCAGATCCCGATAAACTGTGAATACCCCATACACACCTGGCAGGATCCTGATGCACTGTGAAAACCCCATGTACACCAGGCAGGATCCTGATACACTGTGAAAACCCCATGCACACCTGGCAGGTCCTGATACACTGTGAATCCCCATACACGCCTGGCAGGATCCTGATACACTGTGAAAACCCATACACACCTGGCAGGATCCTGATACACTGTGAAACCCCATACGCATCTGGCAGGATCCTGACACACTGTGAAAACCCCGGACACACTTGGCAGGACACTGATACACTGTGAAAACCCGATTCACATCTGGCCGGATCCTGATACACTGTGAAACCCCATACACACCTGGCAGGATCCTGATCCACTGTGAAAACCCGTTCACATTTAGCAGGATCCTGATCCACTGTGAAACCCCATAAACACCTGGCGGGATCCTGAACCAATGTGAAACCCCCATACACACCTGGAAAGATCCTGATACACTGTGAAAACACCATTCACACCTGGCAGGATCCTGATCCACTGTGAAACCCCGTTCACATTTCGCAGCATCCTGATACACTGTGAAACCCCAGACACACCTGGCAGGATCTTGATACACTGTGAAACCCCAGACACATCTGGCAAGATCCTGATGCACTGTGAAAACCCCATACACACCTGTCAGGATCCTGATGCACTGTGAAACCCCATACATACCTGGCAGGATCCTGATACACTGTCAGAACCCCATACACACCTGGCAGGATTCTGATCCACTGTGAAAACCCCATACACACCTGGCAGGATCCTGATACACAATGAAACTCCCATACACATCTGGCAGGATCCTGATCCACTGTGAAAACCCCATACACACCTGGCAGGATCCTGATCCACTGTGGAACCCCATGCACACTTGGCAGGATCCTGATCCACTGTGAATCCCCATACACACCTGGCAGGATCCTGTTACACTGTGAAACCCCATACACATCTGGCAGGAACCTGATACACTGTGAAAACCCCTTAAACACCTGGCAGGATCCTGATTCACTGTGAAAGCCCGATTCACATCTGGCAGGATCCTGATACACTGTGAAACCCCATACAAACCTGGCAGGATCCTGATCTACTGTGAAAACCCGTTCACATTTGGCAGGAATCTGATACACTGTGAAACCCCATAAACACCTGGCAGGATCCTGATCCACTGTGAAACCCCCATACACACCTGGAAAGATCTTGATACACTGTGATAACACCATTTACACCTGGCAGGATCCTGATCCACTGTGAATCCCCGTTCACATTTCGCAGCATCCTGATACACTGTGAAACCCCATACACACCTAGCAGGATCTTGATACATTTTGAAACCACAGACACATCTGGCAGGATCCTGATGCACTGTGAAAACCCCATACACACCTGGCAGATCCCGATAAACTGTGACTACCCATACAGACCTGGCAGGATCCTGATGCACTGTGAAAACCCCATGAACACCAACCAGGATCCTGATACAATGTGAAAACACCATACACACCTGGCGGATCCTGATACACTGTGAATCCCCATACACACCTGGCAGGATCCTGATACACTGTGAAAACCCATACACACCTGGCAGGATCCTGATACACTGTGAAACCCCATACGCATCTGGCAGGATCCTGACACACTGTGAAAAACCCCGTACACACTTGGCAGGACCCTGATACACTGTGAAAACCCCATTCACATCTGGCCGGATCCTGATGCACTGAGAAAGCCCAGACACACCTGGCAGGATCCTGATCCACTGTGAAATCCCGTTCACATTTGGCAGGATCCTGATACACTGTGAAACCCCATAAACACCTGGCAGGATCCGGAACCAATGTGAAACCCCCATACACACCTGGAAAGATCCTGATACACTGTGAAAACACCATTCACACCTGGCAGGATCCTGATCCACTGTGAAACCCCGTTCACATTTCGCAGCATCCTGATACACTGTGAAACCCTATACACACCTGGCAGGATGTTGATACACTGTGAAACCCCAGACACATCTGGCAGGATCCTGATGCACTGTGAAGACCCCATACACACCTGGCAGATCCTGATACACTGTGAATACCCCATACACACCTGGCAGGATCCTGATGCACTGTGAAACCCCATGTGCACCAGGCAGGATCCTGATACACAGTGAAACCCCATACACACCTGTCAAGATCCTGATGCACTGTGAAACCCCATGCACACCTGGCAGGATCCTGATACACTGTGAAAACCCCATACACACCTGGCAGGATCCTGATAAGCTGTGAAAACCGCAGACACACCCGGCAGGATCCTGATCCACTGTGAAAACCCCATACACACCTGGCAGTATCCTGATACACAATGAATCCCCCATACACATCTGGCAGGATCCTGATCCACTGTGAAAACCCCATACACACCTGGCAGGATCCTGATACACTATGGAAACCCATACACACCTGGCAGGAAACTGATCCACTGTGAAACCCCATGCACACTTGGCAGGATCCTGATCCACTGCGAATCCCCATACACACCTGGCAGGATCCTGTTACACTGTGAAACCGCATACACACCTGGCAGGTACCTGATACACTGTGAAACCCCATACACACCAAGCAGGATCCTAATACACTGTGAAAACGCCATACACACCGGGCAGGATCCTGATACACTGTGAAAACCCCATACACACCTGGCAGGATCCTGATCCACTGTGAATCCCCATACACATCTGGCAGGATCCTGATCCACTGTGAAACCCCATACACACCAGGCAGGAACCTGATACACTGTGAAACCCCGTACACACCTGGCAGATCCCGAAAAACTGTGAATACCCCATACACACCAGGAAGGATCCTGATAACCTGTGAAAACCCCATGCACACCTGGCAGATCCTGATACACTGTGAATCCCCATACACACCTGGCAGGATCCTGGTGCACTGTGAAACCCCATACGCATCTGGCAGGATCCTGACACACTGTGAAAACCCCACACACACCTGGCAGGATCCTGATCCACTGTGAAAACCCCATAAACACGTGGCAGGATCCTGGTGCACTGTGAAAACACCCATACACACCTGGCAGGATCCTGATTCACTGTGAAAAACCCAAACACACCTGGCAGGATCCTGATCCACTGTGAAAACCGCATACACTCCTGGCAGGATTCTGATACACTGTGAAAACCCCACACACACCTGGCAGGATCCTGATACACTGTGAAAACCCCATCCACACCTGACAGTATCCTGATCCACTGTGAAAACCCCATACACACCTGGCAGGATCCTGATACACTGTGAATCCCCATACACACCTGGCAGGACCCTGATGCACTGTGAAACCCCATACGCATCTGGCAGGATCCTGACACACTGTGAAAACCCCACACACACCTGGCACGATCCTGATCCACTGTGAAAACCCCATACACACGTGGCAGGATCCTGGTGCACTGTGAAAACCCCCATACACACCTGGCAGGATCCTGATTCACTGTGAAAAACCCAAACACACCTGGCAGGTAACTGATACACTGTGAAACCCCGTACACACCTGGCAGGATCCTGATACACTGTGAAAACCCCATACACACCTGGCAGGATCCTGATCCACTGTGAAAACCCCATACACTCCTGGCAGGATTCTGATACACTGTGAAAACCCCACACACACCTGGAAGGATCCTGATACACTGTGAAAACCCCATCCACACATGGCAGTATCCTGATCCACTGTGAAAACCCCATACACACCTGGCAGGATCCTGATACACTGTGAAAACTCCATGCACTCCTGGCAGGATCCTGATACACTGTGAAAACCCCACACACACCTGGCAGTATCCTGTTCCACTGTGAAACCCCAAACACACTTGGCAGGATCCTGATCCACTGTGAATCCCCATACACACCTGGCAGGATCCTGTTACACTGTGAAACCCCATACACACCTGGCAGGACCCTGATACAGTGTGAAACCCCATACGCATCTTGCAGGATCCTGACACACTGTGAAAACCCCACACACACCTGGCAGGATCCTGATCCACTGTGAAAACCCCATAAACACGTGGCAGGATCCTGGTGCACTGTGAAAACCCCCATACACACCTGGCAGGATCCTGATTCACTGTGAAAAACCCAAACACACCTGGCAGGTAACTGATACACTGTGAAACCCCGTACACACCTGGCAGGATCCTGATGCACTGTGAAACCACAAACACACCTGGCAGGATCCTGATCCACTGTGAAACCCCATACACACCAGGCAGGAACCTGATACACTGTGAAACCCCGTACACACCTGGCAGATCCCGAAAAACTGTGAATACCCCATACACACCAGGAAGGATCCTGATAACCTGTGAAAACCCCATGCACACCTGGCAGATCCTGATACACTGTGAATCCCCATACACACCTGGCAGGATCCTGGTGCACTGTGAAACCCCATACGCATCTGGCAGGATCCTGACACACTGTGAAAACCCCACACACACCTGGCAGGATCCTGATCCACTGTGAAAACCCCATAAACACGTGGCAGGATCCTGGTGCACTGTGAAAACCCCCATACACACCTGGCAGGATCCTGATTCACTGTGAAAAACCCAAACACACCTGGCAGGATCCTGATCCACTGTGAAAACCGCATACACTCCTGGCAGGATTCTGATACACTGTGAAAACCCCACACACACCTGGCAGGATACTGATACACTGTGAAAACCCCATCCACACCTGACAGTATCCTGATCCACTGTGAAAACCCCATACACACCTGGCAGGATCCTGATACACTGTGAATCCCCATACACACCTGGCAGGACCCTGATGCACTGTGAAACCCCATACGCATCTGGCAGGATCCTGACACACTGTGAAAACCCCACACACACCTGGCACGATCCTGATCCACTGTGAAAACCCCATACACACGTGGCAGGATCCTGGTGCACTGTGAAAACCCCCATACACACCTGGCAGGATCCTGATTCACTGTGAAAAACCCAAACACACCTGGCAGGTAACTGATACACTGTGAAACCCCGTACACACCTGGCAGGATCCTGATACACTGTGAAAACCCCATACACACCTGGCAGGATCCTGATCCACTGTGAAAACCCCATACACTCCTGGCAGGATTCTGATACACTGTGAAAACCCCACACACACCTGGAAGGATCCTGATACACTGTGAAAACCCCATCCACACCTGGCAGTATCCTGATCCACTGTGAAAACCCCATACACACCTGGCAGGATCCTGATACACTGTGAAAACTCCATGCACTCCTGGCAGGATCCTGATACACTGTGAAAACCCCACACACACCTGGCAGTATCCTGTTCCACTGTGAAACCCCAAACACACTTGGCAGGATCCTGATCCACTGTGAATCCCCATACACACCTGGCAGGATCCTGTTACACTGTGAAACCCCATACACACCTGGCAGGACCCTGATACAGTGTGAAACCCCATACGCATCTTGCAGGATCCTGACACACTGTGAAAACCCCACACACACCTGGCAGGATCCTGATCCACTGTGAAAACCCCATAAACACGTGGCAGGATCCTGGTGCACTGTGAAAACCCCCATACACACCTGGCAGGATCCTGATTCACTGTGAAAAACCCAAACACACCTGGCAGGTAACTGATACACTGTGAAACCCCGTACACACCTGGCAGGATCCTGATGCACTGTGAAAACCCCATACACACCTGGCAGGATCCTGATCCACTGTGAAAACCCCATACACTCCTGGCAGGATTCTGATACACTGTGAAAACCCCACACACACCTGGCAGGATCCTGATACACTGTGAAAACCCCATCCACACCTGGCAGTATCCTGATCCACTGTGAAAACCCCATACACACCTGGCAGGATCCTGATACACTGTGAATCCCCATACTCACCTGGCAGGACCCTGACGCACTGTGAAACCCCATACGCATCTGGCAGGATCCTGACACACTGTGAAAACCCCACACACACCTTGCACGATCCTGATCCACTGTGAAAACCCCATACACACGTGGCAGGATCCTGGTGCACTGTGAAACCCTCATACACACCTGGCAGGATCCTGATTCACTGTGAAAAACCCAAACACACCTGGCTGGTAACTGATACACTGTGAAAACCCGTACACACCTGGCAGGATCCTGATACACTGTGAAAACCCCATACACACCTGGCAGGATCCTGATCCACTGTGAAAACCCCATACACTCCTGGCAGGATTCTGATACACTGTGAAAACCCCACACACACCTGGAAGGATCCTGATACACTGTGAAAACCCCATCCAGACCTGGCAGTATCCTGATCCACTGTGAAAACCCCATACACACCTGGCAGGATCCTGATACACTGTGAAAACCACATACACACCTGGCAGGATCCTGATCCACTGTGAAAACCCCATACACTCCTGGCAGGATTCTGATACACTGTGAAAACCCCACACACACCTGGAAGGATCCTGATACTCTGTGAAAACCCCATCCACACCTGGCTGTATCCTGATCCACTGTGAAAACCCCATACACACCTGGCAGTATCCTGATACACTGTGAAAACTCCATGCACTCCTGGCAGGATCCTGATACACTGTGAAAACCCCACACACACCTGGCAGTATCCTGTTCCACTGTGAAACCCCAAACACACTTGGCAGGATCCTGATCCACTGTGAAAACCCCATACACACCTGGCAGGATCCTGATACACTGTGAAAACCCCATACACACCTGGCAGGATCCTGATCCACTGTGAAAACCCCATACACTCCTGGCAGGATTCTGATACACTGTGAAAACCCCACACACACCTGGAAGGATCCTGATACACTGTGAAAACCCCATCCACACCTGGCAGTATCCTGATCCACTGTGAAAACCCCATACACACCTGGCAGGATCCTGAAACACTGTGAAAACTCCATGCACTCCTGGCAGGATCCTGATACACTGTGAAAACCCCAGACACACCTGGCAGATCCTGATACACTGTGTATCCCCATACACACCTGGCAGGATCCTGATACACTGTGAAAGCCCAAACACACCTGGCAGGATCCTGATACACTGTGAAACCCCATACGCATCTGGCAGGATCCTGACACACTGTGAACAACCCGTACACACTTGGCAGGAACCTGATACACTGTGAAAACCCCTTACACAACTGGCAGGATCCTGATTCACTGTGAAAACCCGATTCACATCTGGCAGGATCCTGATACACTGTGAAACCCCATACAAACCTGGCAGGATCCTGATCCACAGTGAAACCCCATTCATATCTGGCCGGAACCTGATACACTGTGAAACCCCATACACACCTGGCAGGATCCTGATCCACTGTGAAAACCCGTTCACATTTGGCAGGATCCTGATACACTGTGAAACCCCATAAACACCTGGCATTATCCTGATCCACTGTGAAACCCCCATATACACCTGGAAAGATCCTGATACACTGTGAAAACACCATTCACACCTGGCAGGATCCTGATCCACAGTGAAACCCCGTTCATATTTCGCAGCATCCTGATGCACTGTGAAACCCCATACACACCTGGCAGGATCTTGATACACTGTGAAACCCCAGACACATCTAGCAGGATCCTGATGCACTGTGAAAACCCCATACACACCTGGCAGATCCCGATAAACTGTGAATACCCCATACACACCTGGCAGTATCCTGATGCACTGTGAAAACCCCATGTACACCAGGCAGGATCCTGATACACTGTGAAAACCCCATGCACACCTGGCAGGTCCTGATACACTGTGAATCCCCATACACGCCTGGTAGGATCCTGATACACTGTGAAAACCCATACACACCTGGCAGGATCCTGATACACTGTGAAACCCCATACGCATCTGGCAGGATCCTGACACACTGTGAAAACCCCGGACACACTTGGCAGGACACTGATACACTGTGAAAACCCGATTCACATCTGGCCGGATCCTGATACACTGTGAAACCCCATACACACCTGGCAGGATCCTGATCCACTGTGAAAACCCGTTCACATTTAGCAGGATCCTGATCCACTGTGAAACCCCATAAACACCTGGCGGGATCCTGAACCAATGTGAAACCCCCATACACACCTGGAAAGATCCTGATACACTGTGAAAACACCATTCACACCTGGCAGGATCCTGATCCACTGTGAAACCCCGTTCACATTTCGCAGCATCCTGATACACTGTGAAACCCCAGACACACCTGGCAGGATCTTGATACACTGTGAAACCCCAGACACATCTGGCAAGATCCTGATGCACTGTGAAAACCCCAAACACACCTGTCAGGATCCTGATGCACTGTGAAACCCCATACACACCTGGCAGGATCCT
This sequence comes from Heterodontus francisci, assembly GCF_036365525.1. NCBI lineage: Eukaryota > Metazoa > Chordata > Chondrichthyes > Heterodontiformes > Heterodontidae > Heterodontus > Heterodontus francisci. Next base: position 10,193,210 of record NW_027140250.1, on the reverse strand, counting down.
GATACACTGTCAGAACCCCATACACACCTGGCAGGATTCTGATCCACTGTGAAAACCCCATACACACCTGGCAGGATCCTGATACACAATGAAACTCCCATACACATCTGGCAGGATCCTGATCCACTGTGAAAACCCCATACACACCTGGCAGGATCCTGATCCACTGTGGAACCCCATGCACACTTGGCAGGATCCTGATCCACTGTGAATCCCCATACACACCTGGCAGGATCCTGTTACACTGTGAAACCCCATACACATCTGGCAGGAACCTGATACACTGTGAAAACCCCTTAAACACCTGGCAGGATCCTGATTCACTGTGAAAGCCCGATTCACATCTGGCAGGATCCTGATACACTGTGAAACCCCATACAAACCTGGCAGGATCCTGATCTACTGTGAAAACCCGTTCACATTTGGCAGGAATCTGATACACTGTGAAACCCCATAAACACCTGGCAGGATCCTGATCCACTGTGAAACCCCCATACACACCTGGAAAGATCTTGATACACTGTGATAACACCATTTACACCTGGCAGGATCCTGATCCACTGTGAATCCCCGTTCACATTTCGCAGCATCCTGATACACTGTGAAACCCCATACACACCTAGCAGGATCTTGATACATTTTGAAACCACAGACACATCTGGCAGGATCCTGATGCACTGTGAAAACCCCATACACACCTGGCAGATCCCGATAAACTGTGACTACCCATACAGACCTGGCAGGATCCTGATGCACTGTGAAAACCCCATGAACACCAACCAGGATCCTGATACAATGTGAAAACACCATACACACCTGGCGGATCCTGATACACTGTGAATCCCCATACACACCTGGCAGGATCCTGATACACTGTGAAAACCCATACACACCTGGCAGGATCCTGATACACTGTGAAACCCCATACGCATCTGGCAGGATCCTGACACACTGTGAAAAACCCCGTACACACTTGGCAGGACCCTGATACACTGTGAAAACCCCATTCACATCTGGCCGGATCCTGATGCACTGAGAAAGCCCAGACACACCTGGCAGGATCCTGATCCACTGTGAAATCCCGTTCACATTTGGCAGGATCCTGATACACTGTGAAACCCCATAAACACCTGGCAGGATCCGGAACCAATGTGAAACCCCCATACACACCTGGAAAGATCCTGATACACTGTGAAAACACCATTCACACCTGGCAGGATCCTGATCCACTGTGAAACCCCGTTCACATTTCGCAGCATCCTGATACACTGTGAAACCCTATACACACCTGGCAGGATGTTGATACACTGTGAAACCCCAGACACATCTGGCAGGATCCTGATGCACTGTGAAGACCCCATACACACCTGGCAGATCCTGATACACTGTGAATACCCCATACACACCTGGCAGGATCCTGATGCACTGTGAAACCCCATGTGCACCAGGCAGGATCCTGATACACAGTGAAACCCCATACACACCTGTCAAGATCCTGATGCACTGTGAAACCCCATGCACACCTGGCAGGATCCTGATACACTGTGAAAACCCCATACACACCTGGCAGGATCCTGATAAGCTGTGAAAACCGCAGACACACCCGGCAGGATCCTGATCCACTGTGAAAACCCCATACACACCTGGCAGTATCCTGATACACAATGAATCCCCCATACACATCTGGCAGGATCCTGATCCACTGTGAAAACCCCATACACACCTGGCAGGATCCTGATACACTATGGAAACCCATACACACCTGGCAGGAAACTGATCCACTGTGAAACCCCATGCACACTTGGCAGGATCCTGATCCACTGCGAATCCCCATACACACCTGGCAGGATCCTGTTACACTGTGAAACCCCATACACACCTGGCAGGTACCTGATACACTGTGAAACCCCATACACACCAAGCAGGATCCTAATACACTGTGAAAACGCCATACACACCGGGCAGGATCCTGATACACTGTGAAAACCCCATACACACCTGGCAGGATCCTGATCCACTGTGAATCCCCATACACATCTGGCAGGATCCTGTTACACTGTGAAACCCCATACACACCAGGCAGGAACCTGATACACTGTGAAACCCCGTACACACCTGGCAGATCCCGAAAAACTGTGAATACCCCATACACACCAGGAAGGATCCTGATAACCTGTGAAAACCCCATGCACACCTGGCAGATCCTGATACACTGTGAATCCCCATACACACCTGGCAGGATCCTGGTGCACTGTGAAACCCCATACGCATCTGGCAGGATCCTGACACACTGTGAAAACCCCACACACACCTGGCAGGATCCTGATCCACTGTGAAAACCCCATAAACCCGTGGCAGGATCCTGGTGCACTGTGAAAACCCCCATACACACCTGGCAGGATCCTGATTCACTGTGAAAAACCCAAACACACCTGGCAGGTAACTGATACACTGTGAAACCCCGTACACAACTGGCAGGATCCTGATGCACTGTGAAAACCCCATACACACCTGGCAGGATCCTGATCCACTGTGAAAACCCCATACACTCCTGGCAGGATTCTGATACACTGTGAAAACCCCACACACACCTGGCAGGATCCTGATACACTGTGAAAACCCCATCCACACCTGACAGTATCCTGATCCACTGTGAAAACCCCATACACACCTGGCAGGATCCTGATACACTGTGAATCCCCATACACACCTGGCAGGACCCTGATGCACTGTGAAACCCCATACGCATCTGGCAGGATCCTGACACACTGTGAAAACCCCACACACACCTGGCACGATCCTGATCCACTGTGAAAACCCCATACACACGTGGCAGGATCCTGGTGCACTGTGAAAACCCCCATACACACCTGGCAGGATCCTGATTCACTGTGAAAAACCCAAACACACCTGGCAGGTAACTGATACACTGTGAAACCCCGTACACACCTGGCAGGATCCTGATACACTGTGAAAACCCCATACACACCTGGCAGGATCCTGATCCACTGTGAAAACCCCATACACTCCTGGCAGGATTCTGATACACTGTGAAAACCCCACACACACCTGGAAGGATTCTGATACACTGTGAAAACCCCATCCACACCTGGCAGTATCCTGATCCACTGTGAAAACCCCATACACACCTGGCAGGATCCTGATACACTGTGAAAACTCCATGCACTCCTGGCAGGATCCTGATACACTGTGAAAACCCCACACACACCTGGCAGTATCCTGTTCCACTGTGAAACCCCAAACACACTTGGCAGGATCCTGATCCACTGTGAATCCCCATACACACCTGGCAGGATCCTGTTACACTGTGAAACCCCATACACACCTGGCAGGACCCTGATACAGTGTGAAACCCCATACGCATCTTGCAGGATCCTGACACACTGTGAAAACCCCACACACACCTGGCAGGATCCTGATCCACTGTGAAAACCCCATAAACACGTGGCAGGATCCTGGTGCACTGTGAAAACCCCCATACACACCTGGCAGGATCCTGATTCACTGTGAAAAACCCAAACACACCTGGCAGGTAACTGATACACTGTGAAACCCCGTACACACCTGGCAGGATCCTGATGCACTGTGAAAACCCCATACACACCTGGCAGGATCCTGATCCACTGTGAAAACCCCATACACTCCTGGCAGGATTCTGATACACTGTGAAAACCCCACACACACCTGGCAGGATCCTGATCCACTGTGAAAACCCCATACACACCTGGCAGGATCCTGATACACTGTGAATCCCCATACACACCTGGCAGGACCCTGACGCACTGTGAAACCCCATACGCATCTGGCAGGATCCTGACACACTGTGAAAACCCCACACACACCTTGCACGATCCTGATCCACTGTGAAAACCCCATACACACGTGGCAGGATCCTGGTGCACTGTGAAACCCTCATACACACCTGGCAGGATCCTGATTCACTGTGAAAAACCCAAACACACCTGGCTGGTAACTGATACACTGTGAAAACCCGTACACACCTGGCAGGATCCTGATACACTGTGAAAACCCCATACACACCTGGCAGGATCCTGATCCACTGTGAAAACCCCATACACTCCTGGCAGGATTCTGATACACTGTGAAAACCCCACACACACCTGGAAGGATCCTGATACACTGTGAAAACCCCATCCAGACCTGGCAGTATCCTGATCCACTGTGAAAACCCCATACACACCTGGCAGGATCCTGATACACTGTGAAAACCCCATACACACCTGGCAGGATCCTGATCCACTGTGAAAACCCCATACACTCCTGGCAGGATTCTGATACACTGTGAAAACCCCACACACACCTGGAAGGATCCTGATACTCTGTGAAAACCCCATCCACACCTGGCTGTATCCTGATCCACTGTGAAAACCCCATACACACCTGGCAGTATCCTGATACACTGTGAAAACTCCATGCACTCCTGGCAGGATCCTGATACACTGTGAAAACCCCACACACACCTGGCAGTATCCTGTTCCACTGTGAAACCCCAAACACACTTGGCAGGATCCTGATCCACTGTGAAAACCCCATACACACCTGGCAGGATCCTGATACACTGTGAAAACCCCATACACACCTGGCAGGATCCTGATCCACTGTGAAAACCCCATACACTCCTGGCAGGATTCTGATACACTGTGAAAACCCCACACACACCTGGAAGGATCCTGATACACTGTGAAAACCCCATCCACACCTGGCAGTATCCTGATCCACTGTGAAAACCCCATACACACCTGGCAGGATCCTGAAACACTGTGAAAACTCCATGCACTCCTGGCAGGATCCTGATACACTGTGAAAACCCCACACACACCTGGCAGTATCCTGTTCCACTGTGAAACCCCAAACACACTTGGCAGGATCCTGATCCACTGTGAGTCCCCATACACACCTGGCAGGATCCTGTTACACTGTGACACCCCATACACACCTGGCAGGACCCTGATACAGTGTGAAACCCCATACGCATCTTGCAGGATCCTGACACACTGTGAAAACCCCACACACACCTGGCAGGATCCTGATCCACTGTGAAAACCCCATAAACACGTGGCAGGATCCTGGTGCACTGTGAAAACCCCCATACACACCTGGCAGGATCCTGATTCACTGTGAAAAACCCAAACACACCTGGCAGGTAACTGATACACTGTGAAACCCCGTAAACACCTGGCAGGATCCTGATGCACTGTGAAAACCCCATACACACCTGGCAGGATCCTGATCCACTGTGAAAACCCCATACACTCCTGGCAGGATTCTGATACACTGTGAAAACCCCACACACACCTGGCAGGATCCTGATACACTGTGAAAACCCCATCCACGCCTGGCAGTATCCTGATCCACTGTGAAAACCCCATACACACCTGGCAGGATCCTGATACACTGTGAATCCCCATACACACCTGGCAGGACCCTGATGCACTGTGAAACCCCATACGCATCTGGCAGGATCCTGACACACTGTGAAAACCCCACACACACCTGGCACGATCCTGATCCACTGTGAAAACCCCATACACACGTGGCAGGATCCTGGTGCACTGTGAAACCCCCATACACACCTGGCAGGATCCTGATTCACTGTGAAAAACCCAAACACACCTGGCTGGTAACTGATACACTGTGAAAACCCATACACACCTGGCAGGATCCTGATACACTGTGAAAACCCCATACACACCTGGCAGGATCCTGATCCACTGTGAAAACCCCATACACTCCTGGCAGGATTCTGATACACTGTGAAAACCCCACACACACCTGGAAGGATCCTGATACACTGTGAAAACCCCATCCACACCTGGCAGTATCCTGATCCACTGTGAAAACCCCATACACACCTGGCAGGATCCTGATACACTGTGAAAACTCCATACACTCCTGGCAGGATCCTGATACACTGTGAAAACGCCACACACACCTGGCAGGATTCTGTTCCACTGTGAAACCCCAAACACACTTGGCAGGATCCTGATCCACTGTGAATCCCCATACACACCTGGCAGGATCCTGTTACACTGTGAAACCCCATACACACCTGGCAGGACCCTGATACAGTGTGAAACCCCATACACACCTGGCAGGACCCTGATACAGTGTGAAACCCCATACGCATCTGGCAGGATCCTGACACACTGTGAAAACCCCACACACACCTGGCAGGATCCTGATCCACTGTGAAAACCCCATAAACACGTGGCAGGATCCTGGTGCACTGTGAAAACCCCCATACACACCTGGCAGGATCCTGATTCACTGTGAAAAACCCAAACACACCTGGCAGGTAACTGATACACTGTGAAACCCCGTACACACCTGGCAGGATCCTGATGCACTGCGAAAACCCCATCCACACCTGGCAGGATCCTGATCCACTGTGAAAACCCCATACACTCCTGGCAGGATTCTGATACACTGTGAAAACCCCACACACACCTGGCAGGATCCTGATACACTGTGAAAACCCCATCCACACCTGGCAGTATCCTGATCCACTGTGAAAACCCCATACACACCTGGCAGGATCCTGATACACTGTGAATCCCCATACACACCTGGCAGGACCCTGATGCACTGTGAAACCCCATACGCATCTGGCAGGATCCTGACACACTGTGAAAATCCCACACACACCTGGCACGATCCTGATCCACTGTGAAAACCCCATACACACGTGGCAGGATCCTGGTGCACTGTGAAAACCCCCATACACACCTGGCAGGATCCTGATTCACTGTGAAAAACCCAAACACACCTGGCAGGTAACTGATACACTGTGAAACCCCGTACACACCTGGCAGGATCCTGATACACTGTGAAAACCCCATACACACCTGGCAGGATCCTGATCCACTGTGAAAACCCCATACACTCCTGGCAGGATTCTGATACACTGTGAAAACCCCACACACACCTGGAAGGATCCTGATACACTGTGAAAACCCCATCCACACCTGGCAGTATCCTGATCCACTGTGAAAACCCCATACACACCTGGCAGGATCCTGATACACTGTGAAAACTCCATACACTCCTGGCAGGATCCCGATACACTGTGAAAACCCCACACACACCTGGCAGGATCCTGTTCCACTGTGAAACCCCAAACTCACTTGGCAGGATCCTGATCCACTGTGAATCCCCATACACACCTGGCAGGATCCTGTTACACTGTGAAACCCCATACACACCTGGCAGGACCCTGATACAGTGTGAAATCCCATACGCACCTGGCAGGATCCTGATACACTTTGAAAACCCCATACACACCGGGCAGGATCCTGATACACTGTGAAAACCCCATACACACCTGGCAGGATCCTGATCCACTGTGAAAACCCCATACACACCTGGCAGATCCTGATACACTGTGAAAACCACATACACAACGGGCAGGACCCTGATACACTGTGAAAACCCCAAACACACCTGGCAGGTAACTGATACACTGTGAAACCCCATACACACCTGGCAGGATCCTGATACACTGTGAAAACCCCATACACACCTGGCAGGATCCTGATCCACTGTGAAAACCCCATATACACCTGGCAGGATCCTGATACACTGTGAAATCCCCATACTCACCTGGCAGGATCCTGATGCACTGTGAAAACCCCATACACACCTGTCAGGATCCTGGTCCACTGTGAAAACCCCATGCACACTTGGCAGGATCATGAACCACTGTGAAAACCCCATACACACCTGGCAGGATCCTGATCCACTGTGAAACCCCATACACATCTGGCAGGATCCTGACACACTGTGAAAACCCCGTACACACTTGGCAGGACCCTGATACACTGTGAAAACCCCATTCACATCTGGCCGGACCCTGATACACTGTGAAACCCCATACACTCCTGGCAGGATCCTGATCCACTGTGAAAACCCGTTCACATTTGGCAGGATCCTGAGACACTATGAAACCCCATAAACACCCTACAGGATCCTGAACAAATGTGAAACCCCCATTCACACCTGGAAAGATCCTGATACACTGTGAAAACACCATTCACACCTGGCAGGATCCTGATCCACTGTGAAACCCCGTTCACATTTCGCAGCATCCTGATACACTGTGAAACCCCATACACACCTCGCAGGATCTTAATACACTGTGAAACCCCAGACACATCTGGCAGGATCCTGGTGCACTGTGAAAACCCCCATGCACACCTGGCAGGATCCAGATTCTCTATGAAAAACCCAAACACACCTGGCAGGTAACTGATACACTGTGAAACCCCGTGCACACCTGGCAGGATCCTGATACACTGTGAAAACCCCATACACAGCTGGCAGGGTCCTGATCCACTGTGAAAACCCCATACACTCCTGGCAGGATTCTGATACACAGTGAAAACCCCACACACACCTGGAAGGATCCTGATACACTGTGAAAACCCCATCCACACCTGGCAGTATCCTGATCCACTGTGAAAACCCCATACACACCTGGCAGGATCCTGATACACTGTGAAAACTCCATACACTCCTGGCAGGACCCTGATACAGTGTGAAATCCCATACGCACCTGGCAGGATCCTGATACACTTTGAAAACCCCATACACACCGGGCAGGATCCTGATACACTGTGAAAACCCCTTACACACCTGGCAGACCCTGATACACTGTGAAAACCACATACACACCTGGCAGGATTCTGATCCAGTGTGAAAACCCCATACACATCTGGCAGGATCCTGATCCACTGTGAAAACCCCATGCACACCTGGCAGGATCCTGATACACTATGAAAACCCATACACACCTGGCAGGAACCTGATCCACTGTGAAACCCCATGCACACTTGGCAGGATCCTGATCCACTGTGAATCCCCATACACACCTAGCAGGTTCCTGTTACACTGTGACACCCCATACACACCTGGCAGGAACCTGATACACTGTGAAACCCCATACACACCTGGCAGGATCCTGATACACTGTGAAAACCCCATACACACCGGGCAGGATCCTGATACACTGTGAAAACCCCATCAACACCTGGCAGGTTCCTGATAGACTGTGAAAACCCCATACACACCTGGCAGATCCTGATACACTGTGAAAACCCCATACACACCTGGCAGGACCCTGATACACTGTGAAACCCCCACACACACCTGGCAGGATCCTGATCCAATGTGAAAACCCCATACACACGTGGCAGGATCCTGGTGCACTGTGAAAACCCCATCCACACCTGGCAGTATCCTGATCAACTGTGAAAACCCCATACACACCTGGCAGGATCCTGATACACTGTGAAAACTCCATACACTCCTGGCAGGATCCTGATACACTGTGAAAACGCCATACACACCTGGCAGGATCCTGTTCCACTGTGAAACCCCAAACACACTTGGCAGGATCCTGATCCACTGTGAATCCCCATACACACCTGGCAGGATCCTGTTACACTGTGAAACCCCATACACACCTGGCAGGACCCTGATACAGTGTGAAACCCCATACACACCTGGCAGGATCCTGATCCACTGTGAAAACCCCATACACACCTGGCAGATCCTGATACACTGTGAAAACCACATACACACCTGGCAGGACCCTGATACACTGTGAAAACCCCAAACACACATGGCAGGATCCTGATCCACTGTCAAAATCCCATACACACCAGGCAGGATCCTGGTGCACTGTGAAAACCCCCATACACATCTGGCAGGATCCTGATACACTGTGAAAACCCCAAACACACCTGGCAGGTAACTGATACACTGTGAAACCCCATACACACCTGGCAGGATCCTGATACACTGTGAAAACCCCATAAACACCTGGCAGGATCCTGATCCACTGTGAAAACCCCATATACACCTGGCAGGATCCTGATACACTGTGAAATCCCCATACTCACCTGGCAGGATCCTGATGCACTGTGAAAACCCCATCCACACCTGGCAGGATCCGGATACACTGTGAAAACCCCATATACACCTGGCAGGATCCTGATACACAGAAAACTCCATACACACCTGGCAGGATCCTGATGCACTGTGAAACCCCATACACATCTGGCAGGATCCTGACACACTGTGAAAACCCCGTACACACCTGGCAGGATCCTGATACACTGTGAAAACCCCATTCAAACCTGGCAAGACACTGATACACTGTGAAAACCCCACACACACCTGGCAGGATGCAGCCCCTTAAACTAAGGCAACACCTCAAACTAAGGCAGCACCTCAAACTAAAGGAACCATCAAACTAAGGGAATCCTCAAACAAAGGCAACCCACTAACGAAGGCTGCAACTCAAACTAAAGCAACACCTCAAACTAATGCAATACCACAAACTAATGCAACACCTCAAACTAATGCAACACCTCAAACTAAGGAAACCGTCAATCAAAGGCAGCACCTCATACACAGGCAACACCTCAAACTAAGGCGGCCCCTCAAACTAAGGCGGCCCCTCAAACTATGGCAACAACTCAAACTAAGGCAACACCTCAAACTATGGCAACACCTCAAAATAAGGCAACACCTGAAACTAAGGCAACCCCTCAAACAGATGCAGCCCCTTAAACTGAGGTAACACCTCAAACTAATGCAACACCTCAAACCAAGGGAACCCTCAAACTAAGGGAACCCTCAAACTAAGGGAACCCTCAAACAAAGGCAACCCACTAACGAAGACTGCAACTCAAACTAAAGCAACACCTCAACCTAATGCAACACCTCAAACTAATGCAACACCTCAAACTAATGCAACACCTCAAACTAATGCAACACCTCAAACTAAGGAAACCGTCAATCAAAGGCAGCACCTCATACTCAGGCAACACCTCAAACTAAGGCGGCCCCTCAAACTAAGGCGGCCCCTCAAACTAAGGCAACACCTCAAACTAAGGCAACACCTCAAACCAATGCAACACCTCAAACTAAGGCAACACCTCAAACTAATGTAACACCTGAAACTCAGGGAACCCTCAAACTGAGGGAAACCTCAAACAAAGGCAACCCACTAACGAATGCTGCAACTCAAACTAATGCAACACCTCAAACTAATGCAACACCTCAAACTAATGCAACACCTCAAACTAATGCAACACCTCAAACTAATGCTGCAACTCAAACTAATGCAACACCTCAAACTAATGCAACACCTCAAACTAATGCAACATCTCAAACTCATGCAACACCTCAAACTAATGCAAACCATCAAACCAATGCAACACCTCAAACTAATGCAACAACTCAAACGAATGCAACACCTCAAACTAATGAAACACCTCAAACTAAGGAAACCGTCAATCAAAGGCAGCACCTCATACTCAGGCAACACCTCAAACTAAGGCGGCCCCTCAAACTAAGGCAACACCTCAAACTAAGGCAACACCTCAAACTAATGCAACACCTCAAACTAAGGGAACCCTCAAACTAAGGGAACCCTCAAACAAAGGGAACCCTCAAACAAAGGCAACCCACTAACGAACGCTGCAACTCAAACTAAAGCTACACCTCAAACTAATGCAACTCCTCAAACTAATGCAACACCTCAAACGAATGCAACACCTCAAACTAAGGAAACCGTCAATCAAAGGCAACACCTCATAGTCAGGCAACACCTCAAACTAAGGCGGCCCCTCAAACTAAGGCGGCCCCTCAAACTAAGGCAACACCTCAAACTAAGGCAACACCTCAAACCAATGCAACACCTCAAACTAAGGCAACACCTCAAACTAAGGCAACACCTGAAACTAAGGCAAACCCTCAAACAGATGCAGCCCCTTAAACTAAGGCAACACCTCAAACTCAGGCAACACCTCTCACTAAGGGAACCCTCAAACTAAGGGAACCCTCAAACAAAGGCAACCCACGAACGAAGGCTGCAACTCAAACTAAACAACCCCTCAAACTAATGCAACACCTCAAACTAATGCAACACCTCAAACTCATGCAACACCTCAAACTAATGCAACACCTCAAACTAATGAAACACCTCAAACTCATGCAACACCTCAAACTAATGCAACACCTCAAACTAATGCAACACCTCAAACTAATGCAACACCTCAAACTAATGAAAAGCCTCAAACTAATGCAACACCTCAAACTAATGCAACACCTCAAACTATCGCAACAACTCAAAATAAGGCAACACCTGAAACTAAGGCAACCCCTCAAACAGATGCAGCCCCTTAAACTAAGGCAACACCTCAAACTAATGCAACGCCTCAAACTAAGGGAACCCTCAAACTAAGGGAACCCTCAAACAAAGGCAACCCACTAACGAAGGCTGCAACTCAAACCAAAGCAACACCTCAAACAAATGCAACACCTCAAACTAATGCAACACCTCAAACTAATGCAACACCTCAAACTAATGCAACACCTCAAACTAATGAAACACCTCAAACTAATGCAACACCTCAAACTAAGGCAACACCTCAAACTATCGCAACACCTCAAAATAAGGCAACACCTGAAACTAAGGCAACCCCTCAAACAGATGCAGCCCCTTAAACTAAGGCAACACCTCAAACTAATGCAACACCTCAAACTAAGGGAACCCTCAAACAAAGGCAACCCACGAACGAAGGCTGCAACTCAAACTAAAGCAACACCTCAAACTAATGCAACACCTCAAACTAATGCAACACCTCAAACTCATGCAACACCTCAAACTAATGCAAAACCTCAAACTAATACAACACCTCAAAATCATGCAACACCTCAAACTAATGCAACACCTCAAACTAATGCAACACCTCAAACTAAGGCGGCCCCTCAAACTAAGGCGGCCCCTCAAACGAAGGCGGCCCCTCAAACTAAGGCAGCCCCTCAAACTAAGGCAGCCCCTCAAACTAAGGCAACACATCAAAATAATGCAACACCTCAAATTAAGGCAACACCTTAAACTGAGGCAACACCTCAAACTAAGGCAACACCTCAAAGTAAGGCAACACCTCAAACTGAGGCAACCGTCAAACTAATGGAACCCTCAAACTAAGGCAACACCTCAAACTAAGGCAACACCTCAAACAAAGGCAACACCTGAAACTACGGCAACCCTTCAAACAGATGCAGCCCCTAAAACTAAGGCAACACCTCAAACTAATGCAACACCTCAAACTAAGGGAACCCTCAAACTAAGGGAACCCTCAAACAAAGGCAACCCGCTAACGAAGGCTGCAACTCAAACTAAAGCAACACCTCAAACTAATGCAACACCTCAAACTAATGCAACACCTCAAACTAATGCAACACCTCAAACTAATGCAACACCTCAAACTAAGGAAACCGTCAATCAAAGGCAGCACCTCATACTCAGGCAACACCTCAAACTAAGGCGGCCCCTCAAACTAAGGCGGCCCCTCAAACTAAGGCAACACCTCAAACTAAGGCAACACCTCAAACCAATGCAACACCTCAAACTGAGGCAACACCTCAAACTAATGTAACACCTGAAACTAAGGGAACCCTCAAACTGAGGGAAACCTCAAACAAAGGCAACCCACCAACGAATGCTGCAACTCAAACTAATGCAACACCTCAAACTAATGCAACACCTCAAACTAATGCAACACCTCAAACTAATGCAACACCTCAAACTAATGCTGCAACTCAAACTAATGCAACACCTCAAACTAATGCAACACCTCAAACTAATGCAACATCTCAAACTCATGCAACTCCTCAAACTAATGCAAACCATCAAACCAATGCAACACATCAAACTAATGCAACAACTCAAACGAATGCAACACCTCAAACTAATGAAACACCTCAAACTAAGGAAACCGTCAATCAAAGGCAGCACCTCATACTCAGGCAACACCTCAAACTAATGAAACACCTCAAACAAAGGAAACCGTCAATCAAAGGCAGCACCTCATACTCAGGCAACACCTCAAACTAAGGCGGCCCCTCAAACTAAGGCGGCCCCTCAAACTAAGGCAACACCTCTAACTAAGGCAACACCTCAAACTAATGCAACACCTCAAACTAAGGGAACCCTCAAACTAAGGGAACCCTCAAACAAAGGGAACCCTCAAACAAAGGCAACCCACTAACGAAGGCTGCAACTCAAACTAAAGCTACACCTCAAACTAATGCAACACCTCAAACTAATGCAACTCCTCAAACTAATGCAACACCTCAAACGAATGCAACACCTCAAACTAAGGAAACCGTCAATCAAAGGCAACACCTCATAGTCAGGCAACACCTCAAACTAAGGCGGCCCCTCAAACTAAGGCGGCCCCTCAAACTAAGGCAACACCTCAAACTAAGGCAACACCTCAAACCAATGCAACACCTCAAACTAAGGCAACACCTCAAACTAAGGCAACACCTGAAACTAAGGCAAACCCTCAAACAGATGCAGCCCCTTAAACTAAGGCAACACCTCAAACTCAGGCAACACCTCTCACTAAGGGAACCCTCAAACTAAGGGAACCCTCAAACAAAGGCAACCCACGAACGAAGGCTGCAACTCAAGCTAAACAACCCCTCAAACTAATGCAACACCTCAAACTAATGCAACACCTCAAACTAATGAAACACCTCAAACTCATGCAACACCTCAAACTAATGCAACACCTCAAACTAATGCAACACCTCAAACTAATGCAACACCTCAAACTAATGAAAAGCCTCAAACTAATGCAACACCTCAAACTAATGCAACACCTCAAACTATCGCAACAACTCAAAATAAGGCAACACCTGAAACTAAGGCAACCCCTCAAACAGATGCAGCCCCTTAAACTAAGGCAACACCTCAAACTAATGCAACACCTCAAACTAAGGGAACCCTCAAACTAAGGGAACCCTCAAACAAAGGCAACCCACTAACGAAGGCTGCAACTCAAACCAAAGCAACACCTCAAACAAATGCAACACCTCAAACTAATGCAACACCTCAAACTAATGCAACACCTCAAACTAATGCAACACCTCAAACTAATGAAACACCTCAAACTAATGCAACACCTCAAACTAATGCAACACCTCAAACTATCGCAACACCTCAAAATAAGGCAACACCTGAAACTAAGGCAACCCCTCAAACAGATGCAGCCCCTTAAACTAAGGCAACACCTCAAACTAATGCAACACCTCAAACTAAGGGAACCCTCAAACTAAGGGAACCCTCAAACAAAGGCAACCCACGAACGAAGGCTGCAACTCAAACTAAACAACCCCTCAAACTAATGCAACACCTCAAACTAATGCAACACCTCAAACTCATGCAACACCTCAAACTAATGCAACACCTCAAACTAATGCAACACCTCAAACTAATACAACACCTCAAAATCATGCAACACCTCAAACTAATGCAACACCTCAAACTAATGCAACACCTCAAACTAATGAAACACCTCAAACTAATGCAACACCTCAAACTAATGAAACACCTCAAACTAATGAAACACCTCAAACTAAGGAAACCGTCAATCAAAGGCAACACCTCATACTCAGGCAACAACTCAAACTAAGGCGGCCCCTCAAACTAAGGCGGCCCCTCAAACGAAGGCGCCCCTCAAACTAAGGCAGCCCCTCAAACTAAGGCAGCCCCTCAAACTAAGGCAACACATCAAAATAATGCAACACCTCAAACTAAGGCAACACCTTAAACTGAGGCAACACCTCAAACTAAGGCAACACCTCAAAGTAAGGCAACACCTCAAACTGAGGCAACCGTCAAACTAATGGAACCCTCAAACTAAGGCAACACCTCAAACTAAGGCAAAACCTCAAACTAAGGCAACACCTGAAACTACGGCAACCCCTCAAACAGATGCAGCCCCTTAAACTAAGGCAACACCTCAAACTAATGCAACACCTCAAACTAAGGGAACCCTCAAACTAAGGGAACCCTCAAACAAAGGCAACCCGCTAACGAAGGTTGCAACTCAAACTAAAGCAACACCTCAAACTAATGCAACACCTCAAACTAATGCAACACCTCAAACGAATGCAACACCTCAAACTAAGGAAACCGTCAATCAAAGGCAGCACCTCATACTCAGGCAACACCTCAAACTAAGGCGGCCCCTCAAACTAAGGCGGCCCCCCAAACTAAGGCAACACGTCAAACTAAGGCAACACCTCAAACCAATGCAACACCTCAAACTAAGGCAACACCTCAAACTAATGTAACACCTGAAACTAAGGGAACCCTCAAACTGAGGGAAACCTCAAACAAAGGCAACCCACTAACGAATGCTGCAACTCAAACTAATGCAACACCTCAAACTAATGCAACACCTCAAACTAATGCAACACCTCAAACTAATGCAACACCTCAAACTAATGCTGCAACTCAAACTAATGCAACACCTCAAACTAATGCAAAACAAGTATACCGTTTTGGATACTGTTGAGGGAGATGGCTCACCAGGGGAAGGCAGCAGTAGCCAGGTCCATGGCACCGTGGCTGGCTCTGCTGTTCCGAAGGGCGGGAAAAAGTGTGGAAGGGCTATAGTCGTAGGGGATTCGATTGGAAGGGGAGTGGATAGGCGGTTCTGTGGTCGAAAACGAGGCTCCCGAATGGTATGTTGCCTCCCAGGTGCACGGGTCAGGGACGTCTCAGATCGGCTGCAGAACATTCTAAAGGGGGAGGGTGAACAGCCACTTGTCATTCTGCACATAGGCACTAATGATATCGGTAAAAAACGGGATGAGGTCCTACATGCAGAGTTTAGGGAGTTAGGAGCCAAGTTAAAAAGTAGGACCTCAAAGGTAGTAATCTCAGGATTACTACCAGTGCCACGTGATAGTCAGAGTAAAAATGAAAGAATAGTCAGGATGAATGCGTGGCTTGAGAGATGGTGCAGGAAGGAGGGGTTCAGATTTTTGGGACATTGGGACCGGTTCTGGGGGAGGTGGGACTATTACAAATTGGACGGTCTACACCTGGGCCGGACTGGAACCAATGTCCTTGGAGGTGCTTTTGCTAACGCTGTTGGGGAGGGTTTAAACTAATGTGGCAGGGGGATGGGAACCAATTGAGGTCAGTTGACAGTAAGGAGGTAGTA
This sequence comes from Heterodontus francisci, assembly GCF_036365525.1. Classification (NCBI taxonomy): domain Eukaryota; kingdom Metazoa; phylum Chordata; class Chondrichthyes; order Heterodontiformes; family Heterodontidae; genus Heterodontus; species Heterodontus francisci. The sequence continues at coordinate 10,176,132 of NW_027140250.1, read as the reverse complement.
ACAAAAGCCTGTAAGGAACTAGATAATGAAGTCAGTGTGACTAAGGGGAAGAGCAGGCAAGGAGCAGATGATGAATATAAAGGGACTGGTGGTCTGAGGTGCATTTGTTTTAATGCAAGAAGTGTAGTAGGTAAGGCAGATGAACTTAGGGCTTGGATTAGTACCTGGGAGTATGATGTTATTGCTATTACTGAGACTTGGTTGAGGGAAGGGCATGATTGGCAACTAAATATCCCAGGATATCGATGCTTCAGGCGGGATAGAGAGGGAGGTAAAAGGGGTGGAGGAGTTGCATTACTGGTCAAAGAGGATATCACAGCTGTGCTGAAGGAGGGCACTATGGAGGACTCGAGCAGTGAGGCAATATGGACAGAACTCAGAAATAGGAAGGGTGCGGTAACAATGTTGGGGCTGTACTACAGGCCTCCCAACAGCGAGCGTGAGATAGAGGTACAAATATGTAAACAGATTATGGAAAGATGTAGGAGCAACAGGGTGGTGGTGATAGGAGATTTTAATTTTCCCAACATTGACTGGGATTCGCTTAATGTTAGAGGTCCAGATGGAGCAGAATTTGTAAGGAGCATCCAGGAGGGTTTTCGAGAGCAGTATGTAAATAGTCCAACTCGGGAAGGGGCCATACTGGACCTGGTGTTGGGGAATGAGCCCGGCCAGGTTGTTGAAGTTTCAGTAGGGGACTACTTTGGGAATAGTGATCACAGTTCCGTAAGCTTTAAAATACTCATGGACAAAGACGAGAGTGGTCCAAAAGGGAGAGTGCTAAATTGTGGGAAGGCCAACTACACCAAAATTCGGCAGGAGCTGGGAAATGTAGATTGGGAGCAGCTGTTTGAAGGTAAATCCACATGTGATATGTGGGAGGCTTTTAAAGAGAGGTTGATTAGCGTTCAGGAGAGACATGTTCCTGTGAAAATGAGGGATAGAAATGGCAAGATTAGGGAACCATGGATGACAGGTGAAATTATGATACTAGCTAAGAGGAAAAAGGAAGCATACATAAGGTCTAGGCGGCTGATGAAAGACGAAGCTTTGAAAGAATATCGGGAATGGAGGACCAATCTGAAACGAGGAATTAAGAGGGCTAAAAGGGGTCATGAAATATCTTTAGCAAACAGGGTTAAGGAAAATCCCAAAGCCTTTTATTCATATATAAGGAGAAAGAGGGTAACTAGAGAAAGGATTGGCCCACTAAAGGGCAAAGGAGGAATGTTATGCTTGGACTCAGAGAAAATGGGTGAGATTCTAAACGAGTACTTTGCATCGGTATTCACCGAGGAGAGGGACATGAAGGATGTTGAGGTTAGGAACAGATGTTTGATTTCTCTAGGTCAAGTCGGCATAAGGAGGGAGGAAGTGTTGGGTATTCTAAAGGGCATTAAGGTGGACAAGTCCCCAGGTCCGGATGGGATCTATCCCAGGTTGATGAGGGAAGCGAGAGAGGAAATAGCTGGGGCCTTAACAGATATCTTTGCAGCATCCTTAAACACGGGTGAGGTCCCGGAGGACTGGAGAATTGCTCATGTTGTCCCCTTGTTTAAGAAGGGTAGCAGGGATAATCCAGGTAATTATAGACCGGTGAGCCTGACGTCAGTGGTAGGGAAGCTGCTGGAGAAGATACTGAGGGATAGGATCTATTCCCATTTGGAATAAAATGGGCTCATCAGTGATAGGCAACATGGTTTTGTGCAGGGAAGGTCATGTCTTACCAACTTAATAGAATTCTTTGAGGAAGTGACAAAGTTGATTGATGAGGGAAGGGCTGTCGATGTCATATACATGGACTTCAGTAAGGCGTTTGATAAGGTTCCCCATGGCAGGCTGATGGAGAAAGTGAAGGCGCTTGGGGTCCAAGGTGTACTCGCTAGATGGATAAAGAACTGGCTGGGCAACAGGAGACAGAGAGTAGCAGTAGAAGGGAGTTTCTCAAAATGGAGACGTGTGACCAGTGGTGTTCCACAGGGATCCGTGCTGGGACCACTGTTGTTTGTGATATACATTAATGATTTGGAGGAAAGTATAGGTGGACTGATTAGCAAATTTGCAGACGACACTAAGATTGGTGGAGTAGCAGATAGTGAAGGGGACTGTCAGAGAATACAGCAGAATATAGATAGATTGGAGAGTTGGGCAGAGAAATGGCAGATGGAGTTTAATCAGGGCAAATGCGAGGTGATGCATTTTGGAAGATCCAATTCAAGAGTGAACTATACAGTAAATGGAAAAGTCCTGGGGAAAATTGATGTCCAGAGAGATTTGGGTGTTCAGGTCCACTGTTCCCTGAAGGTGGCAACGCAGGTAAATAGAGTGGTCAAGAAGGCATACGGCATGCTTTCCTTCATCGGACGGGGCATTGAGTACAAGAGTTGGCAGGTCATGTTACAGTTGTATAGGACTTTGGGTCTTCCACATTTGGAATACTGCGTACAGTTCTGGTCGCCACATTATCAAAAGGATGTGGATGCTTTGGAGAGGGTGCAGAGGAGGTTCACCAGGATGTTGCCTGGTATGGAGGGCGCTAGCTATGAAGAGAGGTTGAGCAGATTAGGATTATTTTCATTAGAAAGACGGAGGTTGAGGGGGGACCTGATTGAGGTGTACAAAATCATGAGAGGTATAGACAGGGTGGATAGCAAGAGGCTTTTTCCCAGAGTGGGGGTTTCAATTACTAGAGGACACGAGTTCAAAGTGAAAGGGGAAAAGTTTAGGGGGGATATGCGTGGAAAGTTCTTTACGCAGAGGGTGGTGGGCACCTGGAACGCATTGCCAGCGGAGGTGGTAGATGCGGGCACGATGGAGTCTTTTAAGATGTATCTAGACAGATACATGAATGGGCAGGAAGAAAAGAGATACAGAACCTTAGAAAATAGGCGACACGTTTAGAGAGAGGATCTGGATCGGCGCAGGCTTGGAGGGCCGATGGGCCTGTTCCTGTGCTGTAATTATCTTTGTTCTTTGTTTTTTTACCTCAAACTAATGCAACATCTCAAACTCATGCAACACTTCAAACTAATGCAAACCATCAAACCAATGCAACACCTCAAACTAATGCAACACCTCAAACTAATGCACCACCTCAAACTAATGAAACACCTCAAACTAAGGAAACCGTCAATCAAAGGCAGCACCTCATACTCAGGCAACACCTCAAACTAATGAAACACATCAAACTAAGGAAACCGTCAATCAAAGGCAGCACCTCATACTCAGGCAACACCTCAAACTAAGGCGGCCCCTCAAACTAAGGCGGCCCCTCAAACTAAGGCAACACCTCAATCTAAGGCAACACCTCAAACTATGGCAACACCTCAAAATAAGGAAACACCTGAAACTAAGGCAACCCCTCAAACAGATGCAGCCCCTTAAACTAAGGCAACACCTCAAACTAATGCAACACCTCAAACTAAGGGAACCCTCAAACTAAGGGAACCCTCAAACTAAGGGAACCCTCAAACAAACGCAACCCACTAACGAAGGCTGCAACTCAAACTAAAGCAACACCTCAAACTAATGCAACACCTCAAACTAATGCAACTCCTCAAACTAATGCAACACCTCAAACGAATGCAGCACCTCAAACTAAGGAAACCGTCAATCAAAGGCAACACCTCATACTCAGGCAACACCTCAAACTAAGGCGGCCCCTCAAATTAAGGCGGCCCCTCAAACTAAGGCAACACCTCAAACTAAGGCAACACCTCAAACCAATGCAACACCTCAAACTAAGGCAACACCTCAAACTAAGGCAACACCTGAAACTAAGGCAAACCCTCAAACAGATGCAGCCCCTTAAACTAAGGCAACACCTCAAACTCAGGCAACACCTCTCACTAAGGGAACCCTCAAACTAAGGGAACCCTCAAACAAAGGCAACCCACGAACGAAGGCTGCAACTCAAACTAAACAACCCCTCAAACTAATGCAACACCTCAAACTAATGCAACACCTCAAACTCATGCAACACCTCAAACTCATGCAACACCTCAAACTAATGCAACACCTCAATCTAATGCAACACCTCAAACTAATGCAACACCTCAAACTCATGCAACACCTCAAACTAATGCAACACCTCAAACTAATGCAACACCTCAAACTAATGCAACACCTCAAACTTATGAAACACCTCAAACTAATGCAAGTCCTCAAACTAATGCAACACCTCAAACTATCGCAACACCTCAAAATAAGGCAACACCTGAAACTAAGGCAACCCCTCAAACAGATGCAGCCCCTTAAGCTAAGGCAACACCTCAAACAAATGCAACACCTCAAACTAAGGGAACCCTCAAACTAAAGGAAACCTCAAACAAAGGCATCCCACTAACGAAGGCTGCAACTCAAACCAAAGCAACACTTCAAACAAATGCAACACCTCAAACTAATGCAACTCCTCAAACTAATGCAACACCTCAAACTAATGCAACACCTCAAACTAAGGAAACCGTCAATCAAAGGCAACACCTCATACTCAGGCAACACCTCAAACTAAGGCGGCCCCTCAAACTAAGGCGGCCCCTCAAACTAAGGCAACACCTCAAACTAAGGCAACACCTCAAACCAATGCAACACCTCAAACTAAGGCAACACCTCAAACTAAGGCAACACCTGAAACTAAGGCAAACCCTCAAAGAGATGCAGCCCCTTAAACTAAGGCAACACCTCTCACTAAGGGAACCCTCAAACAAAGGCAACCCACGAACGAAGGCTGCAACTCAAACTAAACAACCCCTCAAACTAATGCAACACCTCAAACTAATGCAACACCTCAAACTATTGCAACACCTCAAGCCATGCAACACCTCAAACTAATGCAACACCTCAAACTAATGCAACACCTCAAACGAATGCAACACCTCAAACTCATGCAACACCTCAAACTAATGTAACACCTCAAACTAATGAAACACCTCAAACTAAGGAAACCGTCAATCAAAGGCTACACCTCAGACTCAGGCAACACCTCAAACAAAGGCGGCCCCTCAAACTAAGGTGGCCCCTCAAACTAAGGCAGCCCCTCAAACTAAGGCAGCCCCTCAATTTAAGGCAACACATCAAAATAATGCAACACATCAAAATAATGCAACACCTCAAACTAAGCCAACACCTTAAACTAAGGCATCACCTCAAACTAAGGCAACACCTCAAACTAAGGCAACACCTCAAACTAATACAACACCTCAAACGAAGGCAACACCTCAAACTAAGGCAACACCTCAAACTAAGGCAACACCTGAAACTCAGGCAACCTCTCAAACAGATGCAGCCTCTTAAACTCAGGCAACACGTCAAACTAAGGCAACACCTCAAACTAAGGGAACCCTCAAACTAAGGCAACCCTCAAAGTAAGGGAACCCTCAAACAAACGCAACCCACTAACGAAGGCTGCAACTCAAACTAATGCAACACCTCAAACTAATGCAACACCTCAAACTAATGCAACACCTGAAACTAAGGAAACCGTCAATCAAAGGCAACACCTCATACTCAGGCAACACCTCAAACTAAGGCGGCCCCTCAAACTAAGGCGGCCCCTCAAACTAAAGCGGCCCCTCAAACTAAGGCAACACCTCAAACTAAGGCAACACCTCAAACTAAGGCACCACCTCACACTAATGCAACACCTGAAACTAAGGCAACCCCTCAAACAGATGCAGCCCCTGAAACTAAGGCAACACCTCTCACTAAGGGAACCCTCAAACTAAGGGAACCCTCAAACAAAGGCAACCCACTAACGAAGGCTGCAACTCAAACTAAAGCAACACCTCATACTAATGCAACACCTCAAACTAATGCAACATCTCAAACTAATGCAACACCTCAAACTAATGCAACACCTCAAACTAAGGAAACCGTCAATCAAAGGCAGCACCTCATACTCAGGCAACACCTCAAACTAAGGCGGCCCCTCAAACTAAGGCGGCCCCTCAAACTAAGGCAACACGTCAAACTAAGGCAACACCTCAAACCAATGCAACACCTCAAACTAAGGCAACACCTCAAACTAATGTAACACCTGAAACTAAGGGAACCCTCAAACTGAGGGAAACCTCAAACAAAGGCCACCCACTAACGAATGCTGCAACTCAAACTAATGCAACACCTCAAACTAATGCAACACCTCAAACTAATGCAACACCTCAAACTAATGCAACACCTCAAACTAATGCAACACCTCAAACTACTGCAACACCTCAAACTAATGCAACACCTCAATCTCATGCTACACCTAAAACTAATGCAACATCTCAAACTCATGCAACACCTCAAACTAATGCAAACCATCTAACCAATGCAACACCTCAAACTAATGCAACACCTCAAACTAATGCAACACCTCAAACTAATGAAACACCTCAAACTAAGGAAACCATCAATCAAAGGCAGCACCTCATACTCAGGCAAAACCTCAAACTAAGGCGGCCCCTCAAACTAAGGCGGCCCCTCAAACTAAGGCAACATGTCAAACTAAGGCAACACCTCAAAACAATGCAACACCTCAAACTAAGGCAACACCTCAAACTAAGGTAACACCTCAAACTAAGGCAAACCCTCAAACAGATGCAGCCCCTTAAACTAAGGCAACACCTCAAACTAATGCAACACCTCAAACTAATGCAACACCTCAAACTCATGCAACACCTCAAACTAATGCAACACCTCAAACTAATGCAACACCTCAAACTAATGCAACACCTCAATCTAATGCAACACCTCAAACTAATGCAACACCTCAAACTAATGCAACACCTCAAACTAATGAAACACCTCAAACTAATGCAACACCTCAAACTAATGCAACACCTCAAACTATGGCAACACCGCAAAATAAGGCAACACCTGAAACTAAGGCAACCCCTCAAACAGATGCAATCCCTTAAACTAAGGCAACACCTCAAGCTAATGCAACACCTCAAACTAAGGGAACCCTCAAAGTAAGGGAACCCTCAAACTAAGGGAACCCTCAAATAAAGGCAACCCACTAACGAAGGCTGCAACTCAAACCAAAGCAACACCTCAAACTAATGCAACACCTCAAACTAATGCAACTCCTCAAACTAATGCAACACCTCAAACTAATGCAACACCTCAAACTAAAGAAACCGTCAATCAAAGGCAACACCTCATACTCAGGCAACACCCCAAACTAAGGCAGCCCCTTAAACTAAGGCAACCCCTCAAACTAATGCAACACCTCAAACTAATGCAACACCTCAAACTAATGCAACACCTCAAACTAATGCAACACCTCAAACTAATGCAACACCTCAAACTCATGCAACACTTCAAACTAATGCAACACCTCAAACTAATGCAACACCTCAAACTAATGCAACACCTCAAACTAATGAAACACCTCAAACTAAGGAAACCGTCAATCAAAGGCTACACCTCAGACTCAGGCAACACCTCAAACTAAGGCGGCCCCTCAAACTAAGGCGGCCCCTCAAACTAAGGCGGCCCCTCAAACTAAGGCAGCCCCTCAAACTAAGGCAGCCCCTCAAACTAAGGCAACACATCAAAATAATGCAACACCTGAAACTAAGGCAACCCCTCAAACAGATGCAATCCCTTAAACTAAGGCAACACCTCAAACTAATGCAACACCTCAAACTAAGGGAACCCACAAACTAAGGGAACCCTCAAACTAAGGGAACCCTCAAACAAAGGCAACCCACTAACGAAGGCTGCAACTCAAACCAAAGCAACACCTCAAACTAATGCAACACCTCAAACTAATGCAACTCCTCAAACTAATGCAACACCTCAAACGAATGCAACACCTCAAACTAAGGAAACCGTCAATCAAAGGCAACACCTCATACTCAGGCAACACCTCAAACTAAGGCGGCCCCTCAAAATAAGGCAACACCTCAAACTAAGGCAACACCTCAAACCAATGCAACACCTCAAACTAAGGCAACACCTCAAGCTAAGGCAACACCTCAAACTAAGGCAAACCCTCAAACAGATGCAGCCCCTTAAACTAAGGCAACACCTCAAACTCAGGCAACACCTCTCACTAAGGGAACCCTCAAACTAAGGGAACCCTCAAACAAAGGCAACCCACGAACGAAGGCTGCAACATAAACTAAACAACCCCTCAAACTAATGCAACACCTCAAACTAATGCAACACCTCAAACTAATGCAACACCTCAAACTAATGCAACACCTCAAACTAATGCAACACCTCAAACTCATGCAACACCTCAAACTAATGCAACACCTCAAACTCATGCAACACCTCAAACTAATGTAACACCTCAAACTAATGAAACACCTCAAACTAAGGAAACCGTCAATCAAAGGCTACACCTCAGACTCAGGCAACACCTCAAACTAAGGCAGCCCCTCAAACTAAGGCAACACATCAAAATAATGCAACACATCAAAATAATGCAACACCTCAAACTAAGGCAACACCTTAAACTAAGGCAACACCTCAAACTAAGGCAACACCTCAAAGTAAGGCAACACCTCAAACTGAGGCAACCGTCAAACTAATGGAACCCTCAAACTAAGGCAACACCTCAAACTAAGGCAACACCTCAAACTAACGCAACACCTGAAACTACGGCAACCCCTCAAACAGATGCAGCCCCTTAAACTAAGGCAACACCTCAAACTAATGCAACACCTCAAACTAAGGGAACCCTCAAACTAAGGGAACCCTCAAACTAAGGGAACCCTCAAACAAAGGCAACCCACTAACGAAGTCTGCAACTCAAACTAAAGCAACACCTCAAACTAATGCAACACCTCAAACTAATGCAACACCTCAAACTAATGCAACACCTCAAACTAATGCAACACCTCAAACTATGGAAACCGTCAATCAAAGGCTACACCTCATACTCAGGCAACACCTCAACCTAAGGCGGCCCCTCAAACTAAGGCGGCCCCTCAAACTAATGCAACACCTCAAACTAATGCAACACCTCAAACTAATGCAACACCTCAAACTACTGCAACACCTCAAACTAATGCAACACCTCAATCTAATGCAACACCTCAAACTAATGCAACATCTCAAACTCATGCAACACCTCAAACTAATGCAACACATCAAACCAATGCAACACCTCAAACTAATGCAACACCTCAAACTAATGCAACACCTCAAACTAATGCAACACCTCAAACTAATGAAACACCTCAAACTAAGGAAACCGTCAATCAAAGGCAACACCTCAAACTAATGCAACAGCTCAAACGATTGCAACACCTCAAACTAATGAAACACCTCAAACTAAGGAAACCGTCAATCAAAGGCAGCACCTCATATTCAGGCAACACCTCAAACTAAGGCGGCCCCTCAAACTAACGCGGCCCCTCAAACTAAGACCGCCCCTCAAACTAAGGCAGCCCCTCAAACTAAGGCAGCCCCTCAAACTAAGGCAACACATCAAAATAATGCAACACATCAAAATAATGCAACACCTCAAACTAAGGCAACACCTTAAACTAAGGCAACACCTCAAATTAAGGCAACACCTCAAAATAACGCAACCCCTCAAACTAAGGCAACACCTCAAACTAAGGCAACACCTCAAACAAAGGCATCTCTCAAACTAAGGCAACTCCCACACTAAGGCAACACCTCAAACTAATGCAACACCTCAAACTAATGCAACACCTCAAACTAATGCAACAACTCAAACTAAGGCAACACCTCAAACTAAGGCGACACCTCAAACTAAGGCAGCACCTCAAACTAAGGCAACAACTCAAACTAAGGCAGCACCTCAAACTCAGGCAACAACTCAAACTAAGGCAACAACTCAAACGAAGGCAACAACACAAACTAAGGCAACAACTCAAACTAAGGCAACAACTCTAACTGAGGCAACACCTCAAACTAACGCAACACCTCAAACTAAGGCAACACCTCAAACTAAGGCAACCGTCAAACAAATGCAACACCTCAAACTGAGGCAAAACCACAAACTAAGGGAGCCCTCAATCTAAGGCAACGCCTCAAACTAAGGCATCCCTCAAACTAAGGCATTCCTCAAACTAAGGCAGCCCCTCAAACTAAGGCAGCCCCTCAAACTAAGACTACCCCTCAAACTAAGGCAGCCCCTCAAACTAAGGCAGACCCTCAAACTAAGGCAGCACCTCAAAGTAAGGCAGCACTTCAAACTAAGGCAGCACCTCATACTCAGGCAGCACCTCAAACTAAGTCAGCACCTCAAATGAAGGCAGCACCTCAAACTAAGGCAGCACCTCAAACGAAGGCAAAACCTAAAACTAAGGCAGCACCACAAACGAAGGGAACCCTCAGTCTGAGGCAACACCTCAAACTAAGGCATCACGTCAAACTCAGGCAACATCTCAAACTAATGCAACACCTCAAACTCATGCAACACCTCAAACTAATGCAACACCTCAAACTAATGCAACACCTCAAACTCATGCAACACCTCAAACTAATGCAACACCTCAAACTAATGCAACACCTCAAACTAATGAAACACCTCAAACTAATGCAAGACCTCAAACTAATGCAACACCTCAAACTATGGCAACACCGCAAAATAAGGCAACACCTGAAACTAAGTGAACCCTCAAACTAAGGGAACCCTCAAACTAAGGGAACCCTCAAACAAAGGCAACCCACTAACGAAGGCTGCACCTCAAACCAAAGCAACACCTCAAACTAATGCAACACCTCAAACTAATGCTACTCCTCAAACTAATGCAACACCTCAAACTAATGCAACACCTCAAACTAAGGAAACCGTCAATCAAAGGCAACACCTCATACTCAGGCAAAACCTCAAACTAAGGCGGCCCCTCAAATTAAGGCGGCCCCTCAAATTAAGGCAACACCTCAAACTAAGGCAACACCTCAAACCAATGCGACTCCTCAAACTCAGGCAACACCTCAAACTAAGGCAACAACTCAAACTAAGGCAAACCCTCAAACAGATGCAGCCCCTTAATCTAAGGCAACACCTCAAACTCAGGCAACACCTCTCACTAAGGGAACCCTCAAACTAAGGGAACCCTCAATCAAAGGCAACCCACGAACGAAGATTGCAACTTAAACTAAACAACCCCTCAAACTAATGCAACACCTCAAACTCATGCAACACCTCAAACTAATGCAATCCCTCAAACTAATGCAACACCTCAAACTAATGCAACACCTCAAACTCATGCAACACCTCAAACTAATGCAATCCCTCAAACTAATGCAACACCTCAAACTAATCCAACACCTCAAACCCATGCAACACCTCAAACTAATGCAACACCTCAAACTAATGCAACACCTCAAACTAATGCAACACCTCAAACTAATGAAACACCTCAAACTAAGGAAACCGTCAATCAAAGGCTACACCTCAGACTCAGGCAACACCTCAAACTAAGGCGGCCCCTCAAACTAAGGCAGCCCCTCAAACTAAGGCATCCCCTCAAACTAAGGCAGCCCCTCAAACTAAGGCAGCCCCTTAAACTAAGGCAACACATCAAAATAATGCAACACATCAAAATAATGCAACACCTCAAACTAAGGCAACACCTTAAACTAAGGCAACACCTCAAACTAAGGCAACACCTCAAAGTAAGGCAACACCTCAAACTGAGGCAACCGTCAAACTAATGGAACCCTCAAACTAAGGCAACACCTCAAACTAAGGCAACACCTCAAACTAACGCAACACCTGAAACTCCGGCAACCTCTCAAACAGATGCAGCCCCTTAAACTAAGGCAACACCTCAAACTAACGCAACACCTCAAACTAAGGGAACCCTCAAACTAAGGGAACCCTCAAACTGAGGGAACCCTCAAACAAAGGCAACCCACTAACGAAGGCTGCAACTCAAACTAAAGCAGCACCTCAAACTAATGAAACACCTCAAACTAATGCAACACCTCAAACTGATGCAACACCTCAAACTATGGAAACCGTCAATCAAAGGCAACACCTCATACTCAGGCAACACCTCAAACTAAGGCGGCCCATCCAACTAAGGCGGCCCCTCAAACTAAGGCAACACCTCAAACTAAGGAAACACCTCAAACCAATGCAACATCTCAAACTAAGGCAACACCTCAAACTAATGTAACACCTGAAACTAAGGCAGCCCCTCAAACAGATGCAGCCCCTTAAATTAAGGCAACACCTCAAACTAAGGCAACACCTCAAACTAAGGGAACCCTCAAACTGAGGGAAACCTCAAACAAAGGCAACCCACTAACGAAGGCTGCAACTCAAATTAATGCAACACCTCAAACTAATGCAACACCTCAAACTAATGCAACACCTCAAACTAATGCAACACCTCAAACTACTGCAACACCTCAAACTAATGCAACACCTCAATCTAATGCAACACCTCAAACTAATGCAACATCTCAAACTCATGCAACACCTCAAACTAATACAACCCATCAAACCAATGCAACACCTCAAACTAATGCAACACCTCAAACTAATGCAACACCTCAAACTAATGCAACACCTCAAACTAATGAAACACCTCAAACTAAGGAAACCGTCAATCAAAGGCAACACCTCAAACTAATGCAACACCTCAAACTCATGCAACACCTCAAACGATTGCAACACCTCAAACTATTGAAACACCTCAAACTAAGGCAACCGTCAATCAAAGGCAGCACCTCAGATTCAGGCAACACCTCAAACTAAGGCGGCCCCTCAAACTAAGGCGGCCCCTCAAACTAAGGCGGCCCCTCAAACTAAGGCAGCCCCTCAAACTAAGGCAATACATCAAAATAATGCAACACATCAAAATAATGCAACACCTCAAACTAAGGCAACACTTTAAACTAAGGCAACACCTCAAACTAAGGCAACACCTCAAAATAACGCAACCCCTCAAACTAAGGCAACAACTCAAACTAAGGCAACACCTCAAACAAAGTCATCTCTCAAACTAAGGCAACTCCCACACGAAGGCAACACCTCAAACTAATGCAACACCACAAACTAATGCAACACCTCAAACTAATGCAACAACTCAAACTAAGGCAACACCTCAAACTAAGGCGAAACCTCAAACTAAGACAGCAGCTCAAACTAAGGCAACAACTCAAACTAAGGCAGCACCTCAAACTAAGGCAACAACTCAAACTAAGGCAACAACTCAAACGAAGGCAACAACACAAACTAAGGCAACAACTCAAACTAAGGCAACAACTCTAACTGAGGCAACACCTCAAACTAAGGCAACACCTCAAACTAAGGCAACACCTCAAACTAAGGCAACCGTCAAACAAATGCAACACCTCAAACTGAGGCAAAACCACAAACTAAGGGAGCCCTCAATTTAAGGCAACGCCTCAAACTAAGGCATCCCTCAAACTAAGGCATCCCTCAAACTAAGGCAGCCCCTCAAACTAAGGCAGCCCCTCAAACTAAGGCTACCCCTCAAACTAAGGCAGCCCCTCAAACTAAGGCAGACCTCAAAGTAAGGCAGCACTTCAAACTAAGGCAGCACCTCATACTAAGGCAGCACCTCAAACTAAGTCAGCACCTCAAACGAAGGCAGCACCTCAAACTAAGGCAGCACCTCAAACGAAGGCAACACCTAAAACTAAGGCAGCACCACAAACGAAGGGAACCCTCAATCTGAGGCAACACCTCAAACTGAGGAAAAAACTCAAACTAAGGCAAAACCTCAAACTAAGGCATCACGTCAAAATCAGGCAACACCTCAAACTAAGGCAACACCTCAAACTAAGGCCACACCTCAAACTAAGGGAACCCTCAAACTAATGCAACACCTCAAACTAAGGCAACCCCTCAAACTAAGGCAACCCTTAAAACTGAGGCAACCCCTCTAACATATGCAGCCCCTCAAACATATGCAGCCCCTTAAACCAACGCAACACCTCAAACGAAGGCATTCCTCAATCTAAGGCAACACTCAAACTAATGCAACACCTGAAACTAAGGCAACCCCTCAAACAGATGCCACCCCTTAAACTAACGCAACACCTCAAACTAAGGCAACTTCTCAAAATAAGGGAACCCTCAAACTAAGTGAAACATCAAACTAAGGGAACCCACTGACGAAGGCTGCAACTCAAACAAAATCAACACCTCAAACTTAGTCAACCTTCAAACGAAGGCAGCCCGTCAAACGAAGGCAACACCTCAATCTAAGACAACCCTCAAACTAAGGCAACCCTCAAACTAAGGCAACCCTCAAACTAAGGCAGCCCCTCAAACTAAGCCAGCCCCTCAAACTAAGGCAGCACCTCAAACTAAGGCAACAACTCAAACTAAGGCAACAACTCAAACGAAGGCAACAACACAAACTAAGGCAACAACTCAAACTAAGGCAACAACTCAAACTGAGGCAACACCTCAAACTAAGGCAACACCTCAAACTAAGGCAACCGTCAAACAAATGCAACACCTCAAACTGAGGCAAAACCACAAACTAAGGGAGCCCTCAATCTAAGGCAACGCCTCAAACTAAGGCATCCCTCAAACTAAGGCAGCCCCTCAAACTAATACAGCCCCTCAAACTCAGGCAGCCCCTCAAACTAAGGCAGACCCTCAAACTAAGGCAGCACCTCAAAGTAAGGCAGCACTTCAAACTAAGGCAGCACCTCAGACGAAGGCAGCTCCTCAAACTAAGTCAGCACCTCAAACGAAGGCAGCACCTCAAACTAAGGCAGCACCTCAAACTAAGGCAACACCTAAAACTAAGGCAGCACCACAAACGAAGGGAACCCTCAATCTGAGGCAACACCTCAAACTGAGGCAAAAACTCAAACTAAGGCAACACCTCAAATTAAGGCAACAGATCAAACTAAGGCAACAAATCAAACTAAGGCAACACATCAAACTAAGGCAACACATCAAACTAAGGCAACCCTCCAACTAATGCAACACCTCAAACTAATGCAATACCTCAAACTAATGCAACACCTCAAACTTAGGAAACAGTCAAACTAAGGCAACACCTGAAACTAAGGCAACCGTCAAACAAATGCAACACCTCAAACGAAGGCAACACCTCAAACGAAGGCAACACCTCGAACGAAGGCAACACCTCAAACTAAGACAACACCTCAAACTAAGGCAACACCTCAAACTAATGCAACACCTCAAACTAAGGCAAAACCTCAAACTAAGGCAAAACCTCAAACTAAGGCAACACCTCAAACTAAGGCAAAACCTCAAACGAAGGCAAAACCTCAAACTAAGGCAACCCTCAAACTAAGGCAACCCTCAAACTAAGGCAACCCTCAATCAAAGGAAACCCTCAATCAAAGGAAACCCTCAATCAAAGGCAACCCTCAAACAAAGGCAACACCTCAAACTAAGGCAACACCTCAAACTAAGGCAACACCTCAAACTAAGGCAGCCGTCAAATAAAGGCAACACCTCAAATTAAGGCAACACATCAAACGAAGGCAACACATCAAACTAAGGCAACACATCAAACTAAGGCAACCCTCCACTAATGCCATACCTCAAACTAATGCAATACCTCAAACTAATGCAACACCTCAAACTAAGTCAACACCTCAAACTAAGTCAGCACCTCAAACTAAGGCAACACCGCAAACAAAGGCAACACCTCAAAATAGGCCAACACCTCAAACAAAGGTTCCCATCAAACTAAGCAATATCTCAAACTAAGGCAACACCTAAAACTAATGCAACACCTCAAACAAAGGCGAACATCAAACTAAGCAATATCTCAAACTAAGGCAATCCTCATTCTAAGGCAAACCTCAGACTGAGGCAGCAGTCAATACAAGGCAACTCTCAATTTAAGACAACCCTCAAACTAATGCAAAATCTGAAACTAAGGCAACCCATAAACGAAGGCAATTCCTCAAACTAAGGCAACCCTCAAACTAAGGCAACCCTCAAACGAACGGAACCCTCAAACTAACGCAACCCTCAAACTAAGGCAACGCTCAAACTAAGGCAACGTTCAAACTGAGGCAACCCTCAACAAAGGCAACACCTCAAACGAAGGCAACACCTCAAAGGAAGGCAACACATCAAACTAAGACAACACCGCAAACTAAGGCAACACCTCAATCTGAGGCTACACCTCAAACTTAGGCAACATCTCAAACTTAGGCAACACCTCAAACTTAGGCAACACCTCAAACTGAGGCAAAGGTCAAACTAAGGCAAGACCTCTAACTAAGGCAACACCTCAAACTAAGGCAACACCTCAAAAGAAGGCAACACCTCAAACGAAGGCAACACCTCAAACTCAGGCAACACCTCAAACTAAGGCAACACCTCAAACTAAGGCAACACATAAAACTAAGGCAACACCTCAAACTAAGGCAACCGTCAATCAAATGCAACACCTCAAACGAAGGCAGCACCTCAAACGAAGGCAACACCTCAAGTTAAGGCAACACCTCAAACTAAGGCAACACCTCAAACTAAGGAAACACCTCAAACTTAGGCAACAGTCAAACTAAGGCAACACCTCAAACTAAGGCAACAGTCAAACTAAGGGAACCGTCAAACTAATGCAACACCTCAAACTAATGCAACACCTCAAAATAAGGCAAAACCTCAAACTAAGGCAAAACCTCAAACTAAGGCAAAACCTCAAACTAAGGCAACCCTCAAACTAAGGCAACCCTCAAACTAAGGCAACACCTCAAACTAAGGAAACACCTCAAACTTAGGCAACAGTCAAACTAAGGCAACACCTCAAACTAAGGCAACAGTCAAACTAAGGGAACCGTCAAACTAATGCAACACCTCAAACTAATGCAACACCTCAAAATAAGGCAAAACCTCAAACTAAGGCAAAACCTCAAACTAAGGCAAAACCTCAAACTAAGGCAAAACCTCAAACTAAGGCAACCCTCAAACTAAGGCAACCCTCAAACTAAGGCAACCCTCAATCAAAGGAAACCCTCAATCAAAGGAAGCCCTCAATCAAAGGCAACCCACAAACAAAGGCAACACCTCAAGCTAAGGCAACACCTCAAACTGAGGCAACACCTCAAACTGAGGCAACACCTCAAACTAAGGCAGCCGTCAAATAAAGGTAACTACTCAAATTAAGGCAACACATCAAACTAAGGCAACACATCAAACTAAGGCAACACATCAAACTAAGGCAACCCTCCAACTAATGCCATACCTCAAACTAATGCAATACCTCAAACTAATGCAACACCTCAAACTAAGGCAACACCTCAAACTAAGGCAACACCTCAAACTAAGGCAACACCTCAAAATAGGCCAACACCTCAAACAAAGGCTCCCATCAAACTAAGCAATATCTCAAACTAAGGCAATCCTCAATCTGAGGCAAACCTCAGACTGAGGCAGCAGTCAATACAAGGCAACTCTCCATTTAAGACAACCCTCAAACTAATGCAACACCTGAAACTAAGGCAACCCATAAACGAAGGCAATTCCTCAAACTAAGGCAACCCTCAAACTAAGGCAACGCTCAAACTAACGCAACCCTCAAACTAACGCAACCCTCAAACTAAGGCAACCCTCAAACTAAGGCAACGCTCAAACTAAGGCAACGCTCAAACTAAGGCAACCCTCAACAAAGGCAACCCCTCAAACAAAGGCAACCCCTCAAACAAAGGCAACCCCTCAAACAAAGGCAACCCTCAAACTAAGGGAACCCTCAAACTAAGGAAACCCTCAAACTAAGGCAACACCTCAAACTAAGTTAACACCTCAAACTAAGGCAGCCCAAAGACTACGGCAACGCCTCAAACTTAAGCAACGCCTCAAACTGAGGTAACGCCTCAAACTGAGGCAGCGCCTCAATCTAAGGCAACGCCTGAATCTAAGGCAACCCTTAAAATATGGCAATGCTCAAACTAATGCAGCCCCTCAAACTAAGGCAACCATCAAACTTAGGCACCCCTCAAAATAATGCAACACCTCAATCTAAGGCAACCCTTAAAATGTGGCAACGCTCAAACTAATGCAGACCCTCAAACTAATGCAGACCCTGAAACTAAGGCAACCCTCAAGCTGAGGCAACCCTTAAGGCTTTTAGTTTTGGTGACTGCAGCTTTGACAGTCGCGAAGGTGCGAGAGCGAGCTTGCAGCTGGGAAGTCAATTTCAGTGGAAGTTTAAAAGTTAATTCTCTTTTGTTTTCGGAGGACCAGGGGACTGCTGGGTAAGTAAAAACTATATATTTGGGTGGTTTAAAATCTCTTTCTTTTAGTTTTGGTGACTGCAGCTTTGACAGTAGCGAAGGTGCAAGAGCGAGCTTACAGCTGGGAAGTCAATTTCAGTGGAAGTTTAAAAGTTAATTCCCTTTTGTTTTCGGAGGACCAGGGGACTGCTGGGTAAGTAAAAACTATATATTTCGGTGGTGGATGTACCCGAGACAGTACACATGTGGTGTCTCCCACCCTCCCTCTTCCTGTAACCAAAAAAAAGGACTCTTGTTTTGATAAGGTTAGCTTTTTATTTAAGAAGTTCTGTCCGTTGGATTGCTATCCTAACAAGTTTTAACATTTTTTTTTGCTTTTTCACTAGATTTGTTGGGAATTTAGAATAGAGGGACAGGAAGTTAAGGCAGTTGTATGTTCCTCCTGCAGAATGTGGGAGGTAAGGGTCGCCAAGAGTGTCCCTGCTGACTGCATCTGCGGGAAGTGCACCCAACTCCAGCTCCTCGAGAACCGCGTTTGGGAACTGGAGCTGGAGCTGGATGAACTTCGGATCATTCGGGAGGCGGAGGGGGTAATTGAGAGGAGTTATGGGGAGGGAGTCACACCTCAGGTAAAAGAAGTAGGTAGATGGGTTACCGTCAGGGGAAGGAGTGTGAACCAGCAGGCAGTGCAGGGATCCCCTGTGGCCGTTTCCCTCAACAACAGGTATACCGTTTCGGATACTGTTGCGGGGGACGATTTACCAGGAGTAAGCAATGGGGTACAGGTCTCTTTCACAGAGTCTGTCCCTGTTGCTCAGAAGGGAAGGGGGAAGAGGAGCAGAGCATTAGTCATTGGGGACTCCATAGTTAGGGGAACAGATAGGAGGTTCTGTGGGAACGAGAGAGACGCACGGTTGGTATGTTGCATCCCAGGTGCCAGGGTTCGTGATGTTTCGGATCGTGTTTTTGGGATCCTCAGGGGGGAGGTGGAGCAGCCCCAAGACGTGGTCCACATTGGCACCAACGACATAGGTAGGAAGAGAGATGGGGATTTAAGACAGAAATTCTGGGAGCTAGGGTGGAAGCTTATAGTGAGAACAAACAGAGTTGTTATCTCTGGGTTGTTGCCCGTGCCACGTGATAGCGAAGCAAGGAATAGGGAGAGAGAGGAGTTGAACACGTGGCTGCAGGGATGGTGCAGGAGGGAGGGTTTTGGTTTCCTGGATAATTGGGGCTCTTTCTGGGGTAGGTGGGACCTCTACAAACAGGATGGTCTTCACCTGAACCAGAGGGGTACCAATATCCTGGGGGGGGGGGGAGATTTGGTAGTGCTCTTCGGGGGGGGGGTGGGGGTTAAACTAAATCAGCAGGGGAATGGGAACCGAAAATGTAATGCCAGTGTACAGGATGTTGAGAGTAGTGAGGTCAGGGATAAGGTTACAAGGACGCAAGAGGGCACTGGCAAGCAAGAAACTGGTTTAAAGTGTGTCTATGTCAATGCCGGGAGCATCCGGAATAAGGTGGGTGAGGTTGCAGCATGGGTTGGTACCTGGGACCTCGATGTAGAGGCCATTTCGGAGACATGGGTAGAGCAGGGGAAGGAATGGATGTTGCAGGTTCCGGGATTTAGATGTTTCAGTAAGAACAGAGAAGATGGTAAAAGAGGGGTGGGGGTGGGGGGAGGGGGGGGTGGTGGTGTGGCATTGTTAATCAAGGAGAGTATTACAGCGACAGAAAGGACGTTTGAGGACTCGTCTACTGAGGTAGTATGGGCCGAGGTTAGAAATAGGAGAGGTGAGGTCACCCTGTTGGGAGTCTTTTATCGACCTCCAAATAGTTCCAGAGATGTAGAGGAAAGGATAACGAAGATGATTCTCGACAGGGGCGAGAGTAACAGGGTAGTTGTTATGGGGAACTTTAACTTTCCAAATATTGACTGGAAATACTATAGTTCGAGTACTTTAGATGGGTCAGTTTTTGTCCAGTGTGTGCAGGAGGGTTTTCTGACACAGTATGTGGACAGGCCAACCAGGGGCGATGCCACATTGGATTTGGTACTGGGTAATGAACCCGGCCAGGTGTTAGATTTAGATGTTGGTGAGCACTTTGGTGATCGTGATTACAATTCGGTTAGGTTTACCTTAGCGATGGGCAGGGACAGGTATATACCGCAGGGCAAAAATTATAACTGGGGGAAAGGAAATTATGATGCGATCAGGCAAGATTTAGGATGCGTAGGATGGGGAAGGAAACTGCAGGGGATGGGAACAATCGAAATGTGGAGCTTATTCAAGGAGCAGCGACTGCGTGTCCTTGATAAGTATGTCAATGTGAGGCAGGGAGGAAGTTGTCGAGCGAGGGAGCCATGGTTTACTAAAGAAGTTGAAGCGCTTGTCAAGAATAAGAAGGCTGATGACAGGATGAGACGTGAAGGCTCAGTTAGGGCGCTTGAGAGTTACAAGCCAGCCAGGAAGGATCTAAAGGGAGAGCGAAGAAGAGCAATGAGAGGACACGAAAAGTCATTGGCGGATAGGGTCAGGGAAAACCCTCAGGTTTTCTATAGGTACATCAGGAATAAAAGAATGACTGGAGTTAGATTAGGGCCAATCAAGGATAGTCGTGGGAAGTTGTGTGTGGAATCAGAGGAGGTAGGGGAAGAGTTAAATGAATATTTTGCGTCAGTATTTACAGTAGAGAAAGGAAACGTTGTCCAGGAGAATACTGAGATTCAGGCGACTAGGCTAGATGGGATTGAGGTTCACAAGGAGGAGGTGTTATCAATTTTGGAAAGTGTGAAAATAGATAAGTCCCCTGGGCCAGATGGGACTTATCCTCGGATTCTCTGGGAAGCCAGGGAGGAGATTGCAGAGCCTTTGTCCTCTATCTTTATGTCGTCATTGTCGACAGGAATAGTGCCGGAAGACTGGAGGATAGAAAATGTTGTCCCCTTGTTCAGGAAGGGGAGCAGAGACAGCCCTGGTAATTATAGACCTGTGAGCCTTACTTCGGTTGTGGGTAAATTGTTGGAAAAGGTTATAAGAGACAGGATTTATAATCATCTTGAAAAGAATAAGTTCATTAGCGATAGTCAGCACGGTTTTGTGACGGGAAGGTCGTGCCTCACAAACCTTACTGAGTTTTTCGAGAAGGTGACCAAACAGGTGGATGAGGGTAAAGCAGTGGATGTGGTGTATATGGATTTCAGTAAGGCGTTTGATAAGGTTCCCCACGGTAGGCTATTGCAGAAAATACGGAAGTATGGGGTTGAATGTGATTTCGAGCTTTGGATCAGAAATTGGCTCGCTGAAAGAAGACAGAGGGTGGTGGTTGATGGCAAATGTTCATCCTGGAGTTTAGTTACTAGTGGTGTACCGCAAGGATCTGTTTTGGGGCCACTGCTGTTTGTCATTTTTAGAAATGACCTGGAAGAGGGTGTAGAAGGGTGGGTTAGTAAATTTGCGGATGACACTAAAGTCGGTGGACTTGTGGATAGTGCCGAAGGGTGTTGTAGGGTACAGAGAGACATAGATAGGCTGCAGAGCTGGGCTGAGAGATGGCAAATGGAGCTAAATGCGGAAAAGTGCGAGGTGATTGACTTTGGAAGGAGTAACAGGAATGCAGAGTACTGGGCTAATGGGAAGATTCTTGGTAGTGTAGATGAACAGAGAGATCTTGGTGTCCAGGTGCTTAAATCCCTGAAGGTTGCTACCCAGGTTAATAGGGCTGTTCAGAAGGCATACGGTGTGTTAGATTTTATTGGTTTGGGGATCGAGTTTCGGAGCCACGAGGTCATGCTGCAGCTGTCCAAAACTCTGGTGAGACCGCACCTGGAGTATTGCGTGCAGTTCTGGTCACCGCATTATAGGAAGGATGTGGAAGCTTTGGAAAGGGTGCAGAGGAGATTTACTAGGATGTTTCCTGGTATGGAGGGAGGGTCTAACGAGGAAAGGCTGAGGGAATTGAGGTTGTTTTCGTTAGAGAGAAGGAGGAGGAGAGACAGAGAGAGAGACACAGAGAGAGAGAGAGAAATCTCTTTGCACTGTTTGTGAACTTCCCTGTTCGATCCTTTTTATATGCAAAGTAGCAGATCTCCCATTTGTCACAGTTTTCTCCATTCACTTCATCTACAAATATCTCATCATAATTTTATGCTTCAATCTAATGGGTCTGTACTAAAGAGTGCGCAGGAACACAGGGACCTGGAGGTACATGTGCATCGATTATTGAAGGTGGCAGGACATATTGAGAGAGTGGTTAGTAAAACAGGTGGGATTGGGATCTTGGGTTTCATAATTAGAGGCATTGAGTGCAAAAGCAGGGAAATTATGCTGAACCTTTATACAACTCTGGTTAGGCCCTAACCGGAGGATTATGTCCAGTTCTGGTCACCACACTTTAGGAAGGAGGTGAGGGTCCTTGAGAGGGTGCAGAGGAGATTTACCAGAATGGTTCCAGTGATGAGGGATTTTAGTTACAAGGTCAGGTTGACAAAGGCAACACTCCAAACCCAAAGGCAACACTCCAAACCCTAAGGCAACACTCCAGAGCCAAAGGCAACACTCCAAACCCAAAGGCAACACTCCAAACCCAAATGCAACACTCCAAACCCAAAGGCAACACTCCAAACCCAAAGGCAACACTCCAAACACAAAGGCAACACTCCAAACACAAAGGCAACACTCCAAACCCAAAGACAACACTCCAAACCCAAAGGCAACACTCCAAACCCAAAGGCAACACTCCAAACCAAAGGCAACACTCCATACACTGTGAAACCCGCATACACACCTGTCAGGATCCTGATACACAGTGAAACCCCCCTCACACCTGGCAGGATCCTGATACACTGTGAAACCCACATACACACCTGGCAGGATCCTGATACACAGTGAAACCCGCCTCACACCTGGCAGGATCCTGATACACTGTGAAACCCCCATACACACCTGGCAGGAACCTGATATACAGTGAAACCCCCCTCACACCTGGCAGGATCCAGATACACAGTGAAACCCCCCTCACATCTGGCAGGATCCTGATACACAGTGAAACCCCCCTCACACCTGGCAGGATCTTGATACACAGTGAAACCCCCCTCAAACCTGGTAGGATCCAGATCCACTGTGAACACCCCATACACACCTGGCAGGATCCTGATACACTGTGAAAGCCCCATACACACCTGGCAGGATCCTGATACACAGTGAAAACCCCCTCACCCCTGGCAGGATCCTGATCCACTGTGAACACCCCATACACATCTGGCAGGATCCTGATACACTGTGAAACCCCACTCACACCTGGTGGGTTCCTGATAAACTGTGAAACCCCCATACACACCTGGCAGGACCCTAATAAACTGTGAAAACCCAATTCACACCTGGCAGGATCCTGATACACTGTGAAACCCCCATACACACCTGGCAGGAAACTGATACACAGTGAAACCCCCCTCACACCTGGCAGGATCCTGATACACAGTGAAACCCCCCTCACATCTGGCAGGATCCTGAAACACAGTGAAACCCCCGTCACACCTGGCAGGATCTTGAAACACAGTGAAACCCCCCTCAAACCTGGCAGGATCCAGATCCACTGTGAACACCCCATACACACCTGGCAGGATCCTGATACACTGTGAAACCCCCATATACACCTGGCAGGATCCTGATACACAGTGAAACCCCCCTCACACCTGGCAGGATCCTGATCCACTGTGAACACCCAATACACATCTGGCAGGATCCTGATACACTGTGAAACCCCACTCACACCTGGCAGGATCCTGATACACTGTGAAAACCCCATACACACCTGGCAGGACCCTGATAAACTGTGAAAACCCAATTCACACCTGGCAGGATCCTGACACACTGTGAAACCCCCATACACACCTGTCAGGATCCTGATACACTGTGAAAACCCAATTCACACCTGGCAGGATCCTGATACACTGTGAAACCCCCATACACACCTGGCAGGATCCTGATACACTCTGAAACCCCACTCACACCTGGCAGGATTCTGATACACTGTGAAACGCCCACACACACCTGGCAGGATCCAGATACACTGTGAAACCCCACTCACACCTGGCAGGATTCTGATACACTGTGAAACCCCCATACACACCTGGCAGGATTCTGATACACTGTGAAACCCCCATAGACATCTGGCAGGATCCTGATACACTGTGAAACCCCACTCACACCTGGGAGGATTCAGATACACTGTGAAATCCCAGACACACCTGGCAGGATCCTGATACACTGTGAAACCCCACACACACCTGGCAGGATCCTGGCACACAGTGAAAACCCATACACAACTGGCAGGAACCTGATCCACTGAGAAAACCCCGTACACACCTGGCAGAATCCTGATACACTGTGAAAACCCCATACACACCTGGCAGGATCCCGATAAACTGTGAAAACGCCATACACACCTGGCAGGATCCTGTTCCACTGCGAAACCCCACTCACACCTGGCAGGTTCCTGAAACACTGTGAAACCCCCATACACACCTGGCAGGAACCTGATATACAGTGAAACCCCCCTCACACCTGGCAGGATCCAGATACACAGTGAAACCCCCCTCACATCTGGCAGGATCCTGATACACAGTGAAACCCCCCTCACACCTGGCAGGATCTTGATACACAGTGAAACCCCCCTCAAACCTGGCAGGATCCAGATCCACTGTGAACACCCCATACACACCTGGCAGGATCCTGATACACTGTGAAAGCCCCATACACACCTGGCAGGATCCTGATACACAGTGAAAACTCCCTCACCCCTGGCAGGATCCTGATCCACTGTGAACACCCCATACACATCTGGCAGGATACTGATACACTGTGAAACCCCACTCACACCTGGCAGGATCCATATACACTGTGAAAACCCCATACACACCTGGCAGGACCCTAATAAACTGTGAAAACCCAATTCACACCTGGCAGGATCCTGATACACTGTGAAACCCCCATACACACCTGGCAGGAACCTGATACACAGTGAAACCCCCCTCACACCTGGCAGGATCCTGATACACAGTGAAACCCCATTCACATCTGGCAGGATCTTGATACACTTTGAACACCCCATACACACCTGGCAGGATCCTGGTACACTGTGAAACCCCCATATACACCTGGCAGGATCCTGATACACAGTGAAACCCCCCTCACACCTGGCAGGATCCTGATCCACTGTGAACACCCAATACACACCTGGCAGGATCCTGATACACTGTGAAACCCCACTCACACCTGGCATGATCCTGATACACTGTGAAACCCCCATTAACACCTGGCAGGACCCTGATAAACTGTGAAAACCCAATTCACACCTGGTAGGATCCTGACACACTGTGAAACCCCCATACACACCTGTCAGGATCCTGATACACTGTGAAAACCCAATTCACACCTGGCAGGATCCTGATACACTGTGAAACCCCCATACACACCTGGCAGGATCCTGATACACTCTGAAACCCCACTCACACCTGGCAGGATTCTGATACACTGTGAAACGCCCACACACACCTGGCAGGATCCTGATACACTGTGAACACCCCATACACATCTGGCAGGATCCTGATACACTGTGAAACCCCACTCACACCTGGCAGGATCCATATACACTGTGAAAACCCCATACACACCTGGCAGGACCCTAATAAACTGTGAAAACCCAATTCACACCTGGCAGGATCCTGATACACTGTGAAACCCCCATACACACCTGGCAGGAACCTGATACACAGTGAAACCCCCCTCACACCTGGCAGGATCCTGATACACAGTGAAACCCCCCTCACATCTGGCAGGATCCTGAAACACAGTGAAACCCCCGTCACACCTGGCAGGATCTTGAAACACAGTGAAACCCCCCTCAAACCTGGCAGGATCCAGATCCACTGTGAACACCCCATACACACCTGGCAGGATCCTGATACACTGTGAAACCCCCATATACACCTGGCAGGATCCTGATACAGAGTGAAACCCCCCTCACACCTGGCAGGATCCTGATCCACTGTGAACACCCAATACACATCTGGCAGGATCCTGATACACTGTGAAACCCCACTCACACCTGGCAGGATCCTGATACACTGTGAAACCCCCATACACACCTGGCAGGACCCTGATAAACTGTGAAAACCCAATTCACACCTGGCAGGATCCTGACACACTGTGAAACCCCCATACACACCTGTCAGGATCCTGATACACTGTGAAAACCCAATTCACACCTGGCAGGATCCTGATACACTGTGAAACCCCCATACACACCTGGCAGGATCCTGATACACTCTGAAACCCCACTCACACCTGGCAGGATTCTGATACACTGTGAAACGCCCACACACACCTGGCAGGATCCAGATACACTGTGAAACCCCACTCACAACCTGGCAGGATTCTGATACACTGTGAAACCCCCATACACACCTGGCAGGATTCTGATACACTGTGAAACCCCCATAGACATCTGGCAGGATCCTGATACACTGTGAAACCCCACTCACACCTGGGAGGATTCTGATACACTGTGAAATCCCAGACACACCTGGCAGGATCCTGATACACTGTGAAACCCCACACACACCTGGCAGGATCCTGGCACACAGTGAAAACCCATACACAACTGGCAGGAACCTGATCCACTGAGAAAACCCCGTACACACCTGGCAGAATCCTGATACACTGTGAAAACCCCATACACACCTGGCAGGATCCCGATAAACTGTGAAAACGCCATACACACCTGGCAGGATCCTGTTCCACTGCGAAACCCCACTCACATCTGGCAGGTTCCTGAAACACTGTGAAACCCCCATACACACCTGGCAGGAACCTGATATACAGTGAAACCCCCCTCACACCTGGCAGGATCCAGATACACAGTGAAACCCCCCTCACATCTGGCAGGATCCTGATACACAGTGAAACCCCCCTCACACCTGGCAGGATCTTGATACACAGTGAAACCCCCTCAAACCTGGCAGGATCCAGATCCACTGTGAACACCCCATACACACCTGGCAGGATCCTGATACACTGTGAAAGCCCCATACACACCTGGCAGGATCCTGATACACAGTGAAAACTCCCTCACCCCTGGCAGGATCCTGATCCACGGTGAACACCCCATACACATCTGGCAGGATCCTGATACACTGTGAAACCCCACTCACACCTGGCAGGATCCATATACACTGTGAAACCCCCCTCAAACCTGGCAGGATCCAGATCCACTGTGAACACCCCATACACATCTGGCAGGATCCTGATACACTGTGAAACCCCACTCACACCTGGCAGGATCCATATACACTGTGAAAACCCCATACACACCTGGCAGGACCCTAATAAACTGTGAAAACCCAATTCACACCTGGCAGGATCCTGATACACTGTGAAACCCCCATACACACCTGGCAGGAACCTGATACACAGTGAAACCCCCCTCACACCTGGCAGGATCCTGATACACAGTGAAACCCCCCTCACATCTGGCAGGATCCTGATACACAGTGAAACCCCCGTCACACCTGGCAGGATCTTGATACACAGTGAAACCACCCTCAAACCTGGCAGGATCCAGATCCACTGTGAACACCCCATACACACCTGGCAGGATCCTGATACACTGTGAAACCCCCATATACACCTGGCAGGATCCTGATACACAGTGAAACCCCCCTCACACCTGGCAGCATCCTGATCCACTGTGAACACCCAATACACACCTGGCAGGATCCTGATACACTGTGAAACCCCACTCACACCTGGCAGGATCCTGATACACTGTGAAACCCCCATTAACACCTGGCAGGACCCTGATAAACTGTGAAAACCCAATTCACACCTGGCAGGATCCTGACACACTGTGAAACCCCCATACACACGTGTCAGGATCCTGATACACTGTGAAAACCCAATTCACACCTGGCAGGATCCTGATACACTGTGAAACCCCCATACACACCTGGCAGGACCCTGATACACTCTGAAACCCCACTCACACCTGGCAGGATTCTGATACACTGTGAAACGCCCACACACACCTGGCAGGATCCTGATACACTGTGAAACCCCACTCACTCCTGGCAGGATTCTGATACACTGTGAAACCCCCATACATACCTGGCAGGATTCTGATACACTGTGAAACCCCCATAGACATCTGGCAGGATCCTGATATACTGTGAAACCCCACTCACACCTGGGAGGATTCTGATACACTGTGAAATCCCAGACACACCTGGCAGGATCCTGATACACAGTGAAACCCCATACACACCTGGCAGGATCCTGGCACACAGTGAAAACCCATACACAACTGGCAGGAACCTGATCCACTGAGAAAACCCCGTACACACCTGGCAGAATCCTGATACACTGTGAAAACCCCATACACACCTGGCAGGATCCCGATAAACTGTGAAAACGCCATACACACCTGGCAGGATCCTGTTCCACTGCGAAACCCCACTCACACCTGGCAGGTTCCTGAAATACTGTGAAACCCCCATACACACCTGGCAGGAACCTGATATACAGTGAAACCCCCCTCACACCTGGCAGGATCCAGATACACAGTGAAACCCCCCTCACACCTGGCAGGATCCTGATACACAGTGAAACCCCCCTCACATCTGGCAGGATCCTGATACACAGTGAAACCCCCGTCACACCTGGCAGGATCTTGATACACAGTGAAACCCCCCTCAAACCTGGCAGGATCCAGATCCACTGTGAACACCCCATACACACCTGGCAGGATCCTGATACACTGTGAAACCCCCATATACACCTGGCAGGATCCTGATACACAGTGAAACCCCCCTCACACCTGGCAGCATCCTGATCCACTGTGAACACCCAATACACACCTGGCAGGATCCTGATACACTGTGAAACCCCACTCACACCTGGCAGGATCCTGATACACTGTGAAACCCCCATTAACACCTGGCAGGACCCTGATAAACTGTGAAAACCCAATTCACACCTGGCAGGATCCTGACACACTGTGAAACCCCCATACACACGTGTCAGGATCCTGATACACTGTGAAAACCCAATTCACACCTGGCAGGATCCTGATACACTGTGAAACCCCCATACACACCTGGCAGGACCCTGATACACTCTGAAACCCCACTCACACCTGGCAGGATTCTGATACACTGTGAAACGCCCACACACACCTGGCAGGATCCTGATACACTGTGAAACCCCACTCACTCCTGGCAGGATTCTGATACACTGTGAAACCCCCATACATACCTGGCAGGATTCTGATACACTGTGAAACCCCCATAGACATCTGGCAGGATCCTGATATACTGTGAAACCCCACTCACACCTGGGAGGATTCTGATACACTGTGAAATCCCAGACACACCTGGCAGGATCCTGATACACAGTGAAACCCATACACACCTGGCAGGATCCTGGCACACAGTGAAAACCCATACACAACTGGCAGGAACCTGATCCACTGAGAAAACCCCGTACACACCTGGCAGAATCCTGATACACTGTGAAAACCCCATACACACCTGGCAGGATCCCGATAAACTGTGAAAACGCCATACACACCTGGCAGGATCCTGTTCCACTGCGAAACCCCACTCACACCTGGCAGGTTCCTGAAATACTGTGAAACCCCCATACACACCTGGCAGGAACCTGATATACAGTGAAACCCCCCTCACACCTGGCAGGATCCAGATACACAGTGAAACCCCCCTCACATCTGGCAGGATCCTGATACACAGTGAAACCCCCCTCAAACCTGGCACGATCCAGATCCACTGTGAACATCCCATACACACCTGGCAGGATCCTGATACACTGTGAAAGCCCCATACACACCTGGCAGGATCCTGACACACAGTGAAAACCCCCCCACCCCTGGCAGGATCCTGATCCACTGTGAACACCCCATACACATCTGGCAGAATCCTGATACACTGTGAAACCCCACTCACACCTGGCAGGATCCTGATACACTGTGAAAACCCCATACACACCTGGCAGGACCCTAATAAACTGTGAAAACCCAATTCACACCTGGCAGGATCCTGATACACCGTGAAACCCCCATACACACCTGGCAGGAACCTGATACACAGTGAAACCCCCCTCACACCTGGCAGGATCCTGATACACAGTGAAACCCCCCTCACATCTGGCAGGATCCTGATACACAGTGAAACCCCCGTCACACCTGGCAGGATCTTGATACACAGTGAAACCCCCCTCAAGCCTGGCAGGATCCAGATCCACTGTGAACACCCCATACACACCTGGCAGGATCCTGATACACTGTGAAACCCCCACATACACCTGGCAGGATCCCGATAAACTGTGAAAACGCCATACACACCTGGCAGTATCCTGTTCCACTGTGAAACCCCACTCACACCTGGCAGGTTCCTGAAACACTGTGAAACCCCCATACACTCCTGGCAGGATCCTGATACACTGTGAAACCCCAGACACATCTGGCAGGATCCTGATGCACTGTGAAATCCCCAAACACACCTGGCAGGATCCTGATCAACTGTGAAGCCCCATACACAGCTGGCAGGATCCTGATCCGCAGTGAAAACCCCATACACACCTGGAAGGTTCCTGATAAACTGTGAAACCCCCATACACACTTGGCAGAATCCTGATAAACTGTGAAACCCCCATACACACCTGGCAGGATCCTGATAAACTGTGAAACCCCCATACACACCTGGCAGGATCCTGATAAACTGTGAAAACCCCATGCACACCTGGCAGGATCCTGATAAACTGTTAAAACCCCATGCACACCTGGCAGGATCCTGATCTAGTGTGAAAACCCCATACACACTTGGCAGGATACTGATACTCTGTGAAAACACCTGACACACCTGGCAGAATCCTGATATATTGTGAAAACACCGGACATACCTGGCAGGATCCTGATTCTCTGTGAAACCCCGTACACGTCTGGCAGGATCCTGATATATTGTGAAAACCCCGTACACACCTAGCAGGATCCTGAGCCTCTGTGAAAACCCGTACACATCTGGCTGGATCCTGATATATTGTGAAAAACCCATACACACCTGGCAGGATCCTGATCCTCTGTGAAACCCCGCACACATCTGGCAGGATCCTGATAAACTGTGAAAACCCCATACACACCTGGCAGGAACCTGATACTCTGTGAAACCCCGTACACATCTGGCAGGATCCTGATAAACTGTGAAAACCCCATGCACACCTGGCAGGATCCTGATACACAGTGAAACCCCATTCACACCTGGCAGGAATCCTGATACACAGTGAAACCCCATTCACATCTGGCAGGATGCTGATACACTGTGAAACCCCATACACACCGGGCAGGATCCTGATACGCTGTGAAAACCCCCATCCACACCTGGCAGGATCCTGATACACTGTGAAAACCCAATTCACACCTGGCAGGATCCTGATACACTGTGAAACCCCCATACACACCTGGCAGGATCCTGATACACTGTGAAACCCAACTCACACCTGGCAGGATTCTGATACACTGTGAAACCCCCATACACACCTGGCAGGATTCTGATACACTGTGAAACCCCCATAGACATCTGGCAGGATCCTGATACACTGTGAAACCCCACTCACACCTGGGAGGATTCTGATACACTGTGAAATCCCAGACACACCTGGCAGGATCCTGATACACTGTGAAACCCCATACACACCTGGCAGGATCCTGGCAAACAGTGAAAACCCATACACAACTGGCAGGAACCTGATCCACTGAGAAAACCCCGTACACACCTGGCAGAATCCTGATACACTGTGAAAACCCCATACACACCTGGCAGGATCCCGATAAACTGTGAAAACGCCCACACACACCTGGCAGGATCCAGATACACTGTGAAACCCCACTCACAACCTGGCAGGATTCTGATACACTGTGAAACCCCCATACACACCTGGCAGGATTCTGATACACTGTGAAACCCCCATAGACATCTGGCAGGATCCTGATACACTGTGAAACCCCACTCACACCTGGGAGGATCCTGATACACTGTGAAACCCCACTCACACCTGGCAGGATCCTGATACACTGTGAAACCCCCATACACACCTGGCAGGACCCTGATAAACTGTGAAAACCCAATTCACACCTGGCAGGATCCTGACACACTGTGAAACCCCCATACACACCTGTCAGGATCCTGATACACTGTGAAAACCCAATTCACACCTGGCAGGATCCTGATACACTGTGAAACCCCCATACACACCTGGCAGGATCCTGATACACTCTGAAACCCCACTCACACCTGGCAGGATTCTGATACACTGTGAAACGCCCACACACACCTGGCAGGATCCAGATACACTGTGAAACCCCACTCACAACCTGGCAGGATTCTGATACACTGTGAAACCCCCATACACACCTGGCAGGATTCTGATACACTGTGAAACCCCCATAGACATCTGGCAGGATCCTGATACACTGTGAAACCCCACTCACACCTGGGAGGATTCTGATACACTGTGAAATCCCAGACACACCTGGCAGGATCCTGATACACTGTGAAACCCCACACACACCTGGCAGGATCCTGGCACACAGTGAAAACCCATACACAACTGGCAGGAACCTGATCCACTGAGAAAACCCCGTACACACCTGGCAGAATCCTGATACACTGTGAAAACCCCATACACACCTGGCAGGATCCCGATAAACTGTGAAAACGCCATACACACCTGGCAGGATCCTGTTCCACTGCGAAACCCCACTCACATCTGGCAGGTTCCTGAAACACTGTGAAACCCCCATACACACCTGGCAGGAACCTGATATACAGTGAAACCCCCCTCACACCTGGCAGGATCCAGATACACAGTGAAACCCCCCTCACATCTGGCAGGATCCTGATACACAGTGAAACCCCCCTCACACCTGGCAGGATCTTGATACACAGTGAAACCCCCTCAAACCTGGCAGGATCCAGATCCACTGTGAACACCCCATACACACCTGGCAGGATCCTGATACACTGTGAAAGCCCCATACACACCTGGCAGGATCCTGATACACAGTGAAAACTCCCTCACCCCTGGCAGGATCCTGATCCACGGTGAACACCCCATACACATCTGGCAGGATCCTGATACACTGTGAAACCCCACTCACACCTGGCAGGATCCATATACACTGTGAAACCCCCCTCAAACCTGGCAGGATCCAGATCCACTGTGAACACCCCATACACATCTGGCAGGATCCTGATACACTGTGAAACCCCACTCACACCTGGCAGGATCCATATACACTGTGAAAACCCCATACACACCTGGCAGGACCCTAATAAACTGTGAAAACCCAATTCACACCTGGCAGGATCCTGATACACTGTGAAACCCCCATACACACCTGGCAGGAACCTGATACACAGTGAAACCCCCCTCACACCTGGCAGGATCCTGATACACAGTGAAACCCCCCTCACATCTGGCAGGATCCTGATACACAGTGAAACCCCCGTCACACCTGGCAGGATCTTGATACACAGTGAAACCACCCTCAAACCTGGCAGGATCCAGATCCACTGTGAACACCCCATACACACCTGGCAGGATCCTGATACACTGTGAAACCCCCATATACACCTGGCAGGATCCTGATACACAGTGAAACCCCCCTCACACCTGGCAGCATCCTGATCCACTGTGAACACCCAATACACACCTGGCAGGATCCTGATACACTGTGAAACCCCACTCACACCTGGCAGGATCCTGATACACTGTGAAACCCCCATTAACACCTGGCAGGACCCTGATAAACTGTGAAAACCCAATTCACACCTGGCAGGATCCTGACACACTGTGAAACCCCCATACACACGTGTCAGGATCCTGATACACTGTGAAAACCCAATTCACACCTGGCAGGATCCTGATACACTGTGAAACCCCCATACACACCTGGCAGGACCCTGATACACTCTGAAACCCCACTCACACCTGGCAGGATTCTGATACACTGTGAAACGCCCACACACACCTGGCAGGATCCTGATACACTGTGAAACCCCACTCACTCCTGGCAGGATTCTGATACACTGTGAAACCCCCATACATACCTGGCAGGATTCTGATACACTGTGAAACCCCCATAGACATCTGGCAGGATCCTGATATACTGTGAAACCCCACTCACACCTGGGAGGATTCTGATACACTGTGAAATCCCAGACACACCTGGCAGGATCCTGATACACAGTGAAACCCCATACACACCTGGCAGGATCCTGGCACACAGTGAAAACCCATACACAACTGGCAGGAACCTGATCCACTGAGAAAACCCCGTACACACCTGGCAGAATCCTGATACACTGTGAAAACCCCATACACACCTGGCAGGATCCCGATAAACTGTGAAAACGCCATACACACCTGGCAGGATCCTGTTCCACTGCGAAACCCCACTCACACCTGGCAGGTTCCTGAAATACTGTGAAACCCCCATACACACCTGGCAGGAACCTGATATACAGTGAAACCCCCCTCACACCTGGCAGGATCCAGATACACAGTGAAACCCCCCTCACACCTGGCAGGATCCTGATACACAGTGAAACCCCCCTCACATCTGGCAGGATCCTGATACACAGTGAAACCCCCGTCACACCTGGCAGGATCTTGATACACAGTGAAACCCCCCTCAAACCTGGCAGGATCCAGATCCACTGTGAACACCCCATACACACCTGGCAGGATCCTGATACACTGTGAAACCCCCATATACACCTGGCAGGATCCTGATACACAGTGAAACCCCCCTCACACCTGGCAGCATC
The DNA here is from genome assembly GCF_036365525.1 of Heterodontus francisci. Taxonomy (NCBI): domain Eukaryota; kingdom Metazoa; phylum Chordata; class Chondrichthyes; order Heterodontiformes; family Heterodontidae; genus Heterodontus; species Heterodontus francisci. The sequence continues at coordinate 10,141,106 of NW_027140250.1, read as the reverse complement.
CTGATCCACTGTGAACACCCAATACACACCTGGCAGGATCCTGATACACTGTGAAACCCCACTCACACCTGGCAGGATCCTGATACACTGTGAAACCCCCATTAACACCTGGCAGGACCCTGATAAACTGTGAAAACCCAATTCACACCTGGCAGGATCCTGACACACTGTGAAACCCCCATACACACGTGTCAGGATCCTGATACACTGTGAAAACCCAATTCACACCTGGCAGGATCCTGATACACTGTGAAACCCCCATACACACCTGGCAGGACCCTGATACACTCTGAAACCCCACTCACACCTGGCAGGATTCTGATACACTGTGAAACGCCCACACACACCTGGCAGGATCCTGATACACTGTGAAACCCCACTCACTCCTGGCAGGATTCTGATACACTGTGAAACCCCCATACATACCTGGCAGGATTCTGATACACTGTGAAACCCCCATAGACATCTGGCAGGATCCTGATATACTGTGAAACCCCACTCACACCTGGGAGGATTCTGATACACTGTGAAATCCCAGACACACCTGGCAGGATCCTGATACACAGTGAAACCCATACACACCTGGCAGGATCCTGGCACACAGTGAAAACCCATACACAACTGGCAGGAACCTGATCCACTGAGAAAACCCCGTACACACCTGGCAGAATCCTGATACACTGTGAAAACCCCATACACACCTGGCAGGATCCCGATAAACTGTGAAAACGCCATACACACCTGGCAGGATCCTGTTCCACTGCGAAACCCCACTCACACCTGGCAGGTTCCTGAAATACTGTGAAACCCCCATACACACCTGGCAGGAACCTGATATACAGTGAAACCCCCCTCACACCTGGCAGGATCCAGATACACAGTGAAACCCCCCTCACATCTGGCAGGATCCTGATACACAGTGAAACCCCCCTCAAACCTGGCACGATCCAGATCCACTGTGAACATCCCATACACACCTGGCAGGATCCTGATACACTGTGAAAGCCCCATACACACCTGGCAGGATCCTGACACACAGTGAAAACCCCCCCACCCCTGGCAGGATCCTGATCCACTGTGAACACCCCATACACATCTGGCAGAATCCTGATACACTGTGAAACCCCACTCACTCCTGGCAGGATCCTGATACACTGTGAAAACCCCATACACACCTGGCAGGACCCTAATAAACTGTGAAAACCCAATTCACACCTGGCAGGATCCTGATACACCGTGAAACCCCCATACACACCTGGCAGGAACCTGATACACAGTGAAACCCCCCTCACACCTGGCAGGATCCTGATACACAGTGAAACCCCCCTCACATCTGGCAGGATCCTGATACACAGTGAAACCCCCGTCACACCTGGCAGGATCTTGATACACAGTGAAACCCCCCTCAAGCCTGGCAGGATCCAGATCCACTGTGAACACCCCATACACACCTGGCAGGATCCTGATACACTGTGAAACCCCCACATACACCTGGCAGGATCCCGATAAACTGTGAAAACGCCATACACACCTGGCAGGATCCTGTTCCACTGTGAAACCCCACTCACACCTGGCAGGTTCCTGAAACACTGTGAAACCCCCATACACTCCTGGCAGGATCCTGATACACTGTGAAACCCCAGACACATCTGGCAGGATCCTGATGCACTGTGAAATCCCCAAACACACCTGGCAGGATCCTGATCAACTGTGAAGCCCCATACACAGCTGGCAGGATCCTGATCCGCAGTGAAAACCCCATACACACCTGGAAGGTTCCTGATAAACTGTGAAACCCCCATACACACTTGGCAGAATCCTGATAAACTGTGAAACCCCCATACACACCTGGCAGGATCCTGATAAACTGTGAAACCCCCATACACACCTGGCAGGATCCTGATAAACTGTGAAAACCCCATGCACACCTGGCAGGATCCTGATAAACTGTTAAAACCCCATGCACACCTGGCAGGATCCTGATCTAGTGTGAAAACCCCATACACACTTGGCAGGATCCTGATACTCTGTGAAAACACCTGACACACCTGGCAGAATCCTGATATATTGTGAAAACACCGGACATACCTGGCAGGATCCTGATTCTCTGTGAAACCCCGTACACGTCTGGCAGGATCCTGATATATTGTGAAAACCCCGTACACACCTAGCAGGATCCTGAGCCTCTGTGAAAACCCGTACACATCTGGCTGGATCCTGATATATTGTGAAAAACCCATACACACCTGGCAGGATCCTGATCCTCTGTGAAACCCCGCACACATCTGGCAGGATCCTGATAAACTGTGAAAACCCCATACACACCTGGCAGGAACCTGATACTCTGTGAAACCCCGTACACATCTGGCAGGATCCTGATAAACTGTGAAAACCCCATGCACACCTGGCAGGATCCTGATACACAGTGAAACCCCATTCACACCTGGCAGGAATCCTGATACACAGTGAAACCCCATTCACATCTGGCAGGATGCTGATACACTGTGAAACCCCATACACACCGGGCAGGATCCTGATACGCTGTGAAAACCCCCATCCACACCTGGCAGGATCCTGATACACTGTGAAAACCCAATTCACACCTGGCAGGATCCTGATACACTGTGAAACCCCCATACACACCTGGCAGGATCCTGATACACTGTGAAACCCAACTCACACCTGGCAGGATTCTGATACACTGTGAAACCCCCATACACACCTGGCAGGATTCTGATACACTGTGAAACCCCCATAGACATCTGGCAGGATCCTGATACACTGTGAAACCCCACTCACACCTGGGAGGATTCTGATACACTGTGAAATCCCAGACACACCTGGCAGGATCCTGATACACTGTGAAACCCCATACACACCTGGCAGGATCCTGGCAAACAGTGAAAACCCATACACAACTGGCAGGAACCTGATCCACTGAGAAAACCCCGTACACACCTGGCAGAATCCTGATACACTGTGAAAACCCCATACACACCTGGCAGGATCCCGATAAACTGTGAAAACGCCATACACACCTGGCAGGATCCTGTTCCACTGCGAAACCCCACTCACACCTGGCAGGTTCCTGATACACTGTGAAACCCCCATACACTCCTGGCAGGATCCTGATACACTGTGAAACCCCATACACATCTGGCAGGATCCTGATGCACTGTGAAATCCCCAAACACACCTGGCAGGATCCTGATCAACTGTGAAGCCCCATACACAGCTGGCAGGATCCTGATCCACAGTGAAAACCCCATACACACCTGGAAGGATCCTGATAAACTGTGAAACCCCCATACACACCTGGCAGAATCCTGATAAACTGTGAAACCCCCATACACACCTGGCAGGATCCTGATAAACTGTGAAACCCCCATACACTCCTGGCAGGATCCTGATAAACTGTGAAAAATTCATGCACACCTGGCAGGATCCTGATAAACTGTGAAAACCCCATGCACACCTGGCAGGATCCTGATCCACTGTGAAAACCCCATACACACCTGGCAGGATCCTGATAAACTGTGAAACACCCATCCATACACACCTGGCAGGATCCTGATAAACTGTGAAACCCCCAGACAGACCTGGCAGGTTCCTGATGCACAGTGAAACCACATTCACATCTGGCAGCATCCTGATACACTGTGAAACCCCATGCACACCTGGCAGGATCCTGATACACAGTGAAACACCATTCACACCTGGCAGGAATCCTGATACACAGTGAAACCCCATTCACATCTGGCAGGATGCTGATACACTGTGAAACCCCATACACACCTGGCAGGATCCTGATACGCTGTGAAAACCCCCATCCACACCTGGCAGGATCCTGATACACTGTGAAAACCCAATTCACACCTGGCAGGATACTGATACTCTGTGAAACCAGCTGACACACCTGGCAGAATCCTGATATATTGTGAAAACACCGGACATACCTGGCAGGATCCTGATTCTCTGTGAAACCCCGTACACGTCTGGCAGGATCCTGACATATTGTGAAAACCCCGTACACACCTGGCAGGATCCTGAGCCTCTGTGAAAACCCGTACAATCTGGCAGGATCCTGATATATTGTGAAAACCCCGTACACACCTGGCAGGATCCTGATCCTCTGTGAAACCCCGTACACATCTGGCAGGATCCTGATATATTGTGAAAAACCCATACACACCTGGCAGGATCCTGATCCTCTGTGAAACCCCGCACAAATCTGGCAGGATCCTGATCCACTGTGAAAACCCCATACACAACTGGCAGGAACCTGATACTCTGTGAAACCCCGCACACATCTGGCAGGATCCTGATATATTGTGAAAACCCCGTAAACACCTGGACGGATCCTGATCCTCTGTGAAACCCCGTACACACCTGGCAGGATCCTGATCCACTGTGAAAACCCCATACACACCTGGCAGGATCCTGATAAACTGTGAAACACCCATCCATACACACCTGGCAGGATCCTGATAAACTGTGACACCCCCATACACACCTGGCAGGTTCCTGATGCACAGTGAAACCACATTCATATCTGGCAGCATCCTGATACACTGTGAAACCCCATGCACACCTGGCAGGATCCTGATACACAGTGAAACCCCATTCACACCTGGCAGGAATCCTGATACACAGTGAAACCCCATTCACATCTGGCAGGATGCTGATACACTGTGAAACCCCATACACACCTGGCAGGATCCTGATACGCTGTGAAAACCCCCATCCACACCTGGCAGGATCACGATACACTGTGAAACCCCAAACACACCTGGCAGGATCCTGATACACTGTGAAAACCCCGTTCACATCCGGCAGGATACTGACACACAGTGAAACCCCATACACACCTGGCAGGATCCTGATAAACTGTGAAAACCCCATACACACTTGGCAGAATCCTGATAAACTGTGAAACCCCCATACACACCTGGCTGGATCCTGATAAACTGTGAAACCCCCGTACACACCTGGCAGGATCCTGATAAACTGTGAAAACCCCATGCACACCTGGCAGGATCCTGATAAACTGTGAAAACCCCATGCACGCCTGGCAGGATCCTGATCTAGTGTGAAAACCCCATACACAACTGGCAGGATCCTGATCCTCTGTGAAACCCCGTACACATCTGGCAGGATCCTGATATATTGTGAAAAACCCATACACACCTGGCAGGATCCTGATCCTCTGTGAAACCCCGCACACATCTGGCAGGATCCTGATCCACTGTGAAAACCCCATACACACCTGGCAGGAACCTGATACTCTGTGAAACCCCTTACACATCTGGCAGGATCCTGATATATTGTGAAAACCCCGTACGCACCTGGACGGACCCTGATCCTCTGTGAAACCCCGTACACACCTGGCAGGATCCTGATCCACTGAGAAAACCCCATACACACCTGGCAGGATCCTGATAAACTGTGAAACACCCATCCATACACACCTGGCAGGATCCTGATAAACTGTGAAACCCCCAGACAGACCTGGCAGGTTCCTGATGCACAGTGAAACCACATTCACATCTGGCAGCATCCTGATACACTGTGAAACCCCATGCACACCTGGCAGGATCCTGATACACAGTGAAACACCATTCACACCTGGCAGGAATCCTGATACACAGTGAAACCCCATTCACATCTGGCAGGATGCTGATACACTGTGAAACCCCATACACACCTGGCAGGATCCTGATACGCTGTGAAAACCCCCATCCACACCTGGCAGGATCCTGATACACTGTGAAAACCCAATTCACACCTGGCAGGATCCTGATACACTGTGAAACCCCCATACACACCTGGCAGGATCCTGATACACTCTGAAACCCCACTTACACCTGGCAGGATTCTGATACACTGTGAAACGCCCACACACACCTGGCAGGATCCTGATACACTGTGAAACCCCACTCACACCTGGCAGGATTCTGATACACTGTGAAACCCCCATACACACCTGACAGGATTCTGATACACTGTGAAACCCCCATAGGCATCTGGCAGGATCCTGATACACTGTGAAACCCCACTCACACCTGGGAGGATTCTGATACACTGTGAAATCCCAGACACACCTGGCAGGATCCTGATATACTGTGAAACCCCATACACACCTGGCAGGATCCTGGCACACAGTGAAAACCCATACACAACCGATAGGAACCTGATCCACTGAGAAAACCCCGTACACACCTGGCAGAATCCTGATACACTGTGAAAACCCCATACACACCTGGTAGGATCCTGATCCACTGTGCAAACGCCATACACACCTGGCAGGATCCTGTTCCACTGCGAAACCCCACTCACACCTGGCAGGTTCCTGATACACTGTGAAACCCCCATACACTCCTGGCAGGATCCTGATACACTGTGAAACCCCAGACACATCTGGCAGGATCCTGATGCACTGTGAGATCCCCAAACACACCTGGCAGGATCCTGATCAACTGTGAAGCCCCATACACAACTGGCAGGATCCTGATCCACAGTGAAAACCCCATACACACCTGGAAGGATCCTGATAAACTGTGAAACCCCCATACACACCTGGCAGGATCCTGATAAACTGTGAAACCCCCATACACACTTGGCAGAATCCTGATAAACTGTGAAACCCCCATACACACCTGGCAGGATCCTGATAAACTGTGAAACCCCCATACACACCTGGCAGGATCCTGATCCTCTGTGAAAACCCCATGCACACCTGGCAGGATCCTGATAAACTGTGAAAACCCCATGCACACCTGGCAGGATCCTGATCTGGTGTGAAAACCCCATACACACCTGGCAGGATCCTGATACTCTGTGAAACCACCTGACACACCTGGCATAATCCTGATATATTGTGAAAACACCGGACATACCTGGCAGGATCCTGATTCTCTGTGAAACCCCGTACACGTCTGGCAGGATCCTGATATATTGTGAAAACCCCGTACACACCTGGCAGGATCCTGATCCTCTGTGAAAACCCGTACACATCTGGCAGGATCCTGATATATTGTGAAAAACCCATACACACCTGGCAGGATCCTGATCCTCTGTGAAACCCCGCACACATCTGGCAGGATCCTGATCCACTGTGAAAACCCCATACACACCTGGCAGGAACCTGATACTCTGTGAAACCCCGTACACATCTGGCAGGATCCTGATATATTGTGAAAACCCCGTACACACCTGGACGGATCCTGATCCTCTGTGAAACCCCGTACACACCTGGTAGGATCCTGATCCACTGTGAAAACCCCATACACACCTGGCAGAATCCTGATAAACTGTGAAACACCCATCCATACACACCTGGCAGGATCCTGATAAACTGTGAAACCCCCATACACACCTGGCAGGTTCCTGATGCACAGTGAAACCACATTCACATCTGGCAGCATCCTGATACACTGTGAAACCCCATGCACACCTGGCAGGATCCTGATACACAGTGAAACCCCATTCACACCTGGCAGGAATCCTGATACACAATGAAACCCCATTCACATCTGGCAGGATGCTAATACACTGTGAAACCCCATACACACCTGGCAGGATCCTGATACGCTGTGAAAACCCCCATCCACACCTGGCAGGATCACGATACACTGTGAAACCCCAAACACACCTGGCAGGATCCTGATACACTGTGAAAACCCCAGTCACATCCGGCAGGATACTGACACACAGTGAAACCCCATACACACCTGGCAGGATCCTGATCCTCTGTGAAATCCCCATACACACCTGGCAGGATCCTGATAAACTGTGAAACCCCCATACACACTTGGCAGAATCCTGATAAACTGTGAAACCCCCATACACACCTGGCAGGATCCTGATAAACTGTGAAACCCCCATACACACCTGGCAGGATCCTGATAAACTGTGAAAACCCCATGCACACCTGGCAGGATCCTGATAAACTGTGAAAACCCCATGCACACCTGGCAGGATCCTGATCTGGTGTGAAAACCCCATACACACCTGGCAGGATCCTGATACTCTGTGAAACCACCTGACACACCTGGCACAATCCTGATATATTGTGAAAACACCGGACATACCTGGCAGGATCCTGATTCTCTGTGAAACCCCGTACACGTCTGGCAGGATCCTGATATATTGTGAAAACCCCGTACACACCTGGCAGGATCCTGAGACTCTGTGAAAACCCGTACACATCTGGCAGGATCCTGATATATTGTGAAAACCCCGTACACACCTGGCAGGATCCTGATCCTCTGTGAAACCCCGTACACATCTGGCAGGATCCTGATATATTGTGAAAAACCCATACACACCTGGCAGGATCCTGATCCTCTGTGAAACCCCGCACACATCTGGCAGGATCCTGATCCACTGTGAAAACCCCATACACACCTGGCAGGAACCTGATACTCTGTGAAACCCCGTACACATCTGGCAGGATCCTGATATATTGTGAAAACCCCGTACACACCTGGACGGATCCTGATCCTCTGTGAAACCCCGTACACACCTGGTAGGATCCTGATCCACTGTGAAAACCCCATACACACCTGGCAGGATCCTGATAAACTGTGAAACACCCATCCATACACACCTGGCAGGATCCTGATAAACTGTGAAACCCCCATACACACCTGGCAGGTTCCTGATGCACAGTGAAACCACATTCACATCTGGCAGCATCCTGATACACTGTGAAACCCCATGCACACCTGGCAGGATCCTGATACACAGTGAAACCCCATTCACACCTGGCAGGAATCCTGATACACAATGAAACCCCATTCACATCTGGCAGGATGCTAATACACTGTGAAACCCCATACACACCTGGCAGGATCCTGATACGCTGTGAAAACCCCCATCCACACCTGGCAGGATCACGATACACTGTGAAACCCCAAACACACCTGGCAGGATCCTGATACACTGTGAAAACCCCAGTCACATCCGGCAGGATACTGACACACAGTGAAACCCCATACACACCTGGCAGGATCCTGATCCTCTGTGAAATCCCCATACACACCTAGAAGGATCCTGAAACACTGTGATACCCCATGCAGACCAGGCAGGATCCTGATAAACTGTGAAACCCACATACACACCTGGCAGGATTCTGATGCACTGTGAAACACACATACTCACCTGGGAGGTTGCTGATACAATGTGAAAACCCCATGCACACCAGGCAGGATCTTGATAAACTGTGAAACCCACATACACACCTGGCAGGATCCTGATACACTGTGAAAACCCCATGCACACCAGGCAGGATCATGATAAACTGTGAAACCCCATACACACGTGGCAGGATCCTGATACACTGTGAAAACCCCATACACACCTGGCAGGATCCTGATCCAATGTGAAAACCCCATACACACCTGGCAGGATCCTGATACACTGTGAAAACCCCATACACACCCTGCAGGATCCTGATACACTGTGAAAACCCAATACACACCTGGCTGGATCCTGATCCACTGCGAAAAACCCATGCACACCTGGCAGGATGCTAATAAACTGTGAATCCCCCATACGCACCTGGCAGGATCCTGATAAACGGTGATACCCCCATACACACCAGGCCGGATCCTGATACACTGTGAAAACCCCACACACGTGGCAGGATCCTGATGAACTGTGAAACCCCCATGCACACCAGGCAGGATCCTGATACACTGTGAAACACCCACACACACGTGGCAGGATCCTGATCCACTGTGAAACCCCATGCAAACCAGGCAGGATACTGATAAACTGTGAAACCCACATCCACACCTGGCAGGATCCTGATACACTGTGAAACCCACATACACACCTGGCAGGATCCTGATACACTGTGAAAAACCCATACACACCAGGCAGGGTCTTGATAAACTGTGAAACCCACATACACACCTGGCAGGATCCTGATACACTGTGAAAACCCCATACAGACCAGGCAGGGTCCTGATAAACTGTGAAACCCCATACACACGTGGCAGCATCCTGATACACTGTGAAAACCCCATGCACACCTGGCAGAATCCTGATCCACTGTGAAAACCCCATACACACCTGGCAGGATCAAGATCCACTGTGAAAACCCCTTACACACTTGACAGGATCCTGATACACTGTGAAAACCCCATACACACCTGGCAGGATACTGAAACACTGTGAAAACCACATACACACCTGGCAGGATCCTGATCCTCTGTGAAAACCCCTTACAATCCTGGCAGGATGCTGATGCACAGTGAAACCCCATTCACATCTGGCAGGATCCTGATGCACAGTGAAACCCCATTCACAAATGGCAGGATCCTGTTACACTGTGAAACCCCATACGCACCTGGCAGGATCCTGATGCACTGTGGAACCCCATACACACCTGGCAGGATCCTGATACACTTTGAAACCCCATACACACCTGGCAGGATCCTGATACACTGTGAAAACCCCATACACACCTGGCAGAATCCTGATATATTGTGAAAACACCGGACATACCTGGCAGGATCCTGATTCTCTGTGAAACCCCGTACACGTCTGGCAGGATCCTGATATATTGTGAAAACCCCGTACACACCTGGCAGGATCCTGAGACTCTGTGAAAACCCGTACATATCTGGCAGGATCCTGATATATTGTGAAAACCCCGTTCACACCTGGCAGGATCCTGATCCTCTGTGAAACCCCGTACACATCTGGCAGGATCCTGATATATTGTGAAAAACCCATACACACCTGGCAGGATCCTGATCCTCTGTGAAACCCCGCACACATCTGGCAGGATCCTGATCCACTGTGAAAACCCCATACACACCTGGCAGGAACCTGATACTCTGTGAAACCCCGTACACATCTGGCAGGATCCTGATATATTGTGAAAACCCCGTACACACCTGGACGGATCCTGATCCTCTGTGAAACCCCGTACACACCTGGTAGGATCCTGATCCACTGTGAAAACCCAATACACACCTGGCAGGATCCTGATAAACTGTGAAACACCCATCCATACACACCTGGCAGGATCCTGATAAACTGTGAAACCCCCATACACACCTGGCAGGTTCCTGATGCACAGTGAAACCACATTCACATCTGGCAGCATCCTGATACACTGTGAAACCCCATGCACACCTGGCAGGATCCTGATACACAGTGAAACCCCATTCACACCTGGCAGGAATCCTGATACACAATGAAACCCCATTCACATCTGGCAGGATGCTGATACACTGTGAAACCCCATACACACCTGGCAGGATCCTGATACGCTGTGAAAACCCCCATCCACACCTGGCAGGATCACGATACACTGTGAAACCCCAAACACACCTGGCAGGATCCTGATACACTGTGAAAACCCCAGTCACATCCGGCAGGATACTGACACACAGTGAAACCCCATACACACCTGGCAGGATCCTGATCCTCTGTGAAATCCCCATACACACCTAGAAGGATCCTGAAACACTGTGATACCCCATGCAGACCAGGCAGGATCCTGATAAACTGTGAAACCCACATACACACCTGGCAGGATCCTGATGCACTGTGAAACACACATACTCACCTGGCAGGATGCTGATACAATGTGAAAACCCCATGCACACCAGGCAGGATCCTGATAAACTGTGAAACCCACATACACACCTGGCAGGATCCTGATACACTGTGAAAACCCCATGCACACCAGGCAGGATCATGATAAACTGTGAAACCCCATACACACGTGGCAGGATCCTGATACACTGTGAAAACCACATACACACCTGGCAGGATCCTGATCCAATGTGAAAAACCGATACACACCTGGCAGGATCCTGATACACTGTGAAAACCCCATACACACCCTGCAGGATCCTGATACACTGTGAAAACCCAATACACACCTGGCTGGATCCTGATCCACTGCGAAAAACCCATGCACACCTGGCAGGATGCTGATAAACTGTGAATCCCCCATACGCACCTGGCAGGATCCTGATAAACGGTGATATCCCCATACACACCAGGCCGGATCCTGATACACTGTGAAAACCCCATACACACGTGGCAGGATCCTGATGAACTGTGAAACCCCCATGCACACCAGGCAGGATCCTGATACACTGTGAAACACCCACACACACGTGGCAGGATCCTGATCCACTGTGAAACCCCATGCAAACCAGGCAGGATACTGATATACTGTGAAACCCACATCCACACCTGGCAGGATCCTGATACACTGTGAAACCCACATACACACCTGGCAGGATCCTGATACACTGTGAAAAACCCATACACACCAGGCAGGGTCTTGATAAACTGTGAAACCCACATACACACCTGGCAGGATCCTGATACACTGTGAAAACCCCATACAGACCAGGCAGGATCCTGATAAACTGTGAAACCCCATACACACGTGGCAGCATCCTAATACGCTGTGAAAACCCCATGCACACCTGGCAGAATCCTGATCCACTGTGAAAACCCCATACACACGTGGCAGGATCCAGATCCACTGTGAAAACCCCTTACACACTTGACAGGATCCTGATACACTGTGAAAACCCCATACACACCTGGCAGGATTCCGATACACTGTGAAAACCCCATACACACCCTGCAGGATCCTGATACACTGTGAAAACCCAATACACACCTGGCTGGATCCTGATCCACTGCGAAAAACCCATGCACACCTGGCAGGATGCTGATAAACTGTGAATCCCCCATACGCACCTGGCAGGATCCTGATAAACGGTGATACCCCCATACACACCAGGCCGGATCCTGATACACTGTGAAAACCCCATACACACGTGGCAGGATCCTGATGAACTGTGAAACCCCCATGCACACTAGGCAGGATCCTGATACACTGTGAAACACCCACACACACGTGGCAGGATCCTGATCCACTGTGAAACCCCATGCAAACCAGGCAGGATACTGATATACTGTGAAACCCACATCCACACCTGGCAGGATCCTGATACACTGTGAAACCCACATACACACCTGGCAGGATACTGATACACTGTGAAAAACCCATACACACCAGGCAGGGTCTTGATAAACTGTGAAACCCACATACACACCTGGCAGGATCCTGATACACTGTGAAAACCCCATACAGACCAGGCAGGATCCTGATAAACTGTGAAACCCCATACACACGTGGCAGCATCCTAATACGCTGTGAAAACCCCATGCACACCTGGCAGAATCCTGATCCACTGTGAAAACCCCATACACACGTGGCAGGATCCTGATCCACTGTGAAAACCCCTTACACACTTGACAGGATCCTGATACACTGTGAAAACCCCATACACACCTGGCAGGATTCCGATACACTGTGAAAACCCCATACACACCTGGCAGGATCCTGATCCTCTGTGAAAACCCCTTACAATCCTGGCAGGATGCTGATGCACAGTGAAACCCCATTCACATCTGGCAGGATCCTGATGCACAGTGAAACCCCATTCACAAATGGCAGGATCCTGTTACACTGTGAAACCCCATACGCACCTGGCAGGATCCTGATGCACTGTGGAACCCCATACACACCTGGCAGGATCCTGATACACTTTGAAACCCCATACACACCTGGCAGGATCCTGATACACTGTGAAAACCCCATACACACCTGGCAGGATCCTGATCAACTGTGAAAACTCCATACACACCTGGCAGGACGCTGATAAACTGTGAAAACCCCATACACACCTGGCAGGATCCTGATACACTGTGAAATCCCATACACATCAGGCAGGATCCTGATACACTGTGAAACCCCAGACACATTTGGCAGGATCCTGATGCACTGTGAAAACCCCATACACAACTGGCAGGTCGCTGATAAATTGTGAAAACCCCATACACACCTGGCAGCACCCTGATACACTGTGAAAACCCCATACCCTCCAAGCAGGAACCTGATACACTGTGAAAACCCCATACACACCTGGCAGGAACCTGATGCACTGTGAAAACCCCATACACTCCTGGCAGGATCCTGATCCAATGTGAAACCCCATACACACCTGGCAGTATCCTGATCCACTGTGAAACCCCATACACACCTGGCAGGATCCTGATACACTGTGAAAACCCCATACACAACTGGCAGGATCCTGATCCACTGTGAAACCCCCATACACATCTGGCAGGATCCTGATACACTGTGAAATCCCATAGACATCAGGCAGGATCCTGATACACTGTGAAACCCCAGACACATTTGGCAGGATCCTGATGCACTGTGAAAACCCCATACACAACTGGCAGGGCCCTGATCCACTGTGAAAACCCCATATGCACCTGGCAGGATCCTGATCCACTGTGAAACCCCCATACACACCTGGCAAGATCCTGATACACTGTGAAACCCCATACACACCTGGCAGGACCCTGATGCACTGTGCAACCCCATACACACCTGACAGGATACTGATACACTGTGAAAACCCCAAACACACCTGGCAGGATCCTGATACACTGTGAAAACCCCACACACACCAGGCAGGATCCTGATAAACTGTGAAACCCCATACACACGTGGCAGCATCCTGATACACTGTGAAAAACCCATACACACCTGGCAGGATCCTGATCCACTGTGAAAACCCCATGCACACCTGGCAGGATCCTGATCCACTGTGAAAACCCCATACACACTTGGCAGGATCCTGATACACTGTGAAAACCCCATGCACAATTGGCAGGATACTGATACACTGTGAAAACCCCATACACACCTGGCAGGATCCTGATCCACTGTGAAACCCCCACACACACCTGGCAGGATCCTGATAAACTGTGAAACCCCCATACACACCTGGCAGGATCCTGATAAACTGTGAAAACCCCATGCACACCTGGCAGGATACTGATAAACTGTGAAAACCCCATGCACACCTGGCAGGATCCTGATCTAGTGTGAAAACCCCATACACACCTGGCAGGATCCTGATACTCTGTGAAACCACCTGACACACCTGGCAGAATCCTGATATATTGTGAAAACACCGGACATACCTGGCAGCATCCTGATACACTGTGAAAACCCCATACACACCTGGCAAGATCCTGATACACTGTGAAACCCCATACACACCTGGCAGGACCCTGATGCACTGTGCAACCCCATACACACCTGACAGGATACTGATACACTGTGAAAACCCCAAACACACCTGGCAGGATCCTGATACACTGTGAAAACCCCACACACACCAGGCAGGATCCTGATAAACTGTGAAACCCCATACACACGTGGCAGCATCCTGATACACTGTGAAAAACCCATACACACCTGGCAGGATCCTGATCCACTGTGAAAACCCCATGCACACCTGGCAGGATCCTGATCCACTGTGAAAACCCCATACACACTTGGCAGGATCCTGATACACTGTGAAAACCCCATGCACAATTGGCAGGATACTGATAAACTGTGAAACCCCCATACACACCTGGCAGGATCCTGATAAACTGTGAAAACCCCATGCACACCTGGCAGGATACTGATAAACTGTGAAAACCCCATGCACACCTGGCAGGATCCTGATCTAGTGTGAAAACCCCATACACACCTGGCAGGATCCTGATACTCTGTGAAACCACCTGACACACCTGGCAGAATCCTGATATATTGTGAAAACACCGGACATACCTGGCAGCATCCTGATACACTGTGAAAACCCCATACACACCTGGCAAGATCCTGATACACTGTGAAACCCCATACACACCTGGCAGGACCCTGATGCACTGTGCAACCCCATACACACCTGACAGGATACTGATACACTGTGAAAACCCCAAACACACCTGGCAGGATCCTGATACACTGTGAAAACCCCACACACACCAGGCAGGATCCTGATAAACTGTGAAACCCCATACACACGTGGCAGCATCCTGATACACTGTGAAAAACCCATACACACCTGGCAGGATCCTGATCCACTGTGAAAACCCCATGCACACCTGGCAGGATCCTGATCCACTGTGAAAACCCCATACACACTTGGCAGGATCCTGATACACTGTGAAAACCCCATGCACAATTGGCAGGATACTGATAAACTGTGAAAACCCCAAACACACCTGGCAGGATCCTGATACACTGTGAAAACCCCACACACACCAGGCAGGATCCTGATAAACTGTGAAACCCCATACACACGTGGCAGCATCCTGATACACTGTGAAAAACCCATACACACCTGGCAGGATCCTGATCCACTGTGAAAACCCCATGCACACCTGGCAGGATCCTGATCCACTGTGAAAACCCCATACACACTTGGCAGGATCCTGATACACTGTGAAAACCCCATGCACACTTGGCAGGATCCTGATACACTGTGAAAACCCCATACACACCTGGCAGGATCCTGATCCACTGTGAAACCCCCACACACACCTGGCAGGATCCTGATAAACTGTGAAACCCCCATGCACACCTGGCAGGATCCTGATCCACTGTGAAAACCCCATACACACTTGGCAGGATCCTGATACACTGTGAAAACCCCATGCACACTTGGCAGGATCCTGATACATTGTGAAAACCCCATACACATCTGGCAGGATCCTGATCCACTGTGAAACCCCCACACACACCTGGCAGGATCCTGATAAACTGTGAAACCCCCATACACACCTGGCAGGATCCTGATAAACTGTGAAAACCCCATGCACACCTGGCAGGATACTGATAAACTGTGAAAACCCCATGCACACCTGGCAGGATCCTGATCTAGTGTGAAAACCCCATACACACCTGGCAGGATCCTGATACTCTGTGAAACCACCTGACACACCTGGCAGAATCCTGATATATTGTGAAAACACCGGACACACCTGGCAGGATCCTGAGCCTCTGTGAAAACCCGTACACATCTGGCAGGATCCTGATATATTGTGAAAACCCCGTACACACCTGGCAGGATCCTGATCCTCTGTGAAACCCCGTACACATCTGGCAGGATCCTGATATATTGTGAAAAACCCATACACACCTGGCAGGATCCTGATCCTCTGTGAAACCCCGCACACATCTGGCAGGATCCTGATCCACTGTGAAAACCCCATACACACCTGGCAGGAACCTGATACTCTGTGAAACCCCGTACACATCTGGCAGGATCCTGATATATTGTGAAAACCCCGTACACACCTGGACGGATCCTGATCCTCTGTGAAACCCCGTACACACCTGGCAGGATCCTGATCCACTGTGAAAACCCCATACACACGTGGCAGGATCCTGATAAACTGTGAAACACCCATCCATACACACCTGGCAGGATCCTGATAAACTGTGAAACCCCCATACACACCTGGCAGGTTCCTAATGCACAGTGAAACCACATTCACATCTGGCAGCATCGTGATACACTGTGATCCCCATGCACACCTTGCAGGATCCTGATACTCAGTGAAACCCCATTCACACCTGGCAGGAATCCTGATACACAGTGAAACCCCATTCACATCTGGCAGGATGCTGATACACTGTGAAACCCCATACACACCTGGCAGGATCCTGATACGCTGTGAAAACCCCCATCCACACCTGGAAGTTTCACGATACACTGTGAAAACCCCATTCACATCCGGCAGGATACTGACACACAGTGAAACCCCATACACACCTGGCACGATCCTGATCCTCTGTGAAACCCCCATACACACCGAGAAGGATCCTGAAACACTGTGATACCCCATGCAGACCAGGCAGGATCCTGATAAACTGTGAAACCCACATACACACCTGGCAGGATCCTGATGCAATGTGAAACACACTTACTCACCTGGCAGGATGCTGATACAATGTGAAAACCCCATGCACACCAGGCAGGATCCTGATAAACTGTGAAACCCACATACACACCTGGCAGGATCCTGATACACTGTGAAAACCCCATGCACACCAGGCAGGATCATGATAAACTGTGAAACCCCATAAACACGTGGCAGGATCCTGATACACTGTGAAAACCCCATACACACCTGGCAGGATCCTGATCCAATGTGAAAACCCCTTACACACCTGGCAGGATCCTGATACACTGTGAAAACCCCATACACACCCTGCAGGATCCTGATACACTGTGAAAACCCCATACACACCTGGCTGGATCCTGATCCACTGCGAAAAACCCATGCACACCTCGCAGGATGCTGATAAATTGTGAATCCCCCATACGCACCTGGCAGGATCCTGAAAAACGGTGATACCCCCATACACACCAGGCCGGATCCTGATACACTGTGAAAACCCCATACACACGTGGCAGGATCCTGATGAACTGTGAAACCCCCATGCACACCAGGCAGGATCCTGATACACTGTGAAACACCCACACACACGTGGCAGGATCCTGATCCACTGTGAAACCCCATGCAAACCAGACAGGATCCTGATAAACTGTGAAACCCACATCCACACCTGGCAGGATCCTGATACACTGTGAAACCCACATACACACCTGGCAGGATCCTGATACACTGTGAAAAACCCATACACACCAGGCAGGGTCTTGATAAACTGTGAAACCCACATACAAACCTGGCAGGATCCTGATACACTGTGAAACCCCATACAGACCAGGCAGGATCCTGATAAACTGTGAAACCCCATACACACGTGGCAGCATCCTGATACACTGTGAAAACCCCATACACACCTGGCAGAATCCTGATCCACTGTGAAAACCCCATACACACCTGGCAGGAACCTGATCCACTGTGAAAACCCCTTACACACTTGGTAGGATCCTGATACACTGTGAAAACCCCATACACAACTGGCAGGATTCTGATACACTGTGAAAACCCCATACACACCTGGCAGGATCCTGATCCTCTGTGAAAACCTCTTACAATCCTGGCAGGATGCTGATGCACAGTGAAACCCCATTCACATCTGGCAGGATCCTGATGCACAGTGAAACCCCATTCACATATGGCAGGATCCTGATACACTGTGAAACCCAATACACACCTGGCTGGATCCTGATCCACTGATAAAACCCCATGCACACCTGGCAGGATGCTGATAAACTGTGAAACCCCCATACGCACCTGGCAGGATCCTGATAAACGGTGATACCCCCATACACACCAGGCCGGATCCTGATACGCTGTGAAAACCCCATACACACGTGGCAGGATCCTGATGAACTGTGAAACCCCCATGCACACCAGGCAGGATCCTGATACACTGTGAAACACCCACACACACGTGGCAGGATCCTGATCCACTGTGAAACCACATGCAAACCAGGCAGGATCCTGATAAACTGTGAAACTCACATACACACCTGGCAGGATCCTGATACACTGTGAAACCCACATACACACCTGGCAAGATGCTGATAAACTGTGAAAAACCCATACACACCAGGCAGGGTCTTGATAAACTGTGAAACCCACATACACACCTGGCAGATCCTGATACACTGTGAAAACCCCATACAGACCAGGCAGGATCCTGATAAACTGTGAAACCCCATACACACGTGGCAGGATCCTGATACACTGTGAAAACCCCATACACACCTGGCAGGATCCTGATCCACTGTGAAAACCCCTTACACACTTGGCAGGATCCTGATACAGTGTGAAAACCCCATACACACCTGGCAGGATTCTGATACACTGTGAAAACCCCATACACACCTGGCAGGATCCTGATCCTCGGTGAAAACCCCTTACAATCCTGGCAGGATGCTGATGCACAGTGAAACCCCATTCCCATCTGGCAGGATCCTGATGCACAGTGAAACCCCATTCACATATGGCAGGATCCTGTTACACTGTGAAACCCCATACGCACCTGGCAGGATCCTGATGCACTGTGAAACCCCATACACACCTGGCAGTATCCTGATCCACTGTGAAACCCGATAAACACCTGGCAGGATCCTGATACACTGTGAAAACCCCATACACAACTGGCAGGATCCTGATCCACTGTGAAACCCCCAAACACATCTGGCAGGATCCAGATACACTGTGAAATCCCATACACATCAGGCAGGATCCTGATACACTGTGAAACCCCAGACACATTTGGCAGGATCCTGATGCACTGTGAAAACCCCATACACACCTGGCAGGACCCTGATACACTGTGAAAACCCCATATGCACCTGGCAGTATCCTGATCCACTGTGAAACCCCCGTACACACCTGGCAGGATCCTGATACACTGTGAAACCCCATACACACCTGGCAGGATCCTGATACACTGTGAAACCCCATACACACCTGGCAGGATCCTGATACACTGAGAAAACCCCATACACACCTGGCAGGACTCTGATACACCGTGAATCCCCGTATACACCTGGCATGATCCTGATACAGTGTGAAAACCCCATACACACCTGGCAGGACCCTGATACACTGTGAAACCCCAGACACACCTGACAGGATACTGATACACTGTGAAAACCCCATAAACACCTGGCAGGATACTGATACACTGTGAAAACCCCATACACACCTGGCAGGATCCTGATACACTTTGAAACCCCATACACACCTGGCAGGATCCTGATACACTGTGAAAACCCCATACACACCTGGCAGGATCCTGATACACTTTGAAACCCCATACACACCTGGCAGGATCCTGAAACACTGTGAAAACCCCAAAAACACCTGGCAGGATCCTGATCAACTGTGAAAACTCCATACACACCTGGCAGGACGCTTATAAACTGTGAAAACCCCATACACACCTGGCAGCACCCTGATACACT
The DNA here is from genome assembly GCF_036365525.1 of Heterodontus francisci. Lineage (NCBI taxonomy): Eukaryota > Metazoa > Chordata > Chondrichthyes > Heterodontiformes > Heterodontidae > Heterodontus > Heterodontus francisci. The sequence goes on along the minus strand of NW_027140250.1, from coordinate 10,120,317 downwards.
GTGAAAACCCCATACCCTCCTGGCAGGAACCTGATACACTGTGAAAACCCCATACACACCTGGCAGGAACCTGATGCACTGTGAAAACCCCATACACTCCTGGCAGGATCCTGATCCAATGTGAAACCCCATACACACCTGGCAGTATCCTGATCCACTGTGAAACCCCATACACACCTGGCAGGATCCTGATACACTGTGAAAACCCCATACACAACTGGCAGGATCCTGATCCACTGTGAAACCCCATACACATCTGGCAGGATCCTGATACACTGTGAAATCTCATACACATCTGGCAGGATCCTGATACACTGTGAAACCCCAGACACATTTGGCAGGATCCTGATGCACTGTGAAAACCCCATACACACCTGGCAGGACCCTGATACACTGTGAAAACCCAATATGCACCTGGCAGGATCCTGATCCACTGTGAAACCCCCATACACACCTGGCAGGATCCTGATACACTGTGAAACCCCATACACACCTGGCAGGATCCTGATACACTGAGAAAACCCCATACACAACTGGCAGGATTCTGATACACCGTGAATCCCCGTATACACCTGGCTGGATCCTGATACACTGTGAAAACCCCATACACACCTGGCAGGACCCTGATACACTGTGAAACCCCATACACACCTGACAGGATACTGATACACTGTGAAAACCCCAAACACACCTGGCAGGATCCTGATACACTGTGAAAACCCCATACACACCAGGCAGGATCCTGATAAACTGTGAAACCCCATACACAAGTGGCAGCATCCTGATACACTGTGAAAACCCCATACACACCTGGCAGGATCCTGATCCACTGTGAAAACCCCATACACACCTGGCAGGATCCTGATCCACTGTGAAAACCCCATACACACTTGGCAGGATCCTGATACACTGTGAAAACCCCATGCACACTTGGCAGGATCCTGATACACTGTGAAAACCCCATACACACCTGGCAGGATCCTGATCAACTGTGAAAACTCCATACACACCTGGCAGGACGCTTATAAACTGTGAAAACCCCATACACACCTGGCAGCACCCTGATACACTGTGAAAACCCCATACCCTCCTGGCAGGAACCTGATACACTGTGAAATCCCCATACACACCTGGCAGGAACCTGATGCACTGTGAAAACCCCATACACTCCTGGCAGGATCCTGATCCAATGTGAAACCCCATACACACCTGGCAGTATCCTGATCCACTGTGAAACCCCATACACACCTGGCAGGATCCTGATACACTGTGAAAACCACATACACAACTGGCAGGATCCTGATCCACTGTGAAACCCCCATACACATCTGGCAGGATCCTGATACACTGTGAAATCTCATACACATCAGGCAGGATCCTGATACACTGTGAAACCCCAGACACATTTGGCAGGATCCTGATGCACTGTGAAAACCCCATACACACCTGGCAGGACCCTGATACACTGTGAAAACCCAATATGCACCTGGCAGGATCCTGATCCAGTGTGAAAACCCCATACACATTTGGCAGGATCCTGATACACTGTGAAACCCCATACACACCTGGCAGGATCCTGATACACTGAGAAAACCCCATACACACCTGGCAGGATTCTGATACACCGTGAATCCCCGTATACACCTGGCTGGATCCTGATACACTGTGAAAACCCCATACACACCTGGCAGGACCCTGATACACTGTGAAACCCCATACACACCTGACAGGATACTGATACACTGTGAAAACCCCATACACACCAGGCAGTATCCTGATAAACTGTGAAACCCCATACACACGTGGCAGCATCCTGATACACTGTGAAAACCCCATACACACCTGGCAGGATCCTGATCCACTGTGAAAACCCCATACACACCTGGCAGGATACTGATCCACTGTGAAAGCCCCATACACACTTGGCAGGATCCTGATACACTGTGAAAACCCCATGCACACTTGGCAGGGTCCTGATACACTGTGAAAACCCCATACACACCTGGCAGGATCCTGATACACTGTGAAAACACCATACACACCTGGCAAGATGCTGATAAACTGTGAAACCCCCATACACACCTGGCAGGATCCTGAAAAGCTCTGAAAAACCCATACACATCTGGCAGGATCCTGATATACTGTGAAACCCCATACACACCAGGCAGTATCCTGATAAACTGTGAAACCCCATACACACGTGGCAGGATCCTGATGCACTGTGAAAACCCCATACACACCTGGCAGGATCCTGATCCACTGTGAAAACCCCATACACACTTGGCAGGATCCTGATACACTCAGAAACCCCATACACACCTGGCAGGATCCTGATACACTGTGAAACCCCATACACACCTGGCAGGATCCTGATACACTGTGAAACCCCATGCACACCTGGCAGGATCCTGATCAACTGTGAAAACGCCATACACACCTGGCAGTACGCTGAAAAACTGTGAAAACCCCAGACACACCTGGCAGGATCCTGATACACTGTGAAAACCCCATACACACCAGGCAGGATCCTGATGAACTGTGAAACCCCATACACACGTGGCAGCACCTGATACACTGTGAAAACCCCATACACACCTGGCAGGATCTTGATCCACTGTGAAAACCCCATACACACCTGGCAGGATCCTGATCCACTGTGAAAACCCCATACACACTTGGCAGGATCCTGATACACTGTGAAAACCCCATGCACATTGGCAGGATCCTGATACACTGTGAAAACCCCATACACACCTGGCAGGATCCTGATCCACTGTGAAAACCCCATACACACCTGGCAAGATGCTGATAAACTGTGAAACCCCCATACACACCTGGCAGGATCCTGAAAAGCTCTGAAAAACCCATACACATCTGGCAGGATCCTGATATACTGTGAAAACCCATACACACCTGGCAGGAACCTGATACACTGTGAAACCCCGATATACACCCGGCAGGAGCCTGATACACTGTGAAAACCCCGTACACACCTGGCAGGTTCCTGATTCACAGTGGAACCCCATTCACATCTGGCAGGATCCTGATGCACAGTGAAACCCCATTCACATCTGGCAGGATCCTGATACACTGTGAAACCCCATACACACCTGGCAGGATCCTGATACACTGTGAAACCCCATACACACCTGGCAGGATCCTGATACACTGTGAAACCCCATGCACACCTGGCAGGATCCTGATCCACTGTGAAAACGCCATACACACCTGGCAGTACGCTGAAAAACTGTGAAAACCCCAGACACACCTGGCAGGATCCTGATACACTGTGAAAGCCCCATACACACCAGGCAGGATCCTGATGAACTGTGAAACCCCATACACACGTGGCAGCACCTGATACACTGTGAAAACCCCATACACACCTGGCAGGATCTTGATCCACTGTGAAAACCCCATACACACCTGGCAGGATCCTGATCCTCTGTGAAAACCCCATACACAATTGGCAGGATCCTGATACACTGTGAAAACCCCATGCACACTTGGCTTGATCCTGATACACTGTGAAAACCCCATACACACCTGGCAGAATCCTGATCCACTGTGAAAACCCCATACACACCTGGCAAGATGCTGATAAACTGTGAAACCCCCATACACACCCGGCAGGAGACTGATACTCTGTGAAAACCCCGTACACACCTGGCAGGTTCCTGATGCACAGTGGAACCCCATTCACATGTGGCATGATCCTGATGCAAAGTGAAACCCCATTCACATCTGGCAGGATCCTGATACACTGTGAAACCCCATACACACCTGGCAGGATCCTGATACACTGTGAAACCCCATACACACCTGGCTGGATCCTGATACACTGTGAAACCCCACACACACCTGGCAGGATCCTGATACACTGTGAAACCCCCAGGCACACCTGGCAGGATCCTGATCCACTGTGAAAACGCCATACACACCTGGCAGTACGCTGATAAACTGTGAAAACCCAATGCACAACTTGCAGGATCCTGATACACTGTGAAACCCCATACACACCTGGCAGGATCCTGATACACTGTGAAACCCCATGCACACCAGGCAGGATCCTGATCCACTGTGAAAACCCCATACACACCTGGCAGGATCCTGATCCACTGTGAAAACCCCATACACACCTGGCAGGATCCTGATCCACTGTGAAAACCCCATACACACTTGGCAGGATCCTGATACACAGTGAAAACCCCATCACACTTGGCAGGATCCTGATACACTGTGAAAACCCCATACACACCTGGCAGGATCCTGATCCACTGTGAAAACCCCATACACACCTGGCAAGATGCTGATAAACTGTGAAGCCCCCATACACACCTGGCAGGATCCTGAAAAACTCTGAAAACCCCATACACATCTGGCAGGATCCTGATATACTGTGAAAACCCATAGACACCTGGCAGGATCCTGATACACTGTGAAACCCCATATACACCTGGCAGGATCCTGATACACTGTGAAACCCCATACACACCTGGCAGGATCCTGATACACTGCGAAACCCCCATGCACACCTGGCAGGATCCTGATCCACTGTGAAAACGCCATACACACCTGGCAGTACGCTGATAAACTGTGAAAACCCCATACACACCTGGCAGTACCCTGATACACTGTGAAACCCCCATACCCTCCTGGCAGGATCCTGATACACTGTGATACCCCATACACACGTGGCAGGATCCTGATACACTGTGAAACCCCAGACACATCAGGCAGGATCCTGATGCACTGTGAAAACCCCAGACACACCTGGCAGGACCCTGATACACTGTGAAAACCCCATATGCACCTGGCAGGATCCTGATCCACTGTCAAACCCCCATACACACCTGGCAGGATCTTGATACACTGTGAAACCCCATACACACCTGGCAGGATCCTGATACACTGTGAAAACACCATACACACCTGGCAGGACACTGATACACTGTGAATCCCCGTACACACCTGGCAGGTTCCTGATACACTGTGAAAACCCCAGACACAGCTGTCAGGTCCCTGATGCACTGTGAAACCCCATACTCACCTGGCAGGATCCTGATACACTGTGAATCCCCGTACACACCTGGCATGATCCTGATACACTGTGAAAACCCCATACAAACCTGTAAGGACCCTGATACACTGTGAAACCCCATACACACCAGGCAGGATCCCGATACACCGTCAAAACACCATGCACACCTGGCAGGACCCTGATACACTGTGAAAACCCCATACACACCAGGCAGGATCCTGATAAACTGTGAAACCCCATACACACGTGGCAGCATCCTGATACACAGTGAAAACCCCATACACACCTGGCAGGATCCTGATCCACTGTGAAAACCCCATACACACCTGGCAGGATCCTGATCCACTGTGAAAACCCCATACACACTTGGCAGGATCTTGATACACTGTGAAAACCCCATGCACATTGGCAGGATCCTGATACACAGTGAAACCCCATTCACATCTGGCAGGATCCTGATATACTGTGAAAACCCATACACACCTGGCAGGAACCTGATACACTGTGAAACCCCGATATACACCCGGCAGGAGCCTGATACACTGTGAAAACCCCGTACACACCTGGCAGGATCCTGATACACTGTGAAAACCCCATACACACTTGGCAGGATCTTGATACACTGTGAAAACCCCATGCACATTGGCAGGATCCTGATACACAGTGAAACCCCATTCACATCTGGCAGGATCCTGATATACTGTGAAAACCCATACACACCTGGCAGGAACCTGATACACTGTGAAACCCCGATATACACCCGGCAGGAGCCTGATACACTGTGAAAACCCCGTACACACCTGGCAGGTTCCTGATTCACAGTGGAACCCCATTCACATCTGGCAGGATCCTGATGCACAGTGAAACCCCATTCACATCTGGCAGGATCCTGATACACTGTGAAACCCCATACACACCTGGCAGGATCCTGATACACCGTGAAACCCCATACACACCTGGCAGGATCCTGATACACTGTGAAACCCCATACACACCTGGCAGGATCCTGATACACTGTGAAACCCCATGCACACCTGGCAGGATCCTGATCCACTGTGAAAACCCCAGACACACCTGGCAGGATCCTGATACACTGTGAAAACACCATACACACCAGGCAGGATCCTGATGAACTGTGAAACCCCATACACACGTGGCAGCACCTGATACACTGTGAAAACCCCATACACACCTGGCAGGATCCTGATCCACTGTGAAAACCCCATACACACCTGGCAGGATCCTGATCCACTGTGAAAACCCCATACACAATTGGCAGGATCCTGATACAATGTGAAAACCCCATGCACACTTGGCTTGATCGTGATACACAGTGAAAATCCCATACACACCTGGCAGAATCCTGATCCACTGAGAAAACCCCATACACACCTGGCAAGATTCTGATAAACTGTGAAACCCCCATACACACCTGGCAGGATCCTGAAAAACTCTGAAAACCCATACACACCTGGCAGGATCCTGATGCACTGTGAAACCCCCATACATACCCGGCAGGAACATGATACACTGTGAAAACCCGTACACACCTGGCTGGTTCCTGATGCACAGTGGAACACCATTCACATCTGGCAGGATCCTGATGCACAGTGAAACCCCATTCACATCTGGCAGGATCCTGATACACTGTGAAACCCCATACACACCTGGGAGGATCCTGATACACTGTGAAACCCAGTACACACCTGGCAGCATCCTGATACACTGTGAAACCCCATACACACCTGGCAGGATCGCGATAAACTGTGAAACACCCATGCACACCTGGCAGGATCCTGATCCACTGTGAAATCGCCATACACATCTGGCAGTACGCTGATAAACTGTGAAAACCACATACCCTCCTGGCAGGAACATGATACACTGTGAAAACCCCATACACACCTGGCAGGATCCTGATATACTGTGAAAACCCATACACACCTGGCAGGATCCTGATACAATGTGAAACCCCCATACACACCCGGCAGGAGCCTGATACTCTGTGAAAACCCCGTACACACCTGGCAGGTTCCTGATGCACAGTGGAACCCCATTCACATGTGGCATGATCCTGATGCAAAGTGAAACCCCATTCACATCTGGCAGGATCCTGATACACTGTGAAACCCCATACACACCTGGCAGGATCCTGATACACTGTGAAACCCCATACACACCTGGCTGGATCCTGATACACTGTGAAACCCCACACACACCTGGCAGGATCCTGATACACTGTGAAACCCCCAGGCACACCTGGCAGGATCCTGATCCACTGTGAAAACGCCATACACACCTGGCAGTACGCTGATAAACTGTGAAAACCCAATGCACAACTTGCAGGATCCTGATACACTGTGAAACCCCATACACACCTGGCAGGATCCTGATACACTGTGAAACCCCATGCACACCAGGCAGGATCCTGATCCACTGTGAAAACCCCATACACACCTGGCAGGATCCTGATCCACTGTGAAAAGCCCATACACACCTGGCAGGATCCTGATCCACTGTGAAAACCCCATACACACTTGGCAGGATCCTGATACACAGTGAAAACCCCATCACACTTGGCAGGATCCTGATACACTGTGAAAACCCCATACACACCTGGCAGGATCCTGATCCACTGTGAAAACCCCATACACACCTGGCAAGATGCTGATAAACTGTGAAGCCCCCATACACACCTGGCAGGATCCTGAAAAACTCTGAAAACCCCATACACATCTGGCAGGATCCTGATATACTGTGAAAACCCATAAACACCTGGCAGGATCCTGATACACTGTGAAACCCCATATACACCTGGCAGGATCCTGATACACTGTGAAACCCCATACACACCTGGCAGGATCCTGATACACTGCGAAACCCCCATGCACACCTGGCAGGATCCTGATCCACTGTGAAAACGCCATACACACCTGGGAGTACGCTGATAAACTGTGAAAACCCCATACACACCTGGCAGTACCCTGATACACTGTGAAAACCCCATACCCTCCTGGCAGGATCCTGATACACTGTGATACCCCATACACACGTGGCAGGATCCTGATACACTGTGAAACCCCAGACACATCAGGCAGGATCCTGATGCACTGTGAAAACCCCAGACACACCTGGCAGGACCCTGATACACTGTGAAAACCCCATATGCACCTGGCAGGATCCTGATCCACTGTCAAACCCCCATACACACCTGGCAGGATCTTGATACACTGTGAAACCCCATACACACCTGGCAGGATCCTGATACACTGTGAAAACACCATACACACCTGGCAGGACACTGATACACTGTGAATCCCCGTACACACCTGGCAGGTTCCTGATACACTGTGAAAACCCCAGACACAGCTGTCAGGTCCCTGATGCACTGTGAAACCCCATACTCACCTGGCAGGATCCTGATACACTGTGAATCCCCGTACACACCTGGCATGATCCTGATACACTGTGAAAACCCCATACAAACCTGTAAGGACCCTGATACACTGTGAAACCCCATACACACCAGGCAGGATCCCGATACATCGTGAAAACACCATGCACACCTGGCAGGACCCTGATACACTGTGAAAACCCCATAAACACCAGGCAGGATCCTGATAAACTGTGAAACCCCATACACACGTGGCAGCATCCTGATACACAGTGAAAACCCCATACACACCTGGCAGGATCCTGATCCACTGTGAAAACCCCATACACACCTGGCAGGATCCTGATCCACTGTGAAAACCCCATACACACTTGGCAGGATCCTGATACACTGTGAAAACCCCATGCACATTGGCAGGATCCTGATACACAGTGAAACCCCATTCACATCTGGCAGGATCCTGATATACTGTGAAAACCCATACACACCTGGCAGGAACCTGATACACTGTGAAACCCCGATATACACCCGGCAGGAGCCTGATACACTGTGAAAACCCCGTACACACCTGGCAGGTTCCTGATTCACAGTGGAACCCCATTCACATCTGGCAGGATCCTGATGCACAGTGAAACCCCATTCACATCTGGCAGGATCCTGATACACTGTGAAACCCCATACACACCTGGCAGGATCCTGATACACCGTGAAACCCCATACACACCTGGCAGGATCCTGATACACTGTGAAACCCCATACACACCTGGCAGGATCCTGATACACTGTGAAACCCCATGCACACCTGGCAGGATCCTGATCCACTGTGAAAACCCCAGACACACCTGGCAGGATCCTGATACACTGTGAAAACACGATACACACCAGGCAGGATCCTGATGAACTGTGAAACCCCAAACACACGTGGCAGCACCTGATACACTGTGAAAACCCCATACACACCTGGCAGGATCCTGATCCACTGTGAAAACCCCATACACACCTGGCAAGATTCTGATAAACTGTGAAACCCCCATACACACCTGGCAGGATCCTGAAAAACTCTGAAAACCCATACACACCTGGCAGGATCCTGATACACTGTGAAACCCCCATACATACCCGGCAGGAACATGATACACTGTGAAAACCCCGTACACACCTGGCTGGTTCCTGATGCACAGTGGAACCCCATTCACATCTGGCAGGATCCTGATGCACAGTGAAACCCCATTCACATCTGGCAGGATCCTGATACACTGTGAAACCCCATACACACCTGGGAGGATCCTGATACACTGTGAAACCCAGTACACACCTGGCAGCATCCTGATACACTGTGAAACCCCATACACACCTGGCAGGATCGCGATACACTGTGAAACACCCATGCACACCTGGCAGGATCCTGATACACTGTGAAACCCCCATACACACCCGGCAGGCGCCTGATACACTGTGAACACGCCATACACACCTGGCAGGTTCCTGATGCACAGTGGAACCCCACTCATATCTGGCAGGTTCCTGATGCACAGTGAAACCCCATTCACATCTGGCAGGATCCTGATACACTGTGAAACCCCATACACACCTGGCAGGATCCTGATACACTGTGAAACCACCATGCACACCTGGAAGGATCCTGATCCACTGTGAAAACGCCATACACAACTGGCAGTACGCTGATAAACTGTGAAAACCCCATACACACCTGGCAGTACCCTGATACACTGTGAAAACCCCATACCCTCCTGGCAAGATCCTGATACACTGTGATACCCCATACACACCTGGCAGGATCCTGATACACTGTGAAACCCCAGACACATCAGGCAGGATCCTGATGCACTGTGAAAAGCCCAGACACACCTGGCAGGAACCTGATACACTGTGAAAACCCCATATGCACCTGGCAGGATCCTGATCCACTGTCAAACCCCCATACACACCTGGCAGGATTTTGATACACTGTGAAACCCCATACACACCTGGCAGTATCCTGATACACTGTAAAAACACCATACACACCTGTCAGGTCCCTGATGCACTGTGAAACCCCATACTCACCTGGCAGGATCCTGATACACTGTGAATCCCCGTACACACCTGGCATGATACTGATACACTGTGAAAACCCCATGCAAACCTGTAAGGACCCTGATACACTGTGAAACCGCATACACACCAGGCAGGATCCCGATACACTGTGAAAACACCATACACACCTGGCAGGACCCTGATACACTGTGAAAACCACATACACACCTGGCAGGATCCTGATACACTGTGAAAACCCCATGCACACCTGGCAGGACCCTGATACACTGTGAAAACCCCATTCACACCTGGCAGGATCCTGTTACAGTGTTAAAAACCCATACACACCTGGCAGGACCCTGATACACAGTGAAATCCCCGGACACACCTGGCAGGTTCCTGATGCACTGTGAAACCCTCATACACACCTGGCAGTATCCTGATCCACTGTGAATCCCCATACACACCTGGCAGGATCTTGATCCTCTGTGAAACCCCATACACACCTGGCAGGATCCTGATACACTGTGAAAACCCCATACACACCTGGCAGGACTCTGATACACTGTAAATCCCCGCACACACCACGCAGTTTCCTGATACACTGTGAAAACCCCATACACACCTGGCAGGTCCCTGATACACTGTGAAACCCCATACACACCTGGCAGGATCCTGATACACTGTGAAAACCCCATGCACACCTGGAAGGACCCTGATACACTGTGAATCCCCGTACACACCTTGCATTATCCTGATACACTGTGAAAACCCCATACACACCTGTAAGGACCCTGATACACTGTGAAACCGAATACACACCAGGCAGGATCCCGATACACTGTGAAAACACCATCCACACCTGGCAGGACCCTGACACACTGTGAAAACCACATATGCACCTGGCAGGATCCTGATCCACTGTGAAACACCCATACACACCTGGCAGGATCCTAATACACTGTGAAACCCCATACACACCTGGCAGGATCCTGATACACTGAGAAAACCCCATACACACCTGGCAGGTCCCTGATGCACTGTGAAACCCCATACAAACCTGGCAGGATCCTGATACACTGTGAAAACCCCATGCAGACCTGGCAGGACCCTGATACACTGTGAATCCCCGTACACACCTGGCATGATCCTGATACACTGTGAAAACCCCATATACACCTGCAAGGAACCTGATACACTGTGAAACGGAATACACACCAGGCAGGATCTCGAAACACTGTGAAAACACCATACACACCTGGCAGGACCCTAATACACTGTGAAAACTCCATATGCACCTGGCAGGATCCTGATCCACTGTGAAACCCCCATACACACCTGGCAGGATCCTGATACACTGTGAAACCCCATACAAACCTGGCAGGATCCTGACACACTGAGAAAACCCCAGACACACCTGGCAGGACTCTGATACACCGTCAATCCCCGTACACACCTGGCAGGATCCTGATACACTGTGAAAACCCCATACACACCTGGCAGGACCCTGATACACTGTGAAAACCCCATAAACACCAGGCAGGATCCTGATAAACTGTGAAACCCCATACACACGTGGCAGCATCCTGATACACTGTGAAAACCCCATACACACCTGGCAGGTCCCTGATACACTGTGAAACCCCATACACACCTGGCAGGATCCTGATACACTGTGAAAACCCCATGCACACCTGGCAGGACCCTGATACACTGTGAATCCCCGTACACACCTTGCATGATCCTGATACACTGTGAAAACCCCATACACACCTGTAAGGACCCTGATACACTGTGAAACCGAATACACACCAGGCAGGATCCCGATACACTGTGAAAACACCATCCACACCTGGCAGGACCCTGACACACTGTGAAAACCACATATGCACCTGGCAGGATGCTGATCCACTGTGAAACCCCCATACACACCTGTCAGGATCCTGATACACTGTGAAGCCCCATACAAACCTGGCAGGATCCTGATACACTGAGAAAACCCCATACACACCTGGCAGGTCCCTGATGCACTGAGAAACCCCATACACACCTGGCAGGATCCTGATACACTGTGAAAACCCCATGCAGACCTGGCAGGACCCTGATACACTGTGAATCCCCGTACACACCTGGCATGATCCTGATACACTGTGAAAAACCCATATACACCTGTAAGGATCCTGATACACTGTGAAACGGAATACACACCAGGCAGGATCTCGAAACACTGTGAAAACACCATACACACCTGGCAGGACTCTGATACACTGTGAAAACTCGATTTGCACCTGGCAGGATCCTGATCCACTGTGAAACCCCATACAAACCTGGCAGGATCCTGATACACTGAGAAAACCCCAGACACACCTGGCAGGACTCTGATACACCGTCAATCCCCGGACACACCTGGCAGGATCCTGATACACTGTGAAAACCCCATACACACCTGGCAGGACCCTGATACACTGTGAAACACCATACACACCTGGCAGGATCCTGATACACTGTGAAAACCCCATACACACCTGGCAGGATCCTGATACACTGTGAAACCCCCTGCACACCTGGCAGGATCCAGATCCACTGTGAAAACGCCATACACACATGGCAGGACGATGATAAACTGTGAAAACCCCATACACACCTGACAGGACCCTGATACACTGTGTAAACCCCATACCCTCCTGGCAGGAACCTGACACACTGTGAAAACCACATACATACCTGGCAGGACACTGATACACTGTGAAAACCCCATACTCGCCTGGCAGGATTCTGATACACTGTGAAACCCACATACACACCTGGCAGTATCCTGATCCACTGTGAATCCCCATACACACCTTGCAGGATCCTGATACACTGTGAAAACCCCATACACACCTGGCAGGATCCTGATACACTGTGAAAACCCCATAAACACTAGGCAGGATCCTGATAAATTGTGAAACCCCATACACACGTGGCAGCATCCTGATACACTGTGAAAACCCCATACACACCTGGCAGGATCCTGATCCACTGTGAAAACCCCATACACACCTGGCAGGATCCTGATACACTGTGAAACCGCATACACACCAGGCAGGATCCCGATACACTGTGAAAACCCCAGACACACCTGGCAGGAACCTGATACACTGTGAAAACCCCATATGCACCAGGCAGGATCCTGATCCACTGTCAAACCCCCATACACACCTGGCAGGATTTTGATACACTGTGAAACCCCATACACACCTGGCAGTATCCTGATACACTGTAAAAACACCATACACACCTGTCAGGTCCCTGATGCACTGTGAAACCCCATACTCACCTGGCAGGATCCTGATACACTGTGAATCCCCGTACACACCTGGCATGATACTGATACACTGTGAAAACCCCATGCAAACCTGTAAGGACCCTGATACACTGTGAAACCGCATACACACCAGGCAGGATCCCGATACACTGTGAAAACACCATACACACCTGGCAGGACCCTGATACACTGTGAAAACCACATACACACCTGGCAGGATCCTGATACACTGTGAAAACCCCATTCACACCTGGCAGGATCCTGTTACAGTGTTAAAAACCCATACACACCTGGCAGGACCCTGATACACAGTGAAATCCCCGGACACACCTGGCAGGTTCCTGATGCACTGTGAAACCCTCATACACACCTGGCAGTACCCTGATCCGCTGTGAATCCCCATACACACCTGGCAGGATCTTGATCCTCTGTGAAACCCCATACACACCTGGCAGGATCCTGATACACTGTGAAAACCCCATACACACCTGGCAGGACTCTGATACACTGTAAATCCCCGCACACACCACGCAGTTTCCTGATACACTGTGAAAACCCCATACACACCTGGCAGGTCCCTGATACACTGTGAAACCCCATACACACCTGGCAGGATCCTGATACACTGTGAAAACCCCATGCACACCTGGAAGGACCCTGATACACTGTGAATCCCCGTACACACCTTGCATTATCCTGATACACTGTGAAAACCCCATACACACCTGTAAGGACCCTGATACACTGTGAAACCGAATACACACCAGGCAGGATCCCGATACACTGTGAAAACACCATCCACACCTGGCAGGACCCTGACACACTGTGAAAACCACATATGCACCTGGCAGGATCCTGATCCACTGTGAAACACCCATACACACCTGGCAGGATCCTAATACACTGTGAAACCCCATATACACCTGGCAGGATCCTGATACACTGAGAAAACCCCATACACACCTGGCAGGTCCCTGATGCACTGTGAAACCCCATACAAACCTGGCAGGATCCTGATACACTGTGAAAACCCCATGCAGACCTGGCAGGACCCTGATACACTGTGAATCCCCGTACACACCTGGCATGATCCTGATACACTGTGAAAACCCCATATACACCTGCAAGGAACCTGATACACTGTGAAACGGAATACACACCAGGCAGGATCTCGAAACACTGTGAAAACACCATACACACCTGGCAGGACCCTAATACACTGTGAAAACTCCATATGCACCTGGCAGGATCCTGATCCACTGTGAAACCCCCATACACACCTGGCAGGATCCTGATACACTGTGAAACCCCATACAAACCTGGCAGGATCCTGACACACTGAGAAAACCCCAGACACACCTGGCAGGACTCTGATACACCGTCAATCCCCGTACACACCTGGCAGGATCCTGATACACTGTGAAAACCCCATACACACCTGGCAGGACCCTGATACACTGTGAAAACCCCATAAACACCAGGCAGGATCCTGATAAACTGTGAAACCCCATACACACGTGGCAGCATCCTGATACACTGTGAAAACCCCATACACACCTGGCAGGTCCCTGATACACTGTGAAACCCCATACACACCTGGCAGGATCCTGATACACTGTGAAAACCCCATGCACACCTGGCAGGACCCTGATACACTGTGAATCCCCGTACACACCTTGCATGATCCTGATACACTGTGAAAACCCCATACACACCTGTAAGGACCCTGATACACTGTGAAACCGAATACACACCAGGCAGGATCCCGATACACTGTGAAAACACCATCCACACCTGGCAGGACCCTGACACACTGTGAAAACCACATATGCACCTGGCAGGATGCTGATCCACTGTGAAACCCCCATACACACCTGTCAGGATCCTGATACACTGTGAAGCCCCATACAAACCTGGCAGGATCCTGATACACTGAGAAACCCCATACACACCTGGCAGGATCCTGATACACTGTGAAAACCCCATGCAGACCTGGCAGGACCCTGATACACTGTGAATCCCCGTACACACCTGGCATGATCCTGATACACTGTGAAAAACCCATATACACCTGTAAGGATCCTGATACACTGTGAAACGGAATACACACCAGGCAGGATCTCGAAACACTGTGAAAACACCATACACACCTGGCAGGACTCTGATACACTGTGAAAACTCGATTTGCACCTGGCAGGATCCTGATCCACTGTGAAACCCCATACAAACCTGGCAGGATCCTGATACACTGAGAAAACCCCAGACACACCTGGCAGGACTCTGATACACCGTCAATCCCCGGACACACCTGGCAGGATCCTGATACACTGTGAAAACCCCATACACACCTGGCAGGACCCTGATACACTGTGAAACACCATACACACCTGGCAGGATCCTGATACACTGTGAAAACCCCATACACACCTGGCAGGATCCTGATACACTGTGAAACCCCCTGCACACCTGGCAGGATCCAGATCCACTGTGAAAACGCCATACACACATGGCAGGACGATGATAAACTGTGAAAACCCCATACACACCTGACAGGACCCTGATACACTGTGTAAACCCCATACCCTCCTGGCAGGAACCTGACACACTGTGAAAACCACATACATACCTGGCAGGACACTGATACACTGTGAAAACCCCATACTCGCCTGGCAGGATTCTGATACACTGTGAAACCCACATACACACCTGGCAGTATCCTGATCCACTGTGAATCCCCATACACACCTGGCAGGATCCTGATACACTGTGAAAACCCCATACACACCTGGCAGGATCCTGATACACTGTGAAAACCCCATAAACACTAGGCAGGATCCTGATAAATTGTGAAACCCCATACACACGTGGCAGCATCCTGATACACTGTGAAAACCCCATACACACCTGGCAGGATCCTGATCCACTGTGAAAACCCCATACACACCTGGCAGGATCCTGATATACTGTGAAAACCCCATACACACCTGGCAGGATCCTGATACACTGTGAAAACCCCATACACACCTGGCAGGATCCAGATACACTGTGAAAACCCCATAAACACCAGGCAGGATCCTGATAAACTGTGAAACCCCATACACACGTGGCAGCATCCTGATACACTGTGAAAACCCCATACACACCTGGCAGGTCCCTGATACACTGTGAAACCCCATACACACCTGGCAGGATCCTGATACACTGTGAAAACCCCATGCACACCTGGCAGGACCCTGATACACTGTGAATCCCCGTACACACCTTGCATGATCCTGATACACTGTGAAAACCCCATACACACCTGTAAGGACCCTGATACACTGTGAAACCGAATACACACCAGGCAGGATCCCGATACACTGTGAAAACACCATCCACACCTGGCAGGACCCTGACACACTGTGAAAACCACATATGCACCTGGCAGGATCCTGATCCACTGTGAAACCCCCATACACACCTGTCAGGATCCTGATACACTGTGAAGCCCCATACAAACCTGGCAGGATCCTGATACACTGCGAAAATCCCATACACACCTGGCAGGTCCCTGATGCACTGAGAAACCCCATACACACCTGGCAGGATCCTGATACACTGTGAAAACCCCATGCAGACCTGGCAGGACCCTGATACACTGTGAATCCCCGTACACACCTGGCATGATCCTGATACACTGTGAAAAACCCATATACACCTGTAAGGATCCTGATACACTGTGAAACGGAATACACACCAGGCAGGATCTCGAAACACTGTGAAAACACCATACACACCTGGCAGGACTCTGATACACTGTGAAAACTCGATTTGCACCTGGCAGGATCCTGATCCACTGTGAAACCCCATACAAACCTGGCAGGATCCTGATACACTGAGAAAACCCCAGACACACCTGGCAGGACTCTGATACACCGTCAATCCCCGGACACACCTGGCAGGATCCTGATACACTGTGAAAACCCCATACACACCTGGCAGGACCCTGATACACTGTGAAACACCATACACACCTGGCAGGATCCTGATACACTGTGAAAACCCCATACACACCTGGCAGGATCCTGATACACTGTGAAACCCCCTGCACACCTGGCAGGATCCAGATCCACTGTGAAAACGCCATACACACATGGCAGGACGATGATAAACTGTGAAAACCCCATACACACCTGACAGGACCCTGATACACTGTGTAAATCCCATACCCTCCTGGCAGGAACCTGACACACTGTGAAAACCACATACATACCTGGCAGGACACTGATACACTGTGAAAACCCCATACTCGCCTGGCAGGATTCTGATACACTGTGAAACCCACATACACACCTGGCAGTATCCTGATCCACTGTGAATCCCCATACACACCTGGCAGGATCCTGATACACTGTGAAAACCCCATACATACCTGGCAGGATCCTGATACACTGTGAAAACCCCATAAACACTAGGCAGGATCCTGATAAATTGTTAAACCCCATACACACGTGGCAGCATCCTGATACACTGTGAAAACCCCATACACACCTGGCAGGATCCTGATCCACTGTGAAAACCCCATACACACCTGGCAGGATCCTGATATACTGTGAAAACCCCATACACACCTGGCAGGATCCTGATACACTGTGAAAACCCCATACACACCTGGCAGGATCCAGATACACTGTGAAAACCCCATAAACACCAGGCAGGATCCTGATAAACTGTGAAACCCCATACACACGTGGCAGCATCCTGATACACTGTGAAAACCCCATACACACCTGGCAGGTCCCTGATACACTGTGAAAACACCATACACACCTGGCAGGACCCTAATACACTGTGAAAACTCCATATGCACCTGGCAGGATCCTGATCCACTGTGAAACCCCCATACACACCTGGCAGGATCCTGATACACTGTGAAACCCCATACAAACCTGGCAGGATCCTGACACACTGAGAAAACCCCAGACACACCTGGCAGGACTCTGATACAACGTCAATCCCCGTACACACCTGGCAGGATCCTGATACACTGTGAAAACCCCATACACACCTGGCAGGACCCTGATACACTGTGAAAACCCCATAAACACCAGGCAGGATCCTGATAAACTGAGAAACCCCATACACACGTGGCAGCATCCTGATACACTGTGAAAACCCCATACACACCTGGCAGGTCCCTGATACACTGTGAAACCCCATACACACCTGGCAGGATCCTGATACACTGTGAAAACCCCATGCACACCTGGCAGGACCCTGATACACTGTGAATCCCCGTACACACCTTGCATGATCCTGATACACTGTGAAAACCCCATACACACCTGTAAGGACCCTGATACACTGTGAAACCGAATACACACCAGGCAGGATCCCGATACACTGTGAAAACACCATCCACACCTGGCAGGACCCTGACACACTGTGAAAACCACATATGCACCTGGCAGGATCCTGATCCACTGTGAAACCCCCATACACACCTGTCAGGATCCTGATACACTGTGAAGCCCCATACAAACCTGGCAGGATCCTGATACACTGCGAAAACCCCATACACACCTGGCAGGTCCCTGATGCACTGAGAAACCCCATACACACCTGGCAGGATCCTGATACACTGTGAAAACCCCATGCAGACCTGGCAGGACCCTGATACACTGTGAATCCCCGTACACACCTGGCATGATCCTGATACACTGTGAAAAACCCATATACACCTGTAAGGATCCTGATACACTGTGAAACGGAATACACACCAGGCAGGATCTCGAAACACTGTGAAAACACCATACACACCTGGCAGGACTCTGATACACTGTGAAAACTCGATTTGCACCCGGCAGGATCCTGATCCACTGTGAAACCCCATACAAACCTGGCAGGATCCTGATACACTGAGAAAACCCCAGACACACCTGGCAGGACTCTGATACACCGTCAATCCCCGTACACACCTGGCAGGATCCTGATACACTGTGAAAACCCCATACACACCTGGCAGGACCCTGATACACTGTGAAACACCATACACACCTGGCAGGATCCTGATACAATGTGAAAACCCCATACACACCTGGCAGGATCCTGATACACTGTGAAACCCCCTGCACACCTGGCAGGATCCAGATCCACTGTGAAAACGCCATACACACATGGCAGGACGATGATAAACTGTGAAAACCCCATACACACCTGACAGGACCCTGATACACTGTGTAAACCCCATACCCTCCTGGCAGGAACCTGACACACTGTGAAAACCACATGCATACCTGGCAGGACACTGATACACTGTGAAAACCCGATACTCGCCTGGCAGGATTCTGATACACTGTGAAACCCACATACACACCTGGCAGTATCCTGATCCACTGTGAATCCCCATACACACCTGGCAGGATCCTGATACACTGTGAAAACCCCATACACACCTGGCAGGATCCTGATACACTGTGAAAACCCCATAAACACTAGGCAGGATCCTGATAAATTGTGAAACCCCATACACACGTGGCAGCATCCTGATACACTGTGAAAACCCCATACACACCTGGCAGGATCCTGATCCACTGTGAAAACCCCATACACACCTGGCAGGATCCTGATATACTGTGAAAACCCCATACACACCTGGCAGGATCCTGATACACTGTGAAAACCCCATACACACCTGGCAGGATCCAGATACACTGTGAAAACCCCATAAACACCAGGCAGGATCCTGATAAACTGTGAAACCCCATACAAACGTGGCAGCATCCTGATACACTGTGAAAACCCCATACACACCTGGCAGGTCCCTGATACACTGTGAAACCCCATACACACCTGGCAGGATCCTGATACACTGTGAAAACCCCATGCACACCTGGCAGGACCCTGATACACTGTGAATCCCCGTA
This sequence comes from Heterodontus francisci, assembly GCF_036365525.1. Classification (NCBI taxonomy): domain Eukaryota; kingdom Metazoa; phylum Chordata; class Chondrichthyes; order Heterodontiformes; family Heterodontidae; genus Heterodontus; species Heterodontus francisci. Next base: position 10,099,633 of record NW_027140250.1, on the reverse strand, counting down.
CACACCTTGCATGATCCTGATACACTGTGAAAACCCCATACACACCTGTAAGGACCCTGATACACTGTGAAACCGAATACACACCAGGCAGGATCCCGATACACTGTGAAAACACCATCCACACCTGGCAGGACCCTGACACACTGTGAAAACCACATATTCACCTGGCAGGATCCTGATCCACTGTGAAACCCCCATACACACCTGGCAGGATCCTGATACACTGTGAAACCCCATACACACCTGGCAGGATCCTGATACACTGAGAAAACCCCATACACACCTGGCAGGTCCCTGATGCACTGAGAAACCCCATACACACCTGGCAGGATCCTGATACACTGTGAAAACCCCATGCAGACCTGGCAGGACCCTGATACACTGTGAATCCCCGTACACACCTGGCATGATCCTGATACACTGTGAAAACCCCATATACACCTGTAAGGACCCTGATACACTGTGAAACGGAATACACAACAGGCAGGATCTCGAAACACTGTGAAAACACCATACACACCTGGCAGGACCCTGATACACTGTGAAAACTCCATTAGCACCTGGCAGGATCCTGATCCACTGTGAAACCCCCATACACACCTGGCAGGATCCTGATACACTGTGAAACCCCATACAAACCTGGCAGGATCCTGATACACTGAGAAAACCCCAGACACACCTGGCAGGACTCTGATACACCGTCAAACCCCGTACACACCTGGCAGGATCCTGATACACTGTGAAAACCCCATACACACCTGGCAGGACCCTGATACACTGTGAAACACCATACACACCTGGCAGGATCCTGATACACTGTGAAAACCCCATACACACCTGGCAGGATCCTGATACACTGTGAAAACCCCATACACACCTGGCAGGATCCTGATACACTGTGAAACCCCCATACACACACGGCACTAGCCTGATACACTGTTAAAACCCCGTACACACCTGGCAGGTTCCTGATGCACAGTGGAACCCCATTCACATCTGGCAGGATCCAGATGCACAGTGAAACCCCATTCACACCTGGCAGGATCCTGATACACTGTGAAACCCCCTGCACACCTGGCAGGATAGAGATCCACTGTGAAAACGCCATACACACCTGGCAGGACGATGATAAACTGTGAAAACCCCATACACACCTGACAGGACCCTGATACACTGTGTAAACCCCATACCCTCCTGGCAGGAACCTGACACACTGTGAAAACCCCATACATACCTGGCAGGACACTGATACACTGTGAAAACCCCATACACGCCTGGCAGGATTCTGATACACTGTGAAACCCACATACACACCTTGCAGTATCCTGATCCACTGTGAATCCCCATACACACCTGGCAGGATCCTGATACACTGTGAAAACCCCATACAAAACTGGCAGGATCCTGATCCACTGTGAAACCCACACAACACATCTGGCAGGATCCTGATACACTGTGAAACCCCATACACACCTGGCAGTATCCTGATACACTGTGAAACCCCAGACACATCTAGCAGGATCCTGATGCACTGTGAAAACCCCATACACACCTGGCAGGACCCTGATACACTGTGAAAACCCCATATGCACCTGGCAGTATCCTGATCCACTGTGAAACCCCCATACACACCTGGCAGGATCTTGATACATTGTGAAACCCCATACACACCTGGCAGGATCCTGATACACTGTGAAAACCCCATACACACCTGGCAGGACTCTGATACACTGTGAATCCCCGCACACACCACGCAGTTTCCTGATACACTGTGAAAACCCCATACACACCTGGCAGGTCCCTGATGCACTGTGAAACCCCATACACACCTGGCAGGATCCTGATACACTGTGAAAAACCCATGCACACCTGGCAGGACCCTGATACACTGTGAATCCCCGTACACACCTTGCATGATCCTGATACACTGTGAAAGCCCCATACACACCTGTAAGGACCCTGATACACTGTGAAACCGAATACACACCAGGCAGGATCCCGATACACTGTGAAAACACCATCCACACCTGGCAGGACCCTGACACACTGTGAAAACCCCATATGCACCTGGCAGGATCCTGAACCACTGTGAAACCCCCAAACACACCTGGCAGGATCCTGATACACTGAGAAAACCCCATACACACCTGGCAGGACTCTGATACACCGTCAATCCCCGTACACACCTGGCAGGATCCTGATACACTGTGAATACCCCTTACACACCTGGCAGGACCCTGATACACTGTGAAACCCCATACACACCTGGCAGGATACTGATACACTGTGAAAACCCCATACACACCTGGCAGGATCCTGATACACTGTGAAAACCCCATAAACACCAGGCAGGAACCTGATAAATTGTGAAACCCCATACACACGTGGCAGCATCCTGATACACTGTGAAAACCCCATACACACCTGGCAGGATCCTGATCCACTGTGAAAACCCCATACACACCTGGCAGGATCCTGATCCACTGTGAAAACCCCATACACACCTGGCAGGATCCTGATACACTGTGAAAACCCCATACACACCTGGAAGGATCCTGATACAGTGTGAAAACCCCATGCCCACCTGGCAGGACTCTGATACACTGTGAATCCCCGAACACACCTGGCAGGTTCCTGATACACTGTGAAACCCCCATAAACACCAGGCAGGATCCTGATAAACTGTGAAACCCCATACACACGTGGCAGCATCCTGATACACTGTGAAAACCCCATACACACCTGGCAGGATCCTGATCCACTGTGAAAACCCCATACACACTTGGCAGTATCCTGATACACTGTGAAACCCCAGACACATCTAGCAGGATCCTGATGCACTGTGAAAACCCCATACACACCTGGCAGGACCCTGATACACTGTGAAAACCCCATATGCACCTGGCAGTATCCTGATCCACTGTGAAACCCCCATACACACCTGGCAGGATCTTGACACATTGTGAAACCCCATACACACCTGGCAGGATCCTGATACACTGTGAAAACCCCATACACAGCTGGCAGGACTCTGATACACTGTGATCCCCGCACACACCACGCAGTTTCCTGATACACTGTGAAAACCCTATACACACCTGGCAGGTCCCTGATACACTGTGAAACCCCATACACACCTGGCAGGATCCTGATACACAGTGAAAACCCCATGCACTCCTGGCAGGACCCTGATACACTGTGAATCCCCGTACACACCTTGCATGATCCTGATACACTTTGAAAACCCCATACACACCTGTAAGGACCCTGATACACTGTGAAACCGAATACACACCAGGCAGGATCCCGATACACTGTGAAAACACCATCCACAACTGGCAGGACCCTGACACACAGTGAAAACCCCATATGCACCTGGCAGGATCCTGAACCACTGTGAAACCTCCATACACACCTGGCAGGATCCTGATACACTGAGAAAACCCCATACACACCTGGCAGGACTCTGATACACCGTCAATCCCCGTACACACCTGGCATGATCCTGATACACTGTGAAAACCCCATACACACCTGGCAGGACCCTGATACACTGTGAAACCCCATACACACCTGGCAGGATACTGATACACTGTGAAAACCCCATACACACCTGGCAGGATCCTGATACACTGTGAAAACCCCATAAACACCAGGCAGGATTCTGATAAATTGTGAAACCCCATACACACGTGGCAGCATCCTGATACACTGTGAAAACCACATACACAACTGGCAGGATCCTGATCCACTGTGAAAACCCCATACACACCTGGCAGGATCCTGTTCCACTGTGAAAACCCCATACACACCTGGCAGCATCCTGATACACAGTGAAAACCCCATACACACCTGGCCGGATCCTGATACACTGTGAAAACCCCATGCCCACCTGGCAGGACTCTGATACACTGTGAATCCCCGAACACACCTGGCAGGTTCCTGATACACTGTGAAACCCCCATAAACACCAGGCAGGATCCTGATAAACTGTGAAACCCCATACACACGTGGCAGCATCCTGATACACTGTGAAAACCCCATACACACCTGGCAGGATCCTGATCAACTGTGAAAACCCCATACACACTTGGCACGATCCTGATACACTGTGAAAACCCCATGCACACTTGGCAGGATCCTGATACACTGTGAAAACCCCATACACACCTGGCAGGATCCTGATCCACTGCGAAAACCCCATACACACCTGGCAAGATACTGATGAACTGTGAAACCCCCAAACAAACGGCAGGATACTGAAAAACTCTGAAAACCCCATACACATCTGGCAGGATCCTGATCCACTGTGAAAACCCCATACACACCTGGCAGGATCCTGATCCACTGTGAAAACCCCATACACACCTGGCAGGATCCTGATCCACTGTGAAAACCCCATACACACCTGGCAGGATCCTGATACACTGTGAAAACCCCATACACACCTGGCAGGATCCTGATACACTGTGAAAACCCCATAAACACCAGGCAGGATCCTGATAAACTGCGAAACCCCATACACACGTGGCAGCATCCTGATACACTGTGAAAACCCCATACACACCTGGCTGGTCCCTGATACACTGTGAAACCCCATACACACCTGGCAGGATCCTGATACACTGTGAAAACCCCATGCACACCTGGCAGGACCCTGATACACTGTGAATCCCCGTGCACACCTTGCATGATCCTGATACACTTTGAAAACCCCATACACACCTGTAAGGACCCTGATACACTGTGAAACCGAATGCACACCAGGCAGGATCCCGATACACTGTGAAAACACCATCCACACCTGGCAGGACCCTGACACACTGTGAAAACCACATATGCACCTGGTAGGATCCTGATCCACTGTGAAACCCCCATACACACCTGGCAGGATCCTGATACACTGTGAAACCCCATACACACCTGGCAGGATCCTGATACACTGAGAAACCCCATACACACCTGGCAGGATCCTGATATACTGTGAAAACCCCATGCAGACCTGGCAGGACCCTGATACACTGTGAATCCCCGTACACACCTGGCATGATCCTGATACACTGTGAAAACCCCACATACACCTGTAAGGACCCTGATACACTGTGAAACGGAATACACACCAGGCAGGATCTCGAAACACTGTGAAAACACCATACACACCTGGCAGGACCCTGATACACTGTGAAAACTCCATTTGCACCTGGCAGGATCCTGATCCACTGTGAAACCCCCATACACACCTGGCAGGATCCTGATACACTGTGAAACCCCATACAAACCTGGCAGGATCCTGATACACTGAGGAAACCCCAGACACACCTGGCAGGACTCTGATACACCGTCAATCCCCGTACACACCTGGCAGGATCCTGATACACTGTGAAAACCCCATACACACCTGGCAGGACCCTGATACACTGTGAAACACCATACACACCTGGCAGGATCCTGATACACTGTGAAAACCCCATACACACCTGGCAGGATCCTGATACACTGTGAAAACCCCATACACACCTGGCAGGATCCTGTTACACTGTGAAACCCCCATACACACCCGACAGGAGCCTGATACACTGTGAAACCCCCGTACACACCTGGCAGGTTCCTGATGCACAGTGGAACCCCATTCACATCTGGCAGGGTCCTGATGCACAGTGAAACCCCATTCACACCTGGCAGGATCCTGATACACTGTGAAAACCCCATGCCCACCTGGCAGGATTCTGATACACTGTGAATCCCCGTACACACCTGGCAGGTTCCTGATACACTGTGAAAACCCCATACACACCTGGCAGGTCCCTGATACACTGTGAAACCCCATACACACCTGGCAGGATCCTGAAAAACTGTGAAAACCCCATGCCCACCTGGCAGAACCCTGATACACTGTGAAAACCCCATACACACCTGGCAGGATCCTGATACACTGTGAAAACCCCATAAACACCAGGCAGGATCCTGATAAACTGTGAAACCCCATACACACGTGGCAGCATCCTGATAAACTGTGAAAACCCCATACACACCTGGCAGGATCCTGATCCACTGTGAAAACCCCATACACACCTGGCAGGATCCTGATCCACTGTGAAAACCCCATACACACTTGGCAGTATCCTGATACACTGTGAAAACCCCATGCACACTTGGCAGGATCCTGATACACTGTGAAAACCCCGTACAAACCTGGCAGGATCCTGATCCACTGTGAAAACCCCATACACACCTGGCAAGATACTGATGAACTGTGAAACCCCCAAACAAACGGCAGGATACTGAAAAACTCTGAAAACCCCATACACAACTGGCAGGATCCTGATATACTGTTAAAATCCATACACACCTGGCAGGATCCAGATACACTGTGAAACCCCCATACACACCCGGCAGGAGCCTGATACACTGTGAAAACCCCGTACACACCTGGTAGGTTCCTGATGAACAGTGGAACGCCATTCACATCTGGCTGGATCCTGATGCACAGTGAAACCCCATTCACATCTGGCAGGATCCTGATACACTGTGAAACCCCATACACATCTGGCAGGATCCTGATACACTGTGAAACCCCATACACACATGGCAGGGTCCTGATACACTGTGAAACCCCATACACACCTGGCAGGATCCTGATACACTGTGAAACCCCCATGCACACCTGGCCGGATCCTGATCCACTGTGAAAACGCCATACACACCTGGCAGGACGCTGATAAAGTGTGAAAACCCCATACACACCTGGCAGGTCCCTGATACACTGTGTAAACCCCATACCCTCCTGGCAGGAACCTGACACACTGTGACAACCCCATACACATCTGGCAGGACACTGATACATTGTGAAAACCCCATACACTCCTGGCAGGATCCTGATTCACTGTGAAAACCCCATACACACCTGGCAAGATGCTGATAAACTGTGAAACCCCCATACACACCTGGCAGGACACTGAAAAGCTCTGAAATCCCCAGACACATCTGGCAGGATCCTGATGTACTGTGAAAATCCATACACACCTGGAAGGATCCTGATACACTGTGAAACCCCCATACACACCTGGCAGGATCCTGATACACTGTGAAACCCCCATGCACACCTGGCAGGATCCTGATCCACTGTAAAAACGACATACACACCTGGCAGTATCCTGATCCACTGTGAATCCCCATACACACCTGGCAGGATCTTGATACTCTGTGAAACCCCATACACACCTGGCAGGATCCTGATACACTGTGAAAACCCCATACACACCTGGCAGGACTCTGATACACTGTGAATCCCCGCACACACCACGCTGTTTCCTGATACTCTGTGAAAACCCCATACACACCTGGCAGGTCCCTGATACACTGTGGAACCCCATACACACCTGGCAGGATCCTGATACACAGTGAAAACCCCATGCACACCTGGCAGGACCCTGATACACTGTGAATCCCCGTACACACCTTGCATGATCCTGATACACTGTGAAAACCCCATACACACCTGTAAGGACCCTGATACACTGTGAAACCGAATACACACCAGGCAGGATCCCGATACACTGTGAAAACACCATCCACACCTGGCAGGACACTGACACACTGTGAAAACCACATATGCACCTGGCAGGATCCTGATCCACTGTGAAACACCCATACACACCTGGCAGGATCCTGATACACTGTGAAACCCCATACACACCTGGCAGGATCCTGATACACTGAGAAAACCCCATACACACCTGGCAGGTCCCTGATGCACTGTGAAACCCCATACACACCTGGCAGGATCCTGATACACTGTGAAAACCCCATGCAGACCTGGCAGGACCCTGATACACTGTGAATCCCCGTACACACCTGGCATGATCCTGATACACTGTGAAAACCCCATATACACCTGTAAGGAACCTGATACACTGTGAAACGGAATACACACGAGGCAGGATCTCGAAACACTGTGAAAACACCATACACACCTGGCAGGACCCTGATACACTGTGAAAACTCCATATGCACCTGGCAGGATCCTGATCCACTGTGAAACCCCCATACACACCTGGCAGGATCCTGATACACTGTGAAACCCCATACAAACCTGGCAGGATCCTGATACACTGAGAAAACCCCAGACACACCTGGCAGGACTCTGATACACTGTGAAACACCATACACACCTGGCAGGACCCTGATACACTGTGAAACACCATACACACCTGGCAGGATCCTGATACACTGTGAAAACCCCTGCACACCTGGCAGGATCCAGATCCACTGTGAAAACGCCATACACACATGGCAGGACGATGATAAACTGTGAAAACCCCATACACACCTGACAGGACACTGATACACTGTGTAAACCCCATACCCTCCTGGCAGGAACCTGACACACTGTGAAAACCACATACATACCTGGCAGGACACTGATACACTGTGAAAACCCCATACACGCCTGGCAGGATTCTGATACACTGTGAAACCCACATACACACCTGGCAGTATCCTGATCCACTGTGAATCCCCATACACACCTGGCAGGATCCTGATACACTGTGAAAACCCCATAAACACCAGGCAGGATCCTGATAAAATGTGAAACCCCATACACACGTGGCAGCATCCTGATACACTGTGAAAACCCCATACACACCTGGCAGGATCCTGATCCACTGTGAAAACCCCATACACACCTGGCAGGATCCTGATCCACTGTGAAAACACTATACACACCTGGCAGGATCCTGATACACTGTGAAAACCCCATACGCACCTGGCAGGATCCTGATACACTGTGAAAACCCCATAAACACCAGGCAGGATCCTGATAAACTGTGAAACCCCATACACACGTGGCAGCATCCTGATACACTGTGAAAACCCCATACACACCTGGCAGGTCCCTGATACACTGTGAAACCCCATACACATCTGGCAGGATCCTGATACACTGTGAAAACCCCATGCACACTTGGCAGGACCCTGATACACTGTGAATCCCCGTACACACCTTGCATGATCCTGATACATTGTGAAAATCCCATACACACCTGTAAGGACCCTGATACACTGTGAAACCGAATACACACCAGGCAGGATCCCGATACACTGTGAAAACACCATCCACACCTGGCAGGACCCTGACACACTGTGAAAACCACATATGCACCTGGCAGGATCCTGATCCACTGTGAAACCCCCATACACACCTGGCAGGATCCTGATACACTGTGAACCCCATACACACCTGGCAGGATCCTGATACACTGAGAAAACCCCATACACACCTGGCAGGTCCCTGATGCACTGAGAAACCCCATACACACCTGGCAGGATCCTGATACACTGTGAAAACCCCATGCAGACCTAGCAGGACCCTGATACACTGTGAATCCCCGTACACACCTGGCATGATCCTGATACACTGTGAAAACCCCATATACACCTGTAAGGACCCTGATACACTGTGAAACGGAATACACACCAGGCAGGATCTCGAAACACTGTGAAAACACCATACACACCTGGCAGGACCCTGATACACTGTGAAAACTCCATTTGCACCTGGCAGGATCCTGATCCACTGTGAAACCCCCATACACACCTGGCAGGATCCTGATACACTGTGAAACCCCATACAAACCTGGCAGGATCCTGAAACACTGAGAAAACCCCAGACACACTTGGCAGGACTCTGATACACCGTCAATCCCTGTACACACCTGGCAGGATCCTGATACACTGTGAAAACCCCATACACACCTGGCAGGACCCTGATACACTGTGAAACACCATACACACCTGGCAGGATCCTGATACACTGTGAAAACCCCATACACACCTGGCAGGATCCTGATACACTGTGAAAACCCCATACACACCTGGCAGGTCCTGATACACTGTGAAAACCCCATACACACCCGGCAGGAGCCTGATACACTGTGAAAACCCCGTTCACACCTGGCAGGTTCCTGATACACAGTGGAACCCCATTCACATCTGGCAGGATCCTGATGCACAGTGAAACCCCATTCACACCTGGCAGGATCCTGATACACTGTGAAACCCCCTGCACACCTGGCAGGATCCAGAGCCACTGTGAAAACGCCATACACACCTGGCAGGACGATGATAAACTGTGAAAACCCCATACACACCTGACAGGACCCTGATACACTGTGTAAACCCCATACCCTCCTGGCAGGTACCTGAGACACTGTGAAAACCCCATACATACCTGGCAGGACACTGATACACTGTGAAAACCCCATACACGCCTGGCAGGATTCTGATACACTGTGAAACCCACATACACACCTGGCAGTATCCTGATCCACTGTGAATCCCCATACACACCTGGCAGGATCCTGATACACTGTGAAAACCCCATACACAACAGGCAGGATCCTGATCCACTGTGAAACCCACACAACACATCTGGCAGGATCCTGATACACTGTGAAACCCCATACACACCTGGCAGTATCCTGATACACTGTGAAACCCCAGACACATCTAGCAGGATCCTGATGCACTGTGAAAACCCCATACACACCTGGCAGGACCCTGATACACTCTGAAAACCCCATATGCACCTGGCAGTATCCTGATCCACTGTGAAACCCCCATACACACCTGGCAGGATCTTGATACATTGTGAAACCCCATACACACCTGGCAGGATCCTGATACACTGTGAAAACGCCATACACACCTGGCAGGACTCTGATACACTGTGAATCCCCGCACACACCACGCAGTTTCCTGATACACTGTGAAAACCCCATACACACCTGGCAGGTCCCTGATACACTGTGAAACTATATACACACCTGGCAGGATCCTGATACACTGTGAAAACCCCATGCACACCTGGCAGGACCCTGATACACTGTGAATCCCCGTACACACCTTGCATGATCCTGATACACTGTGAAAACCCCATACACACATGTAAGGACCCTGATACACGGTGAAACCGAATACACACCAGGCAGGATCCCGAGACACTGAGAAAACACCATCCACACCTGGCAGGACCCTGACACACTGTGAAAACCCCATATGCACCTAGCAGGATCCTGAACCACTGTGAAACCCCCATACACACCTGGCAGGATCCTGATACACTGTGAAACCCCATACACACCTGGCAGGATCCTGATACACTGAGAAAACCCCATACACACCTGGCAGGACTCTGATACACCGTCAATCCCCGTACACACCTGGCAGGATCCTGATACACTGTGAAAACCCCATACACACCTGGCAGGACCCTGATACACTGTGAAACCCCATACACACCTGGCAGGATACTGATACACTGTGAAAACCCCATACACACCTGGCAGGATCCTGATACACTGTGAAAACCCCATAAACACCAGGCAGGATCCTGATAAATTGTGAAACCCCAGACACACGTGGCAGCATCCTGATACACTGTGAAAACCCCATACACACCTGGCAGGATCCTGATCCACTGTGAAAACCCCATACACACCTGGCAGGATCCTGATACACTGTGAAAACCCCATACACACCTGGCAGGATCCTGATACACTGTGAAAACCCCATACACACCTGGCAGGATCCTGATACACTTTGAAAACCCCATGCCCACCTGGCAGGACTCTGATACACTGTGAATCCCCGAACACACCTGGCAGGTTCCTGATACACTGTGAAACCCCATACACACCTGGCAGTATCCTGATACACTGTGAAACCCCAGACACATCTAGCAGGATCCTGATGCACTGTGAAAACCCCATACACACCTGGCAGGACCCTGATACACTGTGAAAACCCCATATGCACCTGGCAGTATCCTGATCCACTGTGAAACCCCCATACACACCTGGCAGGATCTTGATACATTGTGAAACCCCATACACACCTGGCAGGATCCTGATACACTGTGAAAACCCCATACACACCTGGCAGGACTCTGATACACTGTGAATCCCCGCACACACCACGCAGTTTCCTGATACACTGTGACAACCCCATACACACCTGGCAGGTCCCTGATACACTGTGAAACCCCATACACACCTGGCAGGATCCTGATACACTGTGAAAACCCCATGCACACCTGGCAGGACCCTGATACACTGTGAATCCCCGTACACACCTTGCATGATCCTGATACACTGTGAAAACCCCATATACACATGTAAGGACCCTGATACACGGTGAAACCGAATACACACCAGGCAGGATCCCGATACACTGTGAAAACACCATCCACACCTGGCAGGACCCTGACACACTGTGAAAACCCCATATGCACCTGGCAGGATCCTGAACCACTGTGAAACCCCCATACACACCTGGCAGGATCCTGATACACTGTGAAACCCCATACACACCTGGCAGGATCCTGATACACTGAGAAAACCCCATACACACCTGGCAGGACTCTGATACACCGTCAATCCCCGTACACACCTGGCAAGATCCTGATACACTGTGAAAACCCCATACACACCTGGCAGGACCCTGATACACTGTGAAACCCCATACACACCTGGCAGGATACTGATACACTGTGAAAACCCCATACACACCTGGCAGGATCCTGATACACTGTGAAAACCACATAAACACCAGGCAGGATCCTGATAAATTGTGAAACCCCAGACACACGTGGCAGCATCCTGATACACTGTGAAAACCCCATACACACCTGGCAGGATCCTGATCCACTGTGAAAACCCCATACACACCTGGCAGGATCCTGATCCACTGTGAAAACCCCATACACACCTGGCAGGATCCTGATACACTGTGAAAACCCCATACACACCTGGCAGGATCCTGATACACTGTGAAAACCCCATGCCCACCTGGCAGGACTCTGATACACTGTGAATTCCCGAACACACCTGGCAGGTTCCTGATACACTGTGAAACCCCCATAAACACCAGGCAGGATCCTGATAAACTGTGAAACCCCATACACACGTGGCAGCATCCTGATACACTGTGAAAACCCCATACACACCTGGCAGGATCCTGATCCACTGTGAAAACCCCATACACACCTGGCAGGATCCTGATCCACTGTGAAAACCCCATACACACTTGGCACGATCCTGATACACTGTGAAAACCCCATGCACACTTGGCAGGATCCTGATACACTGTGAAAACCCCATACACACCTGGCAGGATCCTGATCCACTGTGAAAACCCCATACACACCTGGCAAGGTACTGATGAACTGTGAAACCCCCAAACAAACGGCAGGATACTGAAAAACTCTGAAAACCCCATACACATCTGGCAGGATCCTGATCCACTGTGAAAACCCCATACACACCTGGCAGGATCCTGATCCACTGTGAAAACCCCATACACACCTGGCAGGATGCTGATCCACTGTGAAAACCCCATACACACCTTGCTGGTCCCTGATACACTGTGAAACCCCATAGACACCTGGCAGGATCCTGATACACTGTGAAAACCCCATACACACCTGGCTGGTCCCTGATACACTGTGAAACGCCATACACACCTGGCAGGATCTTGATACACTGTGAAAACCCCATGCACACCTGGTAGGACCCTGATACACTGTGAATCCCCGTACACACCTTGCATGATCCTGATACACTTTGAAAACCACATACACACCTGTAAGGACCCTGATACACTGTGAAACCGAATACACACCAGGCAGGATCCCGATACACTGTGAAAACACCATCCACACCTGGCAGGACCCTGACACACTGTGAAAACCACATATGCACTTGGCAGGATCCTGATCCACTGTGAAACCGCCATACACACCTGGCAGGATCCTGATACACTGTGAAAACGCCATGCAGACCTGGCAGGACCCTGATACACTGTGAATCCCCGTACACACCTGGCATGATCCTGATACACTGTGAAAACCCCACATACACCTGTAAGGACCCTGATACACTGTGAAACGGAATACACACCAGGCAGGATCTCGAAACACTGTGAAAACACCATACACACCTGGCAGGACCCTGACACACTGTGAAAACCACATATGCACTTGGCAGGATCCTGATCCACTGTGAAACCGCCATACACACCTGGCAGGATCCTGATACACTGTGAAACCCCATACACACCTGGCAGGATCCTGATACACTGATAAAACCCCATACACACCTGGCAGGTCCCTGATGCACTGAGAAACCCCATACACACCTGGCAGGATCCTGATACACTGTGAAAACCCCATGCAGACCTGGCAGGACCCTGATACACTGTGAATCCCCGTACACACCTGGCATGATCCTGATACACTGTGAAAACCCCACATACACCTGTAAGGACCCTGATACACTGTGAAACGGAATACACACCAGGCAGGATCTCGAAACACTGTGAAAACACCATACACACCTGGCAGGACCCTGATACACTGTGAAAACTACATTTGCACCTGGCAGGATTCTGATCCACTGTGAAACCCCCATACACACCTGACAGGATCCTGATACACTGTGAAACCCCATACAAACCTGGCAGGATCCTGATACACTGAGGAAACCCCAGACACACCTGGCAGGACTCTGATACACCGTCAATACCCGTACACACCTGGCAGGATCCTGATACACTGTGAAAACCCCATACACACCTGGCAGGACCCTGATACACTGTGAAACACCATACACACCTGGCAGGATCCTGATACACTGTGAAAACCCCATACACACCTGGCAGGATCCTGATACACTGTGAAAACCCCATACACACCTGGCAGGATCCTGTTACACTGTGAAACCCCATACACACCCGGCAGGAGCCTGATACACTGTGAAAACCCCGTACACACCTGGCAGGTTCCTGATGCACAGTGGAACCCCATTCACATCTGGCAGGATCCTGATGCACAGTGAAACCCCATTCACACCTGGCAGGATCCTGATACACTGTGAAAACCCCATGCCCACCTGGCAGGACTCTGATACACTGTGAAACCCCATACACACCTGGCAGGATCCTGATACACTGTGAAAACCCCATGCCCACCTGGCAGGACCCTGATACACTGTGAAAACCCCATACACACCTGGCTGGATCCTGATACACTGTGAAAACCCCATAAACACCAGGCAGGATCCTGATAAACTGTGAAACCCCAAACACACGTGGCAGCATCCTGATACACTGTGAAAACCCCATACACACCTGGCAGGATCCTGATCCACTGTGAAAACCCCATACACACCTGGCAGGATCCTGATCCACTGTGAAAACCCCATACACACTTGGCAGGATCCTGAAACACTGTGAAAACCCCATGCACACTTGGCAGGATCCTGACACACTGTGAAATCCCCATACACACCTGGCAGGATCCTGATCCACTGTGAAAACCCCATACACACCTGGCAAGATACTGATGAACTGTGAAACCCCCAAACAAACGGCAGGATACTGAAAAACTCTGAAAACCCCATACACATCTGGCAGGATCCTGAAATACTGTTAAAATCCATACACACCTGGCAGGAGCCTGATACAGTGTGAAAACCCCGTACACACCTGGCAGGTTCCTGATGAACAGTGGAACACCATTCACATCTGGCTGGATCCTGATGCACAGTGAAACCCCATTTACATCTGGCAGGATCCAGATACACTGTGAAACCCCATACACACCTGGCAGGATCCTGATACACTGTGAAACCCCATTCACACATGGCAGGGTCCTGATACACTGTGAAACCCCATACACACCTGGCAGGATCCTGATACACTGAGAAACCCCATACACACCTGGCAGGATCCTGATACACTGTGAAAACCCCATGCAGACCTGGCAGGACCCTGATACACTGTGAATCCCCGTACACACCTGGCATGATCCTGATACACTGTGAAAACCCCACATACACCTGTAAGGACCCTGATACACTGTGAAACGGAATACACACCAGGCAGGATCTCGAAACACTGTGAAAACACCATACACACCTGGCAGGACCCTGACACACTGTGAAAACCACATATGCACTTGGCAGGATCCTGATCCACTGTGAAACCGCCATACACACCTGGCAGGATCCTGATACACTGTGAAACCCCATACACACCTGGCAGGATCCTGATACACTGAGAAAACCCCATACACACCTGGCAGGTCCCTGATGCACTGAGAAACCCCATACACACCTGGCAGGATCCTGATAAACTGTGAAAACCCCATGCAGACCTGGCAGGACCCTGATACACTGTGAATCCCCGTACACACCTGGCATGATCCTGATACACTGTGAAAACCCCACATACACCTGTAAGGACCCTGATACACTGTGAAACGGAATACACACCAGGCAGGATCTCGAAACACTGTGAAAACACCATACACACCTGGCAGGACCCTGATACACTGTGAAAACTCCATTTGCACCTGGCAGGATCCTGATCCACTGTGAAACCCCCATACACACCTGACAGGATCCTGATACACTGTGAAACCCCATACAAACCTGGCAGGATCCTGATACACTGAGGAAACCCCAGACACACCTGGCAGGACTCTGATACACCGTCAATCCCCGTACACACCTGGCAGGATCCTGATACACTGTGAAAACCCCATACACACCTGGCAGGACCCTGATACACTCTGAAACACCATACACACCTGGCAGGATCCTGATACACTGTGAAAACCCCATACACACCTGGCAGGATCCTGATACACTGTGAAAACCCCATACACACCTGGCAGGATCCTGTTACACTGTGAAACCCCCATACACACCCGGCAGGAGCCTGATACACTGTGAAAACCCCGTACACACCTGGCAGGTTCCTGATGCACAGTGGAACCCCATTCACATCTGGCAGGATCCTGATGCACAGTGAAACCCCATTCACACCTGGCAGGATCCTGATACACTGTGAAAACCCCATGCCCACCTGGCAGGACTCTGATACACTGTGAAACCCCATACACACCTGGCAGGATCCTGATACACTGTGAAAACCCCATGCCCACCTGGCAGGACCCTGATACACTGTGAAAACCCCATACACACCTGGCTGGATCCTGATACACTGTGAAAACCCCATAAACACCAGGCAGGATCCTGATAAACTGTGAAACCCCAAACACACGTGGCAGCATCCTGATACACTGTGAAAACCCCATACACACCTGGCAGGATCCTGATCCACTGTGAAAACCCCATACACACCTGGCAGGATCCTGATCCACTGTGAAAACCCCGTACACACTTGGCAGGATCCTGATACACTGTGAAAACCCCATGCACACTTGGCAGGATCCTGATACACTGTGAAATCCCCATACACACCTGGCAGGATCCTGATCCACTGTGAAAACCCCATACACACCTGGCAAGATACTGATGAACTGTGAAACCCCCAAACAAACGGCAGGATACTGAAAAACTCTGAAAACCCCATACACATCTGGCAGGATCCTGAAATACTGTTAAAATCCATACACACCTGGCAGGAGCCTGATACAGTGTGAAAACCCCGTACACACCTGGCAGGTTCCTGATGAACAGTGGAACGCCATTCACATCTGGCTGGATCCTGATGCACAGTGAAACCCAATTTACATCTGGCAGGATCCAGATACACTGTGAAACCCCATACACACCTGGCAGGATCCTGATACACTGTGAAACCCCATTCACACATGGCAGGGTCCTGATACACTGTGAAACACCATACACACCTGGCAGGATCCTGATACACTGTGAAACCCCCATGCACACCTGGCCGGATCCTGATCCACTGTGAAAACGCCATACACTCCTGGAAGGACGCTGATAAAGTGTGAAAACCCCATACACACCTGGCAGGTCCCTGATACACTGTGAAATCCCCATACCCTCCGGTCAGGAACCTGACACACTGTGACAACCCCATACACATCTGGCAGGACACTGATACATTGTGAAAACCCCATACACTCCTGGCAGGATCCTGAGACACTGTTTAAACCCCATGCAAACTTGGCAGGATCCTGATACACTGTGAAAACCCCATACACACCTGGCAGGATCCTGATCCACTGTGAAAACCCCATACACACCTGGCAAGATGCTGATAAACTGTGAAACCCCCATACACACCTGGCAGGACACTGAAAAGCTCTGAAATCCCCAGACACATCTGGCAGGATCCTGATATACTGTGAAAATCCATACACACCTGGAAGGATCCTGATACACTGTGAAACCCCCATACACACCCGGCAGGAGCCTGATACACTGTGAAAACCCCGTACACACCTGGCAGGTTCCTGATGCACAGTGGAACCCCATTCACATCTGGCAGGATCCTGATGCACAGTGAAACCTCATTCACATCTGGCAGGATCCTGATACACTGTGAAACGCCATACACACCTGGCAGGATCCTGATACACTGTGAAACCCCTTACACACCTGGCAGGATCCTGATACACTGTGAAACCCCCATGCACACCTGGCAGGATCCTGAGCCACTGTAAAACGACATACACACCTGGCAGGACGCTGATAAACTGTGAAACCCCCAAGCAAACGGCAGCATACTGAAAAACTCTGAAAACCCCATACACATCTTGCAGGATCCTGAAATACTGTTAAAATCCATACACAGCTGGCAGGAGCCTGATACAGTGTGAAAACCCCGTACACACCTGGCAGGTTCCTGATGAACAGTGGAACGCCATTCACATCTGGCTGGATCCTGATGCACAGTGAAACCCCATTTACATCTGGCAGGATCCAGATACACTGTGAAACCCCATACACACCTGGCAGGATCCTGATACACTGTGAAACCCCATTCACACATGGCAGGGTCCTGATACACTGTGAAACCCCATACACACCTGGCAGGATCCTGATACACTGTGAAACCCCCATGCACACCTGGCCGGATCCTGATCCACTGTGAAAACGCCATACACACCTGGAAGGACGCTGATAAAGTGTGAAAACGCCATACACACCTGGCAGGGCCCTGATACACTGTGAAATCCCCATACCCTCCTGTCAGGAACCTGACACACTGTGACAACCCCATACACATCTGGCAGGACACTGATACATTGTGAAAAACCCATACACTCCTGGCAGGATCCTGAGACACTGTTTAAACCCCATGCAAACTTGGCAGGATCCTGATACACTGTGAAAACCCCATACACACCTGGCAGGATCCTGATCCACTGTGAAAACCCCATACACACCTGGCAAGATGCTGATAAACTGTGAAACCCCCATACACACCTGGCAGGACACTGAAAAGCTCTGAAATCCCCAGACACATCTGGCAGGATCCTGATATACTGTGAAAATCCATACACACCTGGAAGGATCCTGATACACTGTGAAACCCCCATACACACCCGGCAGGAGCCTGATACACTGTGAAAACCCCGTACACACCTGGCAGGTTCCTGATGCACAGTGGAACCCCATTCACATCTGGCAGGATCCTGATGCACAGTGAAACCTCATTCACATCTGGCAGGATCCTGATACACTGTGAAACGCCATACACACCTTGCAGGATCCTGATACACTGTGAAACCCCATACACACCTGGCAGGATCTTGATACACTGTGAAACCCCATACACACCTGGCAGGATCCTGATACACTGTGAAACCCCCATGCACACCTGGCAGGATCCTGATCCACTGTAAAAACGACATACACACCTGGCAGGACGCTGATAAACTGTGAAAACCCCATACACACCTGGCAGGACCTGATACACTGTGAAAACCCCAAACCCTCCTGGCAGGAACCTGATACACTGTGAAAACCCCATACACACCTGGCAGGACACTGATACACTGTGAAAACCCCAAACACTCCTGGCAGGTTCCTGATACACTGTGAAACCCCATACACACCTGGCAGTATGGTGATACACTGTGAAACCACATACACACCTGGCACGATCCTGATACACTGTGAAAACCCCATAAACAACTGGCAGGATCCTGATCCACTGTGAAACCCCCACAACACATCTGGCAGGATCCTGATACACTGCGAAACCCCATACACACCTGGCAGGATCCTGATACACTGTGAAAGCCCAGACACATCAGGCAGGATCCTGATGCACTGTGAAAAGCCCATATGCACCTGTCAGCATCCTGATCCACTGTGAAACCCCCATACACACCTGGCAGGATCTTGATACACTGTGAAACCCCATACGCACCTGGCAGGATCCTGATACACTGTGCAAAGCCCATACACACCTGGCAGGACTCTGATACACTGTGAACCCCGTACACACCTGGCAGGTTCCTGATACACTGTGAAAACCCCATACACACCTGGCAGGTCCCTGATACACTGTGAAACCCCATACACACCTGGCAGGATCCTGATACACTGTGAAAACCCCATGCCCACCTGGCAGGTCCCTGATACACTGTGAATCCCCGTACACACCTGGCATGATCCTGATACACTGTGAAAACCCCATGCACACCTGTAAGTACCTTGATACACTGTGAAACCGCACACACAACAGGCAGGATCCCGATACACTGTGAAAACACCAGACACACCTGGCAGGATCCTGATACACTGTGAAAACCCCATACACACCTGGCAGGATCCTGATACACTGTGAAACCCCATACACACCTGGCAGGATCCCGATACACTGTGAAAACACCATACACACCTGCAGGACCCTGATACACTGTGAAAACCCCAAACACACCTGGCAGGATCCTGATACACTTGCGAAAAACCCCATACACACCTGGCAGGATCCTGATGCACTGTGAAAACCCCATACACACCAGGTAGGATCCTGACACACTGGGAAAACCACATACACACCTGGCGGGACCCTGATACACTGTGTAAAGCCTGTACACACCTGGCAGGATTCTGATACACTCTGAAAACCCAATTCACAACTGGCAGGATCCTGATACACTGTGAAAACCCCAAACTATACTGGCAGGACCCTGATACACTGTGAAAACCCCATACACACCTGACAGGATCCTGATACACTGTGAAAACCCCATGCACACCTGGCAGGACCCTGATACACTGTGAAAACCCCATTCACACCTGGCAGCATCCTGTTACTGTGTGAAAAACCCATACACACCTGGCAGGACCCTGATACACTGTGAAATCCCCATACACACCTGGCAGGATCTTGATGCACTGTGAAACCCTCACACACACGGTCGTATCCTGATACACTGTGAAACCCCATACACAACTGGTAGGATCCTGATACACTGTGAAACCCCCATACACACCCGGCAGGAGCCTGATACACTGTGAAAAACCCCATACACACCTGGCAGGTTCCTGATGCACGGTGGAACCCCATTCACATCTGTCAGGATCCTGATGCACAGTGAAACCCCATTCACATCTGGCAGGATCGTGATACACTGTGAAACCCCATACACACCTGGCAGGATCCTCATACACTGTGAAACCCCATACACACCTGGCAGGATCCTGATACACTGTGAAACCCCATAAACACCTGGCAGGATCCTGATACACTGTGAAACCCCCATGCACACCAGGCAGGATCCTGATCCACTGTGAAAACGCCATACACACCTGGCAGGACGCTGATAAACTGTGAAAAACCCATACACACCTGACAGGACCCTGATACACTGTGTAAACCCCATACCCTCCTGGCAGGAACCTGATACATTGTTAAAACCCCGTACATAGCTGGCAGGACACTGATACACTGTGAAAACCCCATACACTCCTGGCAGGATCCTGATAGACTGTGAAACCCCATACACACATGGAAGTATCCTGATCCACTGTGAAACCCCAAACACACCTGGCAGATCCTGATACGCTGTGAAAACCCCATACACAACTGGCAGGATCCTGATCCACTGTGAAATCCCCACCACACATCTGGCAGGATCCTGATACACTGTGAAACCCCATACACACCTGGCAGGATCCTGATACACTGTGAAACCCCAGACACATCTGGCAGGATCCTGATGCACTGTGAAAACCCCATACACACCTGGCAGGACCCTGATACACTGTGAAAAACCCATATGCACCTGGCAGGATCCAGATCCACTGTGAAACCCCCATACACACCTGGCAGGATCTTGATACACTGTGAAACCCCATACACACCTGGCAGGATCCTGATACACTGTGAAAACCCCATAAACACCTGGCAGGACTCTGATACACTGGGAATCCCCGTACACACCTGGCAGGTCCCTGAAACACTGTGAAAACCCCAGACACACCTGGCAGGTCCCTGATACACTGTGAAACCCCATACACACCTGGCAGGATCCTGATACACTGTGAAAAACCCCATGCATACCTGGCAGGACCCTGATACACTGTGAATCCGCGTACACACCTGGCATGATCCTGATACACTGTGAAAACCCCATACACACCTGGAAGGACCCTGATACACAGTGAAACCGCATACACACCAGGCAGGATCCCGATTCACTGTGAAAACACCATACACTCCTGGCAGGACCCTGATATACTGTGAAAACCCCATACACACCTGGCAGGATCCTGATACACTTGTGAAAACCCCATACACACATGGCAGGAACCTGATACACTGTGAAAACCCCATACACACCTGGCAGGATCCTGATACACTGGGAAAACCCCGTAAAAAACCTGGCGGGACCCTGATACACTGTGAAAACCCCATAAACACCTGGCAGGATCCTGATACACTGGGAAAACCCCAAACACGCCTGGCAGGATCCTGATACACTCTAAAAACCCAAGTCACACCTGGCATATTCTGATACACTGTGAAAACCCCATACAATACTGGCAGGACACTGATACACTGTGAAGACCCCAGACACACCTGGCAGGATCCTGATAAACTGTGAAAACCCCATGCACACCTGGCAGGACCCTGATATACTGTGAAAACCCCATTCACACCTGGAAGGATCCTGTTGCAGTGTGAAAACCCATACACACCTGGCAGGACCCTGATACACTGTGAAATCCCCATACACACCTGGCAGGATCCTGATGCACCATGAAACCCTCATACACAACTGGCAGGATCCTGATACACTGTGAAAACCCCATTCATACCTGGCAGGATCCTGTTACTGTGTGAAAAACCCATACACACCTGGCAGGACCCTGATACACTGTGAAATCCCCATACACACCTGGCAGGATCCTGATGCGCTGTGAAACCCTCACACACACGGTAGGATCCTGATACACTGTGAAACCCCATACACACCTGGCAGGATCCTGATACACTGTGAAACCCCCATACACACCCGTCAGGAGCCTGATACACTGTGAAAACCCCAAACACACCTGTCAGGATCCTGATACACAGTGAAACCCCATTCACATCTGGCAGGATCCTGATACACTGTGAAACCCCATACACACCTGGCAGGATCCTCATACACTGTGAAACCCCATACACACCTGGCAGGATCCTGATACACTGTGAAACCCCATAAACACCTGGCAGGATCCTGATACACTGTGAAGCCCCCATGCACACCAGGCAGGATCCTGATCCACTGTGAAAACGCCATACACATCTGGAAGGACGCTGATAAACTGTGAAAAACCCATACACACCTGACAGGACACTGATACACTGTGTAAACCCCATACACACCTGGCAGGAACCTGATACACTATTAAAACCCCGTACTTAGCTGGCAGGGCACTGATACACTGTGAAAACCCCATACACTCCTGGCAGGATCCTGATAGACTGTGAAACCCCATACACTCCTGGCAGTATCCTGATCCACTGTGAATCCCCATACACACCTGGCAGATCCTGATACGCTGTGAAAACCCCATACACAACTGGCAGGATCCTGATCCACTGTGAAACCCCCACCACACATCAGGCAGGATCCTGATACACTGTGAAACCCCATACACACCTGGCAGGACTCTGATACACTGTGAATCCCCGTACACACCTGGCAGGTTCCTGATACACAGTGAAAACCCCATACACACCTGGCACGACCCTGATACACTGTGAAACCCCATACACACCTGGCAGGATCCCGATACACTGAGAAAACACCATACACACCTGGCAGGACACTGATACACTGTTAAAACCCCATACACACCTGGCAGGATCCTGATACACTTGTGAAAACCCCATACACACATGGCAGGAACCTGATACACTGTGAAAACCCCATACACACCTGGCAGGATCCTGATACACTGGGAAAACCTCATAAACACCTGGCGGGACCCTGATACACTGTGAAAACCCCATAAGCACCTGGCAGGATTCTGATAAACTGGGAAAACCCAAAACACGCCTGGCAGGATCCTGATACACTCTAAAACCCAATTCACACCTGGCAGGATTCTGATACAATGTGAAAACCCCATACAATACTGGCAGGACACTGACACACTGTGAAAACCCCTGACACACCTGGCAGGATACTGATACACTGTGAAAACCCCATGCACACCTGGCAGGACACTGATATACTGTGAAAACCCCATTCACACCTGGAAGGATCCTGTTGCAGTGTGAAAAACCCTTACACACCTGGCAGGACCCTGATACACTGTGAAATCCCCATACACACCTGGCAGAATCCTGATGCACCATGAAACCCTCATACACAACTGGCAGGATCCTGATAAACAGTGAAAACCCCATTCATACCTGGCAGGATCCTGTTACTGTGTGAAAAACCCATACACACCTGGCAGGACCCTGATACACTGTGAAATTCCCATACACACCTGGCAGGATCCTGATGCACTGTGAAACTTTCACACACACGGTAGGATCCTGATACACTGTGAAACCCCATACACACCTGGCAGAATCCTGATACACTGTGAAACCCCCATACACACCCGTCAGGAGCCTGATACACTGTGAAAACCCCATGCACACCTGGCAAGTTCCTGATGCACTGTGAAATCCCATACACACCTGGCAGGATCCTCATACACTGTGAAACCCCATACACACCTGGCAGGATCCTGATACACTGTGAAACCCCATAAACACCTGGCAGGATCCTGATGCACTGTGAAACCCCCATGCACACCAGGCAGGATCCTGATCCACTGTGACAACGCCATACACACCTGGCAGGACGCTGATAAACTGTGAAAAACCCATACACACCTGACAGGACCCTGATACACTGTGTAAACCCCATACACTCCTGGCAGGAACCTGATACACTGTTAAAACCCCGTACATAGCTGGCAGGACACTGATACACTGTGAAAACCCCATACACTCCTGGCAGGATCCTGATGGACTGTGAAACCCCATACACTCCTGGCAGTATCCTGATCCACTGTGAAACCCCATACACACCTGGCAGATCCTGATACGCTTTGAAAACCCCATACACAACTGGCAGGATCCTGATCCACTGTGAAACCCCCACCACACATCTGGCAGGATCCTGATACACTGTGAAACCCCATACACACCTGGCAGGATCCTGATACACTGTGAAAACCCAGACACATCTGGCAGGACCCTGATGCACTGTGGAAACCCCATACACACCTGGCAGGAGCCTGATACACTGTGAAAACCCCATATGCACCTGGCAGGATCCTGATCCACTGTGAAACCCCCATACACACCTGGCAGGATCTTGATACACAGTGAAACCGCATACACACCAGGCAGGATCCCGATACACTGTGAAAACACCATACACACCTGGCAGGACCCTGATACACTGTGAAAACCCCATACACACCTGGCAGGATCCTGATACACTTTGAAAAACCCATACACACCTGGCACGACCCTGCTACACTGTGAAACCCAATACACACCTGGCAGGATCCCGATACACTGTGAAAACACCATACACACCTGGCAGGACACTGATACACAGTTAAAACCCCATACACACCTGGCAGGATCCTGATACACTTGTGAAAACCACATACACACCTGGCAGGAACCTGATACACTGTGAAAACCCCATACACACCTGGCAGGATCCTGATGCACTGTGAAATCACCATACTCACCTGGCAGGATCCTGATACACTGTGAAAACCCCATGGACACCTGGCAGGATCCTGATCCACTGTGAAACCCCCATACACACCTGGCAGGATCCTGATCCACTGTGAAACCCCCATACACACCTGGCAGGATCTTGATACACTGTGAAAACCCATACACACCTGGCAGGATCCTGATACACTGTGAAAACCCCATACACATCTGGCAGGACTCTGATACACTGTGAAAACCCCATACACACCTGGCAGGATCCTGTTACAGTGTGATACGCCCATACACACCTGGCAGGACACTGATAATCTGCGAAATCCCCGTACACACCTGGCAGGATCCTGATGCACTGTGAAACCCTCATACACACCTGGTAGAATCCTGATACGCTCTGAAAACCCCATACAAATCTGGCAGGATCCTGATACACTGTGGAACCCCATACACACCTGGCAGGACCCTGATACACTGTGAAAACCCCGTACACACCTGTCTGTGTCCTGATACACTGTGAAACCCCATACACACCTGGCAGGATCCTGATACACTGTGAAAACCCCATGCACTCCTGGCAGGATCCTGATACACTCTAAGAACCCAATTCACACCTGGCAGGATTCTGATATACTGTGAAAACCACATGCACTCCTGGCAGGATCATGATCCACTGTGAAATCACCATACACACCTGGCAGGGCCCTGATACTCTGTGAAATCCCCATACACACCTGGCAGGATCCTGTTACACTGTTATAACCCCATACACACCTGGCAGGATCCTGTTACACTGTGAAAACCACATGCACTCCTGGCAGGATCATGATCCACTGTGAAACCCCATACACACCTGGCAGGACCCTGAAACACTGTGAAACCCCATACACACCTGGCAGGATCCTGATGCACTGTGAAATCACCATACACACCTGGCAGGGCCCGGATACACTGTGAAAACCCCAGACACACCTGGCAGTATCCTGTTACACTGTTATAACCGCGTACACACCAGGCAGGATCCTGATACACTGTGAAAACCACATGCACTCCTGGCAGGATCATGATCCACTGTGAAACCCCATACATACCTGTCTGGATCCTGATACAATGTGAAAACCCCATACACAACTGGCAGGATCCTGATCCACTGTGAAACCCCCATGCACACCTGGCAGGATCCTGATACACTGTGAAACCCCGTACACACCTGGCAGGATCCTGATACACTGGGAAAACCCCATAAACACCTGGCGGGAGCCTGAAACACTGTGTAAAGCCTATACACACCTGGCAGGATCCTGATACACACTAAAAACCCAATTCACACCTGGCAGGATCCTGATACACTGTGAAAACCCCATACAATACTGGCAGGATCCTGATACACTGTGAAAACCCCATTCACACCTGGCAGGTTACTGTTACAGTATGAAAAGCCCACACACACCTGTCAGGACCCTGATACACTGCGAAATCCCCATACACACCTGACAGGATCCTGATGCACTGTGAAACCCTCATACACACCTGGTAGAATCCTGATACACTGTGAAAACCCCATACACACCTGGCAGGACCCTGATACGCTGTGAAAACCCAATACACATCTGGCAGCATCCTGATACACTGTGGAACCCCATACACACCTGGCAGGACCCTGATACACTGTGAAAACCCCGTACACACCTGTCTGTGTCCTGATACACTGTGAAACCCCATACACACCTGGCAGGATCCTGATACACTGTGAAAGCCCCATGCAGTCCAGGCAGGATCCTGATCCACTGTGAAACGCCATACACACCTGGCAGGATCCTGATACACTGTGAAAACCACATGCACTCCTGGCAGAATCATGATCCACTGTGAAACCCCATACACACCTGGCAGGACCCTGATGCACTGTGAAATCACCATACACAACTGGCAGGGCCCTGATACACTGTGAAAACCCCAAACACACCTGGCAGGAACCTGTTACACTGTTCTAACGCCATACACACCTGGCAGGATCCTGATACACTGTGAAAACCACATGCACTCCTGGCAGGATCATGATCCACTGTGAAACCCAATCACACCTGGCAGGAACCCGATACACTGTGAAAACCCCATACACACCTGTCAGGATCCTGATACACTGTGAAAACCCCATACACAACTGGCAGGATCCTGATCCGCTGTGAAACCCCCATGCACACCTGGCAGGATCCTGATAGACTGTGAAACCCCATACATACCTGGCAGGATCCTGATACACTGTGAAAACCACATACACACCTGGCAGGATCCTGATCCACTGTGAAACCCCATACACATCTGGCAGGATCCTGATACACTGTGAAAACCCAAACACTCCTGGAAGGATCCTGATCCACTGTGAAAACCCCATACACACCTGGCAGGATCCTGATACACTCTGAAACCCCATAAACTCCTGGCCGGATTCTGATACACTGTGCAACCCCCATACACATCTGGAAGGATCCTGATGCAGTGTGAAATCCCCATACACACCTGGCAGGATCCTGATGCACCGTGAAAACCCCATACACAGCTCGCAGGATCCTGATACAATCTGAAACCCCATACACTCCTGGCAGGATTCTGATACACTGTGCAACCACCAAACACTCCTGGAAGGATCCTGATCCACTGTGAAAACCCCATACACACCTGGCAGGATCCTGATACACTCTGAAACCCCATACACTCCTGTCCGGATTCTGATACACTGTGCAACCCCCATACACATCTGGAACGATCCTGATGCAATGTGAAATCCCCATACACACCTGGCAGGATCCTGATACACATTGAAAACCCCATACACAACTAGCAGGATCCTGATACATTCTGAAACCCCATACACTCCTGGCAGGATTCTGATACACTGTGCAACCCCCAAACACATCTGGAAGGATCCTGATGCAATGTGAAATTCCCATACATACCTGGCAGGATCCAGATACACTGTGAAAACCCCATACACACCTGGCAGGATCCTGATACACTCTGAAAACCCCATACACACATGGCAGGATTCTGATACACTGTGCAACCCCCATACACATCTGGAAGGATCCTGATGCAATGTTAAAACCCCATACACACCTGGCAGGATGCTGATAAACTGTGAAACCCCCATACACACCAGGCAGGATCCTGATAATCTCTGAAAACCCAAACACAGCTGGCAGGATCCTGATATACTGTGAAAACCCATACACACCTGGCAGGATCCTGACACACTGTCAAAACCCCACACACACCTGGCAGGACCCTGATACACTGTGAATCCCCGTCCACACCTGGCAGGAGCCTGATACACTGTGAAAACCCAATAATCACCTGGCAGTATCCTGAGACACTGTGAAACCCCATACACACCTGGCAGGATGCCGATACACTGTGAAAACACCATACACACCTGCCAGGACCCTGATACACTGTGAAACCCCCATGCACACCTGGCAGGATCCTGATGCACTGTGAAAACGCCATACACACCTGGCAGGACCCTGATACACTGTGAAAACCCCATACCCTCCTGGTAGGAACCTAATACACTGTGAAAACCCCATACACACCTGGCAGGACACTGAAACACTGTGAAACCCCATACACACCTGGCAGTATCCTGATCCACTGTGAAACCCCATACACACCTGGCAGGATCCTGATACACTGTGAAACCCCATACACACCTGGCAGTTTCCTGATCCACTGTGAAACCCCATACTCACCTGGCAGGATCCTGACACACTGTGAAACCCCATACACAACTGGCAGGATCCTGATACACTGTGAAACCCCAGACACATCTGGCAGGATCCTGATGCACTGTGAAAACCCCAAACACACCTGGCAGGACCCTGATACACTGTGAAAACCCCATATGCACCTGGCAGGATCCTGATCCACTGTGAAACCCCCATACACACCTGGCAGGAACTTGATACACTGTGAAACCCCATACACACCTGGCAGGAGCCTGATACACTGTGAAAACCCCATACACACCTGGCAGGACTCTGATACACTGTGAATCCCCGTACACACCTGGCAGGTTCCTGATACACTGTGAAAACCTCATACACACCTGGCAGGTCCCTGATACACTGTGAAACCCCATACACACCTGGCAGGATACTGATACACTGTGAAAACCCCATGCACTCCTGGCAGGACCCTGATACACTGGAAATCCCCGTACACAACTGGCATGATCCTGATACACTGTGAAAACCCCATACACACCTGTAAGGATCCTGATACAATGTGAAACCGCATACAAACCAGGCAGGATCCCGATACACTGTGAAAACACCAAACACACCTGGCAGGATCTTGATACACTGTGAAAACCCAATACACACCTGGCAGGACTCTGATACACTGTAAAAACCCCATACACACCTGGCAGGACCCTGATACACTGTGAAACCCCATACACACCTGGCAGGATGCCGATACACCGTGAAAATACCACACACACCTGCCAGGACACTGATATACTGTGAAACCCCCATGCACACCTGGCAGGATCCTGATGCACTGTGAAAACGTCATACACTCCTGGATGGACGCTGATAAACTGTGAAAACCCCATACACACCTGGCAGGACCCTGATACACTGTGAAAACCCAATACCCTCCTGGCAGGAACCTGATACACTGTGAAAACCCCATACACACCTGGCAGGACACTGATACACTGTGAAACCCCATACAAACCTGGCAGTATCCTGATCCACTGTGAAACCCCATACACACCTGGCAGGATCCTGATACACTGTGAAACCCCATACACACCTGGCAGTTTCCTCATCCACTGTGAAACCCCATACACACCTGGCAGGATCCTGATACACTGTGAAACCCCATACACAACTGGCAGGATCCTGATACACTGTGAAAACCCAGACACATCTGGCAGGATCCTGATGTACTGTGAAAACCCCAAACACACCTGGCAGGACCCTGATACACTGTGAAAACCCCATATGCACCTGGCAGGATCCTGATCCACTGTGAAACCCCCATACACACCTGGCAGGATCTTGATACACTGTGAAACCCCATAAACACCTGGCAGGAGCCTGATACACTGTGAACACCCCATACACCCCTGGCAGGACTCTGATACACTGTGAATCCCCGTACACACCTGGCAGGTTCCTGATACACTGTGAAAACCCCATACACACCTGGCAGGTCCCTGATACACTGTGAAACCCCATGCACACCTGGCAGGATACTGATACACTGTGAAATCCCCATGCACTCCTGGCAGGACCCTGATACACTGGAAATCCCCGTACACAACTGGCATGATCCTGATACACTGTGAAAAGCCCATACACACCTGTAAGGATCCTGATACAATGCGAAAACCCCATACAGACCTGGCAGGATCCTGATACACTTGTGGAAACCCCATACACACCTGGCAGGATCCTGATACACTTCGAAAACCCCATAAACACCTGGCGGGACCTTGATACACTGTGTAAAGCCCACACACACAGCAGGATCCTGATACACTCTGAAAACCCAATTCACACCTGGCAGGATCCTGATAAACTGTGAAAACCCCATACAATACTGGCAGGACTCTGATACACTGTGAAAACCCCATGCACACCTGGCAGGATCCTGATACACTGTGAAAACCCCATGCACACCTGGCAGGACACTGATACACTGTGAAAACCCCATTCACACCTGGCAGGATCCTGTTACAGTGTGAAAAACCCATACACACCTGGCAGGATCCTGATACACTGTCAAAACCCCATACACACCTGGCAGGATCCTGATACACTGTGAAAACCCCATACGCTCCTGGCAGGAACCTGATACACTGTGAAAACCCCATACACACCTGGCAGGACAATGATACACTGTGAAACCCCATACACACCTGGCAGTATCCTGATCCACTGTGAAACCCCATACACACCTGGCAGGATCCTGATACAATGTGAAACCCCATACACACCTGGCATTTTCCTGATCCACTGTGAAACCCCATACACACCTGGCAGGATCCTGATACACTGTGAAACCCCATACACAACTGGTAGGATCCTGATACACTGTGAAACCCCAGACACATCTGGCAGGATCCTGATGCACTGTGAAAACCCCAAACACACCTGGCAGGACCCTGATACACTGTGAAAACCCCATATGCACCTGGCAGGGTCCTGATCCACTGTGAAACCCCCATACACACCTGGCAGGATCTTGATACACTGTGAAACCCCATACACACCTGGCAGGACACTGATACACTGTGAAAACCCCATACACACCTGGCAGGACTCTGATACACTGTGAATCCCCGGACACACCTGGCAGGTTCCTGATACACTGTGAAAACGCCATACACACCTGGCAGGTCCCTGATACACTGTGAAACCCCATACACACCTGGCAGGATACTGATACACTGTGAAAACCCCATGCACTCCTGGCAGGACCCTGATACATTGGAAATCCCCGTACACAACTGGCATGATCCTGATACACTGTGTAAACCCCATACACTCCTGGCAGGAACCTGATACACTGTTGAAACCCCGTACATATCTGGCAGGACACTGATACACTGTGAAAACCCCATACACTCCTGGCAGGATCCTGTTAGACTGTGAAACCCCATACACTCCTGGCAGTATCCTGATCCACTGTAAAACCCCATACACACCTGGCAGATCCTGATACGCTGTGAAAACCCCATACACAACTGGCAGGATCCTGATCCACTGTGAAACCCCCACCACACATCTGGCAGGATCCTGATACACTGTGAAACCCCATACACACCTGGCAGGATCCTGATACACTGTGAAACCCCAGACACATCTGGCAGAATCCTGATGCACTGAGAAAACCCCACACACCTGGCAGGACCCTGATACACTGTGAAAACCCCATATGCACCTGGCAGGATCCTGATCCACTGTGAAACCCCCATACACACCTGGCAGGATCTTGATACACTGTGAAACCCCATACACACCTGGCAGGATCCTGATACACTGTGAAAACCCCATAAACACCTGGCAGGATCTGATACACTGTGAATCCCCGTAGACACCTGGCTGGTCCCTGATAGACTGTGAAAACCCCATACACACCTGGCAGGTCCCTGATACACTGTGAAACCCCATACACACCTGGCAGGATCCTGATACA
Organism: Heterodontus francisci; assembly: GCF_036365525.1. Classification (NCBI taxonomy): domain Eukaryota; kingdom Metazoa; phylum Chordata; class Chondrichthyes; order Heterodontiformes; family Heterodontidae; genus Heterodontus; species Heterodontus francisci. Next base: position 10,066,393 of record NW_027140250.1, on the reverse strand, counting down.
CTGTGAAAAACCCCATGCACACCTGGCAGGACCCTGATACACTGTGAATCCGCGTACACACCTGGCATGATCCTGATACACTGTGAAAACCCCATACACACCTGGAAGGACCCTGATACACAGTGAAACCGCATACACACCAGGCAGGATCCCGATACACTGTGAAAACACCATACACACCTGGCAGGACACTGATACACTGTGAAAACCCCATACACACCTGGCAGGATCCTTATACACTTTGAAAAACCCATACACACCTGGCACGACCCTGATACACTGTGAAACCCCATACACACCTGGCAGGATCCCGATACACTGTGAAAACACCATACACACCTGGCAGGACACTGATACACTGTTAAAACCCCATACACACCTGGCAGGATCCTGACACACTTGTGAAAACCCCATACACACCTGGCAGGAACCTGATACACTGTGAAAACCCCATACACACCTGGCAGGATCCTGATACACTGGGAAAACCCCATAAACAGCTGGCGGGACCCTGATACACTGTGAAAACCCCATAAACAGCTGGCAGGATCCTGATACACTGGGAAAACCCCAAACACGCCTGGCAGGATCCTGGTACACTCTAAAAACCCAATTCACACCTGGCAGGATTCTGATACACTGTGAAAACCCCATACAATACTGGCAGGACACTGATACACTGTGAAAACCCCAGACACACCTGGCAGGATCCTGATACACTGTGAAAACCCAATGCACAACTGGAAGGACCCTGATATACTGTGAAAACCCCATTCACACCTGGAAGGATCCTGTTGCAGTGTGAAAAACCCATGCACACCTGGCAGGACCCTGATACACTGTGAAATCCCCATACACACCTGGCAGGATCCTGATGCACCGTGAAACCCTCATACACAACTGGCAGGATCCTGATACACTGTGAAAACCCCATACACACCTGGCAGGACACTGATACGCTGTAAAATCCCCATACACACCTGGCAGGATCCTGTTACACTGTGGAACCCCACACACACCTGGCAGGACCCTGATACACTGTGAAAACCCCGTACACACCTGTATGTTTCCTGATACACTGTGAAACCCCATACACACCTGGCAGGATCCTGATACACTGTGAAACCCCCATGCACTCCAGTCAGGAACCTGACCACTGTGAAACGCCATACACACCTGGCAGGATCCTGATACACTGTGAAAACCACATGCACTCCTGGCAGGATCATGATCCACTGTGAAACCCCATACACACCTGGCAGGACCCTGATACACTGTGAAACCCCATACACACCTGGCAGGATCCCGATACACTGTGAAAACACCATACACACCTGGCAGGACACTGATACACTGTTAAAACCCCATACACACCTGGCAGGATCCTGACACACTTGTGAAAACCCCATACACACCTGGCAGGAACCTGATACACTGTGAAAACCCCATACACACCTGGCAGGATCCTGATACACTGGGAAAACCCCATAAACAGCTGGCGGGACCCTGATACACTGTGAAAACCCCATAAACAGCTGTCAGGATCCTGATACACTGGGAAAACCCCAAACACGCCTGGCAGGATCCTGGTACACTCTAAAAACCCAATTCACACCTGGCAGGATTCTGATACACTGTGAAAACCCCATACAATACTGGCAGGACACTGATACACTGTGAAAACCCCAGACACACCTGGCAGGATCCTGATACACTGTGAAAACCCAATGCACAACTGGCAGGACCCTGATATACTGTGAAAACCCCATTCACACCTGGAAGGATCCTGTTGCAGTGTGAAAAACCCATGCACACCTGGCAGGACCCTGATACACTGTGAAATCCCCATACACACCTGGCAGGATCCTGATGCACCGTGAAACCCTCATACACAACTGGCAGGATCCTGATACACTGTGAAAACCCCATACACACCTGGCAGGACACTGATACGCTGTGAAATCCCCATACACACCTGGCAGGATCCTGTTACACTGTGGAACCCCACACACACCTGGCAGGACCCTGATACACTGTGAAAACCCCGTACACACCTGTATGTTTCCTGATACACTGTGAAACCCCATACACACCTGGCAGGATCCTGATACACTGTGAAACCCCCATGCACTCCAGTCAGGAACCTGACCACTGTGAAACGCCATACACACCTGGCAGGATCCTGATACACTGTGAAAACCACATGCACTCCTGGCAGGATCATGATCCACTGTGAAACCCCATACACACCTGGCAGGACCCTGATACACTGTGAAACCCCATACACACCTGGCAGGATCCTGATGCACTGTGAAATCACCATACACACCTGGCAGGGCCCGGATACACTGTGAAAACCTCATACACACCTGGCAGGATCATGTTACACTGTTATAACCCCATACACACCAGGCAGGATCCTGATTCACTGTGAAAACCACATGCACTCCTGGCAGGATCATGATCCACTGTGAAACCCCATACACACACGTGGCAGGAACCCGATACACTGTGAAAACCCCATACACACCTGTCAGGTTCCTGATACACTGTGAAAACCCCATACACAACTGGCAGGATACTGATCCACTGTGAAACCCCCATGTACACCTGGCAGGACCCTGATACACTGTGAAAACCCCACATGCACCTGGCAGGATCCTGATCCACTGTGAAACCCCATACACACCTGGCAGGATCATGATACAGTGTGAAAACCCCATACACACCTGGCAGGACTCTGATACACTGTGAATCCCCGTACACACCTGGCAGGTTCCTGATACACTGTGAAAACCCCATACACACCTGGCAGGTTCCTGATACACTGTGAAACCCCATACACACCTGGCTGGATCCTGATACACTGTGAAAAAACCCATGCACACCTGGCAGGACCCTAACACACTGTGAATCCCCCGACACACCTGGCATGATCCTGATACACTGTGAAAACCCCATACACACCTGGAAGGACCCTGATACACAGTGAAACCGCATACACACCAGGCAGGATCCTGATACACTGTGAAAACACCATACACACCTGGCAGGACACTGATACACTGTGAAAACCCCATACACACCTGGCAGGATACTGATACACTTTGAAAAACCCATACACACCTGGCAGGACCCTGATACACTGTGAAACCGCATGCACACCTGGCAGGATCCCGATACAGTGTGAAAACACCATACACACCTGGCAGGACACTGATACACTGTGAAAACCCCATACACACCTGGCAGGATCCTGATACACTTGTGAAAACCCCATACACACCTGGCAGGAACCTGATACACTGTGAAAACCCCATACACACCTGGCAGGATCCTGATACACTGGGAAAACCCCATACCCTCCTGGCAGGATCCTGATACCCTCTAAAAACCCAATTCACACCTGGCAGGATCCTGATACACTCTGAAAACCCCATACAATACTGGCAGGACCCTGATAAACTGTGAAAACCCCCATGCACAACTGGCAGGACCCTGATATACTGTGAAAACCCCATTCACACCTGGCAGGATCCTGATACACTGTGAAACCCCCATGCACAACTGGCAGGACCCTGATATACTGTGAAAACCCCATTCACACCTGGAAGGATCCTGTTGCAGTGTGAAAAACCCATACACACCTGGCAGGACCCTGATACACTGTGAAATCCCCATACACACCTGGCAGGATCCTGATGCACCGTGAAACCCTCATACACAACTGGCAGGATCCTGATACACTGTGAAAACCCCATACACACCTGGCAGGACACTGATACGCTGTGAAAACCCCATACACACCTGGCAGGATCCTGTTACACTGTGGAACCCCACACACAACTGGCAGGACCCTGATACACCAAGAAAACCCCGTACACACCTGTCTGTTTCCTGATACACTGTGAAACCCCACACACACCTGGCAGGATCCTGATACACTGTGAAAACCCCATGCACTCCAGGCAGGATCCTGACCACTGTGAAACGCCATACACACCTGGCAGGTTCCTGATACACTGTGAAAACCACATGCACTCCTGGCAGGATCATGATCCACTGTGAAACCCCAGACACACCTGGCAGAACCCTGATACACTGTGAAATCCCATACACACCTGGCAGGATCCTGATGCACTGTGAAATCACCATGCACACCTGGCAGGGCCCGGATACTCTGTGAAAACCCCATACACACCTGGCAGGATCCTGTTACACTGTTATAACCCCATACACACCAGGCAGGATACTGATACACTTTGAAAACCACATGCACTCCTGGCAGGATCATGATCCACTGTGAAACCCCATACACACCTTCAGGAAACCGATACACTGTAAAAACCCCATACACACCTGTCAGGATCCTGATACACTGTGGAAACCCCAAACACAACTGGCAGGATCCCGAACCACTGTGAAACCCCCATGCACACCTGGCAGGATCCTGATACACTGTGAAACCCCATACACACCTGGCAGGATCCTGATACACTGGGAAAACCCCATACACACCTGGCGGGTCCCTGATACACTGTGTAAAGCCTATACACACCTGGAAGGATCCTGATAGACTCTAAAAACCCAATTCACACCTGGCAGGATCCTGAGACACTGTGAAAACCCCAAACAATACTGGCAGGACCCTGATACACTGTGAAAACCCCATACACACCTGGCAGGATCCTGTTACAGTGTGAAAAGCCCATACACACCTGGCAGGACACTGAGACTCTGTGAAAACCCCATACAAATCTGGCAGGATCCTGATACACTGTGGAACCCCATACACACCTGGCAGGACCCTGATACACTGTGAAAACCCCGTACACACCTGTCTGTGTCCTGATACACTGTGAAACCCCATACACACCTGGCAGGATCCTGATACACTGTGAAAACCCCATGCACTCCAGGCAGGGTCCTGATCCACAGTGAAACGCCATACACACCTGGCAGGATCCTGATACACTGTGAAAACCACATGCACTCCTGGCAGGATCATGATCCACTGTGAAATCACCATACACACCTGGCAGGGCCCTGATACACTGTGAAAACCCCACACACACCTGGCAGGATCCTGTTACACTGTTATAACGCCATACACACCTGGCAGGATCCTGATACACTGTGAAAACCAAATGCACTCCTGGCAGGATCATGATCCACTGTGAAACCCCATACACACCTGGCAGGAACCCGATACACTGTGAAAACCCCATACACACCTGTCAGGATCCTGATACACTGTGAAAAGCCCATACACAACTGGCAGGATGCTGATCCGCTGTGAAACCCCCATGCACACCTGGCAGGATCCTGATAGACTGTGAAACCCCATACACACCTGGCAGGATCCAGATACACTGTGAAAACCACATACACACCTGGCAGGATCCTGATCCACTGTGAAACCCCATACACTTCTGGCAGGATCCTGATACAATGTGAAAACCCAAACACTCCTGGAAGGATCCTGATCCACTGTGAAAACCCTTACACACCTGGCAGGATCCTGATACACTCTGAAACCCCATACACTCCTGGCCGGATTCTGATACACTGTGCCACCCCCATACACATCTGGAAGGATCCTGATGCAATGTGAAATCGCCATCCACACCTAGCAGGATTCTGATACACTGTGAAACCCCCATACAATACTGGCAGGACACTGATACACTGTGAAAACCCCAGACACACCTGGCAGGTTCCTGATACACTGTGAAAACCCCATTCACACCTGGCAGGACCCTGATATACTGTGAAAACACCACGCACACCTGGAAGGATCCTGTTGCAGTGTGAAAAAACCATACACACCTGGCAGGACCCTGATACACTGTGAAATCCCCATACACACCTCGCAGGATCCTGATACACTGTGAAAACTCCATACACACCTGGCAGGACACTGATACTTTGTGAAAACCCCATACACACCTGGCAGGATCCTGTTACACTGTGGAACCCCACACACACCTGGCAGGACCATGATGCACTGTGAAAACCCAGTACACATCTGTATGTTTCCTGATACACTGTGAAACCCCATACACACCTGGCAGGATCCTGATACACTGTGAAACCCCCATGCACTCCAGTCAGGATCCTGACCACTGTGAAACGCCATGCACACCTGGCAGGATCCTGATACACTGTGAAAACCACATGCACTCCTGACAGGATCATGATCCACTGTGAAACCCCATACACACCTGGCAGGACCCTGATACACTGTGAAACCCCATACACACCTGGCAGGATCCTGATGCACTGTGAAATCACCATACACACCTGGCAGGGCCCGGAAACACTGTGAAAACCCCATACACACCTGGCAGGATCATGTTACACTGTTATAACCCCATACACATCAGGCAGGATCCTGATACACTGTGAAAACCACATGCACTCCTGGCAGGATCATGATCCACTGTGAAACCCCATACACACCTGGCAGGAACCCGATACACTGTGAAAACCCCATACACACCTGTCAGGTTCCTGATACACAGTGAAAACCCCATACACAACTGGCAGGATCCTGATCCACTGTGAAAACCCCATGTACACCTGGCAGGACCCTGATACACTGTGAAAACCCCATATGCACCTGGCAGGATCCTGATCCACTGTGAAACCCCCATACACACCTGGCAGGATCTTGATACACTGTGAAACCCCATACACAACTGGCAGGATCCTGATACAGTGTGAAAACCCCATACACAACTGGCAGGACTCTGATACACTGTGAATCCCCGTACACACCTGGCAGGTTCCTGATACACTGTGAAAACCCCAGACACACCTGGCAGGTCCCTGATACACTGTGAAACCCCATACACACCTGGCAGGATCCTGATACACTGTGAAAAAACCCATGCACACCTGGCAGGACCCTGACGCACTGTGAATCCCCGTACACACCTGGCATGATCCTGATACACTGTGAAAACCCCATACACACCTGGAAGGACCCTGATACACAGTGAAACCGCATACACACCAGGCAGGATCCCGATACACTGTGAAAACACCATACACACCTGGCAGGATACTGATACACTTTGAAAAACCCATACACACCTGGCAGGACCCTGATACACTGTGAAACTGCATACACACCTGGCAGGATACCGATACACTGTGAAAACACCATACACACCTGGCAGGACACTGATACACTGTGAAAACCCCATACACACCTGGTAGGATCCTGATCCACTTGTGAAAACCCCATACACAGCTGGCAGGAACCTGATACACTGTGAAAACCCCATATACACCAGGCAGGATCCTGATACACTGGGAAAACCCCATACCCTCCTGGCAGGATCCTGATACACTCTAAAAACCCAATTCACACCTGGCAGGATCCTGATACACTGTGAAAACCCCATACAATACTGGCAGGACCCTGATAAACTGTGAAAACCCCATACAAACCTGGCAGGATCCTGATACACTGTGAAACCCCCATGCACACCTGGCAGGACACTGATATACTGTGAAAACCCCATTCACACCTGGAAGGATCCTGTTGCAGTGTGAAAAACCCATACACACCTGGCAGGACCCTGATACACTGTGAAATCCCCATACACACCTGGCAGGATCCTGATGCACCGTGAAACCCTCATACACAACTGGCAGGATCCTGATACACTGTGAAAACCCCATACACACCTGGCAGGACACGATACGCTGTGAAAACCCCATGCACACCTGGCAGGATCCTGTTACACTGTGGAACCCCACACACACCTGGAAGGACCCTGATACACTGTGAAAACCCTGTACACACCTGTCTGTTTCCTGATACACTGTGAAACCCCAAACACACCTGGCAGGATCCTGATACACTGTGAAAACCCCATGCACTCCAGGCAGGATCCTGACCACTGCGAAACGCCATACACACCTGGCAGGATCCTGATACACTGTGAAAACCACATGCACTCCTGGCAGGATCATGATCCACTGTGAAACCCCAGACACACCTGGCAGTTCCCTGATACACTGTGAAACCCCATACACACCTGGCAGGATCCTGATGCACTGTGAAATCACCATGCACACCTGGCAGGGCCCGGATACTCTGTGAAAACTCCATACACACCTGGCAGGATCCTGTTACACTGTTATAACCCCATACACACCAGGCAGGATCCTGATACACTTTGAAAACCACATGCACTCCTGGCAGGATCATGATCCACTGTGAAACCCCATACACACCTTCAGGAACCCGATACACTGTAAAAACCCCATACACACCTGTCAGGATCCTGATACACTGTGAAAACCCCAAACACAACTGGCAGGATCCTGAACCACTGTGAAACCCCCATGCACACCTGGCAGGATCCTAATACACTGTGAAACCCCATACACACCTGGCAGGATCCTGATACACTGGGAAAACCCCATACACACCTGGCGGGACCCTGATACACTGTGTAAAGCCTATACACACCTGGCAGGATCCTGATAGACTCTAAAAACCCAATTCACACCTGGCAGGATCCTGATACACTGTTAAAACCCCAAACAATTCTGGCAGGACCCTGATACACTGTGAAAACCCCATACACACCTGGCAGGATCCTGTTACAGTGTGAAAAGCCCATACACACCTGGCAGGACACTGATACACTGCGAAATCCCCAGACACACCTGGCAGGATCCTGATGCACTGTGAAACCCTCATACACACCTGGTAGAATCCTGATACACTGTGAAAACCCCATACTCACCTGGCAGGAGCCTGATGCGCTGTGAAAACCCCATACAAATCTGGCAGGATCCTGATACACTGTGGAACCCCATACACACCTGGCAGGACCCTGATACACTGTGAAAACCCCGTACACACCTGTCTGTGTCCTGATTCACTGTGAAACCCCATACACACCTGGCAGGATCCTGATGCACTGTGAAAACCCCATGCACTCCAGGCAGGGTCCTGATCCACAGTGAAACGCCATACACACCTGGCAGGATCCTGATACACTGTGAAAACCACATGCACTCCTGGCAGGATCATGATCCACTGTGAAATCACCATACAAACCTGGCAGGGCCCTGATACACTGTGAAAACCCCATACACACCTGGCAGGATCCTGTTACACTGTTATAACCCCATACACAGCTGGCAGGATCCTGATACACTGTGAAAACCACATGCACTCCTGGCAGGATCATGATCCACTGTGAAACCCCATACACACCTGGCAGGAACCCGATACACTGTGAAAACCCCATACACACCTGTCAGGATCCTGATACACTGTGAAAACCCCATACACAACTGGCAGGATCCTGATCCGCTGTGAAACCCCCATGCACACCTGGCAGGATCCTGATAGACTGTGAAACCCCATACACACCTGGCAGGATCCTGATACACTGTGAAAACCACATACACACCTGGCAGGATCCTGATCCACTGTGAAACCCCATACACTTCTGGCAGGATCCTGATACACTGTGAAAACCCAAACACTCCTGGAAGGATCCTGATACACTGTGAAAACCCCATACACACCTGGCAGGATCCTGATACACTCTGAATCCCCATACACTCCTGGCCGGATTCTGATACACTGTGCAACCCCCATACACATCTGGAAGGATCCTGATGCAATGTGAAATCCCCATACACACCTGGCAGGATCCTGATGCACTGTGAAAACCCCATACACACCTAGCAGGATCCTGATACTCTCTGAAACCCCATACACTCCTGGCAGGATTCTGATACACTGTGCAACCCCCAAACACTCCTGGAAGGATCCTGATCCACTGTGAAAACCCCATACACACCTGGCAGGATCCTGATGCACTCTGAAACCCCATACACTCCTGGCCGGATTCAGATACACTGTGCAACCCCCATACTCATCTGGAAGGATCCTGATGCAATGTGAAATCCCCATACACTCATGGCAGGATCCTGAAACACATTGAACACCCCATACACACCTCGCAGGATCCTGATACACTCTGAAACCCCATACACTCCTGGCAGGATTCTGATACACTGTGCAACCCCCAAACACATCTGGAAGGATCCTGATGCAATGTGAAATCCCCATACATTCCTGGCAGGATCCAGATACACTGTGAAAACCCCATACACACCTGGCAGGATTCTGATACACTCTGAAAACACCATACACACCTGGCAGGATTCTGATACACTGTGCAACCCCCATACACACCTGGCAGGATCCTGATACACTGTTAAAACCCCAAACAATTCTGGCAGGACCCTGATACACTGTGAAAACCCCATACACACCTGGCAGGATCCTGTTACAGTGTGAAAAGCCCATACACACCTGGCAGGACACTGATACACTGCGAAATCCCCAGACACACCTTGCAGGATCCTGATGCACTGTGAAACCCTCATACACACCTGGTAGAATCCTGATACACTGTGAAAACCCCATACTCACCTGGCAGGAGCCTGATACGCTGTGAAAACCCCATACAAATCTGGCAGGATCCTGATACACTGTGGAACCCCATACACACCTGGCAGGACCCTGATGCACTGTGAAAACCCCGTACACACCTGTCTGTGTCCTGATTCACTGTGAAACCCCATACACACCTGGCAGGATCCTGATGCACTGTGAAAACCCCATGCACTCCAGGCAGGGTCCTGATCCACAGTGAAACGCCATACACACCTGGCAGGATCCTGATACACTGTGAAAACCACATGCACTCCTGGCAGGATCATGATCCACTGTGAAATAACCAGACAAACCTGGCAGGGCCCTGATACACTGTGAAAACCCCATACACACCTGGCAGGATCCTGTTACACTGTTATAACCCCATACACACCTGGCAGGATCCTGATACACTGTGAAAACCACATGCACTCCTGGCAGGATCATGATCCACTGTGAAACCCCATACACACCTGGCAGGAACCCGATACACTGTGAAAACCCCATACACACCTGTCAGGATCCTGATACACTGTGAAAACCCCATACACAACTGGCAGGATCCTGATCCGCTGTGAAACCCCCATGCACACCTGGCAGGATCCTGATAGACTGTGAAACCCCATACACACCTGGCAGGATCCTGATACACTGTGAAAACCACATGCACACCTGGCAGGATCCTGATCCACTGTGAAACCCCATACACATCTGGCAGGATCCTGATACACTGTGAAAACCCAAACACTCCTGGAAGTATCCTGATACACTATGAAAACCCCATACACACCTGGCAGGATCCTGATACACTCTGAATCCCCATACACTCCTGGCCGGATTCTGATACACTGTGCAACCCCCATACACATCTGGAAGGATCCTGATGCAATGTGAAATCCCCATACACACCTAGCAGGATCCTGATACACTCTGAAACCCCATACACTCCTGGCAGGATTCAGATACACTGTGCAACCCCCATACTCATCTGGAAGGATCCTGATGCAATGTGAAATCCCCATACACTCATGGCAGGATCCTGAAACACATTGAACACCCCATACACACCTCGCAGGATCCTGATACACTCTGAAACCCCATACACTCCTGGCAGGATTCTGATACACTGTGCAACCCCCAAACACATCTGGAAGGATCCTGATGCAATGTGAAATCCCCATACATTCCTGGCAGGATCCAGATACACTGTGAAAACCCCATACACACCTGGCAGGATTCTGATACACTCTGAAAACCCAATACACACCTGGCAGGATTCTGATACACTGTGCAACCCCCATACACATCTGGCAGGATCCTGATGCAATGTTAAAACCCCATACACACCTGGCAGGAAGCTGATAAACTGTGAAACCCCCATACACACCTGGCAGGATCCTGATAAACACTGAAAACCCCATACACAGCTGGCAGGAACCTGATACACTGTGAAACCCCAGACACATCTGGCAGGATCCTGATGCACTGTGAAAACCCCAAACACACCTGGCAGGATCCTGATACACTGTGAAAACCCCATATACACCTGGCAGGATCCTGATCCACTGTGAAACCCCCATACACACCTGGCAGGATCTTGATACACTGTGAAACCCCATACACACCTGGCAGGAGCCTGATACACTGTGAAAACCCCATACACACCTGGCAGGACTTTGATACACTGTGAATCCCCGTACACACCTGGCAGGTTCCTGATACACTGTGAAAACCCCATACACACCTGGCAGGCCCCTGATACACTGTGAAACCCCATACACACCTGGCAGGATCCTGATACACTGTGAAAACCCCATGCACTCCTGGCAGGACCCTGATACACTGGAAATCCCCGTACACAACTGGCATGATCCTGATACACTGTGAAAACCCCATACACACCTGTAAGGATCCTGATACAATGTGAAACCGCATACAAACCAGGCAGGATCCCGATACACTGTGAAAACACCAAAAACACCTGGCAGGACCTTGATACACTTTGAAAACCGCATACACATTTGGCAGGTTCCTGATACACTGTGAAAACCCCACACACACCTGGCAGGACCCTGATTCACTGTGAAACCCCATACACACCTGGCAGGATGCCGATACACTGTGAAAACACCATACAAACCTTTCAGGACCCTGATCCACTGTGAAACCCCCATGCACACCTGGCAGGATCCTGATGCACTGTGAAAACGCCATACACACCTGGATGGACGCTGATAAACTGTGAAAACCCTATACACACCTGGCAGGACCCTGATACACTGTGAAAACCCCATGCCCTCCTGGCAGGTACCTGATACACTGTGAAAACCCCATACACACCTGGCAGGACACTGATACACTGTGAAACCCCATACACACCTGGCAGTAGCCTGATCCACTGTGAAACCCCATACACACCTGGCAGGATCCTGATACACTGTGAAACCCCATACACACCTGGCAGTTTCCTGATCCACTGTGAAACCCCATACACACCTGGCAGGATCCTGATACACTGTGAAACCCCATACACAACTGGCAGGATCCTGATACACTGTGAAACCCCAGACACATCTGGCAGGATCCTGATGCACTGTGAAAACCCCAAACACACCTGGCAGGACCCTGATACACTGTGAAAACCCCATATGCACCTGGCAGGATCCTGATCCACTGTGAAACCCCCATACACACCTGGCAGGATCTTGATACACTGTGAAACCCCAGACACACCTGGCAGGAGCCTGATACACTGTGAAAACCCCATACACACCTGGCAGGACTCGGATACACTGTGAATCCCCGTACACACCTGGCAGGTTCCTGATACACTGAGAAAACCCCATACACACCTGGCAGGTCCCTGATACACTGTGAAACCCCATACACACCTGGCAGGATACTGATACACTGTGAAAACCCCATGCACTCCTGGCGGGACCCTGATACACTGGAAATCCCCGTACACAACTGGCATGATCCTGATACACTGTGAATACCCCACACACACCTGTAAAGATCCTGATACAATGTGAAAACGCATACAAACCAGGCAGCATCCCGATACACTGTGAAAAAACCAAACACACCTGGCAGGACCTTGATACACTTTGAAAACCCCATACACACCTGGCAGGATCCTGATACACTGTGAAAACCCCATACACACCTGGCAGGACCCTGATACACTGTGAAAACCCATACGCACCTGGCAGGATCCCGATACACTGTGAAAACACCATACACACCTGGCAGGACACTGATACACTGTGAAAACCCCATACACACCTGGCAGGATCCTGATACACTGTGAAAACCCCATACACACCTGGCAGTATCCTGATCCACTGTGCAACCCCATACACACCTGGCAGTTTCCTGATCCACTGTGAAACCCCATACACACCTGGCAGGATCCTGATGCACTGTGAAAACCCCATGCACACCTGGCAGGACACTGATACACTGTGAAAACCCCATTCACACCTGGCAGGATCCTGTTACAGTGTGAAAAACCCATACACACCTGGTAGGATCCTGATACACTGTGAAAACCCCATACCCTCCTGGCAGGAACCTGATACACTGTGAAAACTCCATACACACCTGGCAGGTCACTGATACACTGTGAAACCCCATACACACCTGGCAGTATCCTGATCCACTGTGCAACCCCATACACACCTGGCAGTTTCCTGATCCACTGTGAAACCCCATACACACCTGGCAGGATCCTGATGCACTGTGAAACCCCATACACAACTGGCAGGATCCTGATACACTGTGAAACCCCAGACACATCTGGCAGGATCCTGATGCACTGTGAAAACCCCAAACACACCTGGCAGGACCCTGATACACTGTGAAAACCCCATATGCACCTGGCAGGATCCTGATCCACTGTGAAACCCCCATACACACCTGGCAGGATCTTGATACACTGTGAAACCCCATACACACCTGGCAGGAGCCTGATACACTGTGAAAACCCCATACACACCTGGCAGGACTCTGATACACTGTGAATCCCCGTACACACCTGGCAGGTTCCTGATACACTGTGAAACCCCATACACACCTGGCAGGATCCTGTTACACTGTTATAACCCCATACACACCTGGCAGGATCCTGATACACTGTGAAAACCACATGCACTCCTGGCAGGATCATGATCCACTGTGAAACCCCATACACACCTGGCAGGAACCCGATACACTGTGAAAACCCCATACACACCTGTCAGGATCCTGATACACTGTGAAAACCCCATACACAACTGGCAGGATCCTGATCCACTGTGAAACCCCCATGCACACCTGGCAGGATCCTGATAGACTGTGAAACCCCATACACACCTGGCAGGATCCTGATACACTGTGAAAACCACATGCACTCCTGGCAGGATCATGATCCACTGTGAAACCCCATACACACCTGGCAGGAACCCGATACACTGTGAAAACCCCATACACACCTGTCAGGATCCTGATACACTGTGAAAACCCCATACACAACTGGCAGGATCCTGATCCGCTGTGAAACCCCCATGCACACCTGGCAGGATCCTGATAGACTGTGAAACCCCATGCACACCTGGCAGGATCCTGATACACTGTGAAAACCACATACACACCTGGCAGGATCCTGATCCACTGTGAAACCCCATACACTTCTGGCAGGATCCTGATACACTGTGAAAACCCAAACACTCCTGGAAGGATCCTGATCCACTGTGAAAACCCCATACACACCTGGCAGGATCCTGATACACTCTGAAACCCCATACACTCCTGGCTGGATTCTGATACACTGTGCAACCCCCATACACATCTGGAAGGATCCTGATGCAATGTGAAATCCCCATACACACCTGGCAGGATCCTGATGCACTGTGAAAACCCCATACACACCTAGCAGGATCCTGATACACTCTGAAACCCCATACACTCCTGGCAGGATTCTGATACACTGTGCAACCCCCAAACACTCCTGGAAGGATCCTGATCCACTGTGAAAACCCCATACACACCTGGCAGGATCCTGATACACTGTGAAAACCCCATACACAACTGGCAGGATCCTGATCCGCTGTGAAACCCCCATGCACACCTGGCAGGATCCTGATAGACTGTGAAACCCCATGCACACCTGGCAGGATCCTGATACACTGTGAAAACCACATACACACCTGGCAGGATCCTGATCCACTGTGAAACCCCATACACTTCTGGCAGGATCCTGATACACTGTGAAAACCCAAACACTCCTGGAAGGATCCTGATCCACTGTGAAAACCCCATACACACCTGGCAGGATCCTGATACACTCTGAAACCCCATACACTCCTGGCTGGATTCTGATACACTGTGCAACCCCCATACACATCTGGAAGGATCCTGATGCAATGTGAAATCCCCATACATTCCTGGCAGGATCCAGATACACTGTGAAAACCCCATACACACCTGGCAGGATTCTGATACACTCTGAAAACCCCATACACACCTGGCAGGATCCTGATAAACACTGAAAACCCCATACACAGCTGGCAGGATCCTGATATACTGTGAAAACCCATACACACCTGGCAGGATCCTGACACACTGTCAAAACCCCACACACACCTGGCAGGACCCTGATACACTGTGAATCCCCGTCCACACCTGGCATGAGCCTGATACACTGTGAAAACCCAATAATCACCTGGCAGGACCCTGAGACACTGTGAAACCCCATACACACCTGGCAGGATGCCGATACACTGTGAAAACACCATACACACCTGCCAGGACCCTGATACACTGTGAAACCCCCATGCACACCTGGCAGGACCCTGATGCACTGTGAAAACGCCATACACACCTGGATGGACGCTGATAAACTGTGAAAACCCCATACACACCTGGCAGGATCCTGATACACTGTGAAAACCCCATACACACCTGGCAGGATCCTGATACACTTGTGGAAACCCCATACACACCTGGCAGGATCCCGATACACTGTGAAAACCCCAAACAATACTGGCAGGACTCCGATACACTGTGAAAACCCCATGCACACCTGGCAGGATCCTGATACACTGTGAAAACCCCATGCACACCTGGCAGGACACTGATACACTGTGAAAACCTCATTCACACCTGGCAGGATCCTGTTACAGTGTGAAAAACCCATACACACCTGGCAGGATCCTGATACACTGTGAAAACCCCATACCCTCCTGGCAGGAACCTGATACACTGTGAAAACCCCATACACACCTGGCAGGACACTGATACACTGTGAAACCCCATACACAACTGGCAGGATCCTGATACACTGTGAAACCCCAGACACATCTGGCAGGATCCTGATGCACTGTGAAAACCCCAAACACACCTGGCAGGACCCTGATACACTGTGAAATCCCCATATGCACCTGGCAGGATCCTGATCCACTGTGAAACCCCCAAACACACCTGGCAGGATCTTGATGCACTGTGAAACCCCATACACACCTGGCAGGACTCGGATACACTGTGAATCCCCGTACACACCTGGCAGGTTCCAGATACACTGTGAAAACCCCATACACACCTGGCAGGTCCCTGATACACTGTGAAACCCCATACACACCTGGCAGGATACTGATACACTGTGAAAACCCCATGCACTCCTGGCAGGACCCTGATACACTGGAAATCCCCGTACACAACTGGCATGATCCTGATACACTGTGAATACCCCACACACACCTGTAAAGATCCTGATACAATGTGAAAACGCATACAAACCAGGCAGCATCCCGATACACTGTGAAAACTCCAAACACACCTGGCAGGACCTTGATACACTGTGAAAACCCCATACACACCTGGCAGGATCCTGATACACTGTGAAAACCCCATACACACCTGGCAGGACCCTGATACACTGTGAAACCCCATACACACCTGGCAGGATCCCGATACACTGTGAAAACACCATACACACCTGGCAGGACACTGATACACTGTGAAACCCCCATACACACCTGGCAGGATCCTGATACATTGTGAAAACCCCATACACACCTGGCAGGATCCCGATACACTTATGGAAACCCCATACACACCTGGCAGGATCCTGATACACTGTGAAAACCCCAAACAATACTGGCAGGACTCTGATACACTGTGAAAACCCCATGCACACCTGGCAGGATTCTGATACACTGTGAAAACCCCATGCACACCTGGCAGGACACTGATACACTGTGAAAACTCCATTCACACCTGGCAGGATCCTGTTACAGTGTGAAAAACCCATACACACCTGGCAGGATCCTGATACACTGTGAAAACCCCATACCCTCCTGGCAGGAATCTGATACACTGTGAAAACCCCATACACACCTGGCAGGACACTGATACACTGTGAAACCCCATACACACCTGGCAGGATCCTGATGCACTGTGAAACCCCATACACTCCTGGCAGGCTCCTGAAACACATTGAAAACCCCATACACACCTCGCAGGATCCTGATACACTCTGAAACCCCATACACTCCTGGCAGGATTCTGATACACTGTGCAACCCCCAAACACATCTGGAAGGATCCTGATGCAATGTGAAATCCCCATACATTCCTGGCAGGATCCAGATACACTGTGAAAACCCCATACACACCTGGCAGGATTCTGATACACTCTGAAAACCCCATACACACCTGGCAGGATCCTGATAAACACTGAAAACCCCATACACAGCTGGCAGGATCCTGATATACTGTGAAAACCCATACACACCTGGCAGGATCCTGACACACTGTCAAAACCCCACACACACCTGGCAGGACCCTGATACACTGTGAATCCCCGTCCACACCTGGCATGAGCCTGATACACTGTGAAAACCCAATAATCACCTGGCAGGACCCTGAGACACTGTGAAACCCCATACACACCTGGCAGGATGCCGATACACTGTGAAAACACCATACACACCTGCCAGGACCCTGATACACTGTGAAACCCCCATGCACACCTGGCAGGACCCTGATGCACTGTGAAAACGCCATACACACCTGGATGGACGCTGATAAACTGTGAAAACCCCATACACACCTGGCAGGATACTGATACACTGTGAAAACCCCATACACACCTGGCAGGATCCTGATACACTTGTGGAAACCCCATACACACCTGGCAGGATCCCGATACACTGTGAAAACCCCAAACAATACTGGCAGGACTCCGATACACTGTGAAAACCCCATGCACACCTGGCAGGATCCTGATACACTGTGAAAACCCCATGCACACCTGGCAGGACACTGATACACTGTGAAAACCTCATTCACACCTGGCAGGATCCTGTTACAGTGTGAAAAACCCATACACACCTGGCAGGATCCTGATACACTGTGAAAACCCCATACCCTCCTGGCAGGAACCTGATACACTGTGAAAACCCCATACACACCTGGCAGGACACTGATACACTGTGAAACCCCATACACAACTGGCAGGATCCTGATACACTGTGAAACCCCAGACACATCTGGCAGGATCCTGATGCACTGTGAAAACCCCAAACACACCTGGCAGGACCCTGATACACTGTGAAATCCCCATATGCACCTGGCAGGATCCTGATCCACTGTGAAACCCCCAAACACACCTGGCAGGATCTTGATACACTGTGAAACCCCATACACACCTGGCAGGACTCGGATACACTGTGAATCCCCGTACACACCTGGCAGGTTCCAGATACACTGTGAAAACCCCATACACACCTGGCAGGTCCCTGATACACTGTGAAACCCCATACACACCTGGCAGGATACTGATACACTGTGAAAACCCCATGCACTCCTGGCAGGACCCTGATACACTGGAAATCCCCGTACACAACTGGCATGATCCTGATACACTGTGAATACCCCACACACACCTGTAAAGATCCTGATACAATGTGAAAACGCATACAAACCAGGCAACATCCCGATACACTGTGAAAACTCCAAACACACCTGGCAGGACCTTGATACACTGTGAAAACCCCATACACACCTGGCAGGATCCTGATACACTGTGAAAACCCCATACACACCTGGCAGGACCCTGATACACTGTGAAACCCCATACACACCTGGCAGGATCCCGATACACTGTGAAAACACCATACACACCTGGCAGGACACTGATACACTGTGAAACCCCCATACACACCTGGCAGGATCCTGATACACTGTGAAAACCCCATACACACCTGGCAGGATCCCGATACACTTATGGAAACCCCATACACACCTGGCAGGATCCTGATACACTGTGAAAACCCCAAACAATACTGGCAGGACTCTGATACACTGTGAAAACCCCATGCACACCTGGCAGGATTCTGATACACTGTGAAAACCCCATGCACACCTGGCAGGACACTGATACACTGTGAAAACTCCATTCACACCTGGCAGGATCCTGTTACAGTGTGAAAAACCCATACACACCTGGCAGGATCCTGATACACTGTGAAAACCCCATACCCTCCTGGCAGGAATCTGATACACTGTGAAAACCCCATACACACCTGGCAGGACACTGATACACTGTGAAACCCCATACACACCTGGCAGGATCCTGATGCACTGTGAAACCCCATACACAACTGGCAGGATCCTGATACACTGTGAAACCCCAGACACATCTGGCAGGATCCTGATGCACTGTGAAAACCCCAAACACACCTGGCAGGACCCTGATACACTGTGAAAACCCCATATGCACCTGGCAGGATCCTGATCCACTGTGAAACCCCCATACACACCTGGCAGGATCTTGATACACTGTGAAACCCCATACACACCTGGCAGGAGCCTGACACACTGTGAAAACCCCATACACACCTGGCAGGACTCTGATACACTGTGAATCCCCGTACACACCTGGCAGGTTCCTGATACACTGTGAATACCCCATACACACCTGGCAGGTCCCTGATACACTGTGAAACCCCATACACACCTGGCAGGATCCTGATACACTGTGAAAACCACATGCACTCCTGGCAGGATCATGATCCACTGTGAAACCCCATACACACCTGGCAGGAACCCGATACACTGTGAAAACCCCATACACACCTGTCAGGATCCTGATACACTGTGAAAACCCCATACACAACTGGCAGGATCCTGATCCGCTGTGAAACCCCCATGCACACCTGGCAGGATCCTGATAGACTGTGAAACCCCATACACTCCTGGCCGGATTCTGATACACTGTGCAACCCCCATACACATCTGGAAGGATCCTGATGCAATGTGAAATCCCCATACACACCTGGCAGGATCCTGATGCACTGTGAAAACCCCATACACACCTAGCAGGATCCTGATACACTCTGAAACCCCATACACTCCTGGCAGGATTCTGATACACTGTGCAACCCCCAAACACTCCTGGAAGGATCCTGATCCACTGTGAAAATCCCATACACACCTGGCAGGATCCTGATACACTCTGAAACCCCATACACTCCTGGCCGGATTCAGATACACTGTGCAACCCCCATACTCATCTGGAAGGATCCTGATGCAATGTGAAATCCCCATACACTCCTGGCAGGATCCTGAAACACATTGAAAACCCCATACACACCTCGCAGGATCCTGATACACTCTGAAACCCCATACACTCCTGGCAGGATTCTGATACACTGTGCAACCCCCAAACACATCTGGAAGGATCCTGATGCAATGTGAAATCCCCATACATTCCTGGCAGGATCCAGATACACTGTGAAAACCCCATACACACCTGGCAGGATTCTGAAACACTCTGAAAACCCCATACACACCTGGCAGGATTCTGATACACTGTGCAACCCCCATACACATCTGGAAGGATCCTGATGCAATGTTAAAACCCCATACACACCTGGCAGGAAGCTGATAAACTGTGAAACCCCCATACACACCTGGCAGGATCCTGATAAACACTGAAAACCCCATACACAGCTGGCAGGATCCTGATATACTGTGAAAACCCATACACACCTGGCAGGATCCTGACACACTGTCAAAACCCCACACACACCTGGCAGGACCCTGATACACTGTGAATCCCCGTCCACACCTGGCAGGAGCCTGATACACTGTGAAAACCCAATAATCACCTGGCAGGACCCTGAGACACTGTGAAACCCCATACACAGCTGGCAGGATGCCGATACACTGTGCAAACACCATACACACCTGCCAGGACCCTGATACACTGTGAAACCCCCATGCACACCTGGCAGGATCCTGATGCACTGTAAAAACGCCATACACACCTGGATGGACGCTGATAAACTGTGAAAACCCCATACACACCTGGCAGGACCCTGATACACTGTGTAAACCCCATACCCTCCTGGCAGGAATCTGATACACTTTGAAAACCCCATACACACCTGGCAGGACACTGATACACTGTGAAACCCCATACACACCTGGCAGTATCCTGATCCACTGTGAAACCCCATACACACCTGGCAGGATCCTGATACACTGTGAAACCCCATACACACCTGGCAGTTTCCTGATCCACTGTGGAACCCCATACACATCTGGAAGGATCCTGATGCAATGTGAAATCCCCATACACACCTGGCAGGATCCTGATGCACTGTGAAAACCCCATACACACCTAGCAGGATCCTGATACACTCTGAAACCCCATACACTCCTGGCAGGATTCTGATACACTGTGCAACCCCCAAACACTCCTGGAAGGATCCTGATCCACTGTGAAAATCCCATACACACCTGGCAGGATCCTGATACACTCTGAAACCCCATACACTCCTGGCCGGATTCAGATACACTGTGCAACCCCCATACTCATCTGGAAGGATCCTGATGCAATGTGAAATCCCCATACACTCCTGGCAGGATCCTGAAACACATTGAAAACCCCATACACACCTCGCAGGATCCTGATACACTCTGAAACCCCATACACTCCTGGCAGGATTCTGATACACTGTGCAACCCCCAAACACATCTGGAAGGATCCTGATGCAATGTGAAATCCCCATACATTCCTGGCAGGATCCAGATACACTGTGAAAACCCCATACACACCTGGCAGGATTCTGAAACACTCTGAAAACCCCATACACACCTGGCAGGATTCTGATACACTGTGCAACCCCCATACACATCTGGAAGGATCCTGATGCAATGTAAAAACCCCATACACACCTGGCAGGAAGCTGATAAACTGTGAAACCCCCATACACACCTGGCAGGATCCTGATAAACACTGAAAACCCCATACACAGCTGGCAGGATCCTGATATACTGTGAAAACCCATACACACCTGGCAGGATCCTGACACACTGTCAAAACCCCACACACACCTGGCAGGACCCTGATACACTGTGAATCCCCGTCCACACCTGGCAGGAGCCTAATACACTGTGAAAACCCAATAATCACCTGGCAGGACCCTGAGACACTGTGAAACCCCATACACAGCTGGCAGGATGCCGATACACTGTGCAAACACCATACACACCTGCCAGGACCCTGATACACTGTGAAACCCCCATGCACACCTGGCAGGATCCTGATGCACTGTAAAAACGCCATACACACCTGGATGGACGCTGATAAACTGTGAAAACCCCATACACACCTGGCAGGACCCTGATACACTGTGTAAACCCCATACCCTCCTGGCAGGAATCTGATACACTTTGAAAACCCCATACACACCTGGCAGGACACTGATACACTGTGAAACCCCATACACACCTGGCAGTATCCTGATCCACTGTGAAACCCCATACACACCTGGCAGGATCCTGATACACTGTGAAACCCCATACACACCTGGCAGTTTCCTGATCCACTGTGGAACCCCATACACACCTGGCAGGATCCTGATACACTGTGAAACCCCATACACAACTGGCAGGAACCTGATACACTGTGAAACCCCAGACACATCTGGCAGGATCCTGATGCACTGTGAAAACCCCAAACACACCTGGCAGGATCCTGATACACTGAGAAAACCCCATATGCACCTGGCAGGATCCTGATCCACTGTGAAACCCCCATACACACCTGGCAGGATCTTGATACACTGTGAAACCCCATACACACCTGGCAGGATACTGATACACTGTGAAAACCCCATACACACCTGGCAGGATACTGATACACTGTGAAAACCCCATGCACTCCTGGCAGGACACTGATACACTGGAAATCCCCGTACACAACTGGCATGATCCTGATACACTGTGAAAACCCCATACACACCTGGCAGGACTTAGATACACTGTGAATACCCGTACACACCTGGCAGGTTCCTGATACACTGTGAAAACCCCATACACACCTGGCAGGCCCCTGATACACTGTGAAACCCCATACACACCTGGCAGGATACTGATACACTGTGAAAACCCCATGCACTCCTGGCAGGACCCTGATACACTGGAAATCCCCGTACACACCTGGCAGGTTCCTGATACACTGTGCAAACCCCATACACACCTGGCAGGACCTGGATACACTTTGAAAACCCCATACACATTTGGCAGGATCCTGATACACTGTGAAAACCCCACACACACCTGGCAGGACCCTGATACACTGTGAAACCCCATACACACCTGGCAGGATGCCGATACACCGTGAAAACACCATACACACCTTTCAGGACCCTGATACACTGTGAAACCCCCATGCACACCTGGCAGGATCCTGATGCACTGTGAAAACGCCATACACACCTGGATGGACGCTGATAAACTGTGAAAACCCCATACACACCTGGCAGGACCCTGATGCACTGTGAAAACCCCATACCCTCCTGGCAGGAAACTGATACACTGTGAAAACCCCATACACACCTGGCAGGACACTGATACACTGTGAAACCCCATACACACCTGGCAGTATCCTGATCCACTGTGAAACCCCATACACACCTGGCAGGATCTTGATACACTGTGAAACCCGCATACACACCTGGCAGTTTCCTGATCCACGGTGAAACCCCATACACACCTGGCAGGATCCAGATACACTGTGAAACCCCATACACAACTGGCAGGATCCTGATACACTGTGAAACCCCAGACACATCTGGCAGGATCCTGATGCACTGTGAATACCCCAAACACACCTGGCAGGACCCTGATACACTGTGAAAACCCCATATGCACCTGGCAGGATCCTGATCCACTGTGAAACCCCCATACACACCTGGCAGGACCTTGATACACTGTGAAACCCCATACACACCTGGCAGGAGCCTGATACACTGTGAAAACCCCATACACACCTGGCAGGACTCGGATACACTGTGAATCCCCGTACACACCTGGCAGGTTCCTGATACACTGTGAAAACCCCATACACACCTGGCAGGTCCCTGATACACTGTGAAACACCATACACACCTGGCAGGATACTGATACACTGTGAAAACCCCATGCACTCCTGGCAGGACCCTGATACACTGGAAATCCCCGTACAGAACTGGCATGATCCTGATACACTGTGAATACCCCACACACACCTGTAAAGACCCTGATACAATGTGAAACCGCATACAAACCAGGCAGCATCCCAATGCACTGTGAAAACACCAAACACACCTGGCAGGACCTTGATACACTGTGAAAACCCCATACACACCTGGCAGGATCCTGATACACTGTGAAAACCCCATACACACCTGGCAGGACCCTGATACACTGTGAAACCCCATACACACCTGGCAGGATCCCGAAACACTGTGAAAACACCATACACACCTGGCAGGACACTGATACACTGTGAAAACCCCATACACACCTGGCAGGATCCTGATACACTTGTGGAAACCCCATTCACACCTGGCAGGATCCTGATACACTGGCAAAACCCCATACACACCTGGCGGGACCTTGATACACTGTGTAAAGCCCACACACACAGCAGGATCCTGATACACTCTGAAAACCCAATTCACACCTGGCAGGATCCTGATACACTGTGAAAACCCCAAACAATACTGGCAGGAATCTGATACACTGTGAAAACCCAATGCACACCTGGCAGGATCCTGATACACTGTGAAAACCCCATGCACACCTGGCAGGACACTGATACACTGTGAAAACCCCATTCACACCTGGCTGGATCCTGTTACAGTGTGAAAAACCCATACACACCTGGCAGGATCCTGATACACTGTGAAAACCCCATACCCTCCTGGCAGGAACCTGATACACTGTGAAAACCCCATACACACCTGGCAGGACACTGATACACTGTGAAAACCCATACACACCTGGCAGTATCCTGATCCACTGTGAAACCCCATACACACCTGGCAGTTTCCTGATCCACTGTGAAACCCCATACACACCTGGCAGTATCCTGATGCACTGCGAAACCCCATACACAACTGGCAGTATCCTGATACACTGTGAAACCCCAGACACATCTGGCAGGATCCTGATGCACTGTGAAAACCCCAAACACACCTGGCAGGACCCTGATACACTGTGAAAACCCCATATGCACCTGGCAGGATCCTGATCCACTGTGAAACCCCCATACACACCTGGCAGGATCTTGATACACTGTGAAACCCCATACACACCTGGCAGGATCCTGATGCACTGTGAAAACCCCAAACACACCTGGCAGGACCCTGATACACTGTGAAAACCCCATATGCACCTGGCAGGATCCTGATCCACTGTGAAACCCCCATACACACCTGGCAGGTTCCTGATACACTGTGAATACCCCATACACACCTGGCAGGTCCCTGATACACTGTGAAACCCCATACACACCTGGCAGGATACTGATACACTGTGAAAACCTCATGCACTCCTGGCAGGACCCTGATACACTGGAAATCCCCGTACACAACTGGCATGATCCTGATACACTGTGAAAACCCCATACACACCTGCAAGGAACCTGATACAATGTGAAACCGCATACAAACCTGGCAGGATCCCGATACACTGTGAAAACACGAAACACACCTGGCAGGACCTTGATACACTGTGAAAACCCCATACACACCTGGCAGGATCCTGATACACTGTGAAAACCCCATACACACCTGGCAGGACCCTGATACACTGTGAAACCCCATACACACCTGGCAGGATCCCGATACACTGTGAAAACACCATACACACCTGGCAGGACACTGATACACTGTGAAAACCCCATACACACCAGGCAGGATCCTGATACACTTGTGGAAACCCCATACACACCTGGCAGGATCCTGATACACTGGGAAAACCCCATACACACCTGGCGGGACCTTGATAGACTGTGTAAAGCCCACACACACAGCAGGATCCTGATACACTCTGAAAACCCAATTCACACCTGGCAGGATGCTGATACACTGTGAAAACCCCATACAATACTGGCAGGACTCTGATACACTGTGAAAACCCCATGCACACCTGGCAGGATCCTGATACACTGTGAAAACCCCATGCACACCTGGCAGGACACTGATACACTGTGGAAACCCCATTCACACCTGGCAGGATCCTGTTACAGTGTGAAAAACCCATACACACCTGGCAGGACCCTGATACACTGTGAAATCCCCATCCGCACCTGGCAGGATCCTGATGCACTGATGAAACACTCATACACACCTGGTAGGATCCTGATACACTGTCAAAACCCCATACACACCTGGCTGGACCCGGATACGCTGTGAAAACCCCATACACACCGTGAAGGATCCTGACACACTGTGAAAACCCCATACACACCTGGCAGGATCCTGCTACACTGTGAAACCCCATACACATCTGGCCGGATGCTGATGCACTGTGAAATCCCCATGCACACCTGGCAGTATCCTGATACGCTCTGAAACCCCATACACATCTGACAGGATCCTGATGCACTGTGAAAACCCCATACACACGTGGCAGGATCCTGATAAACGGTGAAACCCCCATGCACACCAGGCCGGATCCTGATACACTGTGAAAACCCCATACACACGTGGCAGGATCCTGATGAACTGTGAAACCCCCATGCACACCAGGCAGGATCCTGATACACTGTGAAATCCCACACATACGTGGCAGGATCCTGATCCACTGTGAAACCCCATACAGACCAGGCAGGATCCTGATAAACTGCGAAACCCACATACACACCTGGCAGGATCCTGATACACTGTGAAACCCACATACTCACCTGGCAGGATCCTGATACACTGTGAAAACCCCAAGCACACCAGGCAGGATCCTGATAAACAGTGGCACCCACATACACACCTGTCAGGATCCTGATACACTGTGAAAACACCATACACACCAGGCAGGACCCTGATACACTGTGAAAACCCCGTACACACCTGTCTGTGTCCTGATACACTGCGAAACCCCGTACACACCTGGCAGGATCCTGATACACTGTGAAAACCCCATGCACTCCAGGCAGGATCCTGATCCACAGTGAAACGCCATACACACCTGGCAGGATCCTGATACACTGTGAAAACCACATGCACTCCTGGCAGGATCCTGATCCACTATGAAATCACCATACACACGTGGCAGGGCCCTGATACACTGTGAAAACCCCATACACACCTGGCAGGATCCTGTTACACTGTCATAACCCCATACACACCTGGCAGGATCCTGATACACTGTGAAAACCACATGCACTCCTGGCAGGATCATGATCCACTGTGAAACCCCATACACACCTGGCAGGACCCTGAAACACTGTGAAACCCCATACACACCTGGCAGGATCCTGATGCACTGTGAAATCACCATACACACCTGGCAGGGCCCGGATACACTGTGAAAACCCCAGACACACCTGGCAGGATCCTGTTACACTGTTATAACCCCATACACACCAGGCAGGATCCTGATACACTGAAAACCACATGCACTCCTGGCAGGATCATGATCCACTGTGAAACCCCATACATACCTGGCCGGAGCCCGATACACTGTGAAAACCCCATACACACCTGTCAGGATCCTGATACACTGTGAAAACCCCATACACAACTGGCAGGGTCCTGATCCACTGTGAAACCCCCATGCACACCTGGCAGGATCCTGATACACTGTGAAACCCCATACACACCTGGCAGGATCCTGATACACTGGGAAAACCCCATAAACACCTGGCAGGAACCTGATACACTGTGTAAAGCCTATACACACCTGGCAGGATCCTGATACACTCTAAATACCCAATTCACACCTGGCAGGATCCTGATACACTGTGAAAACCCCATACAATACTGGCAGGATCCTGATACACTGTGAAAACCCCATGCACACCTGGCAGGACCCTGATATACTGTGAAAACCCCATTCACACCTGGCAGGTTACTGTTGCAATGTGAAAAGCCCACACACACCTGGCAGGACCCTGATACACTGCGAAATTCCCATACACACCTGGCAGGATCCTGATGCACTGTGAAACCCTCATGCACACCTGGTAGATTCCTGATACACTGTGAAAACCCCATACACACCTGGCAGGACCCTGGTACGCTGTGAAAACCCAATACACATCTGGCAGCATCCTGATACACTGTGGATCCCCATACACACCTGGCAGGGCCCTGATACACTGTGAAAACCCCGTACACACCTGTCTCTGTCCTGATACACTGTGAAACCCCCATGCACACCTGGCAGGATCCTGATAGACTGTGAAACGCCATACACACCTGGCAGGATCCTGATACACTGTGAAAACACCATGCACTCCAGGCAGGATCCTGATACACTGTGAAACGCCATACACACCTGGTAGGGCCCTGATACACTGTGAAAACGCCATACACAACTGGCAGGAAACTTTTACAATGTTATAACCCCATACACACCTGGCAGGATCCTGATACACTGTGAAAACCACATCAACTCCTGGCAGGATCATGATCCACTGTGAAACCCCATCCACACCTGGCAGGAACCCGATACACTGTGAAAACCCCATACACAACTGGCAGGATCCTGATCCGCTGTGAAACCCCCATGCACACCTGGCAGGATCCTGATAGACTGTGAAACCCCATACACACCTGGCAGGATCCTGATACACTGTGAAAACCACATACACACCTGGCAGGATCCTGATCCACTGTGAAACCCCATATACATCTGGCAGGATCCTAATACACTCTGAAACCCCATACGCCCCTGGCCGGATTCTGATACACTGTGCAACCCCCATACACATCTGGAAGGATCCTGATGCAATGTGAAATCCCCATACACACCTGGCAGGATCCTGATACACTGTGAAAACCCCATACACACCTGGAAGGATCCTGATCCACTGTGGAAACACCATACACACCTGGAAGGATTCTGATACACTGTGCAACCCCCATACACACCTGGCAGGATCCTGATAAACTCTGAAAACCCCATACACACCTGGCAGGATCCTGATATACTGTGAAAACCCATACACACCTGGCAGGATCCTGACACCTGTCAAAACCCCACACACACCTGGCAGGACCCTGATACACTGTGAATCCCCGTCCACACCTGGCAGGAGCCTGATACACTGCGAAAGCCCAAAAATCACCTGGCAGGACCCTGAGACACTGTGAAACCCCATACACACCTGGCAGGATGCCGATACACTGTGAAAACACCATACACACCTGCCAGGACCCTGATACACTGTGAATCCCCCATGCACACCTGGCAGGATCCTGATGCACTGTGAAAACGCCATACACACCTGGTTGGACGCTGATAAACTGTGAAAACCCCATACACACCTGGCAGGACCCTGATACACTGTGAAAACCCCATACCCTCCTGGCAGGAACCTGATACACTGTGAAAACCCCATACACACCTGGCAGGACACTGATACACTGTGAAACCCCATACACACCTGGCAGTATCCTGATCCACTGTGAAACCCCATACACAACTGGCAGGATCCTGATACACTGTGAAAACCCCATACACAACTGGCAGGATCCTGATCCACTGTGAAACACCCACAACACATCTGGCAGGATCCTGATACACTGTGAAACCCCACACACACCTGGCAGGACCCTGATACACTGTGAATCCCCGTCCACACCTGGCAGGACCCTGATACACTGTGAAACCCCATACACACCTGGCAGGATGCCGATATACTGTGAAAACACCATACACACCTGCCAGGACCCTGATACACTGTGAAACCCCCATGCACACCTGGCAGGATCCTGATGCACTGTGAAAACGCCATACACATCTGGTTGGACGCTGATAAACTGTGAAAACCCCATACACACCTGGCAGGACCCTGATACACTGTGAAAACCCCATACCCTCCTGGCAGGAACCTGATACACTGTGAAAACCCCACACACACCTGGCAGGACACTGATACACTGTGAAACCCCATACACACCTGGCAGTATCCTGATCCACTGTGAAACCCCATACACACCTGGCAGGATCCTGATACACTGTGAAAACCCCATACACAACTGGCAGGATCCTGATCCACTGTGAAACACCCACAACACATCTGGCAGGATCCTGATACACTGTGAAACCCCCATACACACCTGGCAGGATCTTGATACACTGTGAAACCCCAGACACACCTGGCAGGTCCCTGATACACTGTGAAACCCCATACACACCTGGCAGGATCCTGATACACTGTGAAAACCCCATGCACTCCTGGCAAGACCCTGATACACTGGAAATCCCCGTACACAACTGGCATGATCCTGATGCACTGTGAAAACCCCATACACACCTGTAAGGATCCTGATACACTGTGAAAAGACCATGCACTCCAGGCAGGATCCTGATCCACTGTGAAACGCCATACACACCTGGCAGGATCCTGATGCACTGTGAAAACCACATGCACTCCTGGCAGGATCATGATCCACTGTGAAACCCCATACACCCCTGGCAGGACCCTGATACACTGTGAAACCACCATACACACCTGGCAGGGCCCTGATACACTGTGAAAACCCCATACACACCTGGCAGGAACCTTTTACAATGTTATAACCCCATACACACCTGGCAGGATCCTGATACACTGTGAAAACCACATGCACTCCTGGCAGGATCATGATCCACTGTGAAACCCCATACACACCTGGCAGGAACCCGATACACTGTGAAAACCCCATACACACCTGTCAGGATCCTGATACACTGTGAAAACCCCATACACAACTGGCAGGATCCTGATCCGCTGTGAAACCCCCATGCACCCCTGGCAGGATCCTGATAGACTGTGAAACCCCATACACACCTGGCAGGATCCTGATACACTGTGAAAACCACATACACACCTGGCAGGATCCTGATCCACTGTGAAACCCCATATACATCTGGCAGGATCCTGATACACTCTGAAACCCCATACACTCCTGGCCGGATTCTGATACACTGTGCAACCCCCATACACATCTGGAAGGATCCTGATGCAATGTGAAATCCCCATACACATCTGGCAGGATCCTGATACACTGTGAAAACCCCATACACACCTGGCAGGATCCTGATCCACTGTGAAAACCCCATACACACCTGGCAGGATTCTGATACACTGTGCAACCCCCATACACACCTGGCAGGATCCTGATAAACTCTGAAAACCCCATACACACCTGGCAGGATCCTGATATACTGTGAAAACCCATACACAACTGGCAGGATCCTGACACCTGTCAAAACCCCACACACACCTGGCAGGACCCTGATACACTGTGAATCCCCGTCCACACCTAGCAGGAGCCTGATACACTTCGAAAGCCCAAAAATCACCTGGCAGGACCCTGAGACACTGTGAAACCCCATACACACCTGGCAGGATGCCGATACACTGTGAAAACACCATACACACCTGCCAGGACCCTGATACACTGTGAAAAGACCATGCACTCCAGGCAGGATCCTGATCCACTGTGAAACGCCATACACACCTGGCAGGATCCTGATGCACTGTGAAAACCACATGCACTCCTGGCAGGATCATGATCCACTGTGAAACCCCATACACCCCTGGCAGGACCCTGATACACTGTGAAACCACCATAAACACCTGGCAGGGCCCTGATACACTGTGAAAACCCCATACACACCTGGCAGGAACCTTTTACAATGTTATAACCCCATACACACCTGGCAGGATACTGATACACTGTGAAAACCACATGCACTCCTGGCAGGATCATGATCCACTGTGAAACCCCATACACACCTGGCAGGAACCCGATACACTGTGAAAACCCCATACACAACTGGCAGGATCCTGATCCGCTGTGAAACCCCCATGCACCCCTGGCAGGATCCTGATAGACTGTGAAACCCCATACACACCTGGCAGGATCCTGATACACTGTGAAAACCACATACACACCTGGCAGGATCCTGATCCACTGTGAAACCCCATATACATCTGGCAGGATCCTGATACACTCTGAAACCCCATACACACCTGGCCGGATTCTGATACACTGTGCAACCCCCATACACATCTGGAAGGATCCTGATGCAATGTGAAATCCCCATACACACCTGGCAGGATCCTGATACACTGTGAAAACCCCATACACACCTGGCAGGATCCTGATCCACTGTGAAAACCCCATACACACCTGGCAGGATTCTGATACACTGTGCAACCCCCATACACACCTGGCAGGATCCTGATATACTGTGAAAACCCATACACAACTGGCAGGATCCTGACACCTGTCAAAACCCCACACACACCTGGCAGGACCCTGATACACTGTGAATCCCCGTCCACACCTAGCAGGAGCCTGATACACTTCGAAAGCCCAAAAATCACCTGGCAGGACCCTGAGACACTGTGAAACCCCATACACACCTGGCAGGATGCCGATACACTGTGAAAACACCATACACACCTGCCAGGACCCTGATACACTGTGAAACCCCCATGCACACCTGGCAGGATCCTGATGCACTGTGAAAACGCCATACACACCTGGTTGGACGCTGATAAACTGTGAAAACCCCATACACACCTGGCAGGACCCTGATACACTGTGAAAACCGCATACCCTCCTGGCAGGATCCTGATACACTGTGAAAACCCCATACACACCTGGCAGGACACTGATACACTGTGAAACCCCATACACACCTGGAAGTATCCTGATCCACTGTGAAACCCCATACACACCTGGCAGGATCCTGATACACTGTGAAAACCCCATACACAACTGGCAGGATCCTGATCCACTGTGAAACACCCACAACACATCTGACAGGATCCTGATACACTGTTAAACCCCATACACACCTGGCAGGATCCTGATACACTGTGAAACCCCAGACACATCTGGCAGGATCCTGATGCTCTGTGAAAACCCCAAACACACCTGGCAGGATCCTGATACACTGTGAAAACCCCATATGCACCGGGCAGGATCCTGATCCACTGTGAAACCCCCATACACACCTGGCAGGAGCCTGATACACTGTGAAACCCCAGACACACCTGGCAGGAGCCTGATACACTGTGAAAACCCCATACACACCTGGCAGGACTCTGATACACTGTGAATCCCCGTACGCACCTGGCAGGTTCCTGATACACTCTGAAAACCCCATACACACCTGGCAGGTCCCTGATACACTGTGAAACCCCATACACACCTGGCAGGATCCTGATACACTGTGAAAACCCCATGCATTCCTGGCAGGACCCTGATACACTGGAAATCCCCGTACACAACTGGCATGATCCTGATACACTCTGAAACCCCATACACTCCTGGCCGGATTCTGATACACTGTGCAACCCCCATACACATCTGGAAGGATCCTGATGCAATGTGAAATCCCCATACACACCTGGCAGGATCCTGATACACTGTGAAAACCCCATACACACCTGGCAGGATCCTGATCCACTGTGAAAACCCCATACACACCTGGCAGGATTCTGATACACTGTGCAACCCCCATACACACCTGGCAGGATCCTGATAAACTCTGAAAACCCCATACACACCTGGCAGGATCCTGATATACTGTGAAAACCCATACACAACTGGCAGGATCCTGACACCTGTCAAAACCCCACACACACCTGGCAGGACCCTGATACACTGTGAATCCCCGTCCACACCTAGCCGGAGCCTGATACACTTCGAAAGCCCAAAAATCACCTGGCAGGACCCTGAGACACTGTGAAACCCCATACACACCTGGCAGGATGCCGATACACTGTGAAAACACCATACACACCTGCCAGGACCCTGATACACTGTGAAACCCCCATGCACACCTGGCAGGATCCTGATGCACTGTGAAAACGCCATACACACCTGGTTGGACGCTGATAAACTGTGAAAACCCCATACACACCTGGCAGGACCCTGATACACTGTGAAAACCGCATACCCTCCTGGCAGGATCCTGATACACTGTGAAAACCCCGTACACACCTGGCAGGACACTGATACACTGTGAAACCCCATACACACCTGGAAGTATCCTGATCCACTGTGAAACCCCATACACACCTGGCAGGATCCTGATACACTGTGAAAACCCCATACACAACTGGCAGGATCCTGATCCACTGTGAAACACCCACAACACATCTGACAGGATCCTGATACACTGTTAAACCCCATACACACCTGGCAGGATCCTGATACACTGTGAAACCCCAGACACATCTGGCAGGATCCTGATGCTCTGTGAAAACCCCAAACACACCTGGCAGGATCCTGATACACTGTGAAAACCCCATATGCACCGGGCAGGATCCTGATCCACTGTGAAACCCCCATACACACCTGGCAGGCTCTTGATACACTGTGAAACCCCAGACACACCTGGCAGGAGCCTGATACACTGTGAAAACCCCATACACACCTGGCAGGACTCTGATACACTGTGAATCCCCGTACGCACCTGGCAGGTTCCTGATACACTCTGAAAACCCCATACACACCTGGCAGGTCCCTGATACACTGTGAAACCCCATACACACCTGGCAGGATCCTGATACACTGTGAAAACCCCATGCATTCCTGGCAGGACCCTGATACACTGGAAATCCCCGTACACAACTGGCATGATCCTGATACACTGTGAAAACCCCATACACACCTGTAAGGATCCTGATACAATGTGAAACCGCATACAAACCAGGCAGGATCCCGATACACTGTGAAAACACCATACACACCTGGCAGGACCCTGATACACTGTGAAAACCCCGTACACACCTGGCAGGATCCTGATACACTGTGAAAACCCCATACACACCTGGCAGGACCCTGATACACTGTGAAACCCCATACACACCTGGCAGGATCCCGATACACTGTGAAAACACCATAAACACCTGGCAGGACACTGATACACTGTGAAAACCACATACACACCTGGCAGGATCCTGATACACTTGTGAAAACCCCATACACACCTGGCAGGACCCTGATACACTGTGAAAACCCCATACACACCTGGCAGGATCCTGATACACTGGGAAAACCCCATACACACCTGGCGGGACTTTGATACACTGTGTAAAGCCCACACACACAGCAGGATCCTGATACACTCTGAAAACCCAATTCACACCTGGCAGGATCCTGATACACTGTGAAAACCCCATACAATACTGGCAGGACTCTGATACACTGTGAAAACCCCATACACACCTGGCAGGATCCTGATACACTGTGAAAACCCCATGCACACCTGGCAGGACACTGATACACTGTGAAACCCCCATCCGCACCTGACAGGATCCTGATGCACTGATGAAACACTCATACAAACCTGGTAGGATCCTGATACACTGTCAAAACCCCAAACACACCTGGCAGGACCCTGATACGCTCTGAAAACCCCATACACACCGTGAAGGATCCTGATACACTGTGATAACCCCATACACACCTGGCAGGATCCTGCTACACTGTGAAACCCCATACACATCTGGCCGGATGCTGATGCACTGTGAAAACCCCATGCACACCTGGCAGTATCCTGATACGCTCTGAAACCCCATACACATCAGACAGGAACCTGATGCACTGTGAAAACCCCATACACACGTGGCAGGATCCTGATAAACGGTGAAACCCCCATGCACACCAGGCCGGATCCTGATACACTGTGAAAACCCCATACACACGTGGCAGGATCCTGATGAACTGTGAAACCCCCATACACACCAGGCAGGATCCTGATACACTGTGAAATCCCCACACACACGTGGCAGGATCCTGATCCACTGTGAAACCCCATACAGACCAGGCAGGATCCTGATAAACTGCGAAACCCACATACACACCTGGCAGGATCCTGATACACTGTGAAACCCACATACTCACCTGGCAGGATCCTGATACACTGTGAAAACCCCAAGCACACCAGGCAGGATCCTGATAAATAGTGACTCCCACATACACACCTGTCAGGATCCTGATACACTGTGAAAACACCATACACACCAGGCAGGATCCTGATAATCAGTGAAAACCCCATTCACACCTGTCAGGATCCTGTTACAGTGTGAAAAGCCCATACACACCTGGCAGGACACTGATACACTGCGAAATCCCCATACACACCTGGCAGGATCCTGATGCACTGTGAAACCCTCATACACACCTGGGAGAATCCTGATACACTGTGAAAACCCCATACACACCTGGCAGGACCCTGATACGCTGTGAAAACCCCATACAAATCTGGCAGGATCCTGATACACTGCGGAACCCCATACACACCTGGCAGGACCCTGATACACTGTGAAAACCCCGTACACACCTGTCTGTGTCTTGATACACTGTGAAACCCCATGCACTCCAGGCAGGATCCTGATCCACAGTGAAACGCCATACACACCTGGCAGGATCCTGATACACTGTGAAAACCACATGCACTCCTGGCAGGATCATGATCCACTGTGAAATCACCATACACACCTGGCAGGGCCCTGATACACTGTGAAAACCCCATACACACCTGGCAGGATCCTGTTACACTGTTATAACCCCATACACACCTGGCAGGATCCTGATACACTGTGAAAACCACATGCACCCCTGTCAGGTTCATGATCCACTGTGAAACCCCACACACACCTGGCAGGAACCTGAAACACTGTGAAACCCCATACACACCTGGCAGGATCCTGATGCACTGTGAAATCACCATACACACCTGGCAGGTCCCGGACACACTGTGAAAACCCGAGACACACCTGGCAGGACACTGATACACTGTGAAAACCCCATATGCACCTGGCAGGATCCTGATCCACTGTGAAACCCCCATACACACCTGGCAGGACTCTGATACACTGTGAATCCCCGTACGCACCTGGCAGGTTCCTGATACACTGTGAGAACCCCATACACACCTGGCAGGTCCCTGATACACTGTGAAACCCCAGACACACCTGGCAGGATCCTGATACACTGTGAAAACCCCATGCACTCCTGGCAGGACCCTGATACACTGGAAATCCCCGTACACAACTGGCATGATCCTGATACACTGTGAAAACCCCATACACACCTGTAAGGATCCTGATACAATGTGAAACCGCATACAAACCAGGCAGGATCCCGACACACTGTGAAAATACCAAACACACCTGGCAGGACCGTGATACACTGTGAAAACCCCATACACACCTGGCAGTATCCTGATACACTGTGAAAACCCCATACACACCTGGCAGGAACCTGATACACTGTGAAACCCCATACACACCTGGCAGGATCCCGATACACTGTGAAAACACCATAAACACCTGGCAGGACACTGATACACTGTGAAAACCCCATACACACCTGGCAGGATCCTGATACACTTGTGAAAACCCCATACACACCTGGCAGGACCCTGATACACTGTGAAAACCCCATACACACCTGGCAGGATCCTGATACACTGGAAAAACCCCATACACACCTGGCGGGACCTTGATACACTGTGTAAAGCCCACACACACAGCAGGATCCTGATACACTCTGAAAACCCAATTCACACCTGGCAGGATCCTGATACACTGTGAAAACGCCATACAATACTGGCAGGACTCTGATACACTGTGAAAACCCCATACACACCTGGCAGGATCCTGATACACTGTGAAAACCCCATGCACACCTGGCAGGACACTGATACACTGTGAAAACCACATTCACACCTGGCAGGATCCTGTTCCAGTGTGAAAAACCCATACACACCTGGCAGGACCCTAATACACTGTGAAATCCCCATCCGCACCTGACAGGATCCTGATGCACTGATGAAACACTCATACAAACCTGGTAGGATCCTGATACACTGTCAAAACCCCAAACACACCTGGCAGGACCCTGATACGCTGTGAAAACCCCATACACACCGTGAAGGATCCTGATACACTGTGAAAACCCCATACACACCTGGCAGGATCCTGCTACACTGTGAAACCCCATACACATCTGGCCGGATGCTGAAGCACTGTGAAAACCCCATGCACACCTGGCAGTATCCTGAAACGCACTAAAACCCCATACAAATCTGACAGGAACCTGATGCACTGTGAAAACCCCATACACACGTGGCAGGATCCTGATCCACTGTGAAACCCCCATACACACCTGGCAGGACCCTGATACACTGTGAAACCCCAGACACACCTGGCAGGAGCCTGATACACTGTGAAAACCCCATACACACCTGGCAGGACACTGATGCACTGTGAATGCCCGTACGCACCTGGCAGGTTCCTGATACACTGTGAAAACCCCATACACACCTGGCAGGTCCCTGATCCACTGTGAAACCCCATACACACCTGGCAGGATCCTGATACACTGTGAAAACCCCATGCACTCCTGGCAGGACCCTGATACACTGGAAATCCCCGTACACAACTGGCATAATCCTGATACACTGTGAAAACCCCATACACACCTGTAAGGATCCTGATACAATGTGAAACCGCATACAAACCAGGCAGGATCCCGATACACTGTGAAAACACCAAACACACCTGGCAGGACCCTGATACACTGTGAAAACCCCGTACACACCTGGCAGGATCCTGATACACTGTGAAAACCCCATACACACCTGGCAGGACCCTGATACACTGTGAAACCCCATACACACCTGGCAGGATCCCGATACACTGTGAAAACACCATAAACACCTGGCAGGACACTGATACACTGTGAAAACCACATACACACCTGGCAGGATCCTGATACAATTGTGAAAACCCCATACACACCTGGCAGGACCCTGATACACTGTGAAAACCCCATTCACACCTGGCAGGATCCTGATACACTGGGAAAACCCCATACACACCTGGCGGGACTTTGATACACTGTGTAAAGCCCACACACACAGCAGGATCCTGATACACTCTGAAAACCCAATTCACACCTGGCAGGATCCTGATACACTGTGAAAACCCCATACAATACTGGCAGGACTCTGATACACTGTGAAAACCCCATACACACCTGGCAGGATCCTGATACACTGTGAAAACCCCATGCACACCTGGCAGGACACTGATACACTGTGAAACCCCCATCCGCACCTGACAGGATCCTGATGCACTGATGAAACACTCATACAAACCTGGTAGGATCCTGATACACTGTCAAAACCCCAAACACACCTGGCAGGACCCTGATACGCTGTGAAAACCCCATACACACCGTGAAGGATCCTGATACACTGTGATAACCCCATACACACCTGGCAGGATCCTGCTACACTGTGAAACCCCATACACATCTGGCCGGATGCTGATGCACTGTGAAAACCCCATGCACACCTGGCAGGATCCTGATACGCTCTGAAACCCCATACACTTCAGACAGGAACCTGATGCACTGTGAAAACCCCATACACACGTGGCAGGATCCTGATAAACGGTGAAACCCCCATGCACACCAGGCCGGATCCTGATACACTGTGAAAACCCCATACACACGTGGCAGGATCCTGATGAACTGTGAAACCCCCATACACACCAGGCAGGATCCTGATACACTGTGAAATCCCCACACACACGTGGCAGGATCCTGATCCACTGTGAAACCCCAGACAGACCAGGCAGGATCCTGATAAACTGCGAAACCCACATACTCACCTGGCAGGATCCTGATACACTGTGAAAACCCCAAGCACACCAGGCAGGATCCTGATAAACAGTGACACCCACATACACACCTGTCAGGATCCTGATACACTGTGAAAACACCATACACACCTGTCAGGATCCTGTTACAGTGTGAAAAGCCCATACACACCTGGCAGGATCCTGATGCTCTGTGAAACCCTCATACACACCTGGGAGAATCCTGATACACTGTGAAAACCCCATACACACCTGGCAGGACCCTGATACGCTGTGAAAACCCCATACAAATCTGGCAGGATCCTGATACACTGCGGAACCCCATACACACCTGGCAGGACCCTGATACACTGTGAAAACCCCGTACACACCTGTCTGTGTCCTGATACACTGTGAAACCCCATGCACTCCAGGCAGGATCCTGATCCACAGTGAAACGCCATACACACCTGGCAGGATCCTGATACACTGTGAAAACCACATGCACTCCTGGCAGGATCATGATCCACTGTGAAATCACCATACACACCTGGCAGGGCCCTGATACACTGTGAAAACCCCATACACACCTGGCAGGATCCTGTTATACTGTTATAACCCCATACACACCTGGCAGGATCCTGATACACTGTGAAAACCACATGCACCCCTGTCAGGATCATGATCCACTGTGAAACCCCATACACACCTGGCAGGAACCTGAAACACTGTGAAACCCCATACACACCTGGCAGGATCCTGATGCACTGTGAAATCACCATACACACCTGGCAGGGCCCGGACACACTGTGAAAACCCCAGACACACCTGGCAGGACACTGATACACTGTGAAAAACCCATATGCACCTGGCAGGTTCCTGATACACTGTGAGAACCCCATACACACCTGGCAGGTCCCTGATACACTGTGAAACCCCAGACACACCTGGCAGGATCCTGATACACTGTGAAAACCCCATGCACTCCTGGCAGGACCCTGATACACTGGAAATCCCCGTACACAACTGGCATGATCCTGATACACTGTGAAAACCCCATACACACCTGTAAGGATCCTGATACAATGTGAAACCGCATACAAACCAGGCAGGATCCCGATACACTGTGAAAATACCAAACACAACTGGCAGGACCGCGATACACTGTGAAAACCCCATACACACCTGGCAGGATCCTGATACACTGTGAAAACCCCATACACACCTGGCAGGACCCTGATACACTGTGAAACCCCATACACACCTGGCAGGATCCCGATACACTGTGAAAACACCATAAACACCTGGCAGGACACTGATACACTGTGAAAACCCCATACACACCTGGCAGGATCCTGATACACTTGTGAAAACCCCATACACACCTGGCAGGACCCTGATACACTGTGAAAACCCCATACACACCTGGCAGGATCCTGATACACTGGAAAAACCCCATACACACCTGGCGGGACCTTGATACACTGTGTAAAGCCCACACACACAGCAGGATCCTGATACACTCTGAAAACCCAATTCACACCTGGCAGGATCCTGATACACTGTGAAAACCCCATACAATACTGGCAGGACTCTGATACACTGTGAAAACCCCATACACACCTGGCAGGATCCTGATACACTGTGAAAAACCCATGCACACCTGGCAGGATCCTGTTCCAGTGTGAAAAACCCATACACACCTGGCAGGACCCTGATACACTGTGAAATCCCCATCCGCACCTGACAGGATCCTGATGCACTGATGAAAAGCTCATACAAACCTGGTAGGATCCTGATACACTGTCAAAACCCCAAACACACCTGGCAGGACCCTGATACGCTGTGAAAACCCCATACACACCGTGAAGGATCCTGATACACTGTGAAAACCCCATACACACCTGGCAGGATCCTGCTACACTGTGAAACCCCATACACATCTGGCCGGATGCTGATGTACTGTGAAAACCCCATGCACACCTGGCAGTATCCTGATACGCACTAAAACCCCATACACATCTGACAGGAACCTGATGCACTGTGAAAACCCCATACACACGTGGCAGGATCCTGATAAACGGTGAAACCCCCATGCACACCAGGCCGGATCCT
This sequence comes from Heterodontus francisci, assembly GCF_036365525.1. Lineage (NCBI taxonomy): Eukaryota > Metazoa > Chordata > Chondrichthyes > Heterodontiformes > Heterodontidae > Heterodontus > Heterodontus francisci. The sequence goes on along the minus strand of NW_027140250.1, from coordinate 10,023,660 downwards.
GATACACTGTGAAAACCCCATACACACGTGGCAGGATCCTGATGAACTGTGAAACCCCCATACACACCAGGCAGGATCCTGATACACTGTGAAATCCCCACACACACGTGGCAGGATCCTGATCCACTGTGAAACCCCATACAGACCAGGCAGGATCCTGATAAACTGCGAAACCCACATACACACCTGGCAGGATCCTGATACACTGTGAAACCCACATACTCACCTGGCAGGATCCTGATACACTGTGAAAAACCCAAGCACACCAGGCAGGATCCTGATAAACAGTGACACCCACATACACACCTGTCAGGATCCTGATACACTGTGAAAACACCATACACACCAGGCAGGATCCTGATAAACAGTGAAAACCCCATTCACACCTGGCAGGATCCTGTTGCAGTGTGAAAAGCCCATACACACCTGGCAGGACACTGATGCACTGCGAAATCCCCATACACACCTGGCAGGATCCTGATGCACTGTGAAACCCTCATACACACCTGGTAGAATCCTGATACACTGTGAAAACCCCATACACACCTGGCAGGACCCTGATACGCTGTGAAAACCCCATACAAATCTGGCAGGATCCTGATACACTGTGGAACCCCATACACACCTGGCAGGACCCTGATACACTGTGAAAACCCCGTACACACCTGTCTGTATCCTGATACACTGTGAAACCCCATACACACCTGGCAGGATCCTGATACACTGTGAAAACCCCATGCACTCCAGGCAGGATCCTGATCCACAGTGAAACGCCATACACACCTGGCAGGATCCTGATACACTGTGAAAACCACATGCACTCCTGGCAGGATCATGATCCACTGTGAAATCACCATACACACCTGGCAGGGCCCTGATACACTGTGAAAAACCCATACACACCTGGCAGGATCCTGTTACACTGTTATAACCCCATACACACCTGGCAGGATCCTGATACACTGTGAAAACCACATGCACTCCTGTCAGGATCATGATCCACTGTGAAACCCCATACACACCTGGCAGGACCCTGAAACACAGTGAAACCCCATACACACCTGGCAGGATCCTGATGCACTGTGAAATCACCATACACACCTGGCAGGGCCCGGACACACTGTGAAAACCCCAGACACACCTGGCAGAATCCTGTTACTCTGTTATAACCCCATACACACGAGGCAGGATCCTGATACACTGTAAAAACCACATGCACTCCTGGCAGGATCATGATCCACTGTGAAACCCCATACATACCTGGCCGGAACCCGATACACTGTGAAAACCCCATACACACTTGTCAGGATCCTGATACACTGCGAAAACCCCATACACAACTGGCAGGGTCCTGATCCACTGTGAAACCCCCATGCACACCTGGCAGGATCCTGATAAACTGTGAAACGCCATACACACCTGGCAGGATCCTGATACACTGGGAAAACCCCATAAACACCTGGCGGGACCCTGATACACTGTGTAAAGCCTTTACACACCTGGCAGGATCCTGATACACTCTAAATACCCAATTCACACCTGGCAGGATCCTGATACACTGTGAAAACCCCATGCACACCTGGCAGGACCCTGATATACTGTGAAAACCCCATTCACACCTGGCAGGTTACTGTTACAGTGTGAAAAGCCCACACACACCTGGCAGGACCCTGATACACTGCGAAATCCCCATACACACCTGGCAGGATCCTGATGCACTGTGAAACCCTCATACACACCTGGTAGAATCCTGATACACTGTGAAAACCCCATACACACCTGGCAGGACCCTAATACGCTGTGAAAACCCAATACACATCTGGCAGCATCCTGATACACTGTGGAACCCCATACACACCTGGCAGGACCCTGATACACTGTGAAAACCCCGTACACACCTGTCTGTGTCCTGATACACTGTGAAACCCCAAACACACCTGGCAGGACCCTGATACACTGTGAAAACCCCATGCACTCCAGGCAGGATCCTGATCCACTGTGAAACACCATACACACCTGGCAGGATCCTGATACACTGTGAAAACCACATGCACTCCTGGCAGGATCATGATCCACTGTGAAACCCCATACACACCTGGCAGGACCCTGATACACTGTGAAATCACCATACACACCTGGCAGGGCCCTGATCCACTGTGAAAACCCCATAAACACCTGGCAGGAACCTGTTACACTGTTATAACCCCATACACACCTGGCAGGATCCTGATACACTGTGAAAACCACATGCACTCCTGGCAGGATCATGATCCACTGTGAAACCCCATACACACCTGGCAGGAACCCGATACACTGTGAAAACCCCATACACACCTGTCAGGATCCTGATACACTGTGAAAACCCCATACACACCTGGCAGGATCCTGATCCGCTGTGAAACCCCCATGCACACCTGGCAGGATCCTGATAGACTGTGAAACGCCATACACACCTGGCAGGATCCTGATACACTGTGAAAACCACATACACACCTGGCAGGATCCTGATCCACTGTGAAACCCCATACACATCTGGCAGGATCCTGATACACTGTGAAAACCCAAACACTCCTGGAAGGAGCCTGATCCACTGTGAAAACCCCATACACACCTGGCAGGATCCTGATACACTCTGAAACCCCATACACTCCTGGCCGGATTCTGATACACTGTGCAATCCCCATACACATCTGGAAGGATCCTGATGCAATGTGAAATCCCCATACACACCTGGCAGGATCCTGATACACTGTGAAAACCCCATACACACCTAGCAGGATCATGATACACTCTGAAACCCCATAGACTCCTGGCAGGATTCTGATCCACTGTGAAAACCTCATACACACCTGGCAGGATTCTGATACACTGTGCAACCCCCATACACATCTGGAAGGATCATGATGCAATGTGAAATCCCCATACACACCTGGCAGGAAGCTGATAAACTGTGAAACCCCCATACACACCTGGCAGGATCCTGACAAACTCTGAAAACCCCATACACACCTGGCAGGATCCTGATATACTGTGAAAACCCATACACACCTGGCAGGATCCTGACACACTGTCAAAACCCCACACACACCTGGCAGGACCAGGATACACTGTGAATCCCCGTCAACACCTGGCAGGAGCCTGAAACACTGTGAAAACCCAATAATCATCTGGCAGGACCCTGATGCACTGTGAAACCCCATACAAACCTGGCAGGATGCCGATACACAGTGAAAACACCATACACACCTGCCAGGACACTGATACACTGTGAAATCCCCATGCACACCTGGCAGGATCCTGATGCACTGTGAAAACGCCATACACACCTGGCTGGACGCTGATAAACTGTGAAAACCCCATACACACCTGGCAGGACCCTGATACACTGTGAAAACCCCATACCCTCCTTGTAGGAACCTGATACACTGTGAAAACCCCATACACACCTGGCAGGACACTGATACACTGTGAAACCCCATACACACCTGGCAGTATCCTGATCCACTGTGAAACCCCATACACACCTGGCAGGATCCTGATACACTGTGAAAACCCTATACACAACTGGCAGGATCCTGATCCACTGTGAAACACCCACAACACATCTGGCAGGATCCTGATACACTGTGAAACCCCATACACACCTGGCAGGATCCTGATACACTGTGAAACCCCAGACACACCTGGCAGGATCCTGATGCACTGTGAAAACCCCATATGCACCTGGCAGGATCCTGATCCACTGTGAAACCCCCATACACACCTGGCAGGATCTTGATACACTGTGAAACCCCATACACACCTGGCAGGAGCCTGATACACTGTGAAAACCCCATACACACCTGGCAGGACTCTGATACACTGTGAAACCCCCATGCACACCTGGCAGGATCCTGATAGACTGTGAAACGCCATACACACCTGGCAGGATCCTGATACACTGTGAAACCACATACACACCTGGCAGGATCCTGATCCACTGTGAAACCCCATACACATCTGGCAGGATCCTGATACACTGTGAAAACCCAAACACTCCTGGAAGGAGCCTGATCAACTGTGAAAACCCCATACACACCTGGCAGGATCCTGATACACTCTGAAACCCCATACACTCCTGGCCGGATTCTGATACACTGTGCAATCCCCATACACATCTGGAAGGATCCTGATGCAATGTGAAATCCCCATACATTCCTGGCAGGATCCAGATACACTGTGAAAACCCCATACACACCTGGCAGGATTCTGAAACACTCTGAAAACCCCATATACACCTGGCAGGATCCTGATACACTGTGAAAACCCCATACACACCTAGCAGGATCATGATACACTCTGAAACCCCATACACACCTGGCAGGATTCTGATCCACTGTGAAAACCTCATACACACCTGGCAGGATTCTGATACACTGTGCAACCCCCATACACATCTGGAAGGATCATGATGCAATGTGAAATCCCCATACACACCTGGCAGGAATCTGATAAACTGTGAAACCCCCATACACACCTGGCAGGATCCTGACAAACTCTGAAAACCCCATACACACCTGGCAGGATCCTGATATACTGTGAAAACCCATACACACCTGGCAGGATCCTGACACACTGTCAAAATCCCACACACACCTGGCAGGACCAGGATACACTGTGAATCCCCGTCAACACCTGGCAGGAGCCTGAAACACTGTGAAAACCCAATAATCATCTGGCAGGACCCTGATGCACTGTGAAACCCCATACAAACCTGGCAGGATGCCGATACACAGTGAAAACACCATACACACCTGCCAGGACACTGATACACTGTGAAACCCCCATGCACACCTGGCAGGATCCTGATGCACTGTGAAAACGCCATACACACCTGGCTGGACGCTGATAAACTGTGAAAACCCCATACACACCTGGCAGGACCCTGATACACTGTGAAAACCCCATACCCTCCTTGTAGGAACCTGATACACTGTGAAAACCCCATACACACCTGGCAGGACACTGATACACTGTGAAACCCCATACACACCTGGCAGTATCCTGATCCACTGTGAAACCCCATACACACCTGGCAGGATCCTGATACACTGTGAAAACCCCATACACAACTGGCAGGATCCTGATCCACTGTGAAACACCCACAACACATCTGGCAGGATCCTGATACACTGTGAAACCCCATACACACCTGGCAGGATCCTGATACACTGTGAAACCCCAGACACACCTGGCAGGATCCTGATGCACTGTGAAAACCCCATATGCACCTGGCAGGATCCTGATCCACTGTGAAACCCCCATACACACCTGGCAGGATCTTGATACACTGTGAAACCCCATACACACCTGGCAGGAGCCTGATACACTGTGAAAACCCCATACACACCTGGCAGGACTCTGATACACTGTGAATCCCCGTACACACCTGGCAGGTTCCTGATACACTGTGAAAACCCCATACACACCTGGCAGGTCCCTGATACACTGTCAAACCCCATACACACCTGGCAGGATCCTGATACACTGTGAAAACCCCATACACACCTGTAAGGATCCTGATACAATGTGAAACCGCATACAAACCAGGCAGGATCCCGATACACTGTGAAAACACCAAACACACCTGGCAGGACCCTGATACACTGTGAAAACCCCATATACACCTGGCAGGAGCCTGATACACTGTGAAAACCCAATAATCACCTGGCAGGACCCTGAGACACTGTGAAACCCCATACAAACCTGGCAGGATGCCGATACACAGTGAAAACACCATACACACCTGCCAGGACCCTGATACACTGTGAAACCCCCATGCACACCTGGCAGGATACTGATGCACTGTGAAAACGCCATACACACCTGGCTGGACGCTGATAAACTGTGAAAACCCCATACACACCTGGCAGGACCCTGATACACTGTGAAAACCCCATACCCTCCTGGCAGGAACCTGATACACTGTGAAAACCCCATACACACCTGGCAGGACACTGATACACTGTGAAAACCCATACACACCTGGCAGGATCCTGATACACTGTGAAAACCCCATACACAACTGGCAGGATCCTGATCCACTGTGAAACACCCAAAACACATCTGGCAGGATCCTGATACACTGTGAAACCACATACACACCTGGCAGGATCCTGATACACTGTGAAACCCCAGACACAGCTGGCAGGATCCTGATGCACTGTGAAAACCACAAACACACCTGGCAGGACCCTGATACACTGTGAAAAGCCCATATGCACTAGGCAGGATCCTGATCCACTGTGAAACCCCCATACACACCTGGCAGCATCTTGATACACTGTGAAACCCCATACACACCTGGCAGGAGCCTGATACACTGTGAAAACCCCATACACACCTGGCAGGATCCTGATACACTGTGAAAACCCCATACACAACTGGCAGGATCCTGATCCACTGTGAAACACCCAAAACACATCTGGCAGGATCCTGATACACTGTGAAACCCCATACACACCTGGCAGGATCCTGATGCACTGTGAAAACCCCAAACACACCTGGCAGGACACTGATACACTGTGAAAAGCCCATATGCACCTGGCAGGATCCTGATCCACTGTGAAACCCCCATACACACCTGGCAGCATCTTGATACACTGTGAAACCCCATACACACCTGGCAGGAGCCTGATACACTGTGAAAATCCCATACACACCTGGCAGGTCCCTGATACACTGTGAAACCCCATACACACCTGGCAGGATCCTGATACACTGTGAAAACCCCATGCACTCCTGGCAAGACCCTGATACACTGGAAATCCCCGTACACAACTGGCATGATCCTGATACACTGTGAAAACCCCATACACACCTGTAAGGATCCTGATGCAATGTGAAACCGCATACAAACCAGGCAGGATCCCGATACACTGTGAAAACACCAAACACACCTTGCAGGACCCTGATACACTGTGAAAACCCCATACACACCTGGCAGGAACCTGTTACACTGTTATAACCCCATACACACCTGGCAGGATCCTGATACACTGTGAAAACCACATGCACTCCTGGCAGGATCATGATCCACTGTGAAACCCCATACACACCTGGCAGGAACCCGTATACACTGTGAAAACCCCATACACACCTGTCAGGATCCTGATACACTGTGAAAACCCCATACACACCTGGCAGGATCCTGATCCGCTGTGAAACCCCCATGCACACCTGGCAGGATCCTGATAGACTGTGAAACGCCATATACACCTGGCAGGATCCTGATACACTGTGAAAACCACATACACACCTGGAAGGATCCTGATCCACTGTGAAAACCCCATACACACCTGGCAGGATCCTGATACACTCTGAAACCCCATACACTCCTGGCCGGATTCTGATACACAGTGCAACCCCCATACACATCTGGAAGGATCCTGATGCAATGTGAAATCCCCATACACACCTGGCAGGATCCTGATACACTGTGAAAACCCCATACACACCTAGCAGGATCATGATACACTCTGAAACCCCATACACTCCTGGCAGGATTCTGATCCACTGTGAAAACCTCATACACACCTGGCAGGATTCTGATACACTGTGCAACCCCCATACACATCTGGAAGGATCCTGATGCAATGTGAAAACCCCATACACACCTGGCAGGTCCCTGATACACTGTGAAACCCCATACACACCTGGCAGGATCCTGATACACTGTGAAAACCCCATGCACTCCTGGCAGGACCCTGATACACTGGAAATCCCCGTACACAACTGGCATGATCCTGATACACTGTGAAAACCCCATACACACCTGTAAGGATCCTGATGCAATGTGAAACCGCATACAAACCAGGCAGGATCCCGATACACTGTGAAAACACCAAACACACCTGGCAGGACCCTGATACACTGTGAAAACCCCATACACACCTGGCAGGAACCTGTTACACTGTTATAACCCCATACACACCTGGCAGGATCCTGATACACTGTGAAAACCACATGCACTCCTGGCAGGATCATGATCCACTGTGAAACCCCATACACACCTGGCAGGAACCCGATACACTGTGAAAACCCCATACACACCTGTCAGGATCCTGATACACTGTGAAAACCCCATACACACCTGGCAGGATCCTGATCCGCTGTGAAACCCCCATGCACACCTGGCAGGATCCTGATAGACTGTGAAACGCCATATACACCTGGCAGGATCCTGATACACTGTGAAAACCACATACACACCTGGAAGGATCCTGATCCACTGTGAAAACCCCATACACACCTGGCAGGATCCTGATACACTCTGAAACCCCATACACTCCTGGCCGGATTCTGATACACTGTGCAACCCCCATACACATCTGGAAGGATCCTGATGCAATGTGAAATCCCCATACACACCTGGCAGGATCCTGATACACTGTGAAAACCCCATACACACCTAGCAGGATCATGATACACTCTGAAACCCCATACACTCCTGGCAGGATTCTGATCCACTGTGAAAACCTCATACACACCTGGCAGGATTCTGATACACTGTGCAACCCCCATACACATCTGGAAGGATCCTGATGCAATGTGAAATCCCCATACATACCTGGCAGGATCCAGATACACTGTGAAAACCCCATACACACCTGGCAGGATCCTGATCCACTGTGAAAACCTCATACACACCTGGCAGGATTCTGATACACTGTGCAACCCCCATACACATCTGGAAGGATCCTGATGCAATGTTAAAACCCCATACACACCTGGCAGGAAGCTGATAAACTGTGAAACCCCCATACACACCTGGCAGGATCCTGATAAACTCTGAAAACCCCATACACACCTGGCAGGATCCTGATATACTGTGAAAACCCATACACACCTGGCAGGATCCTGACACACTGTCAAAACCCCACACACACCTGGCAGGACCAGGATACACTGTGAATCCCCGTCAACACCTGGCAGGAGCCTGAAACACTGTGAAAACCCAATAATCACCTGGCAGGACCCTGAGACACTGTGAAACCCCATACAAACCTGGCAGGATGCCGATACACAGTGAAAACACCATACACACCTGCCAGGACACTGATACACTGTGAAACCCCCATGCACACCTGGCAGGATCCTGATGCACTGTGAAAACGCCATACACACCTGGCTGGACGCTGATAAACTGTGAAAACCCCATACATACCTGGCAGGACCCTGATACACTGTGTAAACCCCATACCCTCCTTGTAGGAACCTGATACACTGTGAAAACCCCATACACACCTGGCAGGACACTGATACACTGTGAAACCCCATACACACCTGGCAGTATCCTGATCCACTGTGAAACCCCATACACACCTGGCAGGATCCTGATACACTGTGAAAACCCCATACACACCTGGCAGGATCCTGATCCACTGTGAAACCCCCACAACACATCTGGCAGGATCCTGATACACTGTGAAACCCCATACACACCTGGCAGGATCCTGATACACTGTGAAACCCCAGACACATCTGGCAGGATCCTGATGCACTGTGAAAACCCCATATGCACCTGGCAGGATCCTGATCCACTGTGAAAACCCCATACACACCTGGCAGGATCCTGACACACTGCCAAAACCCCACACACACCTGGCAGGACCCGGATACACTGTGAATCCCCGTCCACACCTGGCAGGAGCCTGATACACTGTGAAAACCCAATAATCACCTGGCAGGACCCTGAGACACTGTGAAACCCCATACAAACCTGGCAGGATGCCGAAACACAGTGAAAACACCATACACACCTGCCAGGACCCTGATACACTGTGAAACCCCCATGCACACCTGGCAGGATACTGATGCACTGTGAAAACGCCATACACACCTGGCTGGACGCTGATAAACTGTGAAAACCCCATACACACCTGGCAGGATCCTGATACACTGTGAAAACCCCATACCCTCCTGGCAGGTACCTGATACACTGTGAAAACCCCATACACACCTGGCAGGACACTGATACACTGTGAAACCCCATACACACCTGGCAGGATCCTGATACACTGCGAAAAACCCCATACACAACTGGCAGGATCCTGATCCACTGTGAAACACCCAAAACACATCTGGCAGGATCCTGATACACTGTGAAACCCCATACACACCTGGCAGGATCCTGATACACTGTGAAACCCCAGACACAGCTGGCAGGATCCTGATGCACTGTGAAAACCCCAAACACACCTGGCAGGAACCTGATACACTGTGAAAAGCACATATGCACCTGGCAGGATCCTGATCCACTGTGAAACCCCCATACACACCTGGCAGGATCTTGATACACTGTGAAACCCCATACACACCTGGCAGGAGCCTGATACACTGTGAAAACCCCATACACACCTGGCAGGTCCCTGATACACTGTGAAACCCCATACACACCTGGCAGGATCCTGATACACTGTGAAAACCCCATGCACTCCTGGCAGGACCCTGATACACTGGAAATCCCCGTACACAACTGGCATGATCCTGATACACTGTGTAAACCCCAAACACACCTGGCAGGAACCTGATACACTGTGAAAAGCACATATGCACCTGGCAGGATCCTGATCCACTGTGAAACCCCCATACACACCTGGCAGGATACTGATACACTGTGAAACCCCATACAAACCAGGCAGGATCCCGATACACTGTGAAAACACCAAACACACCTGGCAGGACACTGATACACTGTGAAAACCCCATACACACCTGGCAGGATCCTGATACACTGGGAAAACCCAATGCACACCTGGCAGGACCCTGATACACTGTGAAACCCCATACACACCTGGCAGGATCCCGATACACTGTGAAAACACCATAAACACCTGACAGGACACTGATACACTGTGAAAACCCCACACACACCTGGCAGGATCCTGATACTCTTGTGAAAACCCCATACACACCTGGCAGGACCCTGATACACTGTGAAAACCCCATACACACCTGGCAGGATCCTGAAACACTGGGAAAACCCCATACACACCTGGCGGGACCTTGATACACTGTGTAAAGCCCACACACACAGCAGGTTCCTGATACACTCTGAAAACCCAATTCAAACCTGGCAGGATCCTGATACACTGTGAAAACCCCATACACTACTGGCAGGACTCTGATACACTGTGAAAACCTCATACACACCTGGCAGGATCCTGATACACTGTGAAAACCCCATGCACACCTGGCAGGACACTGATACACTGTGAAAACCCCATTCACACCTGGCAGGATCCTGTTACAGTGTGAAAAACCCATACACACCTGGCAGGACCCTGATACACTGTGAAATCCCCATACACAACTGGCAGGATCCTGATCCGCTGTGAAACCCCCATGCACACCTGGCAGGATCCTGATAGACTGTGAAACCCCATACACACCTGGCCGGATCCTGATACACTGTGAAAACCACATACACACCTGGCAGGATCCTGATCCACTGTGAAACCCCATACACATCTGGCAGGATCCTGCTACACTGTGAAAACCCAAACACTCCTGGAAGGATCCTGAAGCACTGTGAAAACCCCATACACACCTGGCAGAATCCTGATACACTAGGAATTCCCATACACTCCTGGCCGGATTCTGATACAATGTGCAACCCCCATACACATCTGGAAGGATCCTGATGCAATGCGAAATCCCCATACACACCTGGCAGGATCCTGATACACTGTGAAAACCCCATACACACCTAGCAGGATCCTGATACACTCTGAAACCCCATACACTCCTGGCAGGATTCTGATACACTGTGCAACCCCCAAACACATCTGGAAGGATCCTGATGCAATGTGAAATCTCCATACATACCTGGCAGGATCCAGATACACTGTGAAAGCCCATACTCACCTGGCAGGATCCTGGCACACTGTCAAAATCCCACACACACCTGGCAGGACCCGGATACACTGTGAATCCCCGTCCACACCTGGCAGGAGCCTGATACACTGTGAAAACCCAATAATCACCTGGCAGGACCCTGAGACACTGTGAAACCCCATACAAACCTGGCAGGATGCCGAAACACAGTGAAAACACCATACACACCTGCCAGGACCCTGATACACTGTGAAACCCCCATGCACACCTGGCGGGACCTTGATACACTGTGTAAAGCCCACACACACAGCAGGTTCCTGATACACTGTGAAAACCCCATTAACACCTGGCAGGATCCTGATACACTGTGAAAACCCCATACACTACTGGCAGGACTCTGATACACTGTGAAAACCCCATGCACACCTGGCAGGACACTGATACACTGTGAAAACCCCATTCACATCTGGCAGGATCCTGTTACAGTGTGAAAAACCCATACACACCTGGCAGGACCCTGATACACTGTGAAATCCCCATACACAACTGGCAGGATCCTGATCCGCTGTGAAACCCCCATGCACACCTGGCAGGATCCTGATAGACTGTGAAACCCCATACACACCTGGCCGGATCCTGATACACTGTGAAAACCACATACACACCTGGCAGGATCCTGATCCACTGTGAAACCCCATACACATCTGGCAGGATCCTGCTACACTGTGAAAACCCAAACACTCCTGGAAGGATCCTGAAGCACTGTGAAAACCCCATACACACCTGGCAGAATCCTGATACACTAGGAATTCCCATACACTCCTGGCCGGATTCTGATACAATGTGCAACCCCCATACACATCTGGAAGGATCCTGATGCAATGTGAAATCCCCATACACACCTGGCAGGATCCTGATACACTGTGAAAACCCCATACACACCTAGCAGGATCCTGATACACTCTGAAACCCCAAACACTCCTGGCAGGATTCTGATACACTGTGCAACCCCCAAACACATCTGGAAGGATCCTGATGCAATGTGAAATCCCCATACATACCTGGCAGGATCCAGATACACTGTGAAAGCCCATACTCACCTGGCAGGATCCTGGCACACTGTCAAAATCCCACACACACCTGGCAGGACCCGGATACACTGTGAATCCCCGTCCACACCTGGCAGGAGCCTGATACACTGTGAAAACCCAATAATCACCTGGCAGGACCCTGAGACACTGTGAAACCCCATACAAACCTGGCAGGATGCCGAAACACAGTGAAAACACCATACACACCTGCCAGGACCCTGATACACTGTGAAACCCCCATGCACACCTGGCAGGATACTGATGCACTGTGAAAACGCCATACACACCTGGCTGGACGCTGATAAACTGTGAAAACCCCATACACACCTGGCAGGACCCTGATACACTGTGAAAACCCCATACCCTCCTGGCAGGAATCTGATACACTGTGAAAAACCCATACACACCTGGCAGGACACTGATACACTGTGAAACCACATACACACCTGGCAGGATCCTGATACACTGTGAAAACCCCATACACAACTGGCAGGATCCTGATCCACTGTGAAACACCCAAAACACATCTGGCAGGATCCTGATACACTGTGAAACCCCATACACACCTGGCAGGATCCTGATACACTGTGAAACCCCAGACTCAGCTGGCAGGATCCTGATGCACTGTGAAAACCCCAAACACACCTGGCAGGACCCTGATACACTGTGAAAAGCCCATATGCACCTGGCAGGATCCTGATCCACTGTGAAACCCCCATACACACCTGGCAGGATCTTGATACACTGTGAAACCCCATACACACCTGGCAGGAGCCTGATACACTGTGAAAACCCCATACACACCTGGCAGGTCCCTGATACACTGTGAAACCCCATACACACCTGGCAGGATCCTGATACATTGTGAAAACCCCATGCACTCCTGGCAGGACCCTGATACACTGGAAATCCCCGTACACAACTGGCATGATCCTGATACACTGTGAAAACCCCATACACACCTGTAAGGATCCTGATACAATGTGAAACCGCATACAAACCAGGCAGGATCCCGATACACTGTGAAATCACCAAACACACCTGGCAGGACCCTGATACACTGTGTAAACCCCATACACACCTGGCAGGATCCTGATACACTGGGAAAACCCAATGCACACCTGGCAGGACCCTGATACACTGTGAAACCCCATACACACCTGGCAGGATCCCGATACACTGTGAAAACTCCATAAACACCTGACAGGACACTGATACACTGTGAAAACCCCATACACACCTGGCAGGATCCTGATACTCTTGTGAAAACCCCATACACACCTGGCAGGACCCTGATACACTGTGAAAATCCCATACACACCTGGCAGGATCCTGAAACACTGGGAAATCCCCATACACACCTGGCGGGACCTTGATACACTGTGTAAAGCCCACACACACAGCAGGATCCTGATACACTCTGGAAACCCAAATCACACCTGGCAGGATCCTGATACACTGTGAAAACCCCATACACTACTGGCAGGACTCTGATACACTGTGAAAACCCCATACACACCTGGCAGGATCCTGATACACTGTGAAAACCCCATACACACCTGGCAGGACACTGATACACTGTGAAAACCCCATTCACACCTGGCAGGATCCTGTTACAGTTTGAAAAACCCATACACACCTGGCAGGACCCTGATACACTGTGAAATCCCCATACACAACTGTCAGGATCCTGATCCGCTGTGAAACCCCCATGCACACCTGGCAGGATCCTGATAGACTGTGAAACCCCATACACACCTGGCAGGATCCTGATACACTGTGAAAACCACATACACACCTGGCAGGATCCTGATCCACTGTGAAACCCCATACACATCTGGCAGGATCCTGATACACTGTGAAAACCCAAACACTCCTGGAAGGATCCTGAAGCACTGTGAAAACCCTATACACACCTGGCAGAATCCTGATACACTCAGAATTCCCATACACTCCTGGCCGCATTCTGATACACTGTGCAACCCCCATACACATCTGGAAGGATCCTGATGCAATGTGAAATCCCCATACACACCTGGCAGGATCCTGATACACTGTGAAAACCCCATACACACCTAGCAGGATCCTGATACACTCTGAAACCCCATACACTCCTGGCAGGATTCTGATACACTGTGCAACCCCCAAACACATCTGGAAGGATCCTGATGCAATGTGAAATCCCCATACATACCTGGCAGGATCCAGATACACTGTGAAAGCCCATACACACCTGGCAGGATCCTGGCACACTGTCAAAATCCCACACACACCTGGCAGGACCCGGATACACTGTGAATCCCCGTCCACACCTGGCAGGAGCCTGATACACTGTGAAAACCCAATAATCACCTGGCAGGACTTTGAGATACTGTGAAACCCCATACAAATCTGGCAGGATGCCGATACACTGTGAAAACACCATACACACCTGCCAGGACCCTGATACACTGTGAAACCCCCATGCACACCTGGCAGGATACTGATGCACTGGGAAAACGCCATACACACCTGGCTGGACGCTGATAAACTGTGAAAACCCCAAACAAACCTGGCAGGACCCTGATACACTGTGAAAACCCCATACCCTCCTGGCAGGAACCTGATACACTGAGAAAACCCCATACACACCTGGCAGGACACTGATACGTTGTGAAACCCCATACACACCTGGCAGTATCCTGATCCACTGTGAAACCCCATACACACCTGGCAGGATCCTGATACACTGTGAAAACCCCATACACAACTGGCAGGATCCTGATCCACTGTGAAACACCCACAACACATCTGGCAGGATCCTGATACACTGTGAAACCGCATACACACCTGGCAGGATCCTGATACACTGTGAAACCCAAGACACATCTGGCAGGATCCTGATGCACTGTGAAAACCCCAAACACACCTGGCAGGACACTGATACACTGTGAAAACCCCATATGCACCTGGCAGGATCCTGATCCACTGTGAAACCCCCATACACACCTGGCAGGATCTTGATACACTGTGAAACACCATACACACCTGGCAGGAGCCTGATACACTGTGAAAACCCCATACACACCTGGCAGGACTCTGATACACACCTGGCAGGTTCCTGATACACTGTGAAAACCCCATACACAACTGGCAGGATCCTGATCCACTGTGAAACACCCACAACACATCTGGCAGGATCCTGATACACTGTGAAACCCCATCCACACCTGGCAGGATCCTGATACACTGTGAAACCCCAGACACATCTGGCAGGATCCTGATGCACTGTGAAAACCCCAAACACACCTGGCAGGACCCTGATACACTGTGAAAACCCCATATGCAACTGGCAGGATCCTGATCCACTGTGAAACCCCCATGCACACCTGGCTGGATCTTGATACACTGTGAAACCCCATACACACCTGGCAGGTCCCTGATACACTGTGAAACCCCATACACACCTGGCAGGATCCTGATACACTCTGAAAACCCCATGCACTCCTGGCAGGACCCTGATACACTGGAAATCCCCGTACACAACTGGCATGATCCTGATACACTGTGAAAACCCCATACACACCTGTAAGGATCCTGATACAATGTGAAACCGCATACAAACCAGGCAGGATCGCGATACACTGTGAAAACACCAAACACACCTGGCAGGACCCTGATGCACTGTGAAAACCCCATACACACCTGGCAGGACCCTGATACACTGTGAAATCCCATACACACCTGGCAGGATCCCGATACACTGTGAAAACACCATAAAAATCTGACAGGACACTTATACACTGTGAAAACCCCATACACACCTGGCAGGACCCTGATACACTGTGAAAACCCCATACACACCTGGCAGGACCCTGATACTCTGTGAAATCCCCATCCGCACCTGACAGGATCCTGATGAACTGATGAAACACTCATACAAACCTGGTAGGATCCTGATACACTGGCAAAACCCCAAACACACCTGGCAGGATCCCGATACACTGTGAAAAACGATAAAAACCTGACAGGACACTTATACACTGTGAAAACACCAAACACACCTGGCAGGACCCTGATACACTGTGAAAACCCCATACACACCTGGCAGGATCCTGATACACTGTGAAAACCCCATGCACACCTGGCAGGACCCTGATACACTGTGAAACCCCATACACACCTGGCAGGATCCCGATGCACTGTGAAAACACCATAAACACCTGACAGGACACTGATACACTGTGAAAACCCCATACACACCTTGCAGGATCCTGATACTCTTGTGAAAACCCCATGACACCTGGCAGGACCCTGATACACTGGGAAAACCCCATACACAACTGGCGGGACCTTGATACACTGTGTAAAGCCCACACACACAGCGGGATCCTGATACACTCTGAAAACCCAATTCACACCTGGCAGGATCCTGATACACTGTGAAAACCCCATACACTACTGGCAGGACTCTGATACACTGTGAAAACCCCATACACACCTGGCAGGATCCTGATACACTGTGAACACCCCATGCACACCTGGCAGGACACTGATACACTGTGAAAACCCCATTCACACCTGGCAGGATCCTGTTACAGTGTGAAAAACCCATACACACCTGGCAGGACCCTGATACACTGTGAAATCCCCATACACAACTGGCAGGATCCTGATCCGCTGTGAAACCCCCATGCACACCTGGCAGGATCCTGATAGACTGTGAAACCCCATACACACCTGGCAGGATCCTGAAACACTGTGAAAACCACATACACACCTGGCAGGATCCTGATCCACTGTGAAACCCCATACACATCTGGCAGGATCCTGATACACTGTGAAAACCCAAACTCTCCTG
The DNA here is from genome assembly GCF_036365525.1 of Heterodontus francisci. Lineage (NCBI taxonomy): Eukaryota > Metazoa > Chordata > Chondrichthyes > Heterodontiformes > Heterodontidae > Heterodontus > Heterodontus francisci. The sequence goes on along the minus strand of NW_027140250.1, from coordinate 10,005,852 downwards.
GAAGGATCCTGAAGCACTGTGAAAACCCCATACACACCTGACAGAATCCTGATACACTCAGAATTCCCATACACTCCTGGCCGGATTCTGATACACTGTGCAACCCCCATACACATCTGGAAGGATCCTGATGCAATGTGAAATCCCCATACACACCTGGCAGGATCCTGATACACTGTGAAAACCCCATACACACCTAGCAGGATCCTGATACACTCTGAAAACCCATACACTCCTGGCAGGATTCTGATACACAGTGCAACCCCCAAACACATCTGGAAGGATCCTGATGCAATGTGAATTCCCCATACATACCTGGCAGGATCCAGATACACTGTGAAAACCCCATACACACCTGGCAGGATCCTGATCCACTGTGAAAAACCCATACACACCTGGCAGGATTCTGATAAACTGTGAAACCCCCATACACACCTGGCAGGATCCTGATAAACTCTGAAAACCCCATACACACCGGGCAGGATCCTGATATACTGTAAAAGCCCATACACACCTGGCAGGATCCTGGCACACTGTCAAAATCCCACACACACCTGGCAGGACCCGGATACACTGTGAATCCCCGTCCACACCTGGCAGGAGCCTGATACACTGTGAAAACCCAATAATCACCTGGCAGGAATTTGAGACACTGTGAAACCCCATACAAATCTTGCAGGATGCCGATACACTGTGAAAACACCATACACACCTGCCAGGACCCTGATACACTGTGAAACCCCCATGCACACCTGGCAGGATCCTGATGCACTGGGAAAACGCCATACACACCTGTCTGGACGCTGATAAACTGTGAAAACCCCATACACACCTGGCAGGATCCTGATGCACTGGGAAAACGCCATACACACCTGGCAGGACACTGATACGTTGTGAAACCCCATACAAACCTGGCAGTATCCTGATCCACTGTGAAACCCCATACACACCTGGCAGGATCCTGATACACTGTGAAAACCCCATACACAACTGGCAGGATCCTGATCCACTGTGAAACACCTACAACACATCTGGCAGGATCCTGATACACTGTGAAACCCCATACACACCTGGCAGGATCCTGATACACTGTGAAACCCCAGACACATCTGGCAGGATCCTGATGCACTGTGAAAACCCCAAACACACCTGGCAGAACCCTGATACACCGTGAAAACCCCATATGCACCTGGCAGGATCCTGATCCACTGTGAAACCCCCATACACACTTGGCAGGATCTTGATACACTGTGAAACCCCATACACACCTGGCAGGAGCCTGATACACTGTGAAAACCCCATACACACCTGGCAGGACTCTGATACACTGTGAATCCCCGTACACACCTGACAGGTTCCTGATACACTGTGAAAACCCCATACACAACTGGCAGGATCCTGATCCACTGTGAAACACCCACAACACATCTGGCAGGATCCTGATGCACTGTGAAACCCCATACACACCTGGCAGGATCCTGATACACTGTGAAACCCCAGACACATCTGGCAGGATCCTGATGCACTGTGAAAACCCCAAACACACCTGGCAGGACCCTGATACACTGTGAAAACCCCATATGCACCTGGCAGGATCCTGATCCACTGTGAAACCCCCATACACACCTGGCAGGATCTTGATACACTGTGAAACCCCATACACACCTGGCAGGAGCCTGATACACTGTGAAAACGCCATATACACCTGGCAGGACTCTGATACACTGTGAATCCCCGGACACACCTAGCAGGTTCCTGATACACTGTGAAAACCCCATACACACCTGGCAGGTCCCTGATACACTGTGAAACCCCATACACACCTGGCAGGTTCCTGATACACTGTGAAAACCCCATGCACTCCTGGCAGGACCCTGATACACTGGAAATCCCCGTACACAACTGGCATGATCCTGATACACTGTGAAAACCCCATACACACCTGTAAGGATCCTGATACAATGTGAAACCGCATACAAACCAGGCAGGATCGCGATACACTGTGAAAACACCAAACACACCTGGCAGGACCATGATACACTGTGAAAACCCCATACACACCTGGCAGGACCCTGATACACTGTGAAACCCCATACACACCTGGCAGGATCCCGACACACTGTGAAAAAAACATAAAAACCTGACAGGACACATATACACTGTGAAAACCCCACACACACCTGGCAGGACCCTGATACACTGTGAAAACCCCATACGCACCTGGCAGGACACTGATACACTGTGAAATCCCCATCCGCACCTGACAGGATCCTGATGCACTGATGAAACACTCATACAAACCTGGTAGGATCCTGATACACTGTCAAAACCCCAAACACACCTGGCAGGACCCTGATACGCTGTGAAAACCCCATACACACCGTGAAGGATCCTGATACACTGTGAAAACCCCATACACACCTGGCAGGATCCTGCTACACTGTGAAACCCCATACACATCTGGCCGGATGCTGATGCACTGTGAAAACCCCATGCTCACCTGGCAGTATCCTGATGCGCTCTGAAACCCCATACACATCTGACAGGAACCTGATGCACTGTGAAAACCCCATACACACGTGGCAGGATACTGATCCACTGTGAAAACCCCAAGCACACCAGGCAGGATCCTGATAAACAGTGACACCCACATACACACCTGTCAGGATCCTGATACACTGTGAAAACACCATACACACCAGGCAGGATCCTGATAAACAGTGAAAACCCCATTCACACCTGGCAGGATCCTGTTGCAGTGTGAAAAGCCCATACACACCTGGCAGGACACTGATGCACTGCGAAATCCCCATACACACCTGGCAGGATCCTGATGCACTGTGAAACCCTCATACACACCTGGTAGAATCCTGATACACTGTGAAAACCCCATACACACCTGGCAGGACCCTGATACGCTGTGAAAACCCATACAAATCTGGCAGGATTCTGATACACTGTGGAACCCCATACACACCTGGCAGGACCCTGATACACTGTGAAAACCTCGTACACACCTGTCTGTGTCCTGATACACTGTGAAACCCCATACACACCTGGCAGGATCCTGATACACAGTGAAAACCCCATGCACTCCAGGCAGGATCCTGATCCACAGTGAAACGCCATCCACACCTGGCAGGATCCTGATACACTGTGAAAACCCCATACACACCTGTCAGGATCCTGATACACTGCGAAAACCCCATACACAACTGGCAGGGTCCTGATCCACTGTGAAACCCCCATGCACACCTGGCAGGATCCTGATAAACTGTGAAACGCCATACACACCTGGCAGGATCCTGATACACTGGGAAAACCCCATAAACACCTGGCGGGACCCTGATACACTGTGTAAAGCCTATACACACCTGGCAGGATCCTGATACACTCTAAATACCCAATTCACACCTGGCAGGATCCTAATGCACTGTGAAAACCCCATTCACACCTGGCAGGACCCTGATATACTGTGAAAACCCCATTCACACCTGGCAGGTTACTGTTACAGTGTGAAAAGCCCACACACACCTGGCAGGACCCTGATACACTGCGAAATCCCCATACACACCTGGCAGGATCCTGATGCACTGTGAAACCCTCATACACACCTGGTAGAATCCTGATACACAGTGAAAACCCCATACACACCTGGCAGGACCCTGATACGCTGTGAAAACCCAATACACATCTGGCAGCATCCTGATACACTGTGGAACCCCATACACACCTGGCAGGACCCTGATACACTGTGAAAACCCCGTACACACCTGTCTGTGTCCTGATACACTGTGAAACCCCATACACACCTGGCAGGATCCTGATACACTGTGAAAACCCCATACACACCTGGCAGGAACCTGTTACACTGTTATAACCCCATACACACCTGGCAGAATCCTTATACACTGTGAAAACCACATGCATTCCTGGCAGTATCATGATCCACTGTGAAACCCCATACACACCTGGCAGGAACCCGATACACTGTGAAAACCCCATACACACCTGTCAGGATCCTGATACACTGTGAAAACCCCATACATACCTGGCAGGATCCTGATCCGCTGTGAAACCCCCATGCACACCTGGCAGGATCCTGATACACTGTGAAAACCACATACACACCTGGCAGGATCCTGATCCAGTGTGAAACCCCATACACATCTGGCAGGATCCTGATACACTGTGAAAACCCAAACACTCCTGGAAGGATCCTGATCCACTGTGAAAACCCCATACACACCTGGCAGGATCCTGATACACTCTGAAACCCCATACACTCCTGGCCGGATTCTGATACACTGTGCAACCCCCAAACACATCTGGAAGGATCCTGATGCAATGTGAAATCCCCATACACACCTGGCAGGATCCTGATACACTCTGAAACCCCATACACACCTAGCAGGATCATGATACACTCTGAAACCCCATACACTCCTGGCAGGATTCTGATACACTGTGCAACCCCCAAACACATCTGGAAGGATCCTGATGCAATGTGAAATCCCCATACATACCTGGCAGGATCCAGATACACTGTGAAAACCCCATACACACCTGGCAGAATCCTGATCCACTGTGAAAACCTCACACACCTGGCAGGAATCTGATACACAGTGCAACCCCCATACACATCTGGAAGGATCCTGATGCAATGTTAAAACCCCATACACACCTGGCAGGAAGCTGATAAACTGTGATACCCCCATACACACCTGGCAGGATCCTGATAAACTCTGAAAACCCCATGCACACCTGGCAGGATCCTGATATACTGTGAAAACCCATACACACCTGGCAGGATCCTGACACACTGTCAAAACCCCACTCACACCTGGCAGGACCAGGATACACTGTGAATCCCCGTCAACACCTGGCAGGAGCCTGAAACACTGTGAAACCCCAATAATCACCTGGCAGGACCCTGAGACACTGTGAAACCCCAAACAAACCTGGCAGGATGCCAATACACAGTGAAAACACCGTACACACCTGCCAGGACCCTGATACACTGTGAAACCCCCATGCACACCTGGCAGGATCCTGATGCACTGTGAAAACCCCATACCCTCCTGGCAGGAACCTGATACACTGTGAAAACCCCATACACACCTGGCAGGACACTGATACACTGTGAAACCCCATACACACCTGGCAGTATCCTGACCCACTGTGAAACCCCATACACACCTGGCAGGATCCTGATACACTGTGAAAACCCCATACACAACTGGCAGGATCCTGATCCACTGTGAAACACCCACAACACATCTGGCAGGATCCTGATACACTGTGAAACCCCATACACATCTGGCAGGATCCTGATACACTGTGAAACCCCAGACACATCTGGCAGGATTCTGATGCAGTGAGAAAACCCCAAACACACCTGGCAGGAACCTGATACACTGTGAAAACCCCATATGCACCTGGCAGGATCCTGATCCACTGTGAAACCCCCATACACACCTGGCAGGATCTTGATACACTGTGAAACCCCATACACACCTGGCAGGTTCCTGATACACTGTGAAAACCCCATACACACCTGGCAGGTCCCTGATACACTGTGAAACCCCATACAAACCTGGCAGGATCCTGATACACTGTGAAAACCCCATGCACTCCTGGCAGGACCCTGACACACTGTGAAAACCCCATACACACCTGTAAGGATCCTGATACAATGTGAAACCGCATACAAACCTGGCAGGATCCTGATACACTGTGAAAACACCAAACACACCTGGCAGGACCCTCATACACTGTGAAAACCCCATACACACCTGGCAGGATCCTGACACACTGTCAAAACCCCACACACACCTGGCAGGACCCGGCTA